>NC_133326.1:254575220-255252720 GCF_042186555.1 Aquarana catesbeiana | reverse complement strand
GATCCTGCAATAGTGTTAATAAATTTAAAACCTGGAAATTTAACGCATGCACAGTTCAATTTGCTAGTGCAATTCTTTACAGCAGCTAAACAAACACTAGCAAGAGCTTGGAAAACATCTAATTTGATCATAAATGAAGTATTAGTTAAAATGAATAGCACCATGTCTCATACTAAAATTAAATTAGTGGCCTCTGTAGTAAAATGTTAAGGTAGCAGCAATAATACATATGTACCATCATCCAGAAATCAATAATTAATAGGGTTGGAAGCCTGATCCCCAGTCAGGAGACCAAAAAAATAGGGGCATGTTGGACTATTCCGGTACAATAAATGTGGGTAACAATATAGAGCATATAATAGCGATAATAAAAGTTATAATTGATTTTATTGATGCAGAGGACAAAACAGTGGTAATGTGATAAAACATAATAAAAGTACAGGTATATCACCAATGGGGTCATTAGTATACAGTACAACACATAATCTCAGATGTCATATTCCTCGACTAGTTTTGCGGACATAAGCCGCTTCGTCAAGAGGGAATCTGAAGATGGTTTATTCTGACTAAACAGTCTGAACCTAGCAAATAGGAAACATACAATGAGGTTTACCAAAGTACATGATCAATACAAATTATGTTCCAGCATCAAAATTAACAAAGGGGTAATAGAAAATTGCGGGGGAGAAAGGGGCGAATCTGCTTACCCATATCCCAACAGACCCCAGGCGCAAGGCCCGGTCACCAGAAGATGATCTCCCATGGCGACCTGGGGGAGCTAACGAGATGACGGGAATAATAACGATAAAATGTATATTATGAAAAAGTAAGGTAACCTAGATTACCACACACAGGAAGTGAAACATATAGTAGTAAGAATGATAAGTAATAATGATGATGATGATGAAAGGAGAGTGAAAAGTGAAAGATGTGGAAAGTGAAATTTAATTAAGTTGCAGTGTGAAAAAAATACAAGGGAATACATATGGTGAACAGCAAAAATGAGAACAATAAGCATATCGAGTGTTATGTAGTGTAGGGATGAAAAAGGTGACGGGTGAGGGAATAGGACGGGGGAGAGGAGGAGAAGGGGAAGAAGAAGGGGAATTTTGGGTGGGGCAGGGGATGACGGGGAAGGAAGGATGAAGGTGGAGGGAATAGATAGGGAAAACCAGGGGGGGGAGAGGGGAAAGGGGGGAGGAGGAATCGGGGAAAGGGGGGGAAGGGAAGGGGAGAAAAAAAGGGGGGGAAAGGGAAAGGGATGTGAAGTGTGGAACTATGAGGTGAAAAGCGGCATAAGGATACCTGATACTAGTATGAGCATGGAAGGGTTCCCAGGGGAAGCACCCTGCCAGGGGCTGATGCCAAGGTAAGGTAGCTGGAGGGATATTAAGGACTGCGAACGACGGGCGAACACATAACAATGCATGTTCACCCCAGCCTAGAGCATCTAAGAGGGAAAGAAACACTGTATTGGATATAACCAATGCTAGTGCCCAGAGGTACGGGACTTAAGTATAAAGATAAGGTGGGTAATTGCCTCAAACTTACGATAGGCTGGCTAGGGTACAGAGACCTGGGGACCAAGGGCCGGACCGTCAAACAAACAGGCAGAGCCTGTTATTTATAGCTCCCCACCCTGTGACGCTGTGTCACACGCCGGTAGGACGCCGGCGCATGACGTCACAAGATCAGAGGTCCCACACATCGCGCGCGAAGAGGTCGCGCGCGCACGCGCAGCGGCCATATGGTCACGGGAGCGCAGTCCCGCTGTTATATGCTCTATATTGTTACCCACATTTATTGTATCGGAATAGTCCAACATGCCCCTATTTTTTTGGTCGCCTGACTGGGGATCAGGCTTCCAACCCTATTAATTATTGATTTCTGGATGATGGTACATATGTATTATTGCTGCTACCTTAACATTTTACTACAGAGGCCACTCATTTACTTGTATACATTGGGTGGATAACACACCTGGCATTATGTCGAGTGGGATACTTGGGTGGGCTGTTTCAGTGGATGGGCTATTGACTGCCCTCCACCTTACCGACCCCAGCTATCCCACCCCTCATTTTTAACTAACCCCCATTGACACACATGCTCTGTGTCTTCTGGGGGGGCCTCTTTTTGTACATAATTTTACCCCCATATATTACCATTATGGTTTAACAATCAGCCCCGATGCAACCCTCCGAGACAGATGCCCATTAGTTCGGCCAGACACTTTTACCTTGGCTACCCGCCCCATTATACACATGCTTTTACACAATCATGTGGTTTTGTCTTTGGCCCTTCTTAACTTATATGCATTTATTATGCAATTAGGTGTGCATGGGTTTACGTCTCGGTGGGGCCAGTGCACTGGCTTCTAGGGTATTTATCAATCCCTAGTTCACCAATTCAAGTTTTCTAACCTTTTCCAATTATAAACTTATTCTTTTATTATGCTTGAATAACTTTCCAATTTTCGTCTTTTTTATCTTGTTGTACTGGGACCCTCTGCTTCCCCTTTCCCTGGTCCCGACTAAGGCGCCGGCGCGGGCCCCTCCACCTATGCTTTCCCGCGGCGGCCTGGTGAGGTCCCTGGGAGGGATCGGTCTCGGAAATGGGACCGCCCCCTCCTCTTGCACTGGTCCTGGCTGGGACTGTGCTCCCGTGGCCATATGGCCGGTGTGCATGCGTGCACGTGCGACCTCTTCGCGCGCACGCTGTGTGGGACCTCTGACCTTGTGAGGTCATGCGCCGGCGTCCTACCGGCGTGTGACACAGCGTCGCAGGGTCGGGAGCTATAAATAACAGGCTCTGCCTGTTTGTTTGACGGTCCAGTCCTTGGTCCCCAGGTCTTGGTACCCTAGCCAGCCTATCGTAAGTTTGAGGCAATTACCCACCTTATCTTTATACTTAAGTCCCGTACCTCTGGGCACTAGCATTGGTTATATCCAATACAGTGTTTCTTTCCCTCTTAGATGCTCTAGGCTGGGGTGAACATGCATTGTTATGTGTTCACCCATCGTTCGCAGTCCTTAGTATCTCTCCAGCTACCTTACCTTGGCATCAGCCCCTGGCAAGGTGCTTCCCCTGGGAACCCTTCCATGCTCATACTAGTATCAGGTATCCTTATGCCCCTTTTCACCTCATAGTTCCACACTTCACATCCCTTTCCCTCCCCCCCCCCTTTTTTCTCCCCTTCCCTTCCCCCCCTTTCCCCGATTCCTCCTCCCCCCTTTCCCCTCTTTCCCCCCCCCCGGTTTTCCCTATCTATTCCCTCCACCTTCCTCCTTCCTTCCCCACCATCCCCTGCCCCACCCAAATTTCCGCATCTTCTTCCCCTTCTCCTCCTCTCCCCCGTCCTATTCCCTCACCCGTCACCTTTTTCACCCCTACACTACATAACACTCTATATGCTTATTGTTCTCATTTTTGCTGTTCACCATATGTATTCCCTTGTATTTTTTGCACACTGCAACTTAATTAAATTTCACTTTCCACATCTTTCACTATTCACTCTCCTTTCATCATCATCATCATTATTACTTATCATCCTTACTACTATATGCTTCACTTCCCGTGTGTGGTAATCTAGGTTACCTTACTTTTTCATAATATACATTTTATCCTTATTATTCCCGTCATCTCGTTAGCTCCCCCGGGTCGCCGTGGGAGATCATCTTCTGGTGGCGGGGCCTTGCGCCTGGGGTCTGTTGGGATATGGGTAAGCAGATTCGCCCCTTTCTCCCCCGCAATTTTCTATTACCCCTTTGTTAATTTTGATGCTGGAACATAATTTGTATTGATCATGTACTTTGGTAAACCTCATTGTATGTTTCCTATTTGCTAGGTTCAGACTGTTTGTCAGAATAAACCATCTTCAGATTCCCTCTTGACGAAGCGGCTTATGTCCGCGAAACTAGTCGAGGAATATGACATCTGAGATTATGTGTTGTACTGTATACTAATGACCCCATTGGTGATATACCTGTACTTTTATTATGTTTTATCGCATTACCACTGTTTTGTCCTCTGCATCAATAAAATCAATTATAACTTTTATTATCGCTGTTATATGCTCTATATTGTTACCCACATTTATTGTACCGGAATAGTCCAACATGCCCCTATTTTTTTGGTCGCCTGACTGGGGATCAGGCTTCCAACCCTATTAATCTCATGCTAAAGTGATAGCTATTGAAAATGACACGATCCAAAAATTTTAAAAAACGTGGCAACCCTGGATTGCTATTATATTATATTACACCACAAACATTTGACAATCAAGTACTACTGCCGTGGTAGTTTGAATGTTGAATTATGTAATATATATTTCACCATAGTAGTAAAGGTTCATGGCCTCACTTCGCGGACTTTTCCTTTCTTCCTCTTCTTTTCTCTCTTTCTCCTTTCTCCTTTCCTGTATTTTTCTTATGATTTAAATTATGATTTTGAAGCTCTCAGTTTTTCCTACTTAATAGTCCTCATGTACTATCAAGATTTTGATAATTTATGTTGCAATTATTTAATACACAGAACCTTGAACTGTATTAATTTATCAACATCAAGGTCTTTATTGTGTTCTTGACATTGTCTTATTATTCTTTAAGGAAAAGCTATTAGATTCTATATAAAATATAATTGAGCTTCCTTTTGATTGTATTATTACTGCAATATGTAACTTGTGCATTGTTACTATTTTACTGAACTTTAAAATAAAATATTTTGACAAGGAAATGTCCATTACACACACACACACACACTTTTGTGTTTATTCCACTTTGCTTGGAGACATGTGGGCACCTCCTGGATGAAGCACTTTTTTTTTTTTTTTTAGCGAATGTGGTGTATAGCAAATGCTATAGGTCAATATTGCCTGCTTTCTTTATCTTTTTTCCTGCCATGTCAAAGAAGGTGTGAAAGGACCATTATACATGCACAGGCATTTGTTTTTATTTCACTTTTCACTTGATGGCACCTCAGCCGTGGTCTATTGTTTTTGCTGTATTAATATCATTTATAGTTGTAGTTGAACATTCGTTCGTGTTTTTCTGTATGTTTTCCTTCAGGGTCGAACTTTCCAGGGATCACGCGCAGTTCTGTTTCTTAGGTCAAATCGTCCAACTCTGCCATTAACGATATGAAATTTGGACGATTTTTCTCAAAAAACCCAACATATTGGATCTGTCAATTTGGGCTGTAGTACGAAAATCGCGTGTCGCACATACCACACTAACATACAAAAAACAGTTGATTTTACATTCGATTTGGATATCCGTTCGAAACTTGCTTTGTGTATGGCCTGCATAAGTTATATTTCCTATATTTTGCTTCCCTGATTGGATGATAGAAGTCAGCAGAGCTTCGCATCATTCGCTATTTTATGCAAAACATTATCTTGCAAAGTAAACAGTCTATCTGCCTTACATCAACCCAACAGTGTTAAATTTTCATGGTCTATTCCTTAATTTTAGAAAGTTAGTATTAAGATTTTAATGTCTTAGCATATTGGTAAAGGGCGGATTTCTAAACTGTATGTGAGATTGTTACCAGCTTTAGAAAAATATATTATTCAAAATGTAAAAACTTGCTGGGAGAAAGATGTAGGCAAAATAGGAGAAGACAGATGGAATGAGTCATTAAAAATACTGATAATGATAATTGTCAAATGTAATTTGTTCTGGGACAGTTGGATTCATTTCATCCTTTAACTATGTGTGCCCTTATGTTGTAGGAAATGTAAATAATGTTGCAAGAAGATCATGATCTAACATGAGCTATGCTGCACTTAACATTAATAAAAATGTATGCGTAACACTTTATTACTGCGCTCAGAGATCATAGTGTTATCCCTGACAGGACCTCTATTTGCTTTTCTCTCCAGAGAGACAGCACTAACTTTGTTTGGGTATCATCCAGAATCAGCATCAAATTGTTGAACTGAGATTCTGCCTCATAGGTAACAGTTATCCAAACATGTACAAGAGAAAATTCCTTTTTTTCCTTTTTCATTTCTTTGCATGATATAGATATTTTAGGGACTACAGCTTTACTTGATTAAATGATGGTTTTTTTTTTTTGTTTTCTGACAGACTTTAATACTTATTTATTTTCTTTTTTTTTCTCTTATCTCAGAGGCCGAGTTTACACTGCTCCGACACAGAAGTCAGACGACTTCTGCTCCGACTTTGCCCTACGACTTTATGTCCAACTTTCATGCGACTTCAATGAACAGGATCTGACTTTGATCCGACAATACCAGGTCCTTTGGGTCTGGTATGAGTCTTGAGGGGGGGACCCCACGCCAAAATAAAACGGTGTGGGGTGATGTCACCGGATGGCCTTGCCCCATGGTTATGTTAAGACGGCTCTCATACGGAACCAATAATTTATACACGTCATGCAACCTGTGCTCCCAAAGTCGGAATGTATGTCGCACCAGTGTGAACCGGGCCAAAAAGTAAATATACACATCAGTGTTCATTTATTTTCAACATAAAGTAAAAATATTTACACATTTACCTAATTACTTACTTGCAAATAGAAATGATTTCTTCCTAAAACATAAGGTCATATTTGTTGAATCTAATGTCATACTAGTGCCTGGCTTTGATTTTCATTTGCCAGAGTCTGGAAATGGTAAACACATTAAAAGTGATAAGAGCATTTGCCAAATTTGTAAATGTAACCTGAATTTATAGATGTTTGATAAATGGTAGCAAAAAAGACTCAAATCAAGGAGCGAAGGTGTAATCCAGCCATCGAATGACCTGATAAATGTGGTAAATCATCTGACAGGTGTGTGGCAACAAGAATGTGTCCATAATGGCCCATACACACAATCAGAAAATCGTACCAAGAATACAGCTTTTGAAGCAATCGTACGATAATCTGATTGTTAGTACACAGCTTTCGAGATCCGATCGACAATTCATGCAAAATTATGCAATGAGACAAGCCTGAAAATTTTTCTTGTACGATACCAGATCATACGATTTTAGTTTTAGTCAGTACAGTTGTCGTTCAAAAATGCAATACAACACATTACATCACTTCCGAATTTTTATTCTGTCATACAAGAATTTTCATAACTTTAGTAAACTCTTCATTTTCGATTTGAGACTAGCAAAAAAAAAAAGTATGATTGGTCCGACAATCTCATTGTGTGTACGAGGCATTAGGCTTGGTTCAGGCCTTTGGTTTTGATCCGTTTCTGCAGTGCGTTTTGCATTTTTGCACAAGTGTCTTTTTGATGCGTTTTGAATTTTATATGCTTTTGATTTTTTGGCCAATTTGTTGTTGGGCTGATTAACTTTTTGCCGCCCCTGTCAAATGGCAGGGCGATGCAGCTCATGTTCTGGGATGCCGTCATATGATGGCGTCCCAGAACGGCCGCTCTCACGCACCTGCAGGGGAGCGCGGTAATCATGACCGCGCCATGTTGCTAGGACATGGCGCGACCCTGATCTCTGTAAAGAGCCGTGTGCTCTTAACCATGTGATCGGCTGTGTCCAATCACAGCTGGTCACATGTAAACATGGAGATGCTGATAATCGGCACTCCTCACCTCACACTGACAGAGTATGTGGTGAGAAGAGCCGATTAGCGGCATTTCCTCACAGGAGACATCTACACATGTAATCAGGGCACTGATCATCAGTGCCCTGATTACAATAGCAACACCAGTGCCCAAATCAGTGCCCACCACTGCCCACAAGTGCCACCAATCAGTATGTGATGTCAGTATGTGCTGGCTATCAGTCCCACCTATCAGTGCTGCCCATCAATGCCCATCACTGCTGTCCATCAATGCCCATCAGTGTCGTTCATCAATGTCCATTAGTGTCGCCCATCAGTGCCACCAATCAATGCCCATCAGTACCGCCTATCCGTGCCGCCTATCAGTGCCCACCAGTGCTGCCTATCAGTGCCCACCAGTGCCACCTCACAGTGCCCATCAGTCCCGCCTATCAGTGCTCATCAGTGCCCATAAGTGCAACATATTAGTGCCTCATCATCAATGCCACCTAATCAGTGCCCATAAGTGCCACCTCATCAATGCCCACCAGTTCAGCTTATCAGTGCCCATAAGTGCACATCAGTGAAGGAGATAAATTACTTAATTACAAAATTTACTGACAGAAACTAAGTAAAAAACATTTTTTATTCAAATTTTTTGGTATTTTTTTGTATTTTTTTGTAAAAAACAAAAAACCCAGCAGTGATTACCGCCAAAAGAAAGCTCTATTTGTGTGAAGAAAATGATAAAAAATGTATCTGGGTACAGTGTAGCATGACCGTGCAATTGCCATTCAAAGTGTGACAGCGCTGAAAGCTGAAAAATGGCCTGGGCAGGAAGGGGGTTAAGTGCCCTGTAGGCAAGTGGTTAAAAAACGAAAATTGCAGCAAAATTGCGGTAAAATCACAGCACAAAAAAACTCACTAAATGTTTCTCTGCAGCTTCTCTATTGACATCTATTGAACCAAAAACGCACCATTTTGCATTTTAAAAAAAAGTCCCTGACCCTTTCCAAAAACGCAACAGCTGAAAAAAGCATAGATGTGAATGTATTCCATAGGTAACCATGTTAAATGGACTGTAGTGTATTTCTGCAAAAAGCACTAAACAAAATTCATAGGTGTGAACCAGGTGTTCATAAAGCATGTACATGCTTCAATTTTTTTGAAAAACGAAAGACCCCCAAGCCCCAGTTCTCTCCAATAGAGGACCCATGCTATCACATCCCTTGTGATAGCAATAAAGTTGCTAAAAATAAAGGTAAAGTGTAAATAAAAAATTTAAAAATGTACCGTAGTTTGTCCGCATTCCACAGGCAGGTGGAAATGTGATATGTTTGGTATCTATTTATTCAGCATAACATCTTTTATTTCTTTATTGTACATCACGGAACACAGAGCACCATAATAATGACTATGTGGGTTATACGTTTACTTTTAGGTGATTGGACACTGGCAACCAATAGTAAGACGGTTCCTCCCATATAACCCCTCCCACACTGGAAGGATCTCAGTTTTTTCGCCAGCGTCTTGAAGGTGATGGTCACGCATAGTGAAGCTCCTCAGTTTCTTCTAAGAATGTCCCACTGAGGACGTTATAATCGGATCCATTCGGATGGCTTACTAAAGCTAAAGTGGATGGTACCCGAACCTTGGCTCAAGAACGAGGTCTTGCTTGTAATGTGTCCTATTTAGGCTCTGGACCCTTGTTAAAAGTTGGTATTTCTGGTCTACCTTGCCCAAGGAAACCACAAAGGGTGCTTTACAGGTCCAAGGGTGTGGACCCCAATATATGGGGGACCCGGTCCCTGAAGGTCCTTAGAGGTGCTACCCGTCGTGATGGTGGAAGATTGGGCCTGGCAAGACAGGCCCTGCTGCATGGGATGGTGAGTACTCCCCTTTGGGGTTCTTATATATATACAGATATGTATTTCCCCCTTTTGTTTTTTAAAAGAAAAAAAAAATTTTGCCAGAGTAGCCTTGATCCGGTGTCCGGGGTTACAGAGGCCGGTTGGCGCGCATTTTTAAAATTGGCATGCGAGTGCGCGTGCGTGCCGCGTGTCCACCACGCACGCGCGGCCAGCGTGTGAGTGCGCCGCTTTTGTGCGAATGCGCCGCTGCGGCCCATGTCACGGCGCTCTGTGCGCCAGGACGGAGCGGGCGCTGTGTGGTGGGCGGGTCGCGGGCCACTGATCCGCGCGCTCGCTTCCATGCTAAGGCTTTTTAAGCATGGAGCTCCTGGCGTGCGCGTGGGGAAGGCAGGGCGAACGGTGGGCATGTGAGTCGGATGGTCTTGGACACTACGGTGACAGGTTTAAGACTGCTTGTAATTTGTGGGGAGTACTCCTTGGTTATTTCTCGTGTGTAAGCTATGTCTTCCAAAAAACGAGGAACAGGGAACAAGGCAAGCCCAGGGGTAAGAGTCCCTCCACAAAAAGCAGGAGATCAACCCCATATTGATGCAGCCTCAGTTTCTACTGAAGGACCTGTGGTTTCTGACCTGCCTGAGCCATTGCACTTGTCAGGCATAGTAGCCAATACCAATGTACCTGCCTCGGCTTATGTTACAAAGGAACTTAGCAGGTCCTGAAGGCTGGCATGATTGCCTCTGTAACACAAGGGGGAAGGAAGCGTAATAGATCTCCCTCCCCCAAGCCTGGGCCAAGTGGTGAGTCACTAGAGCCCCAGGACTCTTATAGCCAGATGGGTCCAGGTAGCCTGGAGCCAGAATGGGCAGAGGATCCAGAGGAGGTGGTCATGAAGGACCAGGAGGTAGGAGAGGCTGAAGATTCCTCGGCTGAGGACTCTGGCTCTGAAGAGCCAATTTCAGCCTCCCATTGTCAGAAGTTGTTTATCCAATCTCTAATGGAGATGGTACGAATTGGGTTTAAATTACCACCGTTTCAGGAGTCTGCACTCTCCTGTTCCACTCTGGGATCTTTGCGGCATAAACAAATTTCCCAAGCCTTTCCCTTGCATCCGTTGCTGGAGCCGGTGATTTATGCAGACTGGGAGCATCTTGACAGAATATACTTACCTCCCAAAAGGTTTTCTATTTTATACCCTATGGAGGAAAAGTTCAGGAAGAAATGGAGCACACCTTTGGTAGACGCTGCCATATCTTCTGTAAATAAAAATTTAACCTGTCCAGTGGATAATGCCCAGGTTTTCAAGGATCCAGCTGATAAGAAACTAGAGTCCTTATTAAAGGCCTCCTTCTCGGTTGCCGGTGCAGCAGTTCAGCCTGCTGTTGCAGCCATTGGGATTTGTCAATCCCTAAAGGATCACTTTAAGAGGTTAGTGAAGAACATACCTTGCCAGGAGGAATCTGCTGAGGAACTATCAGAGATCCCTCATGCCTTGTGTTTTGCGGTTGATGCCTTAAAGGACTCAATCCAACAAATGTCTCGTTTTGCGTTACTATCAGTTCATATGCGCAGAGTATTGTGGCTAAAGAACTGGTCTGCTGAGACACCATGTAAAAGGCTACTTGCTGCGTTTCCATTTCATGGAGAGCGCCTGTTTGGTGAAGATCTGGATAAATATATCCAAAAGATCTCTGGAGGAAAGAGCGCTCTGCTTCCTATTAAAAAGAAGGGGAAGCCGCCTTCTTACAAAATTCCTAATTCCCCAGGGCCTGGTGCCTCTTTCCCTAAGCGGTATTGACGGCCTCAGCCGTGTGGGTTTAAAAGACCTCAGGGTCAGAAAAAACCCTGGACCCAAAAGCCATCCAAGCCAACCCCAAATCTACCTTGTGAAGGGGCGCCCCTGCTCTCACGGGTGGGGGGCAGGCTTCGGCTGTTTGGGGAGGCCTGGGAATAACTCTTTCAAGACAGATGGGTCATTTACACTGTAAAATATGGTTACAAAATAGAGTTCCGGGAGTTTCCCCGAACCGCTTTCTACACTCAAGGGTTCCGGCGGATCCAGAGAAAAGAAGATGCCTACTCCTAGCTTTACACCATCTGCTGTTGCAGGGAGTATTTATGGAGGTCCCACACGAGGAAAGATTCAAAGGGTTTTACGCAAACCTATTCACCGTGCCGAAACCAAATGGGGAAGTAAGGCCTATTTTGGACCTCAAAGCTCTCAACTTCTTTGTAGACGTCCGATCCTTCCGTATGGAATCAGTTCGTTCGGTAATAAGGTCCCTGAGAAAGAGGGACTATCTGGCGTCCATAGATATCAAGGACGCGTACCTTCATGTGCCGATCTTTGGTCCTCACCAAAGGTTCTTACGCTTCGCTGTAGAGGGCAGTCATTTCCAGTTTGTGGCACTGCCCTTCGGTCTTGCCACGGCTCCCAGGGTCTTCACAAAGATTCTGGCCCCAGTGTTGGCTTCCCTAAGATCTCTAGGGGTTTCCATAATAGGATATCTGGACGATCTACTTCTAAGGGAATGCTCTCGCCCTGTGCTAGTTCTAAACATATCAAGAACAGTATGGGTTTTACAACGCCTAGGTTGGGTACTGAATTTGGACAAGTCAGCTCTTTGTCCGACCCAAGCCTTGGTATATCTGGGTCTGGTCTTGGACACTGCTCAAGAAAGAGTGTTTCTTCCGTCCTTAACGGTCGCCTCCATAGTGGAGCTTGTACAGAAGGTGAAGAGAGATCCAACGCCTTCTGTTCGGCTGTGCATGAGGTTATTGGGCAAGATGGTGTTGGCTTTCAGCGCAGTGCCATATGCACAGTTCCACTCCAGAATGTTTAAGAACAGTATCCTGAAGGCGTGGGACAAGTCTGCTTGAACCTTGGATCAGCCTATGGTTCTATCTCCACAGGTCATATGGAGCCTATCTTGGTGGTTAAGAACCAGCAACTTAAGAAAAGGGAAGTCTTTCCCACCAGTGGCCTGGAAAGTGGTGACCACGGATGCCAGTCTTCTCGGCTGGGGAGCAGTCCTACAGGAAGCATCCATTCAGGGAGTATGGTCCCAGACAGAGAGGACTCTGCCCATCAATCTCTTGGAGATGCGGGCAGCTCGTCTGGCCCTGCGATTCTGGACATCCAGGTTGCGGGGTTTTCCTGTCAGGATTCAGTCCGACAACTCCACAGTAGTGTCATATATCAACCACAAGGGAGGTACCAGAAGTCGGAAGCCCAAAGAGAAGTAAATTATATACTGACCAGGGCAGAAGAACATGTGCCGTTTCTGTCGTCAGTGTTTATCCCGGGGGTGGACAATTGGCAGGCGGATTTCCTAAGTCGCCAGAAATTGTTACCAGGGGAATGGTCCCTGCATCCCGAGGTTTTTCTACAGATTTGCCAATACTGGGGGACCCCAGATGTGGATCTGCTGGCATCCAGATTCAATGCCAAACTAGACAGGTTTGTATCCAGGACCAAGGATCCGTTTGCTGTCGGGACAGACGCGTTAGTGGTTCCTTGGGATCAGTATTCCCTGATATATGCCTTCCCTCCGATCCAGATCCTGCGCAGGATACGGGAGGAACGGAAGCCGGTGATGGTCCCAGCGTGGCCCAGGAGCTCGTGGTACTCGGAGATTGTGAAATTGGCAGTAGGGAACCCGTTAGTCCTTCCTTGCCGCCCAGACCTGTTGTCTCAAGGGCCCATATTCTATCCTTCTTTACGGTTGCTAAATTTGATGGCCTGACTATTGAGACCAGACTATTGAAAGACAGTGGTATTATAGGTTCAGTCTTGTCCACCTTGACAAATGCTAGAAAGTCAGTTTCTAGAGCTATCTATTATAGAGTATGGAAGTCATACATTTCTTGGTGTGAGAAAAGGAAATGGGACCCTCGTAGGTATACGATTGGAAGAGTTTTCGCTTTTCTTCAAACAGGAGTAGACTTGCAGCTTGCTTTAGGGACAATTAAGGGACAGATTTCGGCATTATCAATTTTTTTCCAGAGACAGATTGCATCCCATTCTTTGGTGCGAACCTTTGTGAAGGGAGTAACGCACCTGAAGCCACTGCTTAAACCACCTTTATGTCCTTGGGACCTAAATTTGGTGCTTTCAGCCTTACAGAGTCAGCCCTTTGAACCTATTAGGCATATTCCTTTTGTCCTATTGACCAGGAAGTTAGTTTTCTTAATAGCTATAACATCGGCTAAAAGGGTGCCAGAATTGGCCGCCCTTTCTTGCAAGGAACCTTTCATGGTTCTTCATCAGGACTGAGTGGTCATGCGTCCTTGTCCAGATTTTCTACCAAAGGTAGTTTCCAAATTTCATTTGAATCAGGATATCATTTTACCTTCCTTTTTTCCTAACCCTAAGACTAGGGAGGAAAGGTCGCTTCACTCACTGGATGTGGTGAGAGCGATAAAGGTTTACTTGGAAATGTCAGCTCCCTTTCGGAAAACTGACTGTTTTTTTGTCTTGCCTGATGGTCCTAAAAGAGGACAGCCGGCAACAAGTTCATCTATATCCAGGTGGATTCGCCAGACTATTGTCCAGGCGTATGGATTAAAGTGCAGGGTTCCACCCCGGGATTTAAGAGCACACTCCACCAGAGGGGTTAGTGCATCATGGGCAGTACTCCAGCAGGTGTCTATGGCTCAGGTTTGCAAAGCAGCCGTTTGGTCTTCAGTTCATACGTTCACCAGGTTTTACCAGGTGGATGTGAGATCTCAAAGTGAGACTGGTTTTGGCCACAGCGTGTTGCAGGCTGCTTTATACTCTCAGATCCGTTGGGTCTAGGGATGATGTGTCCCCCCCCCAGATGCATTGCTTTAGGACATCCCACATAGTCATTATTATGGTGCTTTGTGTCCCGTGATGTACAATAAAGAAAAATGGATTTTTAAAACAGCTTACCTGTAAAATCCTTTTCTTGGAGTACATCACGGGACACAGAGGTCCCTCCCCTCTTTCTGGGATCGTCATTGCTTGCTTCAAAACTGAGGTCCTTCCGGTGTGGGAGGGGTTATATGGGAGGAACTGTCTTACTATTGGTTGCCAGTGTCCAATCACCTAAAGGTTAGTGTATAACCCACATAGTCATTATTATGGTGCTCTGTGTCCCGTGATGTACTCCAAGAAAAGGATTTTACAGGTAAGCTGTTTTAAAAATCCATTTATTGTACAAAAAAATGGATATTATATTGTGTTTGTGTTCACTAAAATTCATTAAACTGCACAGTTTTTTCCAAAAAAATTGAGTTTGAAAAACATCTTATTCTATAGGGCCTCTTCTTAAAATATGGAAAATTGAATTCAAATACTTACTGTAATTTTCCTTTCCTGATGAGCTCCATGGCAGCACAGCTGGGTGAGGCCCCACCCACCCCCTACTGTGTTGGCAATGTTCGTACCTCACTTAAATGATTAACCACTTGCCGACCCCCTAACGCAAATATACTGCGGAAGAATGGCACGGGCAGGAAAAATCACGCCCCCGCCCCCGGGTGCCCGAGGTGGTCGGCATCATTAGGGGAGCGATCAATGCTGAGGGGGTTTCCACTCATTCGTGGCCACCCCCTCGCGATCGCTCCCAACGAATGACAATCTTCCTCTGCCTCTGTAATGTAAACAGCAGCAGAGGAAGTGATGTCATCTCTCCTCGAGTCAGTCTTTTTCGTTCCGGCGCCGAGGAGAGGAGACATGAAGTAAGTGCACCAAACACCACACGTACAGTAGAACACTCTAGGAACACTTTTCACCCCCCATCACCCCCTGATCACCCCCCTGCACCCCTTGTCACAGTGACACCAATTGCAGTTTTTTTTTTTTTCTGATTATTGCATTGGTGTCAGTTTGTGACAGTTATAAGTGGTAGGGAAGTTAGTGTTAGCCCCCTTTAGGTTTAGGATACCCCCCTAACCCCCCCCCCCCTAATAAGGGTTTAACCCCGTGATCACCCCCCGTCGCCAGTGTCACTAAGCAATCGTTTTTCTGATCGCTCTATTAGTGTCACAGGTGACACTAGTGAGGGAGGTAAGTATTTAGGTTCGCTGTCAGTGTTTTATAGCGTCAGGGACTAATAAAGGTTTTAACCCCCTGATTGCCCCCTAGTTAACCCTTTCACAAGTGATCACCGTATAACTGTTACGGGTGACACTGGTTAGTTTGTTTTTTATAGTTTCAGGGCACCCGCCGTTTATTACCTAATAAAGGTTTAACCCCCTGATCGCCCGGCGGTGATATAAGTTAGGTTTTAGGGTCAGTTAGGGCCTGCGTCGCCCCAGGCAGCGTCAGGTTAGCGCCAGTACCGCTAACACCCACGCACGCACCATACACCTCCCTTAGTGGTATAGTATCTGAACAGATCAATATCTGATCTGATCAGATCTATACTAGCGTCCCCAGCAGTTTAGGGTTCCCAAAAACGCTGTGTAAGTGGGATCAAACCCAGATACCTGCTAGCACCTGCGTTTTGCCCCTCAGCCCAGCCCTGCCCACCCAAGTGCAGTATCGATCGATCACTGTCACATACAAAACACTAAACACACAGAACTGCAGCGTTTGCAGAGTTTGGCCCAGATCCCTGAGATCGCTAACAGTTTTTTTGGTAGCGTTTTGATACAGTCGCTAACAGTCAGGAGCTTTTTTTAACTGTGAGTCTCACTAGTGTACCACTAAATTTAGAGCCCAAAATGGCAAATGGAAGGTACACTAGTGAAGAGGCCTACACGTTTCTGAGCATGACAGATAGTGAAGAGGAAGTCACTCATCTGTCAGATTCAGGCTCAGAATACGATCCTGTAGACGACAGTGGCTCCATGACAGATAGCTCTGACGACGGAGTTGTGGTCCCTGCCAAGGTCAGGCGTACCAGATCCCGAACTTCTTCTTCTGTCATTGATGTGCAAGAACCGCAGGTCCCTCGTATGGAGCAGAGCAGTACTAGCGCAGTACTAGCGCAGTACTAGCGCAGTACTAGCGCAGTACTATTCCTTCTGGTGAACTGGCAAGCACCAGCGGCCTAGTACACCCTGGTCGTACATCCAGCACTGCAGTAACACATGGTGATGTGGCGAGTCCCATAAGTGCAGTTCAAGCTGGTGAGGTGGCAAGCACAAGTAGTGTCCCGCTGCCACCAAGAAGACGAAGACAGGCCCGTCGTGCCCATAGTGCCCTTCCTGTTGCATTCGCCAATCCTAATTGGGAACCCACCACTTCTGCAGCACCCGTACTTACCCCATTCACTGGTCACCGGCATTTAGGTGGAAACAGTTGATTTTACGTCACTTGATTTTTATTCGCTGTTTTTCACCGAAGATCTCTATAGATCTATTGTGGACCAAAGCAATTTGTACGCTGGTCAACACATCGCCACTATTCCCCAGTACTCCCTTGCCAGAGATTGGAGACCAATTACGGTTTCCGAATTTACGCTCTTTCTGGGCCTTTCCCTCAACATGGGCATAACTAAAAAGAGTGAGTTGCGGTCATATTGGTCCACTGACCCAATTCACCATATGCCCTTGTTCTCTGCCTCCATGACCAGGGCATGATACGAGCAGATCTTGCGGTTCATGCACTTCAATGACAATGAACTCTGTCATCCTCGTGGAGACCCTGGATATGATCGGCTCTACAAAATTCGGCCCCTCGTAAACCACTTCAACCAATGTTTTGCATACTTGTTTACGCCCCATCAAGTTGTCTGCGTTGATGAGTCCCTGATTAGGTTTTCTGGCCACTTGTCATTCAAACAGTACCTTCCCAGCAAGCGTGCCAGATACGGGGTCAAGATGTATAAGCTCTGTGACAGGGCCACAGGCTATACATGTACTTTTATGGTTTACGAGGGAAAAGATAGCCACATAGTGCCGACAAACTGCCCTGACTACATAGGAAGCGCTTAGTCACTTGTTTGATCAGCAGATTGGAGCATGTGGCACCGTGCGACCTAATCGCTGGGGGCTTTCCCCAGCAGCTTGTAGATTCCCGTCTTAGGCTGGGGGAGAGAGCCTGCTTGCAGTGTAATAATTTGCTCGCTATGAAGTGGAGGGAAAATAAGAATGTTTTCGTTCTTACCTCCCTTCATGCAGACACGACGGTCCAAATTACTACGGCGACTGGTGTTGTGGAGAAACCCCTTTGTGTCCACGAATATAACCAAAATATGGGAGGGGTGGACCTCAACGACCAGTTGTTGGCGCCATACCTAATTGCCCGTAAGGCCAGACGCTGGTACAAGAAAGTGTCTGTTTATTTATTTCAATTGGCTTTGCTGAACGCTTATGTGCTATACAGAGCTTCAGGACGGACTGGATCCTTCCTTAAATTCCAGGAAGAGATCGTCAGAGCCCTTTTGTTTCCAGACGGTGCTCCACCTCACCTTCCCCAACCAAATGCAGTAAGCCGGCTGCACGAGAGGCATTTTCTTTCTGTCCTCCCGAGTACCCCTACCCAACGAGCCCTTCAAAAAAGATGTTGTGTCTGCAGCAAGCGCTGATATAGGCGTGACACCCGCTATTATTGTCCCTCCTGTCCTGACAATCCTGGTCTTTGCATTGGTGAATGTTTTGAACGCTACCATACATTAGTTGAGTATTAGGGTAGGGTACAGCACTGCACAGACTAGGCACGCTTTCACAGGGTCCCCCAAGATGCCATCGCATTTTGAGAGGCCCGAACCTGGAACCAAACCGGTTACAAAAAAAAAGTGTAAAAAAAAAAAGTAAAACACAAAAAAATATATAAAATATAAAAACCAAAAATAGTTGTCGTTTTATTGTTCTCTCTCTATTCTCTCTCTATTGTTCTGCTCTTTTTTACTGTATTCTATTCTGCAATGTTTTATTGTTATTATGTTTTATCATGTTTGCTTTATAGGTATGCAATTTTTTTATACTTTACTGTTTATTGTGTTTTATTGTTAACCATTTTTTGTTTTCAGGTACGCCATTCAGCTGCAGAGCGGATTTATTTATCTTGACAGCAACAGCGTTTGCTCCCATGATACATAAAGCCGTGACTCCAGCACTGTCGGAGGTGATTTCACCACCACAGTTAAAAAAAAGAGCATAAATGCCGAAGCATGGGAGCAGCAGGGGCGGAGGAGCGATTTGCTCCTACCTTTTGCAGGTGGATGCCCCCATGCTTCGGCATATATAAACGGTGCATGTATGCCCATCATTAGAAGTGGGTGGATGAAGGGAGGTATTCTAATGGTGGGCATGCCCACCGATCAATCTCTTTTTTTCGTTCAGCCCACAGGCTGCATGAAAAAAAGTTTACAATATATGCCCAACAAGGACCAGCAACGTACTGGTATGTTGCTGGACTTTGAGTGGTTATACCAGAATGATGCCTGCAGGTTTAGGTATCATATTGGTATCATTCTTTTCAGCCAGCGGTCAGCTTTCATGTAAAAGCATTCCTAGCGGCTAATTAGCCTTTAGACTGCTTTTACAAGCAGTGGGAGGGAATGCCCCCCCCCTCCACCGTCTTCTATGTTTTTCTCTGGCTCTCCTGTCCCAACAGGGAACCTGAGAATGCAGCCGGTGATTCAGCCAGCTGACCATAGAGCTGATCAGAGACCAGAATGGCTCCAAACATCTCTATGGCCTAAGAAACCGGAAGCTACAAGCATCTCATCACTTAGATTTTGCCGGATGTAAACAGCGCCATTGGGAAATTGGGAAAGCATTTTATCACACCGATCTTGGTGTGGTCAGATGCTTTGAGGGCAGAGGAGAGATCTAGGGTCTAATAGACCCCAATTTTTTCAAAAAAGAGCACCTGTCACTACCTATTGCTATCATAGGGGATATTTACATTCCCTGAGATAACAATAAAAATGATTTTAAAAAAATGAAAGGAACAGTTTAAAAATAAAATAAAAAAGCAAACAAAAAAAAAAAAGCACCCCTGTCCCGCCCGCTCTCGCGCAAAGGCGAACACAAGCGTCAGTCTGGCGTCAAATGTAAACAGCAATTGCATCATGCATGTGAGGTATCACCGCGAAGGTCAGATCAAGGGCAGTAATTTTAGCAGTAGACCTCCTCTGTAAATCTAAAGTGGTAACCTGTAAAGGCTTTTAAAGGCTTTTAAAAATGTATTTAGTTTGTCGCCACTGCACGTTTTTGCGCAATTTTAAAGCATGTCGTGTTTGGTATCCATGTACTCGGCCTTTTTTTTTTTTCATCAAACATTTGGGCAATATAGTGTGTTTTAGTGCATTAAAATTTTAAAAAGTGTGTTTTTTCCCAAAAAAATGCATTTGAAAAATCGCTGCGCAAATACTGTGTGAAAAAAAAAAAAATGAAACGCCCACCATTTTAATCTGTAGGGCATTTGCTTTAAAAAATATATATAATGTTTGGGGGTTCAAAGTAATTTTCTTGCAAAAAAGAATATTTTTTTCATGTAAACAAAAAGTGTCAGAAAGGGCTTTGTCTTCAGGTGGTTAGAAGAGTGGGTGATGTGTGACATAAGCTTCTAAATGTTGTGCATAAAATGCCAGGACAGTTCAAAACCCCCCCAAATGACCCCATTTTGGAAAGTAGACAACCCAAGCTATTTGCTGAGAGGCATGTCGAGTCCATGGAATATTTTATATTGTGACATAAATTGCGGGAAAAAGACAATTTTTTTTTTTTTTTTGCACAAAGTTGTCACTAAATGATATATTGCTCAAACATGCCATGGGCATATGTGGAATTACACCCCAAAATACATTCTGTTGCTTCTCCTGAGTACAGGGATACCATATGTGTGAGACTTTTTGGGAGCCTAGCCGTGTACGGGACCCCGAAAACCAAGCACCGCCTTCAGGCTCTCTAAGGGCGTAAATTTTTTATTTCACTCTTCACTGCCTATCACATTTTCGGAGGCCATGGAATGCCCAGGTGGCACAACCCCCCCCCCCCCCCCAAATGACCCCATTTTGGAAAGTATATTTGCTGAGAGGTATAGTGAATATTTTGCAGACCTCACTTTTTGACACAAAGTTTTGAAAATTGAAGAAAGAAAAAAAAAATTTTTTTTCTTGTCTTTCTTCATTTTCAAAAACAAATGAGAGCTGCAAAATACTCACCCTGCCTCTCAGCAAATGGCTTGGGGTGTCTACTTTCCAAAATGAGGTCATTTGGGGGGGTTGTGCTATCTTGGCATTTTATGGCTTTCGAAACTGTGATAGGTAGTGAGGAGTGAATCAAAAATGTACGCCCTTAGAAATCCTGAAGGCGGTGATTGGTTTTCGGGGCCCCGTATGCAGCTAGGCTCCTAAAAAGTCCCACACATGTGGTATCCCCGTACTCAGCAGAAGCAGCAGAATGTATTTTGGGGTGTAATTCCACATATGCCCATGGCATGTTTGAGCAATATATCATTTAGTGACAACTTTGTGCAAAAAAAAAAAAAAAAAGTGTCACTTTCTCGCAACTTGTGTCAAAATATAATATATTCCATGGACTCAACATGCCTCTCAGCAAATAGCTTGGGGTGTCTACTTTCCAAAATGGGGTCATTTGGGGGGGGGGGTTTGTGCCATCTGGGCATTTTATGGCATTCAAAACTGTGATAGGTAGTGAGGAGTGAAATCAAAAATTTACGCCTTTAGAAATACTGAAGGCGGTGCTTGGTTTTTGGGGCCCCGTACGCGGCTAGGCTCCCAAAAAGTCCCACACATGTGGTATCCCCATACTCAGGAGAAGCAGCTAAATGTATTTTGGGGTGCAATTTCACATATAACTATGGCATGCGTGAGCAATATATCATTTAATGACAACTTTTAGTAATTTTTTTTTTTTTATCATTATTCAATCACTTGGGACAAAAAAATGTAATATTTAATGGGCTCAACATGCCTCTCAGCAATTTCCTTGGGGTGTCTACTTTCCAAAATGGGGTCATTTGGGGGGGGTTGTACTGCCCTACCATTTTAGCACCTCAAGAAATGACATAGGCAGTCATAAACTAAAAGCTGTGTAAATTCCAGAAAATGTACCCTAGTTTGTAGACGCTATAACTTTTGTGCAAACCAATAAATATATACATTTTGGCCTAAATGTATGACTAAAATTGAGTTTGTTGGATTTTTTTTTATAACAAAAAGTAGAAAATATCATTTTTTTTCAAAATTTTCTGTCTTTTTCCGTTTATAGCGCAAAAAATAAAAACCACAGAGGTGATCAAATACCATCAAAAGAAAGCTCTATTTGTGGGAAAAAAAGGACTTAAATTTTGTTTGGGTATTAGCAGTTAAAGCGACGCAGTGCCAAATTGTAAAAAGTGCTCTGGTCAGGAAGGGGGTAAATCCTTCCGGGGCTGAAGTGGTTAATGATACATAAAATAATTGATTAAAACCAGGGCTTTTTTTCAGCGGGAATGCAGCGGAACGCGGTTCTGGCACCTCCAGCACTGAATATATGTAATAGCATTGGGTGTGGGGTGTGCTGGAGGGTCTATTGATGTTGGCTGCTGGGGGATCTATTGTCACTGGTGGGGATCTGATTTTGTGAGAGGGTCTATTGTTACTGATGGGGAATCTATTGTTGCTGGGGGGGTCTTATGTTGTTGGAAGGGATCTACTGTTGAGGGAGAGGTCTATTTTTACTGGCTGCTGGAGGATCTATTGATGCTGGCTGCTGAGAGATCTGTTGTTGCTGCTGGGGGGGATCTAATGTTGCTTGGGTGGATATTTTATTACTGGGTGTGATATTTTGTTGTGGGTGGTTCACTGTTGCTGCGGGGAATCTATTGTTGTTGGGGTGGTGTCCATTGTTGCTGGGGGAGTCTATTGTTGTGTGGGGATCTATTGCTGGGATTCTATTGTTGCTGACTGCAGGGGATCTATTTTACTGCTTTTCTTTTTATCATTAACATGTTCCATACAAATGATTTAGCACCACAAAATGATACTTGATTCTGTATTCTCTAGAAGGGGCAGTACTGGATAGGGGGTGGAATCAAGGGACGGTGGTCAGAGGTGGATAGGGGCAGAGACAAGGGGTGACTCAGACGGGGGGAGTTCCTGCACCTATTCTCCGAGAAAAAAAGCCCAGATTAAAACCCTTTGTCTATATAAGAATTAACCAATGCGGTTGCAGCTATTATGGATAGAATTAAAAACGAATGATAACGGTGCAAAAATAATAACAAATGTATTTATACAGAAAAGAAACATTAGAAAAATATAACGTAGTGATGTTACAAATACAGTGTTGTCAGTCTACAAAGGTAATTAATGCAAAAAGGATATATAGTTACAATAGACATACAATTGCTATCAATGTATTAGGGGAAATCCTAGGACAGAAAAATTTAGAGAAAAGAGAAATAAGATAATATGGATACGTTACACAGACAGATCTTACGTGACCATGCTTTGTCTTCCATGAGGCTAAGAGAGAGTGCATCAATGGGAGCTTTGATTTTTATGTTCCCTCTCTAACCATCCCCAACAATCACACAAATGGACTACTTAAATTGCTTCAGAGTTGAATCAAATTCTGATTGGCTGTACCTGAAGCCTAGTTGGCCATCATGCTTCTCACATTAGACTCTCTTTGGTGCCTCTCTGTCTACCATGTTTGTGGTTGTTAGGTAAGCAACCCTCTTTGATCCTAGCATAACCAGTTCCTACATTAGCATGTCAAGGACCCCTGACCAGGTGGTGGCACAAAGTCTGATATGGCTCTCTACAAACAAAAAGGTAACTTAGTTATCACCTGCCTATTGAAGACATCAAACAGCTTTTAAGAAACAGGAAAAAAAGAAGTCTTGTAAGCCAGGCCCATATCTCATCATGATATCACAAAATATATTATATACATCATCCTCCTGTATAAACATATACATACATACACACACACACACACACACACACACACACACACACACACATATATATATAATATACACACACACATACACATCTAATGGGGCATGGTAATTTAATTAGAAAGTCCTCACAATGGTTCCCTTGAAACTCCTTGATATAAATATGAAGCTCAATATTTTAACATCAGTTCCCCCTGAAGTTCATTCTTGAATGTATGCCCTCCCTCAATAATTTTGTACCCACACACAACAGCTCAGAAGTAGGGATGAGCCGAACACCCCCTTGTTCGGTTCGCACCAGAACTTGCGAACAGGCAAAAAATTTGTTTGAACACGCGAACACCGTTAAAGTCTATGGGACACGAACATGAATAATCAAAAGTGCTAATTTTAAAGGCTTATATGCAAGTTATGCAAGTTATTGTCATAAAAAGTGTTTGGGTACCTGGGTCCTGCCCCAGGGGACAAGGATCAATGCAAAAAAAAGTTTTAAAAACGGACGTTTTTTTGGGAGCAGTGATTTTAATAATGTTTAAAGTGAAACAATAAAAGTGTAATATGCCTTTAAATTTCGTACCTGGTGGGTGTCTATAGTATGCCTGTAAAGGGGCGCATGTTTCCCGTGTTTAGAACAGTCTGACAGCAAAATGACATTTTAAAGGAAAAAAAGTAATTTAAAACTACTCGCGGCTATTAATGAATTGCCGGTCCGACAATACACATAAAAGTTCATTGATAAAAATGGCATGGGAATTCCCCACAGGGGAATCCCGAACCAAATTTTTTTTTTAAAAATGACGTGGGGGTCCCCCTAAATTCAATACCAGGCCCTTCTGGTCTGGTATGGATATTAAGGGGAACCCCAGCCAAAATTTGAAAAAAAAATGGTGTGGGGTTCCCCTCAAAATCTATACCAGACCCTTCAGGTCTGGTATGGATTTTAAGGGGAACCCTGCACCAAAATTTTTTAAAAAATGGCATGCGGTCCCCCTAAAAATCCATACCAGACTCTTATCCGAGCACGCAACCTGGCAGGCCTTTAGGAAAAGAGGGGGGGACAAGAGAGCACCCCCCCCTCCTTAACCGTACCAGGACACATGCCCTCAACATTGGGAGGGTGCTATGGGGTAGCCCCCCAAAACACCTTGTCCCCATGTTGATGACGAAAAGAGCCTCATCCCCACAACCCTGGCCGGTGGTTGTGGGGGTCTGCGGGCGGGGGGCTTATCGGAATCTGGAAGCCCCCTTTAACAAGGGGACCCCCAGATCCAGGCCCTCCCCCCTGTATGAAATGGTAAGGGGGTACAAAAGTACCCCTACCATTTCACAAAAAAACTGTCCAAAATGTTAAAAATGACAAGAGACAGTTTTTGACAATTCCTTTATTTAAATGCTTCTTCTTTCTTCTTTCTTCTATCTTCCTTCGGTTTCTTCCTCCATCTTCTTCTTCTTCTGGTTCTTCTGGTTCTTCCTCTGGTGTTCTCGTCCGGCATCTTCCTCCGCGGCATCGGCATCTTCTTCCCTTCTTCTCCTCGGGCCGTTCCGCATCCATGATGGCATGGAGGGAGGCTCCCGCTGTGTGACGCTTCTCCCTTCATCTTCTTCTCTTCATCTTCTTCTCTTCATCTTCTTCTCTTCATCTTCTTCTCTTCATCTTCTTTTCGGGCTGCTACGCATCCATGATGGCATGGAGGGAGGCTCCCGCTGTGTGACGCTTCTCCTCTTCTGATGGTTCTTAAGTAACGGGGGGCAGGGCCACCCAGTGACCCCGCCCCCCTCTGACGCACGGTGACTTGACGGGACTTCTCTGTGGCGTCACGGGGAATGCCACAAGGAAGTCCCATCAAGTCCCCGTGCATCAGATGGGGCGGGGTCACCAGGTGGCCCTGCCCCCCCCGTTATTTAAGAACCGTCAGAAGAGGAGAAGCGTCACACAGCGGCAGCCTCCCTCTATGCCATCATGGATGCGGAGCGGCCGAAAAGAAGATGAAGACAAGAAGATGAAGACAAGAAGATGAACAGAGAGGCGTCACACAGCGGGAGCCTCCCTCCATGCCATCATGGATGCGGAGTGGGCCGGAGAAAAAGGGAAGAAGACTCCGACGCCGCGGAGGAAGATGCCGGACGAGAACACCGGAGGAAGAACCAGAAGAACCAGAAGAAGAAGAATATGGAGGAAGAAACTGAAGGAAGATAGAAGAAAGAAGATACAAGTACCCCCTTACCATTTCACACAGGGGGGAGGGCCAGGATCTGGGGGTCCCCTTGTTAAAGGGGGCTTCCAGATTCCGATAAGCCCCCCACCCGCTGACCCCCACAACCACCAGCCAGGGTTGTGGGGATGAGGCCCTTGTCCTCATCAACATAAGGACAAGGTGTTTTGGGGGGCTACCCCAAAGCACCCTCCCAATGTTGAGGGCATGTGGCCTGGTACGGTTCAGGAGGGGGGCGCTCTCTCGTTCCCCCCTCTTTTCCTGCAGCTTGCCAGGTTGCGTGCTCAGATAAGGGTCTGGTATGGATTTTTGGGGGGACCCCACGCCATTTTTTTTTTTTAATTTTGGCGCGGGGTTCCCCTTAAAATCCATACCAGACCTGAAGGGTCTGGTATAGATTTTGAGGGGGACCCCACGCCATTTTTTTTTACATTTTGGCCGGGGTTCCCCTTAATATCCATACCAGACCAGAAGGGCCTGGTATGGAATTTAGGGGGACCCCCCACGTCATTTTTTTTTTTTAATCTTGGTTCGGGGTTCCCCTGTGGGGAATTCCCAAGCCATTTTTATCAATTAACTTTTCTGTGTATTGTCGGACCGGCAATTCATTAATAGCCGCGAGTAGTTTAAATGACTTTTTTTCCTTTGAAATGTCATTTTGCTGTCAGACTGTTCTAAACACGGGAAACATGCATACTATAGACACCCCCCAGGTACTAAGTTTAAAGGGATATTACACTTTTATTGTTTCACTTCAAGCATTATTAAAATCACTGCTCCCGAAAAAACAGCCATTTTTAAAACTTTTTTTTGCATTGATCCATGTCCCCTGGGGCAGGACCCAGGTCCCCAAACACTTTTTATGACAATACCATGAATATAAGCTTTTAAAATTAGCACTTTTGATGTCTCCCATAGACTTTTAAAGGGTGTTCCGCGGCATTCGAATTTGCCGCGAACACCCCAAATTGTTCGCTGTTCGGCGAACTTGCGAACAGTCGATGTTCGAGTCGAACTTGAGTTTGACTCGAACTCGAAGCTCATCCCTACTCAGAAGCCTCGACCCTTCCCCACCACCACTGAGGCCTCCTCTTCCTTTCTTGAACACACCGGGACCCATCAAGGTAGACTTGAGACCGCAAGAAAAAATCCTGGTGCCTTTGAGACTCCACATCCGAACCATGAGTGCCTGTGCTGCCATGCTCCTCTGCCTTGGAAGAGCGGAATTCCAAAATTGATGGCGGGATCCTGGCATATCTAGTCCTGTAACTTGGGAATATGGTGTAATGATTGTAAAGGTTGGATCGGACCGGGAGACAGCACTTTTTAGCATGGTGAAGGAAAGTTCAGGAGAGTCGTATTCGTTGCACATTTGTCTCAAGAAATGACTTTGTTGTCGTTGCTTCTTCAGGTAGTGGTCGGGCGGGCCTAAGGACAGTCGTGCATGAATACAAAAAAATAAAAAATAAAGGAGAATGTCAGTGTATAGTTATTGAAGGAATGCCAGACAGGAGCAGCGGGATGGCCATTAAGACTAAACACTTATAAGGGATGTAATGTGGACGAGTAAAGTGGGATCCCCACAGGGTACAGAGCCCAAGCAACAGCCAGTATCATCCATGGCCCTTGATGGTAGGGATAGTCAACACTGCCTGCTTTGCCAGCTCCCTGGGTTCGCCACACCTGCTCACAGGGCTCAGGTTAAAGCAGTTGGCAGACTAGGGGAGGTAGAATTACATTTGGGAGGTAGAATTACATTAAGACATAAGACCTGGATGTCCAGGGATACTTTGGTTTCACTGGGTGTAAAATATGGTACTGGCGGGCAGGAATGCTCACGCCTCCTAATTTGTAAAAACAAAAATAATATGACTGATGTCTTAGTTACATTATATTGAGGAGATAGAAAATAGAAACCAAAAGAAGAATTTAGAGAGCATGATATTAAAGAAAAGAAAGGAACAGAAGAGAGGTGAGTAATGAAAATGAACAAGAAGAATAGTAAACTAATAATGAAAAAAACTACAGATTTAATGCTCCAACCAAGATTTTTAGTTTACATTCCACTTAAGACTGTTAAAGAGCATTGAATCTGTATTAAAAAAACTAATACCTAGTTGCCCTGAAAACTTTTGCTGACTGCTAGAGAAAAAATATATATGTAGCGCTGGTAGATTTTTAATCTACCGCTTATAGGTAAATTTAGTGGGTTATCTGTTCATATATAGTCAGATTTGCCTCTGTTCCAGCTCGGCTGAGTTGCATGTAGTTTCACACTGTGCCTGTGGGTGTTGTTGTCACCATGGGTCGGTGTTGGAAAGGCAACACGCTGAAGTGTATGAGTGCTCCTCTGTCCCGGAGATAACTCGGTGGAGGTGGTCCTCCGAGTTGCATTCTGTGAGAGGGTATTTATGGGACAGACGCCATGTTTTGGGGTTCGTTTCGTTCTACCTGCTGGCCCTCCTGGCCGACAGGTATGTGCTAGGAGTCCGGGAGGCCCATGTAGCTGCAGCGGGTGGGTGGGCCCAGAAGCCTGTCTGGGGCCTACCACAGCGGCAGAGGAATGGTCCTGGGCTGTCTGTCCTAGAGGGAAGAAGCTGGACAACTGAGAAGATCCCAGGGGAGGACCCCTCATGGAAGGATCATGCAGAGTGCTGGTCTGGAGAGGGGCCTGGTGACTCAGTTGGAGGACGTATTCTAAAGTAACCCTACTGCATGGTAATGCCGGGTCGGCTTAAAGGTTCTAGTGCTGTGTTTGCTGTTCATTTTATACCATTACATCCTGTGGCAGAGGGTCGTACGGGTATTGTTCCGATCAAGTCTGTGGCAGAGACTTTTGTTCGTGCTACGTACTGTCTGCTAGGTTAGTGAGAGGAACCTATCCAGGCGGGCAAAGATT
The DNA here is from genome assembly GCF_042186555.1 of Aquarana catesbeiana. Lineage (NCBI taxonomy): Eukaryota > Metazoa > Chordata > Amphibia > Anura > Ranidae > Aquarana > Aquarana catesbeiana. Next base: position 255,224,394 of record NC_133326.1, on the reverse strand, counting down.
CAACTCTAAAGAGATAGGATATTCATCAACAAGATCTAAATTCTAAATAATGCTACACCAAGAAAAGGTATTTGAACTTCCCTGCAACTCTCCTTGTACCTCTTTCCTGCTACTTCCTTCAATTCATGTTTATTAAAGCATTGGAAAAGATGCTCAAGTGTCCGGTGCCTACATCGTATGGTGATAAACTCAACGGGACCCTAGACCCGGTTCCGGTGAAATAGAGGTAGCGAAGGTGACGGTAACAGCCCACAATAAACCAGCAGCTCCACCGAGAGTTAGTGCTACATGTGGGGGCTCGTCCGGGATTGTTAGCCATCAACCTCCTGCAGCCCTGAAAAGTATTTCACCGGGAGTTTATGTTGGAACAAATTTCTGTACTTTGTCAATTTTTGGAGAGAGGAAGGGGTTAAAGTGCAGGACTATATTTCTGACTGCGTAGGCTGTGGGTGAGCAGTAAAAGCCCGGGAGCTACGTGATCAGAAGAAAAAGTGGGAGGAGCTTAACCTACTTGTTGCCGCGTGGCACGTGTGTGTGTGTTTGGCGCCAGAGGAGAAGAGAGGCCTCGTGATCGTGCTGAAAAGATCAGAGTGTGGCCATGTCTTCCTTTTCATTGATACCGCCAACTATGGGACCTAGGATGTTCCCTACGAGTGCCGCTGCGGGTACTGTGCTGACCGGAACCTTGCTGACAGATACCGGCATTCGTCTGAAACCGCAGGGGAGGTTTGTTCTCTACACAGTTGGAGACATTGAAGGGCTGGGCATGCTTTGAAATAAGTGTAAAGGACTGGCCATACATCTCCGTCCATTTGTTCGTTGTTTGCGGTGCAGAGAATATTTGTTCATAGTGGAGCAGCCTACTATGTCACCTTGTGTTTATCGGATGGACTGGGCTACAGGTATTGCTACAGTGGAAGCTGCTACTGTTGCCGTTGGAGAACAACAGACTGTGATTTCACCTGATGCCCTTGAGAGTGTTCCGGAGGGAGATACCGCTGTCGCTACTTCATCAGTGGACATCGCTCTCATTTCCACGTCCACTACGCCTATCCCCGTTGCACCTGTCCGGACAGCCATGGACTCTGGGAAGACATCGCCTTGTGGGGAGCCGCACAGTACTACTAAGGAGACATTGTCCAAAGTTGCTAATTTGCTTCCGACACCCGTCGGGTCTATAGTGAGTAAATCACCGAACTCTTGTGTGCCTCCTGGGTTGAGGAAAAATAGATCTTTGCCTAAACTTGCACTTTTACAGAGAGTGCTTTCCAAACGTGTTGCCACAGAATATGGGCTGGAGTTTCCCTATGTTCCTCAGGAGATCATGCAGGAAATTGATGCCCACCGGGAACTGTGGTACAGTGAAGCTGTTTGGGACTATTTGTCTGTGCCAAAGCCTTTCCGGAAGACTGGATGTTCTGTTGCCATGGACGAACGCTTCAGTGGATGTTTCCTACACTGGAACTATGGTCGGCACATCTATGCTGACAAAGTGGTCATTTGCAGACCCGGAAAAGATGACATTGTGTACTTTATCACCACAGTGGATAAACTGGGAAAGAAACTGACATTGCCAGATCCTCGGTTTTATTGGTGATTATGAACAAAGAACTCTGGGGTGTATAGTTAGAGAGTGTCAGTGTTTAGAGATCTTTGCGATCAAGAGATAATGTTCATCTCAGTGTTTCTAGAATCCAAAGGCTCTTTGATAGCTGGATTTTCTCCATTAAAAATAGGGATGGACTTCTCAAGTTACTTTAGTTCGTTTTATTAAAAGGAAAAAAAATATATATATGGGAAGAGAGTGTCATTCCTCTTTTGGAATGAGACGTTGCTCCTAAGCTGTTTAGTAAGGATACTATATATATTTAGTATGTGTCTAACTTTGTTTTTTTCCAGGAACAATTGGATCTCCTATCAAGCTGTTAGGCTTTTCAGCTAGTTAGACAGTGGGGTTGTGACAGTCGTAATGTGATCTTGTTTGCGGATGTGAACATGTTTTATAAATGTTGAAACTGTATTATTTCTATACCGTTTTTTTCTTTTTCCTTGCCCTTGTCCAAGTTTTAAGTTCAAATACCTACTCTCAGGCTTGGGAGTCATTTTTGGCAGACGTTGAGGACAACATCTATTGTAGTGGGGGAGTGTGTAGCGCTGGTAGATTTTCAATCTACCGCTTATAGGTAAATTTAGTGGGTTATCTGTTCATATATAGTCAGATTTTCCTCTGTTCCAGCTCGGCTGAGTTGCATGTAGTTTCACACTGTGCCTGTGGGTGTCGTTGTCACCATGGGTCGGTGTTGGAAAGGCAACACGCTGAAGTGTATGAGTGCTCCTCTGTCCCGGAGATAACTCGGTGGAGGTGGTCCTCCGAGTTGCATTCTGTGAGAGGGTATTTATGGGACAGACGCCATGTTTTGGGGTTCATTTCGTTCCACCTGCTGGCCCTCCTGGCCGACAGGTATGTGCTAGGAGTACTACCTCGTGGTCCTCCGTCCGGGAGGCCCACGTAGCTGCAGCGGGTGGGTGGGCCCAAAAGCCTGTCTGGGGCCTACCACAGCGGCAGAGGAATGGTCCTGGGCTGTCTGTCCTAGAGGGAAGAAGCTGGACAACTGAGAAGATACCAGGGGAGGACCCAAGGATCATGCAGAGTGCTGGTCTGGAGAAGGGCCTGGTGACTCAGTTGGAGGATGTATCCTAAAGTAACCCTACCGCATAGTACTGCCAGGTCGGCTTAAAGGTTCTAGTGCTGTGTTTGCTGTTCATCTTATACCATTACATCCTGTGGCAGAGGATCGTACGGGTATTGTTCCGATCAAATCTGTGGCAGAGACTTTTGTCGTGCTACGTACTGTCTGCTAGGTTAGTGAGAGTAACCTATCCAGGCGGGCAAAGATTCAACTCTAAAGAGATAGGATATTCATCAACAAGATCTAAATTCCTAATGCTACACCAAGAAAAGGTATTTGAACTTCCCTGCAACTCTCCTTCTACCTCTTTCCTGCTACTTCCTTCAATTCATGTTTATTAGAGCATTGGAAAAGATGCTCAAGTGTCCGGTGCCTACATCGTATGGCGATAAACTCAACGGGACCCTAGACCCGGTTCCGGTGAAATAGAGGTAGCGAAGGTGACGGTAACAGCCCGCAATAAACCAGCAGCTCCACCGAGAGTTAGTGCTACATATATATAGTTCTTTAACAAAAAGGGCAATCCCTCTCCCATACTAGTAACTAGCAGTATTTTTGCAGGTACACAGATATTAACAAAGAGAGAGAGAGAGAGAAAAAAAAAATGATTAAAACTTTTAGAATTTAGGTAAACCTGATTGCACTTTATTACAAATTGAATAGGCTTATCCCTAAAACAACAAAAAAACAAGAAACATATAGTTCTAGGGTCCTCTCTTAAATGCGCAAATTCTTTGTACTGGTCTGGATTATATCAGGCTTCTTTAGAGATTTGTTTCTGAGTTCGTGGCCTTTCTGTTCCTTGAGAGGAGATACCTCGTTGAGGTACACATTCTCATAGCTTTGGCATTCATTCTCCTGATAGTAATGCACATTATTACTTGCATCAGGAAAAGCAATAGGGCTACACAGATTAGGACAACAGGGTGGAGTAAAAGGTTTAGGAAAGCTATAGCGTTAGGACTGTACCCAAATAAACTTTCCCATGAGGAAATCTTAGCGTCTGCGTCTAAAGCGTGGGATACTTGGATCAGTCTATTTTGATCATGAGTGAGTCGTATAGTGGCTTGTTTTTCAGCATCTCTTAACACATCTAAAATTTCATCCTGTTGCCTGAAATCTAATAGCCAAGCTTTTAACTAAGCCCCAAATCCCAGAAGAAGTTTCTGTAGGTGTATGGGGGTGTCAGGTTTGATATCAAGCCTTTTCTCTGGGGTAATAGGGGTCCATCCTTGGGTCCCTGCTATATCTATTCCAAGGACAGGGAAAGATGTGCAGTAGACTCCCTGAGGTAGTGTACCGCGCTGGGTACAGTTCAACTCGTATGCAGAATATAGGGCATCACTGGACATTTGATACCAGCACCAATACCCTTGCCCAAAGTATTTTAAATACGGTTGGGACAATTCCACGGTATCCTTGAGACATGACCTTTCCTTGTGCCAGCATTGCTGTCTCATGATCGTGTCCTGTTTCCATCGGCATAACACAACCCCTTCCTTTCTCCAGCACCCATCAGTATCGATCATTTGAGGTTGTCCGGACTCATAAACCATCCGATCCATATGACTCATAGCAAACTTGGATACTACCCTACCTGCTTGTTTTTGCAAATTTTGTGGAAATTGTCCTGCTGAAAAAGAAGCAATCATTACTCTGAGGTCCTGGGACAGTTCTGATTGTACCAGGGTGCAAGATAAAGCAAGTTGGATGTTTTCCTGTACCTTGGATAATCCCGCTATCAATTCTGTGACTTTTTTATTCATTACCTCAGATAGTGAGGCAGTAGCATCGATATGAGCATGTTGTAGATTTTCAAGGATATGATTCACATCTAGCTGCACCTTAACCCCTTCCCCAACATGTTGTGCCAACCCTCCTAACTTGTTTCTGAGTACCTCTAAATCCATTGTGTTTAGGCTACCCAGGGTAACACCCCCTGCTCCTAAGGCAGTCTCTATTAGGCCTCTCTTTGCTCTAGCGTGGGAATATTCTGAATACCCAGATTGCATCCACTCCTTCAACATGTATACCTGATTCTTTATGAAGGCTCCACACTGTTGATTCCATTTATCAACCCGGAAATCAGCTAAGGTTATCCTCCATGTATATAACATAAATTGTGTGTCTGTTAGTACTGTCCAGTGAGAGGAGAGTAAAGGGATGACTAGATCTGCTGCCTTCACTATCGGAGCCTTACAGGAGTGTGAACTAATTTTTGCCGGCACAAGAACATCCAACTCATTGAGTACCTGTACAACTGTCACACAGATCTTTCCTTGCCCTTTCCAGGGATACCAACGTTTAGGATCAACAACTGGGGTACTTATTCCAGGGAACATGTTATCACTCTTAAACTTTGTCATTTGCATAAAGATCCAACAGCCTTCATCAAATACGTTGCAAAATGGCCACACAAATGGGCCATCTAGATGTAGGTCTAAATCCAGATCCTATACTTGGAGATCTTGCCAGTCTACAGTCATATGCACGCCTCTCATTTCTTCATTGGCCTTCCATTCATCCACTCATTCACACTAGGCAGATCCACCCTATTGCATACTACATCCCACTTCCATGGGTTTGGACTGTTTGGACTGAAAGCCAAGGACTGACTTGGGGGCCAATAAGCTGTGTCAATAAAATAGTGACCCTCTATTTCGGGGACACAAGTCTCCCTCATTACTTACAACACAAAGGCATGTATGGACAGTCTTGGTTGTAAATCCAGGACCTCATACTGTATGTTTTTAGCATCGGTCCCAATTTTTAAGATTACAGTGTTTGTATATTTGGCAGAAAGAGTCACATTTGCTTGTTCATACCACTTGGCCTGATGGGGCGTTACTACAAATTTACTGCAATACAACCTTTTTCTTTGACAGGTAGTTTAGTGGATGTGTCTTCCTATCATAGGTGGGATGTTTAGTGATCGGAATCTCAAGGGTTAATTTTATCCTCCATAAATCTGACCCCTTGCTTAAGTTTGTTATGGACATTTTATAGGTCTCAGTATCAAGATCTACAAACATTCTCTTGGTAGATTGACTGTCATTTGATCTCTCAGGAAAAATTCCTGGGATTAGACATTCCATATCCTTAGCTTTCCAATCCCCTTCACGCAAGGCAATGTCCTCATCTATGTGATATGTTACATACAGTATGGTATCAGGGCTATCTTTCACCACCCGCTGTATTCGTTCCCGCTCATTCCAGTATGTAAGACTGTAAAGCCTACTATTTAGTAGATACCCGGCATCAATGTCCCCATAGGCTGTATGAAATCTGTAAGGGTGTGGATCGAGGTCGGTGGTATGTTCTAGGAAGGACCCATCAAAACCCATCCCTGCTACGGCATAAATGAGTATATACCCATGAAATTAAATTGGGTATCTGGGGAGTACTTGTCCTTGTTTGCACTCTGCCTTATGGATCTGTGTGTGACTCCACCCCTCAGTCCAGGTGGGGTACAGGCTTTGTTCCATGGTAGAATGGGATTCGCTTCCTAGGAGCTGGTGGTTCCTGATCAGAAACTAGAACATACCAGCTGAGTAAACCTAAAAATAGGGGATATGTGCCCGTTCCACAAGGCTCCCTAAACATCCTTCTGAACTTGTTTGCAATGCGAAGCGTGCACCCAAGAGATATTTCCCTCTATCTTAACTGAGGTGGGGGTGGTCAGCAATACCTGGTAGGGACCCTCAAAACTGGACTCCAGTCCTCTTCGTTGAAATTTCTTGATCACCACCCAATCTCCAGCTGTAAAGAGTGAGATTTACTGTCAGAATTTGGGTCTGGAATAGAAGAGAACACTTGGGCATGCAACTTAGTGAACTGCTTGTGTAATCCCTGCACATACATCTTTATGAACAATGCATTAATGTCATCTCTTGTGGGAGAAACAATCCTGTCATTGGGGGTCTCCCAAACAATATCTCAAATGGAGATAGTTTTTCCGGACCTCTAGGAGTATGTTGCATAGATTTCAACACCAGAGGGAGAGCTTGCATCCAAGTAAGGCGCGTATTTTCACAAATTTTGGCTAGTCTATTCTTAATCGTCCCATTTCGACCTTCCCTGATGCCAGCGGGTGATAGGGAGTATGGAACTTTTGTTCAATTTGGAGTCCTCCCATAACCTCAGCCATCACTTGGCCTGTGAAATAGCTCCCTTGATCAGATTCAACGGTCTCCATTAGGCCATACCTGCACACAATTTCCTGCAATAGTTTCTTTGCCGTGACTGGTGCAGTAGCATTGGCAACAGGCCAGGCCTCTACTCTACCCATCCTGAAAACATGTCTACACATACTAGGACATATTGGAATTGTTGGCATTTTGGCAATTGAATGTAATCAATCTGCAGTTTCTGGAAGGGATACTGTGCTTTGGGCAAATGCTTAGTTGGGGTTTTGACAAGCCTCCCAGGATTATGTATCTGACATGTTTCGCACCTTTGACAGAATCTCTCTGCAACAGTGGTGAATCTGGGGGCCACCCAGTGAGATGTGATTTCGGAGACCATTGCTCCTTTGGACAGATGAGAGGGGCCGTGCGATGCCTCAGCAAAATATGGATACAGTGCTGGAGGGGCACAGTACCATCCATCCTCATAGGCCCAAAGTCCATCTGTTTCTTTACAACCCTGGTCTTGCCACTTCTGTTTTGTCTCTTCATCGGTTTGCACTTGCAATTTCTCCAAAATAGTCAAATCTACCTGATCAGGACTGTCGGAGGAGGGTGTGGCCATGAAGATTTCCACAAACTTATTACCATTTAGAGCAGCTGCCTTTGTAGCGGTATCTGCTTTAGCATTCCCAAGTGAAACCTCATCCGTGCCTTTGGTGTGTGCTGCACATTTTAGGACTGCTATTTCCTCTGGGAACCAAAGTGCCTCAAGGACTTTCTTAATGAGTTCACCATGTCTGTGGTTTTCCACAGGTGGTCAGGAAGCCTTTCAGTTTCCATAGTTGGCCAAAATTGTGACATATGCCAAAAGTATATCTTGAGTCTGTGTAGACATTGAGCTTTTTTTCTTTCCCTACTATGCAAGCTTGCATGAGAGCCATAAACTCTGCCACCTGGGTGGAATGATGCCCAGGTAGGTTTCCTTGGAAAAGGATTTCATTCTCGGTGACTACTGAATACGCATTAACAGGGTGCCCATCTTCAGTATAGAAGCGGGACCCATCTACAAAAACAGTGAGGTCAGCATTGTGGATGGGGGTGTCTCATACTCTCTGTGCTTCCAGATAATGATCCTCCATTGTGCATTGCAGTCATGGCTTTCTATTCCATATTGCAATGTCTCTGTTAGCAATGTAGCTGGATTTAATTTTGCATACCTTTTGAGGGTAATATTTGTGGGCGTTAAAGGTGCCAGTTCATATCTGGTCAATCTCGCTGGCGAAATGTGCTTTGTGATCAAGTTCTGCATGACTACGTGAAACTCATGGGGTACATAACTTCCAACGGGTTCCCTAGCACAATGTCTGCAGTCTTAGTCAGCATTTCAGCAGCTGTTGCTACTGCCCTCAGGCAGGGTGCCATTGCATTGACAACTGTTGCAGTGTCAATCTGACAACTGTAGTAGCCAATGGGCTTGTCATGTCCTCCATGGTACTGTGTCAGGACTCCAGCAGCATGGCCTCTGGACTGGTGACAGTAAAGCCAGAATCCCTTGGTGTAATCTGCCAGGCCCAAAATGAATGCAGCTTTCAAGGTCTGAATAGCATGCATTTGCCCTTCACTGAATTCCAGTATCCCCTGTATGTTTACAGAGTCATAGACTTGCTTACAAACATTGGACATTTCTGGTATCCGTTGTCGGCAATATTCAAACCTTAGAAATCCCCTCAATTGTTTTGCATTTTGTGGCATTTTGCTATTCAGAATAGCCTTCTTTCGGTCTTGTGTCAAGTGTTTTTTTTCCTTGGGGGATGCAATGACCCAAAAACACAACTCGGTCCGCGTTGTATTGAAACTTGGTGGGGGATACTCTGTATCCCTCCTCTCCAAGGTGATACAACAAGGAGATAGTAGCATCTCTACATGCCTCTCTCGTGACGCCTCCAATCAGCAAGTCATCCAAATACTGAAGGAGAGTGATACCCTCCAGGAAGTGCCACCTGTCCAGGCATTCTTTCATTGCTTTGCTGTACTTATTTGGGTTAGATACCATACCCATGGGCAATCTACTCCAGGTATACTGCTGCTGTTCAAAACTGAAGGCAAAAAGGTATTGACAGTCAGGGTGGAGTGCTACCATGAAAAAGGCAACTTTCAAATCCATAACTGTGAAATATTGATTAGAAGGGATGATGGTACTCAGAATAGTGTGAGGGTTTGGTACCACTGGAGCATCCTCTTGGATGATTTTGTTAATTGCCCTCAGGTCTTGTACCATCCGGTAAACGTTTCAGCCTATTTTTTTCACAGGGTACAATGGGGTATTAGCTTGTGAACTCACTTTCACCTATATACCCTCTTTCAAGAGGTGTTTGGCTCAATTGGAGGGAATTAGAGACCAAATTTCAATGGATACTGAGGTAATCTAGGAATGATAGCATCTGGTTTTAGTTTGATCCTAACAGGGGGGCAGCGTATCATAAGTCCTGTGTTCCCCTCTTTAGCCCAAACATCTGGATTGGTGCTTTTGAATAAATTACTGGGCAAGCTCTCTGCAAATCTTGCATCCAGTTCCAATTTACACAAGGCAATGATGCTATCCCAGGTTTCTACCATTTGGTGTTGGTCCGGATCAGAAGGGATGTTTACTTCCACTCCATCCTCAGTAAATTGTATTTGTGCTCTCATTTGGGAGAGCAAATCTTTTCCCAGCAAATTGCAAGGAACTGACTTGGTCAAGAGCAGGGAGGCTTCAGTTTGAAAGGGTCCAACTCAAACTTTTGTGGGAGTGGTTTCCAATAGGGGATATAATATATCCCCTAGCCCAACTCCTCTCACAGTATTTTGAATGGAAAGATTCACCTCACTGGATTTTAAAATGGTGCGAGCTGCCCCAGTGTCTACCAACAGATTTAGGGTCTGATTATTTAATTGCATTTGTACATAAGCACTACCTTGCTCATTTGTCGAGATTACAGGTAACTCCAGGAGCTCTCCCCATCACTTGAGGTCTCTTTCAGATTCCCTCTCATGTTGTGGTGGCCTACTTTGTCTTGGAGCTCTACCCTCCCTCTTGAAGTGTCTGGGTTTGTGGCCGTTGAAGCAAACCGGTTTCCCTTTTGGTTTTTGGCCGAGATCTGCACTGCTCAACTGATCAGTGACAATGCAGATCCTTTGAGGTTTCTGTGACTCCCAATCTTCTATATTCCTTTCAATAGCAGTTGCAAGTGATAACAAAGAGAAGAGGGGCTTATCTCTCCAGTCTGGATTTGCAGTCATCAATTTTTCCCTGATGTTGCCTCTCAACCCGGTAATGAAGCTATGTATCAATACGGGTGATAGGGCACTGTTAGTAATGTCCCCACCAGCCGATTCCGCGGCTTGTTCAAAGTGATTGTAGTATGTCATACAATCTTCCTTTGGACCTTGGATCACTCCTGACACCTTGGTCCAAGACTGGGGAAGATAGACTGTTTTAATCAACTGCACCAATTGCTTAGTGAGTATATCTCCTTGATGGCTGAAGTCAACATACAGGGTCTGTGGAATATTAGTTTTACTGAGGATTACAGGATATAGGACATCTTGTCTTTAGGTAATGCCACTGATGCTATCTGAGTATCTATTTTTGTGCCTAAGTACACCAGAGACTGAGTAGGCACAAGGTGACTCTTCTCTTGATTGATCAGCCAACCAAAGCTCTCCAACGCCAACAAGGTTGTCTTCCGGTGTGTCAGGAGCGTGTTCTTGTCTTGGCTTAGGAGCAAAATGTCGTCTAAATAGTGATGTATTCAGATTCCCTGCGATCATAGGTGTGCCACCAGGGCCAACAGGATTTTCGTGAACACTCTGGGAGATGTAGTCAGCCCAAAGGGCAGGCATACAAACTGATAGTGAAGTTGTCCCAGTGCGAACCGAAGAAATCTCTGGTAGAACGGGGCCACGGGCACGTGGAAGTACGCATCCCTGAGATCCACTGACAGTAGCCAGTTGAATGACCTTCAGGATTGTTTGGAGCGACTCCATTATGAATCGATCCTTCTTGATGAACCTGTCGAAGTCTCCGACTTTTTCTGAACCAAGAACAGAGGCGAGTAGATTCCGGAAAAACGCTCCTGTTGAGGGACTGCGACTATCGCTTCTTGCTCCAGAAGGGTCTTTATGTAATTCCAAAAGACATCCTGTTTTTCATTTTCTGAAGGCATCTTTGTTGAGACAAAAGATTTGCGGGCCTGTTTGAGGAATCTTCAACTGTGTCCGTACCTAATGGTTGATATCACCCACGGCTCCTTTATCCTTCTTGCCCACACTTGACGGAACCTGAATAACCTGGCTCATACCTGGCAAGTGTGAGCCAGTGGGTAGTCAAAAAGACTTCTAAGGTTCTTGCCCCAGGGAAGAGGTTGGTCTTCTAGATTTGAAGTTTGCCGCAGAGTTCGCCCATTGCCGGCGAAACTCCCTTCCTGGCCTGTAGGACCTGGCGTCTCTGCCTCTAGGCCTTGAAGGTTGTGTTTTTTTTATGAAGCAACCTCTGATCCTGAGGGATAAACCCCGATTTTCCACCAGTTTTGCAATGGCTGTGTCTAATTTATTTACAAACAGGGAGTGACCCTCGAATGGTATCCTACACCATCCCTGCTTGGATGCTGGGTCAGCCACCCAGGGCCTCAGCCACAGGGCTCTTCTGACAGTTACTGCATTTGGCATAAATGAATAAATGCCAGAATCTTGATCAAGTCGATGGCTGCCTCAGCCATAAACAAAGCTGTTAGCTTTAAACTCGCTAACTAGGCCAGGACCTCAGCTTTGCCCAGGTCATTCTCCAGTAGTAAGAAGACCTGGCAAGACTTTAATCCTTGAAGTGTCATTAATTGGTACATCAGAGTGACAATAAAACAATGCTAAAGACCTCCATGGCCTTAGAAATGGCACCCAATGCCACTGACGGCCTTCATGCCCCACCAGCCAGTGTGTAGCTCTTTTTAAGATCTACATCCACTCTCCTATCTAGTACATCCTTGAAGGATACTGTGTCATCCAGTGGCAGGGTTACATGTCTGGTGAGGCGCATGAGTGCCGCGTCTACTACTGGAGACTCCTCCAGAACCTTCACCTTCTCCATTTTAAATGGATACAGCCTTGTGAACCGATTCTTGCATGCAATCCTTTTATCTGATTGCTTCCACTCATCATAGGATCTCCTCCTGGATCTCTTCCACGAAGGAAAAATTCACTGCCTCCCTCCTCATGTTTGCAAAGTACTTCCTTTGCTTTTTCTGCGGTTCTTCCGCCGCATCTTCCCACAGCAGGGCCTGCCTAATCTCCTTTACAAAGGGTTGGACTAAGGCAAAGTCAAATCCATCATACCGTGTATCCTCTTCTTCAGCAGGATGCATCTGAAGCCAAAGGCACTTGTGCCTCTGGGTTCCCCTGAGCGGCCGGAGGTATTTGAGGTGATACGGAGCGGGAGGTAGAAGGAACTGGAGCAGTTGAAGCCTGTGTCTGTGTTGCAAACAACTTCAGTGTTTCCTCAAATGCCTGTTTCATTAATGATACTGTCAGGAAGTGCTTAGTGGAAGAAACATTGCTGCCAGAGCTGGTGCACGATTCTCGGTGCCAAACAGTCTATTTAAACAGGATATGCAGACAGGACCAGTGATGTCTGATCTGCAGCTTCCTGTGACCCCTGCCCCTGTTAATCTGCTCTTGTGATCTAATTCCTGAACGACCCGGCTTGACCTTTGGACTACTCTTGCTTTCTGCCTGCACCTAACCTCGGCTCTCCTCTGACCTTGAATCTGCCTGCTCTTTTGGATAATACGCTGCCCACCAGTTACTGACCCGGCCTGTGACCCGACCTGTTTGCCTCTGGCACCTGCTCCAGCATCTCCTGTCTGTGCTGAACCTAGCTTGTCTGCTCTTGCCTGTATCCACACCCCTCTGGACTATTCTACTATGTGCCAGACCCGGCATCTGGGTGTGTGTGTGTCCGGATGTCGGGTGTTCCAGCCTCCAGTCTGTCTGCTGTTCTGATCCTCCTCCCATCTGGTCCTCTTCTCTGCAGCATCAGGAACCTCGGAGCGGCCCTTCTAACAGCTAACCGGCCAGGCACTCAAACCATTCTTCACTCCCGTGCCACCTGTCTGCTCTACCAGGGGCCGCAAGTCAGATACGTAAGGGAGGCCTTCCTCTGCACTATCGGGCTCATCAGTTAGGTATGTAGGAACTGGACAGTATCAGACGCCCCCCACTTGACCGCCATCAGGCCAACACCCCATCCGGGTGACAGCAGCGAGCTGGGGGATGGGCAGGCGACAGCTTCTGCATTCCATGCGTCTCCTCCTTCATTCCGGCCCCGGGCTGTTTTGTCCTTGACTCCTTGTCCTCTCCTCCTGTGTCGGCTGAGGAGTCCCCTCCTCGTGCTTCCTCCCCTGTGAGTGTGTCTCTTCCCGTCAAAGTGCCGGGCATCAAATAGGATGCCCGGCTCTTTGGCCAATCGGGAAACAGATCTCACTGACCTGCCTCCTGATTGCCGGGGAGGCACTGTGGTGTAAAAATAGCGAAAATTAATTTGCTATGGTCACACAACAGGGTGGGATCAGGGCGCACTCTCTGCGCCCCAAGCCCACCCTTTTTTGAAGCCTATTAGAGCCTCAGGCTCTAATCAGGTGCTTAAAAAAAACACCCCCCGCCCATGCTGACATAGGAGTCCATGTGTCCGGCGTCCTGAAAGGGGCCGGGCGCATGGATCGGGAGGTGGCGGGAGGGATTAGGGGGGGTGGCGCCCATGCGCCTTCTGGAACAAAAGGCTGAATCCCTAACTAACCTCACCAGGTTTTTTTAACGCCATGTCTAAACTCTACGAGGACCCCCAGCAAACTGCCACTGCTGAGGCAGCATTAAATTCCCTTCAGCAGAGTGGCAGAGGACTGTGTGGCGGAGTTTAGGCATTGGAGTTCTAAAACCAATTAGAACAATGCGGCCTTCTGTTAGCAATTTTGGATGGGCCTCTCAGATCCTCTAAAAGATGAACTGGCATGGGTAGGGATACCCCAATCCTTGGATACACTTATTAACTTATCGATACAGATCGATCGAGGCCTAAGGGAGCGTGAGGAATTAGTCTGCCAACATTGGAGAATTTAAAAAAATATATTCCTTGGTATCTCCCCTACCTTCTTTGCGAGCACTGATCTTTAGAGGGGGTAGGCATTTTGATCCTGCTGGAGTAAAATATAAGATATGTTATGTCAAGGACAAAAACGTTATAGCAGGCAATCTTCAGGAGTAAACCTTGAAATTGCAAGGCCTCCCCCTCCCCTGATTGGCCGGGACGGCTCCGCACATGCTCAGAGCGAAAGACCAGCGTGCATGCCATGCTGGCCCGCATCTCAACACGGGGAAAACAGAAAGGGTAGAGGATGAGCGTGGCTCACCCCTAACAGGCACAGCAATCTGCCACTCTGGAGGAGAGAGACACAGCACGCCACCCAGCCGCCCACAAGCAGACTGTTTAAGGCAGCATGAAGCCACCCCGGGGATCAGCGGGGCTCCCTGATAAGGTTGCTATTAGCAGCTTAGGAAGCAGGGACCGCGTCCAGCAGCAGACAAATCAGACCAGCTAGGAGGGGACACCCCATTAGTCCTGACCTAGGAGGAAGAAAAAGGAACTCTGAGGCTGAGGTGAGGCTGAGGTGAGCTAAAAATGTATAGTTAAGTCCTAATTACGTAGGGGGTGGGCGGGGCCTCACCTAGCTGTGCTGACATGGAGCCATCAGGAAAATATATCTGGGAGTTCAAAGCAATTTTTTAGCAAAATGCCGAAGTTTACATGTATGTGAGAAATGTCAGAATTGGCCTGAGGGTAAAGCGGTTCAAAAACGATAACATTTTAAGCAGGTATGCTATATATGGATCATTTGATGTCTTGCCGATTTGACAAAACAAAATGATCTGAGCCATAACTTCTGGGAATTTTAGAAGGGCTGTTCAGTTCATTAAGTAATATCAATTTTATATATATATATGTGTGTGTGTATGTATATGTGTGTATATATATATATATATATATATATATATATATATATATAATTACCAAGAGTATTGGGACGCTTGCCTCTACACACACATGAACTTCAATGGCATTAGAGAGAAGCCTTCTCGTCCACATCAGTGCCTGACCTCACAAATGTGCTTCTGGAAATTGGTCAAACATTCCCATAGACACACTCCTAAACCTTGTGGACAGCCTTTCCAGAAGAGTTGAAGCTGTTATAGCTGCAAAGGGTGGGCCAACTTCTCTCAACAAGGCTGGGATGCCATTAAAGTTTATCTGTGTCTAAAGGCATGTGTACCAATACTTTTGGTAATATAGCGTGTGTATATATATATATATATATATATATATATATATATATATATATATATATATAAAGTCCAGAGGATCGCTGCACTTAAAATTTCTTTATTGAACCAACAAAGTTCAAACAAACATTACATGATGTGTAAGCTCATTACGTTTCGGGCTCACAAGCTTACGCCCTTCTTCAAATCAGACACACATCTAAAGTCAAAGTTATGCACATGGCTTAACCACTTCCCTACCCGCCTATAGACATATGACGTCCACAGATGGGATCTCCCATCCTGGGTGGACGTCATATGATGGCCTCGGGTTCCCGGCCTCTTAGGGGGCGCGCGCGCGCCCGCCGCATTGCTCGGGACCCGGTGCGTGTGCCCGGCGTCCGCGATGTCCGCCGGGCACCTGCGATTGCCCGTTAACCGGGCCGGACTGTGGATCTCTGTGTGTAAACACAGAGATCCACGTCCTGTCAGCTCAGAGGAGAGCGATCTGTGTTCCCAGAACGGAGGAACACTGATCGGTCTCCTCCCCCTTGTGCGTCCCCTCCCCCTACAGTTAGAAGCATTCCCTAGGAAACACATTTAACCCCTCCCCGCCCCCTAGTGGTTAACCTCTTCACTGCCTGTCACATTTACACAGTAATCAATGCAATTTTATAGCATTGATCGCTGTATAAATGTGAATGGTCCCAAAAATGTGTCAAAAGTGTCCGATGTGTCCGCCATAATGTCGCAGTCACGAAAAAAAATTGCGATCGCCGCTATTACTAGTAATAAAAAATAAATAAATAATTTTTTTAAAAAAATGCCATAAATCTATCCCGTATTTTATAGATGCTATAACTTTTGCGCAAACCAATCAATATACGCTTATTGCGATTTTTTTTACCAAAAATATGTAGAAGAATACGTATCGGCCGAAACTGAGGAAAAAATTTGTTTTTTTTTTTAAATTGGGATATTTATTATAGCAAAAAGTAAAAAATATTGTGTTTTTTTCAAAATTGTCGCTCTTCTTTTGTTTATAGCGCAAAAAATAAAAACTGCAGAGGTGATCAAATACCACCAAAAGAAAGCTCTATTTGTGGGGGAAAAAAGGACGTCAATTTTGTTTGGGTACAACGTCGCACGACCGCACAATTGTCGTTTAAAATGCGACAGTGCTGAAAACTAAAAATTGGTCTGGGAAGGAAGGGGGTGAAAATGCCCTGTATTGAACCGGTTAAATACCATCATTTTACACATTTGGAATCAATTATGTGATTAGTAATCAATCGAATACAAATTAGATCTTTTTCTTATACATTCTTATATCACAGGTGGGGAAATGGTTAGCAAAGCGTAGAGCCCTCCCATATTTCAACAGAAGCCTTCGGCCTCATTCACATGGGCACCGTCAGTTTAGCCACATTAAAAAGGTATCACTTCTTATCTGTTGCTTCATCCATCTTCATCCGTCTTCTGTTCCGTTAATCTCCGTTTTCATCCGTCTTCCGTTCCGTTAATATCCGTTTTCTTCTGTTAATGTACACGTTTACATCCGTTTTTTCATCCGTTTTTATATCCCTTTTGATCCGTACACAGCAGTTTCTGTGCCTTTAAGGAAATTACCTAGAAAGCATTGCTCCTCTCATGCTGCATTGCAGTTTTCAGTGAGTGACTTGTCCTTGTGTGTGCTATCTGCATTGTGCAATGGATTCCAACAATTTTTGGGACAGCGTGACATTGTTTGTTGTATTTGTCTATATGAGGAGACATCTCTTGCCATGTTTCTCCTTGGGCATGTACTGGGGATGTACTTCCTATTGTCCAACTACTGCCTGGGTCATATTGAGTTCACAGATAAACAAAAAAAAATTATTTCTTCAAAATGGATCTTAACTGATCGGACATTGTCCGTTAACGTCAGTTAATATCCGTTTTCACGGATCTGGACATAGCCTTGTACGTTAAAAAAAACGGCTTAGAACGGAAGCAGAGATTAACGGATGGTAATCTGTTTGTCCATAGGAATGCATTGTTGTCCGTTGACGGATGGAAGAAAAACGGATAGACGGTCCGTCCGTGTGAAAGGGGCCTTCAACTCGTTTAATCTGTCAAAAAGAAACATATACACAATGTATCACTATCTGGCCATCACTTTGAATGAATTATCACCTAAATAAATCTAAATCCAGATCCAGAATGTATACATTTAGCAGATAATAGGCATCACTATAGAAATGATAGGAGAATTCAAAAGTGGCACAGGTGCATAAAACAACGTACCCATACGTCGCTGCGTCATCCACGGCTAGCGGGCGTGCGCCCGCCATGGGTCCCGTGGATTTGGTGTCTGCTGGTGGCCCGCGAACGTGGCACGAAGAGGCAGAACGGGGAGATGCTTATGTAAACAAGGCATTACCCTGTTCTGCCTAGTAACATGATGGGGTTCTACTGCTCCCAGTGATTGAGAGCAGTGATCTCTGTCATGTTGTAGTGAGCCCATCCCCCCTACAGTTAGAATACGCTGAGGGAACACAGTTAACTCCTTGATCGCCTCCTAGTGTTTAACCCCTTCCCTGCCAGTGACATTTACACAGTAATCAGTGCATTTTTCTAGCATGATCGCTTTATAAATGCCAATGGTCCCAAAATAGTGTCAAAAGTGTCCGTTCTGTCCGCCACAATGTCGCAGTCATGATAAAAATTGCAGATCACTGCCATTACTAATAAAAAAAAAAAATATTACTAAAAATGCCATAAATCTATCCTCTATTTTGTAGACGCGATAACTTTTGCGTATACCAATCAATACACGCTTATTGTGATTTTTTTTTTTTTTTTTACCAAATATATGTACAAGAATACATATTGGCCTAAACTGTGGAAGAAATTTGTTTTTGTTATATATTTTTTGGGGATATTTATTATAGCAAAAAGTATTATATATTTTTTGGAGAAAGGACATTCGATTTCCCAATTAAAATTCATGGTACTGGAGGGAATTAACCACCTCAATACAGGGCACTTACACCCCTTTCCTGCCCAGGCCATTTTTCAGCTTTCAGCGCTGTTACACTTTGAAAGACAATTGCGCGGTCATGCTACACTGTAACCATGTGAAATTTTTTTACCATTTTCTTTACACAAATAGAGCTTTCTTTTGGTGGTATTTAATCACTTCTGGGTTTTTTATTTTTTCCTAAAAAAAAAAAAAAATAGTCCAAAAATTTTGAAAAAAAAAAAGTTTTTTCTTAGTATCTGTTAGTAAATTTTGTAAATAAGTAATTTTACTCCTTCACTGATGGGCAGTGATAGGCTGCACTGATGGGCACTGATGAGGTGGCACTTATGGGCACTGATGATGCGGCACTGATGAGGCGCAAATATGCCGCATTTATAGGCACTGATAGGTGGCACTGATGAGCACTGATAGGCGGCACTGGTGGGCACTGATGGCACCTAATTGTAATCAGGGCACTGATGATCAATGCCCTGATTACATACCTAGATGTCCCCCTGTGAGGAGATGCCGCCGATCGGCTCTCCTCTCCTCACACTGTCAGTGTGAGGCGAGGGAGGAGCGCCGATTACCAGCATCTCCATGTTTACACAACCGGTACGTGTGGACACAGCCGATCACATGGTTAAAGAGCCGCAGTTGCGGCTCTTTACAGAGATCGGGGTTGCGCCGTGGGGCCGTGATCGCTGCACTGTGCGCCCCCCGCGGGCACGTCAGAGCGGTCGTTCTGGGAGGCCTTCATATGACGTCCATTTAAAATGAGAGCCGCACCGCCCAGCCGTCATTTGCAACATTGTGTACATGTTCCTTTTGACAGATTAACCGGTTGCCGCCTGCTGGCTGTCATATGACGGCCAGGTGGCGCGGCTCTCGTTCTGGGCAGGTGTCATATGATGTCTGTCCATTTAAACAGGGAATGCGCGCGATTGTGTGCACGCATCCCTGTTCCTTTGGTGGCGGCGTGTCACGGAGACACTGCTTGCCACCATTGGGCATGGCTGTTTACCACGTGATCGGCCGTGACTTCATCACGGACGATCACAGATGGTACCGCCCCGCTATAAAACGGCGCATGCGCGCGAGCACGCTGCACGTGCACGTCGGTGGCAGCGTGTTCCCGGGAACACTGCTCGTCACCGACGCTGGAAAACAGCCATTGGCCAGCAGCTGTTTACTACGTGATCGGCTGTGATCCTTTCACAGCCGATCACTAAATGTAAACATAGAGCGGTAACGCAATGTTACCAGGATCTCCTTCTCACACACCGATCGTGTGTGAGAAGGAGATTGCTGTAACATCTCGTTACCAGTTACAGTGTACACCAATCACATTGATTGCCCCCCCCAATAAAGAGGACCTGTCACAGTTCATCTGAGTACCTGTCACAGTTCATCTGAGTACCCAAGTACCTATCACAGGCCATGTGAGTACCTGTCACAGTTCATCTGAGTACCCGAGTACCTGTTAAGTCCATCAGAGTGCCCGAGTACCTGTCACAGTCCATCAGAATACCCGAGTACCTGTCACAGTCCATCTGAGTACCTGAGTACCTGTCACAGTCCATATGAGTACCAGAGCACCTCTCACAGTCCATATGAGTACCCTAGTACCTGTCACAGTCCATATGAGTACCAGAGTACCTTAATACCTGTCACAGTCCATATGAGTACCTGTCACAGTTCATATGAGTGAAAGACAAAAACAGAACATTCCATAGCTCCACTCACCAACCAGTCTGCCAACTGACCAAATTAACCTGTCCAACAGTCTGCGTTAAAAACAGGGGTTTAGTTAGCATGCAGGCAGCCCGATCCCCCTTAAAGGAACAGGAGCACACTGGACACCCAGCAAGAGCACAGTGGCAGCAAAGGTGTACAGTGTGTCCCCGGACCTTATTTTACACCAGTAACAAACAAATGGCCCCTGCCCCTACCTATAACTGGCCTTCACAGCAAGGAGCACATGGAAAGGCATGGAAGTTTGCTAGTCGCCATCTTGCGGTACTTGGCGACTGGGAGAAGCCTGCAGGACCTCATGTTCTCTACAGGCATCTCCCCCCAGGCTCTGGGGATCATTATTCCAGAGACCTGTTCTGCCATCATTCAGGTCCTGCAGAAGGCTATATTAAGGCAAGTTTTCTCCTTTAACATCACATTCTATGTATTTATGTTTGCTAATGTATTGTATTTATTTCATCATTCCCTAATTACCATGATTGGAATATGCTGTGAATGTCCCCTTTATCCTCATACATGCTGGAAGCTTTTAATGCTCCTTTTTTGGCCTACATGCATATTTGCCTTCACTAACCTCCCCAGCATGCTATCCTGGGCCCATATACACCTATAGCCTAGTCCCTTAACAATGTGTATTGTCAGCTCTATTGTACTGCTTTCCCCAAAACACCCCCTAAAATTTGTCCAAATGTTATGTGTGTCCTTAAATTCATTTATAACCCTCCCCCACCCCCTAAAATGTGTCCAAATGTTATGCGTGTCCTTAAATTCATTTATAACCCTCCCCCACCCCATAAAATGTGTCCAAATGTTATGTGTGTCCTTAAATTCAGGCAGAGTGCTGGAGGCTTTTTTTTGGCTCCCAAAGTCACCTCAAACCCTTCCCCCTATACAATTTTATCAATGGGCCATCAGAAGGGGGTAAGGAATCTGATAAGTGGGCCTTATATTTTTATGTTTAAATACTCCTTAAAATAAATGTTATACTGATGTTGTGCAAGAATGTTTTATTGTGTAATCTGCTTGCAATGTTATGTGCAAAAGTACTTATATTTTATTTCTTGTTTGACTCCACAATTTCCTTCACTGCGGCCTCCCATTTTGCTGACCGTTGGCACTTTCCCAACTGTGGAGGGGCTATAGATGGGAAGCATGTCCACATTGTGCCACCACCCCATTCGGGGTCTTACTATTATAACTATAAGGGGTTTAATAGTGTGGTGTTAATGGCAGTGGTGTTGGCACACTATGAGTTCCTCTATGTGGACGTGGGGAAGAATGGCCGGATGTCGGATGGAGGAGTCTTCGCCCAGATGGAGTTTTACCAGCGTCTCCAGACTGGTGGCCTGGCATTGCCACCTGATGCGGATAACGTGGAAGGACTCCCCTTCGTCTTTATTGCAGATGAAGCCTTCGGTCTGGGCGAGCACCTGATGAGGCCATTCCCCCAAAGGGCCCTTACCCTGGAGAGGAGGGTTTTTAACTACCGGCTGGCCAGAGCGAGAATAGTCGTTGAGAATACCTTCGGGATAATGGCCAGCCAGTTCAGCCTGTTTCTGACAGCAATCCATATGGCGGACTACAAAATCAACCCTATCATCCTATGCTGCTGCATACTGCACAATTATTTAAGAAAAAAATCACAGAATTATATAGCCTCAGTTGGGCCTGAGGCCGGACTTACAGAGAATTCCCTAACAGGCCTGGATAATGGCCTTGCTGGCTTGGCCCCCCAAAGCGCCCGTGAAGTTTGGGAGAAATATGTTAATTATTTTACGGGTAGGGGGGCCATTGCAATGCCAGACAATGTCTAATTTTTATTAATTAAAAAAATGATCAGATAAAATCTTGAAATTTCTTTATTGCTTGCTTTTCTTTTCGGCTGTCTCCTAGGTTCTCCTAGTGCACTTGTAGTGCCAAGTGGATTTTCCTTTAGTAAATAAGCCCCATTGTCACTGTAAACACAAAATTACTTACAAAACTGGTATTGAGCATTGAAAGAAGAAGCCACACATTGTTGTTTCTCAAAATTTTTACTCTGTGCACATTCACATGTGCGTTTAGATAATTTTTTAGAAAAATATTTGTTATTTTTTCTCAATATATATATATATATATTTTTTTTTACAAACAAGCATGTTTTAAAACATAACATACACAACTCTGGAACTTACAAAGTTCAACATATAAAAACTGAAGGCAATATCAGACATTATAGTGTCAAAAATGTCTTGATATTGCCTTCATCAGATGGGGTGATGTCACCCCTGTAAAAGCCAAATTTTTAAGATGCACACAAATTGGGAGTCCAAATGGGTAACGTCAACATGTGCTATCTCCCATCATGGGGGGTCAATGGATGTGTTTTGGGGGTGCAACCCCTTCCTCTCACCTACTAGAGTTACGAGGAAGGGGTTGCACCAACAAAACTCGTACATTGACATCCCCTGATGGCAGATAGCACATGTTGACACACCGTTAGCATCTTCAAAATTTGGCTTTTAAAATGTAAAAAAAAACAATTTGTTTGTTGAGTCCAACAAATGGGAAAATGGATGTGATTTGCAATAAATGTATATTCTCCCCAACACATCTATCATGTTCTTCATTTGTTGTTCCATAACATTCAGTTTATTTAGAATAATGCCGATTTCCCCATTCCACATCATGATGTCGTGGATGAGCCTTTGGGTGCTGTCACTAGTGAAAGGTTCAGCTTCCTGTTCCACAACCAGCACATCACCTAAAAATTGGTTAAAAAACATGTATTAGAAATATGCAGGCATACATAGATTACCTGAAGCTGGGGTGTCAGACACTCGCCTGTTTGGGTGACCATCTCACCCACTTCCTCCACCTCTCCTTCCTCCAGATCCTTGGGGGGCTTGGGCTGTTTTCCCATTCTCGGTGATGTGGGGGTCCCTGGTGTCCTCTGAGGGGTGTCCTCTGAGTCTTTTCTCCCCTATGAGAATGAAACAAAAAAGGTATACTTAGCACACAGATATTTGAGTCCAGAAATAGGAATATGAAACATTGCTTGGAAATGGTGTACAATTGTCTGTTTGGGCAAAGTTCCAACTTGAAGACATGATTAATTCCCTTTTAACCAAGCTGGAATACTTAACTTTTTTGGACAAGTTTCACAGATGGAGACACCCCAAGTATCCACTGCAGCACCTGTGTGGGTCACCCTAAAAAATGTGCTCTGGTGCCCCACACTAGTGCTCCTGAGTCCAACGATGTGTAAACAGCTGCTGAGTGTCCTCTCCTTACATTCCACTGAATCAAGTTTGCAATTCATTCTAGTTTCAAAGACATCTAGACAACAATGTCCTAAACTTCTTTTAAGACAAATTAGCATGACCAAAATATAGTTAACCCTGTATCAGCTAAAAACATTGTATTTATTTGCAAACGAACAATGTTTCCTACGAACGATTACTGTGCCCACGAACATGAAAGTAGCCATTTAAAACTGTACAACAGTAAAGAAAAGCACATGGAGCAGCATGCAAGTTAATAATCATAATAGGAACACACGACAAGTACTTACTTTTTTTAAGCACTTTCTTTATCCTTCTGTACTGATCCGGCTCCCTTAATTTTAGGTCTGACCAGCGTTTTCTTAAATGCTCCATTGATCGTCGTATCCCAAATTTGTGACGCATACTCTTCACCACTTTCATCATGATTTTGGCCTTACGCAGATTGGGGTTTGGGTACGGCCCATTCTTAGCATCATAGTCGGCTCTCCTCAATATGTGTACCATCTCCACCATCTCCTCAAAGGACATATTGGAGGCCTCAAACCTCCTCCTGGATTGGGACGTTTCGGCCTCCGGGCTTTCCTCCTCGTTACTACTATTAGTAGTCACCTGGTGTGTCTCCACCATGTTCCTCTCCCACTGCGACGAAAGAGACGGGGCGGGGAATCTTCGAGAAAAAACGTCAGGGGCGGGCGACGCATGCGCAGTCTATATCAAGCTAACACACATTTGTCGTACGTCTGATCTGTGTGTGTGTGGAGGAAGGATGAACGGAAGTGGCGAGCGTCCTAAACGAAGGTAAAATTTGAACTTGGCCCATCACAGTGGCCTAAACTGCTTCAAGATTGAGACCTATATTGGGATATGATAATGAGAGTTTAGGCTGACATTAGTGTTTTTGTTTTGTGTATTGTCTTACAGCAAAGATGAATCACTTTAAGGACCCAGAATTTATGGCCAGTTTCATAGACAGATACAGGGAGATGAGGAATTTGTGGGAGGTGAAACACAGCTTATATTATAATAAACAAGCTAGGAGAATCACGGCTGGAGAAACTTCTGGAATTTGTGAAGACTCGGGTCCCCGATGCAAACATGAAGTTTTTGGAAAATAAAATTGGGATCTTGAGGAACATGTATAAGAAAGAGCATAATAAGATCCAGAAATCACTCTGATCAGGAGCATCAGCAGAGAATGTTTGTGTCCCCATGCTGTGGTACTTCAACAAACTGCCGTTACTGGACGACCAGACTGAAGCCAGGGAATATCTTTCGACCCTTCCCTGCAGCCTTCCCTCCACCATTCCTTTAACCCCAGCAGAGGCTGATGAGGAACAACCTGGGCCTTCTATCCTGGAAGAAGTAGATGCGCCCAGCTGGAGTCAGGTATATTCTTTTTTAGACATATTTATTGCCCTAATATTAATGATGTTAACTAGATGTTAGAATTGCTTACAAATCAATGATTTTATACAAAAAATGATATACATATCACTAGACAGTAGTGGCCAAAAATGTTGGTGACCAGCTTGAAAAATGCTGGGGTCAGACTGATAGTCTTTTCTATTTATTAACATTCAATTTGCAAGTCATGAGCTGAAAATTGTTGTGATTGATGAAGCAAAAACTACAACTATGTCCCTTTTTTATACACAGGATGAGCTCAGCCAGGAGAAGGGTCTGGAAAGCGTCAGCCAGGAGGAGGCTGTGCCAAGTGGCAGCCAGGAGGAGCCTCACCCAATCCCAGGTGCTTCCCCTTTAGGGAAGCCAGTGATTTTCTCAGGAGCCCCCCAACGCTGAAGAGGCCTATGGCTGCTTTCTAGCCACCAGGTTGCTGGAATTGGAGAAGGGCCATCCTCCTCCTCCTGCCACAAATCCACCACCAGAGCCACAGCCTCCAAGGAAGGCTGCAGGGAAGCGTGGAGGGAAGTCTGCAAGGAAGACAAGAAAGTGATGGCCTGGGTTCAGTCTGGTCTGAGAGAAGACGTAGGCTGGTGTAGTACCACAGCCTGGGGACAGATATGTCATCTGCTGCTGGTCCTGATCTCTGGGATTCCTGAACCAGATTGTGCTCCCTATTATATGGACCCCTCAAGCTTCCAATTTTCTTCTCCACACACTGATGTGTGCCCTGGGGGCCAAAAGGCTTCAAAAATTTCAAAGTTTCTCCAGCATTGACTTCTTCTTTATTTTGTTACCCAGAATAAATGGATATTTTATTTTCAATAAATACTTTCCTATGTGTTTTTCTTCAGAAAGGACAGTTTGTTTGTGAGTAGGCAGGTACATTTCAAAAAGACAATGTCAAATTAACAAGGGACACAAACCTCCTTGAGGTTAATAAAAAATACAAGATAATAATGTTATTGTGGTAACTTGACACACAAAAAACAAATTATATGGAGATCACTAGAAAATAATTTTTAAGTAATCGTAAAATAAATCTTGATGAAATAAAGAATTATAAAAGATGAGTATAAAAAATAATTGTAAACATTATTATGGAGATCGGGCTTTTAAAAAATAGAATATTATTCATGAGATAAGGATAAATAATGAAGAAATAAGTTTGTGAGAACTCTGTGTGAATATAAGCAGCAAAACAACTTTTTTCTTCTAGCATTATAAAGAAGAAAAGAATGTGCTGCATTAAAAGATCACAGAATTAGCAGCGTCAGGAATGTGTTAGCTCCAATACAAACGCTAGTTTTACCACACAGAGCGCTTCCGTCTCATATTTGCTTCAGCGCATGCGTCGTTTTTGGTCTGTCAGAACAGCATACAGATGAGCGGTTTTCACGATAGGAATTGGTTCCGTCGGAAATATTTAGAACATGTTCCATTTCTAGGTCCGTCAGAGTTTTCGAAAAAAAAAGTCTGATGAGGCATACACACAGAATATACGATGAAATACGTATAAGACACATACGGAATATGCGAAGAAAAGCTTCCGTTTCGGACATTCTGCTTGTGTGTACGTGGCATGAGAGCGCTGAAAGCTGAAAATTGGTCTGGGCAGGAAGGGGGTGTAAGTGCACTGTATTGAGGTGGTTAAATGAGTTGAAGGCTTCTGGTGAAATATGGGAGGGCTCTACGCTTTGCTAACCATTTCCTCACCTGTGATATAAGGATGTATAAGAAAAGAATCTAATTTGCATTCGATCAATTACTAATCACATAATTGATTGCAAATGTGTAAAATGATGGTATTTAAGCCATGTGTATAACTTTGACTTTAGATGTGTGTCTGATCTGAAGAAGGGCGTAAGCTTGTGAGCCCGAAACATAATGAACTTGCATATCATGTAATGTTTATTTGAACTTTGGTTCAATAAAGAAATTTTAAGTGCAGCGATCCTCTGGACTTTTTCTTATATTTGGTCAGTGGGATGACCAGATTGCATTGCACTAATTGAAGACTGGGTGCAGCTTTCCTCTACTTTGAAAAGATATTTTATTTTATATATATATATATATACAGTGTATGTGTGTGTATATATATATATATATATATATATATATATATATATTTATTATAAAACCTTTCTTTAAGGAGATGGCTGGTATGTGTACCTCCTTTCTGGTCAGCACTTAACATACTGTATATCAAACATGGTACAGAAAGATTTCAGTAAAAAAATAAATGCTATTTATCTGTATAGCTGGTTTCTGTGCTTAACAGTTTCAGCCTGTCCTAAGGTGTTTTGTTATGTAAGAGGATTGTTAAATTTTGGCTCAAATAATGTAAAAATATGTGGAACAAACCAGTTTTACTATGTCCTATTCTGCCTATCCTTCATACCTTCCATGCAATGTATCTATATTTCTGATTGCAGTTGGGGGAAGGGGCAGTTGCAGAATATAAAGAATAAAGACGTAGATTTCACCATAGCTTCTGTTCCCAAACAGTCATGAATGTAATCTATCCAGTTCTACAGCCTTGATAATCTTCAAATTTCCAAGTTAATCATAGGTTGTTTTCTTGAATGATCCTGTGGTCACAACAGAGTAGGTGCTGTATCTGTATTGTGAATGTGACACTTTACACCTGTGAACTATGTTGGAAAATAGTGTAGTTATTTCATGCTTATGATGGCCATATGTAAAGATTTCTTTTAACTAGAAGTGTTTACTCTTATGTGGTCGTATTCACTAATAATCAATGCTAAAACTGCAATGTGCGTAAGTTAGGGGGCATTTGTCTGTTTTGTATGTTAATAAAGGCTATGTTGGTTATCTAAAGACTTACAATAGACTTTCTAATTAGATAATACATGTTTTTTTTTTTTTAGGTTTTCTGTTTCTATACTATATAAGTTACTTCTGGCAGTAAGCTATAATTTTTTTTTAGAGAAAAGAATCCATATTGTGCCTTGCATTGCATGTTTTTCCAGTCTTGTACTCACTACTGCAGTGCTAAATGCTTTAAAAAGACCCTGTCACTGAGGCGTGGCTTGCTGACATTGCGGATCGACTGCTTAGTCCCGCTGCTCCGTGATCCACCCTGCTTCTAGCGGCTATACCCAGTGACATACGGGGTATACACTACCTAGGCTTCTTCTCTGAGGATCGGGCACTGACGGAGCGCAAACCCCTTAAAATTCCTCAAAGCTGAAGCAAACCCCTTAAACTTCCTCAAAAGCTAACAAATTTCTTCCCTCTGGTGGGAACTGGCTGCAGCCAAATATTGCGCTGACACCCTGAATATTATGCAGCAGCCAGCAAAGCAAAGGACAATTGCAGGCAAATACTTATAAGGATATGTGCATCGCTAGTGAAAAATGATCACTGTATGACTACAGGACCATGTGGATTTCATGAAAAGATGGCCTGCCTAATGCAAGATGGGACGAGCCTTGCTGATGCCATTGATACTGTTACTCCTACAAGCGCTTTTTATACATCCAAATGTGAGTGTTCCAGTTCTTAATATATTTTTTATTATACCTGCGGGTTTACACTATGTGGAGCATTTGTTTCATTTGGTTACACCGTGTGAGTTTATGGGTAAGATTTGGTCCACCTTGGTTTGAAAACACCATCTGCATCTGGGTACTATCACTCTGAGCAATCCAAAGGACAGAGGGATCATCTCCCACTCTGGCCAGAAGCTGTAGGCGTGGATGTTACACCACAAGCCTTGAAGACTCATCGGGCTTACGCCCTTTTGAGTCTGATAGTTCCGGTAAGCCTTCCTATAGCTGGTGGTGGCTATACCCACTTATTTCCCTATTTGTATTGATGCCATAAGGACTACTTCTTTCTGTCTGGATCAAACTACAACACTTTTTTCACTTTGTTGACTGTTCAACTGTCATTATTAACCATTTATATGGACACATCAAGCTTATTACTTTTCTTCACATGATTAATGTTTTTTCTAATATTGTGACATATTTATTTTATTTATTAGCAATTAGAGTTTATTAATCTCACTGTTGCCAATATCCACACTGTCCTGTAGTTATACAGTGATCGTTTTTTACTAACACCACTAAATCCAAACCTAGAAGGGATGAGGGATTCCCAGAGCAGACACACAACCTCCTCTTCACTCTGTCCTCTCCTCACACTCAGCATCCATCAGCCATAGACATTTCCCCTGCCATTGACCAGCCCATCTCTGAGCAGACCATGAAAAATATGCTGATCTCCTTAAAGCAGACACTGTACTCGGACTTCTTAACTGCAGTATCCTTCCTGGCTAGTGTAGTGCATCAACAGGATAAGTGTATCCTCCATGTTGAAAACAAAGTCTCTGACCTCCTCATTGCCCACTATGACATGATAGACACCTGTACAGAGCATGAGGATGAACTGCAAATAATCAATCTTAAACTGGCGGAACTTGAAGACCGGTCTCGCTGGAATAACATCAAATTCTGTAATATACCTGAATCAGTACAGCAGTCTGAAATAGTGCATTTTCTGCAATCCTTGTTGCATACACCGGTTCCTGAATTAACTGACAGAGACTTAGAAATTGATAGATCCCATAGGCTGCCAAATCCTTCGCAAATTCCAGCTAAAAACCTAGGGATGTACTAGCACGCATCCACTTTTACAGTGCCAAGGAGAAAGTGATGCTTGCTGCCAAATTTGTTATGAACCTACCAGAACCCTTCACTGTGATCATTTTCTACGTGGACTTGCCCAAGGCAACCATGGGGATTTGCCGCCAACTATCAACCATCACAAAAGCACTCCAAAACCATCATACACCCTATAAATGGGGGATCCCTTCCAAACTGCTGTTCACCTATCAAGGAAGAACCCGAGCTATGTGCACGCTCTCAGCTGGCCCTCAATTACTGAGATCCTGGCAGGTTCTCACTGAGGAAAGCTTGAGGCCACCCTCTCCACCTTCTACCCAAATGGACGCTGACTGGTCCCTCCAGAATGTCTAACATACCCCGTCAGCATTCATGACCCCGACTAGCCAATTTGCCAGGTCAGAGCGGACCTATTGTTGTTTAGTCTAACTTTGCTCCATTGGCTCTAATTTTCCTAAACGCCGTTGGAGATAACCCCGCCTCCTTGGATTCTATCAGCAGATATTCTGCACATTGAGCCCGTATTGTTACCGGGTTCCCTTTTTTATTCATCCTCCCTTCCACACCAGCACCAGCCTCTCAAACTTGCTCTTTCTCACCCACTGCTCCAACATAGAATGGCCACCCCAGACCACGATTCTCTGTGAACAACTGCTCCTTAACAATAAATTATTTAAACATTATTACCTACAAGTATATATATAATAGAGGTAAAAAGTAGCGCTTAGTAAATGATAAAAACACTCAAAAAGAAATCCCCTCAGTAAAAGAATGCACAGGAATGCATAAAAATATCGCTAGTCCATAAGCAACTTCACATTCAGACTTATGATATCAAGTTTCCAACTGTCACCACACCGTGTGAACATACGTGGTCCCACTTCCCCAGTCAGATGTACACTCACCAGCTAATATTGTCTCACACTCTCGTGTTTTGGCAAAAAGAGCAGTCGGCAAATCAAATTACAGCGATATCCCCATAGATGATGATTCAAAAATAATCGTGGAGAGAATAAACTTCAAATAGTGTGATAATGTTTAAAAAGTTTATTAAACAAACATTCCTTACATCACCGGCCTAATGGTCGTGCACTTACGAGAAGGTGGTGAAATAATTGCATTGGTATCATGTAGGATGCCAGAGATATGAAAAAATAGCGGCGAGCATATGAAATTTCAAATTCCGCTTGTTTTTTCTTATCCAAACACTCAGTCACTTCAGGTGGTACGTGATCGTCACTTCCGGTTGCCCTACAGCCACATCCTGACGTGTTTCGTCATAACAACTTCGTCCTGGGATTGGCTGTACAGCACGGCAACCTCATTTAAATACACCCACTTATGCAAATGACAGAGAAACGACTCCCGCCCAAATTTACGTTAAAAGCATTGACCCACATAAATCAGGTTACAAGATCATTCTAACAACATTTCATAAACTATAAATAAATATAAACTATAAATGAATATACTTTCATAAATTAAAAATAGAATAATAAATATATTAATCAAAATAGCATACAACCAATTATAGTAATACACTTAATGACATAAATCAAGATAAATTAATTAAGTACAGAATCATTTAAAAAAAAAATTTTAAAAATATATAAAAAAATATGTATAATAAAATTATATATTATACATCCACTACTCTACTCCGATTAGAAGTTATTTATAAAGCAGTTTGGATCTAGCTCTATGTTCAAGCCAAACGGTGTTAGACATTTCATGAGAAATATCCATTACATCTCCCTCTGGGAGAAATCCCTCACTCTGTTGGAGCCCCTCCATGATGAAAAAACACAGTCTATCCCACAAAATTGCAGTAAAGATGGATCCCTATCATGTTTTTCTCTAAAATGCAGTGACACACTATGTTTTCTAAAACCGTTGCCAATATTGGTGAGATGTTCAGCAATATGAATCCTAAGCATTCTTTTTGTTCTTCCTATATAAAACAGGCCACACAGACACCATAACAGGTATACCACATGTGTTGTATTACACGTGATAAACTCATCTATTGAGAATGACTTGCCTTCCCGATTGGTGAAGTGTGTGCGTCCCCTGTTACTTACTTCCACTGTCCTGCAGGCAATACATTTTCTACAAGAGAAAAAGCCTTTTTTATCTATATGTATTTTTTGTTGTCCAGGGGCATCCAAAACTTTTTTTAACTACTCGATCACCAAAATTAGATGCTTTCCTATATATGAACTTGGGTCGATCCAGCAATACAGGGCCCAAATGTCTGTCCATACATAGGATATGGCAGTGTTTTTTTTTTAAATCTCCTCAACATCCCTATATGTGCAATGGAAATCTGAAATAAAACCCCATTGTTGAGGGTTATTATCCATCTTAAAGACCTTGCGAGGCATTGGTTCCTAGGGATAGCTTCTATTTCACAAATAGTCTTTTCTAGTGTATTACCATTGTAGCCCTTTTGTACAATTTTTTTTTTCAAAGTACCAGATTGTAAAACAAAATCTTCATATTTACTGCAATTACGTTTGACTCATTATTTGTCCGTTAGGGATATTTCTGATCCATATCGGATGATGGCCACTGTTCACAGACAAGTAACTATTTTGGTCTGTAGGCTTAAAATAGACTTTTGTGTCCAACCTGGGTCCTGACCATTCAATAGTGACATCTAAGAAATTAATAGTGTTGTCACTAGTCTGAAAATCCAATTTGATGTTACTATTATTCTGATTTATATGGAAAATAAATCCCTCAATGGTATCCTTAGGACCTACCCAGATGAATATTGGGTCATCTATATACCTACGATAAAATAATAGTCTCGGTCTATGGGTATTAAAAATATATTTATCCTCCCATTAAGCCATAAACAGGTTGGCAACACTGGGAGCAAATTTTGCTCCCATAGCAACACCAACCTGCTGAGTGAAAAAAAAACACCCTAATACCAAAAATACTTGTGTGAAATATAGTAGTCCAAAGCTTTACCTAAAAAACATTTCTGGTTATGCAGAATGTCATCTCATTTACTTAACGCCCAATTTAGGGGTAACAATGCGTCTCCATGTTGGATGATAGTATAAAGCGATGCTACATCCGCAATAACCAGAAACACAGGCTCCTCAAAATTCAATTGAATTTCTTCAAGGGACTTTAAAAGATCCTTAGTGTCCTTGAGATAGGCCTTAGTGATCTGAACACTTGGCTGAAGGAATTTATCAAGATATATTCACCCAACAATAGGTCGTGCCCGAAGTACTGTTGCGTTTTTATGGATTTTCGGTAATGTATAAATCACCGGAATTCTACATGCACTAGGGACCAAATATCTTTTCTATTTTTTATTGAATGTGTTCATTCTAAAACCTAAATCCACCAATTCAGCTAGTTGTTTCCCATATAATTCTGTAAGGTCACTATGAAGTCTTTTGTATGTTTCCCTATCATTCAGCATTTCCATAAGCTGATTATGGTGTAGAATGTTTTCTCCTTTTCTCCAGGGCCAGAGTGCACCCCACTCCACTATCCTCTACTTTTCTTTCTATCATTCCTTTTCTCTTTTTTCTTTCAACCGGAATTTGCTTTTAAGGGCCCATGGACCACTTAAGGCCCTGGGTCCACTTAGAAGTTAAACAAGTTGGTTACACCTAGTGGAGGTGACAGAGGGAGATGGGGTTCCCCCCACGGCTCCCCGTGCAACTTGGAGCACTCCTGTGCATCACCTAGAGGAGGTCTTGTCTTTTTATTTTGTTTGTTTAATTTTTTCGGTTTAGGTCTGACCTCATTATATAAACCTAAAATAAGGACAAAGATATAAAAAACCTCACAGTAAATACAAAGTAATTTGTGATGTAACCAACTCATAACTGATTTGTCACCTGTACCACTACTTCGTACTAAGATGGTAAATGTCGATATTGTACTTGTTTAAAAAATTTTTCTGAATAAAAATATTGTAAAAGAATGTTTTCTCCAATGTTACTATACCACCCCCCTTGTCAGCAGGGCGTATAACAACATTATTTCTACCTTCCAGTGATTTAATGCCATTCGTAATATATTCTGGGTTAATCCCGTTCTTTACTTTTAACCCTTCCATACCTTTCAACACTAAGTTATTTTGGTTAAAATTATTTTGAGGGTTAAAAATTGATCTATTACGTAATCAACTATCAATACGGTCAGGCACCACAGCTGATCCATCGTTAGGAAAAGCAGGGTGGCTAAGAAAAAAAAATTTTCATATTCAAATTGCGCCCATACTTATGTGTATCTATATAGGCCCTAAACTTATTAAGAGGTTTCCTTGGGGCACATTTAAGTCCCAGATTGAGTATGTTTAATTTGTTGAGTATTTATTTATTTATTTATTTCAGTTACTTATATAGCGCTGTCAATTTACGCAGCGCTTTACCTATACATTGTACAGTCACATCAGTCCCTACCCTCAAGGAGCTTACAAAATAAGGCCTCTAACTCACATTCATACATATTAGGGACAATTTAGACAGGATCCGAGTATGTTTAATTCGTGATTTAATACTAAATTGCTCAAGTTGTATATCCCCCTATTTAGGTATTCCTCCTTCTCTTTTTTGCATTGTTTACATCTCCCTGCCCTACATTCTCTCTGTCTTTTTGGAATGATGGATCTTCTCTGTATGAATTCTGAGGTGGTCCTCCCCTCCCCCTTCCTCGATTGTTTGGGGGACGAAAGCTACGTCTCCGCGTTCTGCCCCCTCTCTATCCATTCCCCTGTTGTCCTAAAAAAGAACTAGCGTTAGGCTGGGGGTAACTGTGATTATATCCTTGATGAGCCAATGACTGAAATCGGTTCTGTATTGGAACCCGATATTCAAAATTTGCAGACTCATTATAGGGACTAGAGGGAGGGTACTGATACCATTGCTGTTCATTATGTGTAGCCTGATCCCACTGTTGATTTCTAAACCCCTGTGATGGTGGTCTGGGTGATTGTAAAGTCCTTCTACCAGATGGGGCCTGGGTGTTATTATATGAATACATCAGTTTCGGCGTATTAATGTATTTTACAGTATTTTGTACTTTTGGGTCTTTAGCTCTAACTCCAGTGACTTCCATCTCCTCAGGTGGATTGTTTATAGCCTGACCATTAGAATTTTGCCATAGGTACATATTATTAGTATTAGACTCAGTGAGATCTCTCCTAAATTTCTTTACTCTCTTTCTCTGAGTGTCTCTATCCACTTTTTCTAATTTTTTGGCTGCGTTGATGAGGTGAAGCATTCGAGATTTCCTGTAAGTGTATTGAGGTAGAGATGTGTGGTGCAATAAATATTGAGCAGGAGTGAAGTCTAGTGTGTGAGTAGTGATGTGAGTGATCAGGTTGTGTATTTTTTCCCAGAATGGTTTAATGTGAGCACAGTCCCACCAGATATGGAGAAGAGAGCCTACGTCGGAGTTACATCTCCAGCATAGTGGTGATATCGTTGGGTGGAATAGATGGATTAGTTCGGGGGTGCGGTACCATCTTGAGTACAGTTTATAATTGTTTTCCTGTGCTGAAATGTTAATAGAGCCTTTATGTATATGTGTATGTATATTTTCCCATTCCTCTTTAGGAAGGTCCAGGTGTAGCTCCATCTCCCATTTCCGATTAACCGTATTAGATTTGTGGTCTGATTCACCGAAAAGTAAGGGGTATATAGTTGAAATCAAGTGACTTTGAGGACTGTCATTGGAGCAGAGTGGTTCAAAAGGATTTAGATCTCGGGTACCTTTCTGTTCGGCTGAGAACCTTCACAAAGTAGTTTTGATCTGATGACCTGACATCAAATCCTCCATTCCTGGATATTATTATCAAGTCTAAAGTGACCCCTAGACTAAAAAGCTAGGGGTCATCCGGCTCCGGTAAGTGGGGAAACATGAGAGGGTGTTGTTGTACACCTGAATATCTCTGAAGCATTCTTGTTTTTTTCCTCACTTTGGATTGGAGCACATATATATATATATATATATATATATATATATATATATATATATATATATACACATTTTTTTTCATTTTGTGTTTGCGAACGCTATAATTATATTTTTACATTTCCTACCCCACACCACTTCAAAGCAACTGTTAACCAACCCACAAGAGATTGCCAATGCATTTATTGAGTACTATGCATCCTTATACAACCTAAAAAATGACCACCTTACTCCCCAGGCTATTGATGAGCATATCCATGACTTCTTGGCCTCAGTTAACTTGCCCTCAATCTCTGAACCCCAATTGAGTTAGCTCTCCCAACCATTCACAACGGATGAAATACTGCATGCAATTAACGACCTCCCATTACACAAATCTGCAGGTGAAGATGGCATCACAAATGCGTTTTGTAAAAAATTAGCTAACATCTTGGCACCTAGACTTACAGACCTCTTTAATGCTGCTGGTTTCTCTGGCTCCTTGCCTACAGATATGCTGCGTTCCATAGTGTCTACTATTCCCAAACCAGTGAAAGATCCTTCTCTGACTTCCAATTACAGACCGATTTTCCCTTTTAAATACAGATATTAAATTACCAGCCAAAGTCAGTGCCAACAGACTGATAACAATCCTCCCTAAACTAGTACACCCGACCAAGTCAGTTTCAGTCCGGGCAGGCAAGCCCCTGACTTGATGCGACTAGACACGTCTAGACACCTACTCCACATCATCCACCATGCTGTACATACTCAAATGCCTTCTTTGCTTCTATGCCTGGATGCAGAGAAGGCGTTTGACAGAGTTCATTGGCATATTCTTAAAGCGGTGCTCACCAAATTTGGCATAATGGGCAGGTTTCAGGACGCTATCCTGTCCCTATACTCCAACCCATCAGCCAAGGGCCTTATTGGAGGGACCCTCTTCATCCCATTCAAAATTTCCAATGGAAACAAAGCAGGGGTGTCCCCTCTCCCTGATTATATTTACCATATTGATGGAACCCTTGACCTCCAAAATCAGATCTGACCTGCGTATATCAGGGCACCTCCCATAATGGTATTGACCACAAGATTAGCTTCTTCACTGATGATGTGGTTCTGATGGTTTATAACCCTTCTCACTCCTTGAAAATTATACAAGAAACTCTATACTAATTTACCTCTGTATTATACTATAAGCTTAATACCACAAAATCCCTAGTTTTACCTATTCATCTCTCTCCCAGTCATCTTCCCAACTGAAGTCCACTCTATCTTATACATGGGCTATAACATCCATCCCATACCTGGGAATACAGCTTTCCCCCAACCTGAACCAATTGATAGACTTAAACTACTATACATTCCTGCAAAATTTACCCTCCCTTTTGAAGTCACTATGTTATATAGGACTTTCCAAACTTGGGTGCATAGCCACCCTCAAAATGATAGTTTTAGCCAAACTTCTCTACCTATTTTGCCCACTAATCGTCCCTATTTCCCAATCCCTCCTAGCTTTGATCCAGAACTAATTAACCAAATTTGTTTGGGACTCTAAACCACCCAGATGTGCTAACTACATTTTAAATAGACCACACAGTAAGGGTGGGGTTGGGCATCCTCATATTAGAACATACTACTACGCCTCAATCTTAGACCAACTCTTAGACCACCTCCGAAAAGATTTGGTCAACCATGGAACCATCACATGCCCACTCCGCTACCCTAACAGACTACCTTCTGATAACTGCAACAGGATCCCCTCCTCTCCTCTGCAATACCAACCCTCTCTGCCCCTCTCTTGGCCTGGGAAAAACTGCTAGCTGCATACCCCCCCAGGCTCACCTACCCAACCGCTGCCGATACCACTCTCAGCTCTCTCCTCTTGTATGGATGAGAATCGAGATTAGCGCAGGTTCACAGTATTCTACAACATATATGTAATCTTCTCAATAAATATTTATCTTATTGTGTAAATACTACAAATCAAAAAAAAAAAAAAAAACTGTGTGCAAAAAAAAAAACCCAATAGCTAAAGTGCAAAAAAAATTGAAAATCAATACTACATCAATTGTGAAAGATCGAAATTGTATATAAAAAATGAATAAATGGTATTAACCTACTATATGAATAGCAAAAATACAATGTGCAAATCACCATATTACGTATGGATACTGTGAACCTGTGCTAATCTCAACTCTCATCCAACCCTTATTGACTTATATCAATATTGATAAAGCTGCGGTTCAGTCAGTTTAGTTTTTATATATACATCTTTGGCACTGTTAAAACCTTTTTTTGTACTATCCTCTTGTATTCCCAACCTAAATGTATCTAAGTGGCACTCTGTTGGCATTTTAAAAATAGGCGACATAATACATAACAAAGTTAACAAAGAAAAAACATTCAAAGTCCAGGATGAATTTAACCTCCCAAGGTCAGAAGCCTACACGTATACTAGAATCTCTCACTTCCTTAGCTCTTCTAAAATATCACCCAATGTATTCATACCTGCACCTGTCTACCAGTTTTACTTTAATACTCCCTACCCCAGGAAAGGAATATCCCTAATGTACTTTAACCTAAGTATAGACCACCCCTGCTCCCAAATATGTACCCTACACAAATAGGTAGAAGAACTCAACGCTCCTATCACTCAAAACCAGTGGCTTAGAGCGTTCAAGGAAGCTTATATAGTGTCCCATTGCAGTAACCATTGGGAATCATACCAGAAAACCATCCACAGATAGTACCTAACGCCCTACTGACTAACTGTTGGAGGAACTGTGGCAGCACCACCGTCCCCTACTCTAGCACTTCTGCATGTAGGTGTAGAAATATACCCTCCCCAATCCAGATATATTATTGTACATCTACTGTTCGTTGCCAAACTTGCTATTACTAGGCTGTGGAAAACCTCAGAAACCCCTTCTATTTATAGCTGACCTCAACTTCCAGTGCGAAATGTAAAAAATTGTCACTAGGAAAGGCTTGAAACTAAGGAGGTTTATAGTAGTGTGGTCAAATTGGCTGCGATATCCCAAATGTAATGTTATAACATAAAGCTCAAACATGTTCACTAACCTAGGCTGCTGGTGTTCCTCCTTTACCCTACTTGCCCTACTACTCTCCCCTACCTCCCTTCTCTGTGTACATTAAGATCCGTCAATGTAAACAGAGATCTGTCTGTTTACATTGACAGATCTCCGTTCTGTCTCAGTGTGAAGCGATCGCGGTGCCCCTCGTTCATTGCGACCGCTGAGCATTTGCATCAGCTCCGGCATGGCACCATGGGCATGCGCACTCACCTCGGCTTTGTGAGCACGCCGCCTAGTGGTCAAAAGGTGAGCCGACGTATAGCTACGACGGTTCGCCCAGGGGAGCCAAGCTGCCGCCGTATAACTATGGCGGCTGGTCGGGAGGGGCTTAAAGGGTACACTTTACATACACTTAAAAGGGTAGTGAACAGTGTCAGTAGTTTTTTATTTTTATTTTATGTTTATTATTTTTTTTTTTACAATTTTATTATTTTTCACAATTTTTTTTTTTAACAGCCCTGTTGGTGAAATATAAGGGGTCTAAACCAACCCCTGATGTCTCATTTTTGAGACAGAGAAAGGAGATTGAGGACTGCACAAAAGGAATGAACAGGAAGTGCTCTGCACAATCTCCCTGTTCATTCACAAACAAAAGCATAGTAAATACATTTTACTATGCTTCGGTTATTTATAAACACAGTGAAAGGTACTGATCACTCTGTGTGTTGATTCAGAAAAAGAAGGGGTCGGTAAACAACATATTTACCGGCCCTTTCTCTTGCTCTCTATCCTGAAACGATCCCTGCAGCAGCCAGTGGGAAGAAAAGGAGGCAAAGGTGGAAACGATGTGGTGAGGTGGGGGGGGGGGGGGTGGGAAGGCAACAGCAATAAGGGGAACATGGACAGGAGGGGCAGCGGGGGTGGTATTTACTGGTATCGATCCCCTGTAGTTCCCCCTGCAGCAACTGAAAGATGACGAGAGGGAGAGGAGGAGGAGCCAACTTTCAGATGTTGCAGGGGGTAAAAACAGGGGATTGGTTCCAGTAAATGCCGCCCCTCTTGCTCAGGTTCACATTCCTTCTGCTCGTCATGGTGCAGCATACTAAATTGTTAATTCCTGTGTGGAAGGAGCGTAAGAGGCCGGCAAGGAAGGGACATAATCTATCCGTCATCTGCCCACGTTCGACAGGTAGATTGTGACTGAGGAGTTGCCAACCCCCTCAATCCTAAGCTGCGCTGCCTGTGTCTACAGACACAGGCAGCATGGCTCGCTACTGACTCCACTCTCTCGTCACAGAATTTGACTGACAGCAACAGGAGCCGATGGCTCCCACTGCTATCAATCTGCCCTGGATCGAGATTGGGCTCAGGTAAGTATAAAGGAGGGAGGGATCTTGTGTCACAGGTTTTTTTTTTTTTTTTTTTACCTTAATACAGAGAATGCATTAAGGTGAAAAAAAAATATCTGAAGCCTTTAGAACCACTTTAATACTAAGAAAAATGGAAAAAAATCAGCAAAAAAAAT
Source organism: Aquarana catesbeiana (assembly GCF_042186555.1). Classification (NCBI taxonomy): domain Eukaryota; kingdom Metazoa; phylum Chordata; class Amphibia; order Anura; family Ranidae; genus Aquarana; species Aquarana catesbeiana. The sequence goes on along the minus strand of NC_133326.1, from coordinate 255,184,665 downwards.
AAGAGTTGAGTGGAGAAGGGAAAAGGGAGGCTGATTAAGGTAAAATAAGGGTTAAGAAGAGGTTAGATAGGAACTCAGCACTGTTACCTTGTATCTCTATATCTGTGTCTGGTTGTCCATTTTTTGACAGCAGCAGCTTTTAGACCCCTTTCACACTGGGGCCGCATTCGCGGTAAAGTGCAGCTCGTTTTAGCGGTGCTTTGCCACTATTTAAGTGGTGCTTTTTGGCCGCTAGCAGGGTGCTTTTAATCCCAAAGAAGGAGTTAAAAAATCCTGTGTTGTGTCGCTTCCGAAATGCTTTTCAGGCGATTCGCAAGCATTGCCCATTCATTCCAATAGGCAGGGCATTTTAGGAACGCTAAATACAGTGCTCCCAACCCACCCCCAAAGATGCTGCTTGCAGGACTTTTTGTAACGTCTTGCAAGCACACCACCCGAGTGTGAAAAGTCCCACTTGAATAAATAGGAGGCGGTTTTCAGGCACTTAGCAGAGGCAATTTCCAGCGCTAAAACACCTGAAATCCGCCCCAGTGTGAAAGGGGTCTTACAGTTACTGTACCCAGCAACTCCTGGCTATCATTTTCATTTTGTCTGAAATTGCGGGCAAGTGTGAGGGAAGACAGGCAGCAAGGCAAAAGGACAGGATATATGATTGCGTACTTGGATTATGTTTTTTGGACATGTGCAGTACATCCAGTGTTCACAACTAGTTAAGGGGAGATGGAAATGGTGGTTTTATGATGAGTTATTGTAAAACATATGGCCAATACAGGGACAACACAAAAAAGACATGACAAAAACAGTGCCACTAAATATGTAACCATGCAGGTCCCTAAAACATTAGCTATGGCTATCTTTAATACAGCTTATAAGCACATCTTCTTGACTCTGTCCTAGTTCTTCCCATTTAGGTTGGAACTGCTGGGTCCTTCCTTTACACAGTGTTTCTAATTTAGGAATGGGATTTCTCCTCTTTTAGCCATTGGGACACATGACCATGGTGTGTATGTACCATTGGCTAGCAATATTAGCCACAGTTCCTTGAGGCTGGGTTCACACTGCTGTGCGGAGCTGCTGACAGCAGGGGTTCAGTGCGTCCCTGCTCTCCATTTCAGGGATGAACCAGGCCTCAATTTTTGTCTGGATTCGGACCTAAAACGGAACAGAAGACGCACAGGACCTCTGTGCTATTTGCTCTGTAGCCATCCTGGAGTTGTGTGAACTGGCACCATTGAGATCCAGTCACAGTCTCCTGACATACGAATTGGATGCGGAGAAACCTGCATGTAATTCGCACTAGTGTGAACCCAGCCTCACACTGGCTACAATTCTGGAGCACATTTTGGCTAGCAATTGAGTGTCAGAACCTGCTTTGATCACTGACTGCTGGAGTGATTCTTCATAGAAGAGTACATGATCAGGGTCTGCTCAGGCTTTTTTTTTTTAAATCTCCCTGTGTGAAATCAAACTCGAACCCTTCTGCCCTACAAAAGCATTTGCAGCCCAATATACATCAGAGCTCTGAATCTTCATTAAAATTGCTTATTTATTGTTGAACCATCTATGACCATCTTAAAAAAAGGGAGTTTGAGTTGGGCTCTGGCAGAACATGATTCAAGGGAGGCTGGGCATGTACTGCTGCCCATTTTTTAATTTGACGAATGTATGTGTATTGCCATCCTAAAGTTTCGCATGTACCTATGCAAGCTATGTTTCTCAAATTCTTTGTTATAAGGCAGGGCTTAAAGTGTATGTAAATCCAATAGATAAAATGTCATATAAACTTTAACACGATAATGTATAATTTCAAAAGTAATTTTCAAATGTTGTAAATCTGCAGCTTTAATTAAATTAATACCTGTTGATCCTGCCATGAAGGTTCTTGTTGGGGCATTTTCCATGATAGGGTGACAACACTTTGTACCTGTCTCCCAAGTATATTATTAAAAATAAAGACGGCAAACCAAATAACATTTACGTAGGATTTACATCAACTTCAGATGTTTACATAATCATATTAGTATATTTTACGGCATTGTCTGAGTGATTCCACATAAAGTTAATCTACTTAAGCATTTGTGCATTGTGTGGTTTATTTAATGATAGTGAAGGGATTTAAAAGTTCCAAAAACTTAAAGTGTGAGTCATAGTCCTGGCAATGCAAGAGAAAAAATCCTGCTTTAATCCTATAGCCAGCAGGACATTTACATTTTTCTAGACAGCTGCCATGTTCAGTCTGCTGGGGGGTGGAAGAGCCATCTTCTGGCCCCACTATTCACTGCTGCATCTCAGCAACAGGAACAAAACATTTCTGTTTGTATTTCTTCTCTGAAGCACTTAATGTTTCCTAGTTTAATAGGCTGTGGAATAAAAACAGAAGTATAACCAGAAACATTTGTTCGATGTGCTTTATTTAGATAGTACATCTAAATTTAGTTTAGACAGTTTACTCTAATTGAGAATTCACAAAGCAAAAACCAGTAAATAACTGAATGTGTGGACTTGTTTGAATTATCTCAGTATGCTGAAATGTGGACATCTTAAATGTGCTGAATGGGTTGAATGTTTTTTTCAGCTTCCAGGTTTAGCATATGCCCTGCTGTTTTGGACTTGTTAAGGATTTCCACAATGCCCACAGCTTTTTGGGTGTTTCTTAGCTTGTTGAAAGGCTATTGAAACTAAGGAGGGATTTACACTGATCACCAATGTAAGGGGGACATTCACACTGGCCACTAGTGTGAATGAAAGGATTCTACACCAAGAATCAATGTAATGAGAAGATTTACACTGACCGCCAATGTAACTGAGACATTTAGTCTGCGCTCACATTTGTGTGTGTTGGGAACACATTCAAAATCGCTTTCCTGACACCACAGAAATGTGCTGCCCTTTAGCAGATCCACAGCAGTGCCATTAATTGTTACTGACACCTCACGCATCTGCTGACATGTGCCTTGGCACCATGTTATTTTGAAAAAGGGTTTGGGACTTTCTTCCGCATTTGTAGTGCATAGAGCAGCCCATTGAAATGAATGGGCTGCCCTACACATGATCTACACCTTTATCCACCCTGTCAGTATACCTCTGCACCCCAAACCTCCCCCATCCTCTCCACTATAATCCCCCCTCCCCTCTAACTCTACCTGCCTCCTCTGCTCATCTTTGCACCCACCTTCCTTACCTCCATACATCCCCTCCTTGCTCATCTGTGCACCCCAAACTGTAATTCCTTCTCTGCCTACATCTGCACACCCCACACTACCCCCCCCCCCCCCACTCATTTCCTTACCTTTGTTGATCAGGCTGATGGTAGGCTTAATGACCACGGTTGTTACATAGTTACATAGTAGGTGAGGTAAAAAAAAGACACAAGTCCAACCTATGTGTGATTATATGTCAGTATTACATTGTATATCCCTGTATGTTGCGGTCGTTTAGGTGCTTATCTTATAGTTTCTTGAAACTATCGAGGCCCCCCCGCTAAGACCACCGCCTGTGGAAGGGAATTCCACATCCTTGCCGCTCTTACAGTAAAGAACCCTCTACGTAGTTTAAGGTTATACCTCTTTTCTTTTAATTTTAACGAGTGGCCATGAGTCTTGTTAAACTCCCTTCCATGAAAAAGTTTTATCCCTATTGTGGGGTCACCAGTATGGTATCTGTATATTGAAATCATATCCCCTCTCAAGTGTCTCTTCTCAAGAGAGAATAAGTTTAGTGCTCGCAACCTTTCCTAATAACTAATATCCTCCAGACCCTTTATTAGCTTTGTTGCCCTTCTTGTACTCGCTCCATTTCCAGTACATCCTTCCTGAGGATTGGTGCCCAGAACTGGACAGCATACTGTAGGTGCGGCCGGACCAGAGTCTTCAAAAGAGCCAACTTCCCTAAACTACAAACCTTGCTAGAAGGCATAAATTGGGATAAAATCTTAGGAACAAAGAACACGGAGGAGAGATGGGTTTGCTTTAAGAGCATATTAAATAAGGGCATTAGCCAATGTATCCCATTGGGTAATAAATTTAAAACAAAAGCCCTATATGGCTTAATGCCAATGTAAAAATGCATATAAAAGCAAAGGAGGAGGCCTTCAAAAAATACAGGGTTGAGGGATCATCTTCAGCATTCAGACTTTATAAAAAATGCAACAAGAAATGTAAGGGTGCAATAAGGATGGCTAAGATAGAACATGAAAGACACATAGCGGAGGAGAGCAAAAAAAATCCCAAGAAATTCTTTAATCACTTAAGGACCGAGCCTCTTTCTGAGATTTGTTGTTTACCAGTTAAAAATGTTTTTTTTTGCTAGAAAATTACTTAGAAACCCCAAACATTATACATTTTTTTTTCGAACACCCTAGAGAATAAAATGGAGGTCGTTGCAATACTTTCTGTCACACCATATTTGCGCAGTGGTCTTACAAGCGCACTTTTTAAAAAAAAAAAAAACACTTTTTTGAATTAAAAAATAAGACAACCGTAAAGTTACCCCAATTTTTTTTGTATATTGTGAAAGATAATGTTACGCTGAGTAAATTTATACCCAACTTGTCACGTTTGAAAATTGCGCCCGCTCGTGGAATGGCCAGAAACTTTTACCCTTAAAAATCTCCATAGGCGACGTTTAAAAAATTCTACAGGTTGCATGTTTTAAGTTACAGAGGAGGTCAAGGGCTTGAATTATTGCTCTCGCTCTGCCGATCATGGCGAGACCTCACAACTGTGGTTTGAACACCGTTTTCATATGCGGGCGCTCCTCACGTATGCGTTCACTTCCGCCGCGAGCTTGTCGGGACGGGGTGCGTTTAACTTTTTTTTTATTATTATTTATTTTACCTTTTATATTTTATTTTTACACAGTTTTTTTTTTTAAATTGTCACTTTTATTCCTATTACAAGGAATGTAAACATTCCTTTTAATAGAAAAAAGCATGACAGGACCTCTTAAATATGAGATCTGGGGTCAAAAAGACCTCATATCTCATATTTACACTAAAATGCAATTTAAAAAAAAAAAAAAAAATGTAATTTAAAAAAAAAAATTATCTAAAAAAAAATGGCCCTTTAAGAGGGCAGAAGTGACAGAAGTGAGGTTTTGACGTTGCTTCCGCCCAGCAATTGTATGGAGAAGGTTGGGGGCCATCTCCCTCTCACTCATCTCCATACCTGACAGGAGAACAGACGTGATTGCCTCTGCCGCTGCTGATGGCTCCGGTAAGCGGCGGAGGCACCGGATCGCGGCGGGAGGGGAAGGGCCCTCTCCCGCCACTGATAAAAGTGATCTCGCGGTGAATCCACTTTTATCTTGTGGCGGACCGCCCGCTGAAGACGAGGATACCGGGGTTATGGCAGCCAGCTGCTGCCATACCAACGATATTTTCCTTCAAACAGCCGCCGTATAACGACGGCGGGCGGTCCGTAAGTGGTTAAGTATGTAAACAGTAAAAAAGGGAGGACAGACTATATTGGCCCCAAAAGAATGAGGAAGGATATCTGTATACAAAGGATGGGGAGATGGCGAAGGTATTGAATTTATTCTTCTCCTCAGCCTTCACGAGGCAATCGAGGGGCTTCAGTAACCAAAACTGCAGTGTTTATCCTCGTGACACATCACAGGAAGCACCTCCATGGTTAACAGAGGACAGAATTAAAATTAGACTTGGGAAACGTAACATTAGCAGAAGGAGCCCAAAGGGTGGCGCTAAAGAGCTGAAAAACCACGTAGTATGTCTAGTACATCACTACGTTCATAATTTTTGGCCAGCATTTGTGTGACTGTGTGTATGCAAGACAAGTTTGAGCCAACACCCTTCAGACAAACTTACACGGTTTTGTTGGCCAACAATCCGATCGTGTGTATGAGGCTTTAGGATCGCTCAGTTCTCAGTCTTAGAGGCGGGGGACCAATGCTGCATCCACCCAGGTGAGTATGTGTGTGTGTTTGTATTTTTAAAGCCTGCACTTCTCTTTTAACCACTGGACCTCCAGAGGGTTTTCCCCTGTCATGACCAAGGCATTTTTTCTTTCGTTCATTGACAGACACAGTCTTCTTTATTCAGAACCATAGGGTTATATCGCCCCCTACAGGAGTAGGACACTAGGCAGACAAAAGACTTGGCTACGCCCATGGGCAGTCCTATTTGACATACACCCCTCTCTCTGCTACAGGCCTTCAGTTTTTTCTGCCTAGTCAGGAGTAAGGACCTAGTTTCCTGTTGGGATCTCTTGTCCTGGCAATTTTTATTTATTTATTTATTTATTTTCCCTGGATTTTTACAGTGAGATCTACAATCAACTGCCGGGCTGGGTGGCGGGCTGGACATTAAATCCAGTGGTCACCCCAGTCTGGCCAGCGAGCGCGTGCAGACCGCAGCTACGAGCTAGGTCTGCCGCGACATAGCACCACTGGACGGGGGCTGGCCCTGCGAGTTAAACGTCTCGCGAGGTCGCATACGACCGGGTCTCAGCTCGAATCGCCGTGTCCCTCATGGCCGACAGCCCCCCACTTCGGTGGCGAGTAGGTTCTGTCTGGAGTGATGCCCACTTGGTCCTGGTATGGTGAGTATGCCCCTGGCTGTGGCCTTTTTTCTGCATTATCCTCACTGTGGATTCTATTAAGGTAGGATGCCTTTTCATGTATATTCATGGAACTGTATTTTGCTTCTAATTTTTTATCTGTGTCTGCTAAAAGGAGGAATCCTTTGGACATGAGGCAGCCTATTATCTACTGCCGAATTAAGATAATTTCCCTACCTTTTTTTATTATATCCCACATTGTGGAGAGCCGATAGGAACACTGAGGGGTAGATCCATCTGTGCGTTATCTTTTGTTGCTCTATTGTGGGACTTGTGTGGATGTCTGGTGATGAAAGTATATATAAGGACACTCTAAGTGAATGGACCAGGCAGAAAATGTCTTTATCTAAAATAGTCTGTATAAAAAAAACAATTAAGATGATCTAATGTGTGTATAAATGTGTCTCTTCGGCACTCAGGGCTGCACTTGCAGAGAAGAGCGATCTCTAAAAGACAGACAAAAACAGAAAGGCGCCTCTAAGTGCAGAATTTAAAACTTTTAATGTCCCCAAAAAGGGTTAAAAGCACTTACAGGATTTGCAATGAATGAAGGCATATCGCATGTACATAAAGCGAGTGATCCGGCATAGGGCAGGTCCCCAGTGTGTTGTAAACTCTCAATTATGTCAATGTGTGGCAGCGGAAGATTCCAGGGTGACCCGCAGATGGACGTCTGAGGGCTCTGGAGACACTGATAGAACAATCAAGCCGCCAGGATCAGTGAGGAACAGAGGATCCTGGAGGTGACATCAACAATGGGGGACGACAACCAGCGTGGACCACAAGCCGGAATCCGGAAGTAGTCATCAAAATGGGATGCATTTCGGAACTTCTGATTGGTTCCTTCATCAAGCCAATGACTACACACTAGCCCTGGTATAACTATTTATAATCTGTGGGCGGGCTGTGGGTGGGACTATGGGCGGGTGAAGCAGTGAACTTCCATGATGATCCTTTTGGGTATGCCTTTCATGCAATCTCTATGCTGTACGTTCTTGTGTTGAAGCAACTGATGTAAGTTATTGAAATTATTATACTGTTATTTATCATAGTATTTGATCTTTATTGCACAGTGTAATTCCTTCCCGACTATTGCCCCTGACAAAGGGACGTTGTGTCCTGAAACGCGTTGGCCTGTCTAGACCTCCATGGGAATTCATCATCATTGTTATCAAATTTTATTGGTTTGAAAATTCATATTCTGTATATATGTACATTTTGTTTAATAAAATATATTGTATTTTTGTATTTCGTTGCCTGGCTGACAGGAAGGCAGAGTCTCTGAGCCACACTATGTTCTCTATTGCAGGTTCGGCGCTTCGGCCAATTTTGGCTATTGCTCTGGCGTGGCAAACGCTGACAGAGTGGGCGAAGCTGTTGCGCCGTGACCTGGAAGGGGACCAGTTTCCACCTGCCTTCACGGAATTAGTGGACCAACTGGTCCAGGGGCTGCAGTTTGTCTGCAATGCCTCTTTGGACACAGCTCCCTTGCTTTCTAAGCTATCTGTTTCAGCGGTAGTGCTTCAACGGGTATTGTAGCTGAAGTGTTGGACTGCGGACCAGGCCTCAAAGAACGCCCTAGCTGATCTGCCTTTTCAAGGCAATCATTTATTCTGGGCCACTCTGGATGATATCATTAAGAATGTCACAGGGGGGAAAGTTACTTTTCTTCCACAGTCAAAGAAAGGGAAGGAGCCAAGTCGCAAGCGTGGCCCTTCCTTCTCAGCTCACAGAAAGTTTTTTTGTCCCTCAGGGTCCACTGACAAAGACTCGAAGTCTTCAACCCGCCCTCGGGAGGTTCTAATCGGCCCTGGTTGGGCAAACCGAGAGTGGGTTTTCCCAGACCCCCAGATAAGGCTCCTTTGGAATGAAGAGGTGCCCTCACCCGCAGTCCGGGTGGGGGGACGTCTTCGCTGGTTTCTGGGCCCGTGGACTTCTCTGATAAACGACAAGTGGGTCCACGAAGTGATTCTGTCTAGTTACAAGATCGAGTTCCAGACTTGATCCCCAAGCAGATTTTTTCCGTCCAATCTGTCTCCAGACCGCTTGTTAGCCCTCCGGGGTGCGGCACAAGGCCTGTCGCTCCAAAAAGGAGGGTACGGTACGTCCGATTCTGGACCTCAAGGCCCTGAACCGCTATGTGCAGGGGCGGAAGTTCATAATGGAGTCCATTCGCTCCGTGGTGGCATCTCTTCATCAGGGGACTTTCTTGCCTCCATCGACATCAAGGATGCCTACCTGCACATTCCGATTTGTGCACAGCACCAGCGGTTCCTCTGCTTTGCTGTGGGAGAGGAGCATTATCAGTTTGCGGCGTTACCCTTTGGTCTCGCCTCCGCTCCTCGGGTCTTCACCAAAGTGTTGGCCCCGGTTCTGGCGCTACTGCGCCAGCTTGGAATCTCTGATCTGGATGACCTTCTGCTGCGAGCAGAGTCCTCAGCGGCCCTGAGTGGTGACGTGGAGATCACTGTTCAGACTCTGGCAGATATTGGGTGGCTGATAAATTACCAAAAATCTGCGTTGACCCCAGTTTGGAAATTGGTTTATCTGGGTCTAACTCTGGATTCCGCTCGGGCCAGATTGTTCCTTCTGCAGGACAAACTTCAGAAATTATAGGCGGCAGCCCGCTCGCGGCTGTCGAGCAGGTGGGTCTCCCTGCGGACTTGCATGCGGGTACTGGGCCTGATGGTGTCTACGTTCGAGGCGGTCCCGTTCGCTTAGTTTCATACGAGACCCTTTCAAAGGGAAATCTTGTTAAAATGGAACAAATGTGCCGAGTCTCTAGACAGTCAGATTCGGCTGAGTCAAGGAGCCAAAGGGTCTCTGATTTGGTGGCTTTGTTCCCTGGCTCTTCGGCAGGGGAAATCATTTCTCCCGCTGTACTGGACGGTGGCCACCATCGATGCTAGTCTGTCCGGGTGGGGAGGAGTCCTGGGCCGGAGCTCAGCTCAGGGTCACTGGACGCTGGAGGAATCCAGGCTACCTATCAACATCTTGGAACTCCGGGCGATCAGAATCTGTCTGGATCATTGGACAGATCGGCTTCAAGGGCTCCCGATACGGATCCATTCAGAAAATGCCACGGCGGTGGCCTATGTCAACCACCAGGGAGGAACGAGGAGTTTCTTAGTGGCCCTGGAAGTAGCCGGCGTTCTATGGTGGGCAGAACGTTTCGTCCCGGCCATCTCTGCCGTTCACATTCCAGGGGTGGACAACTGGCAGGCGGATTACCTCAGTCGTCAAGTATTGGACCAAGGGGAGTGGTCCCTTCATCAGGAGGTATTTTGCTTACGCTGGGGATCTCCAAAGGTAGGTCTGATGGCATCCCAAATCAACAGGAAGGTGCAGAGGTTTGTGGCCAGGTCTCGGGACCCTTTGGCGGATGCCTCAGATGCTCTGGTCACTCCGTGGGGCCAGTATTGTCTGATCTACGCCTTTCCTCCTCTGAAGCTTCTGCCACGGATGTTGCGCAGGATCGAGGCCGAAGGAATTCCGGTCATTCTAGTGGCCCCGGGACTGGCCTCATCAGTCCCGGTACGCCGACCTGGTGCGTCCGGTCGCAGATGCCCCCTGGCGGCTGCCTCTCAGGGAGGATCTGCTATCCCAAGGGCCGATCTTTTACCCTGCCTTATCGTCGCTGGCTTTAACGGCCTGGCTATTGAAAGCCAGGCTTTGAAGTATAGGGGCTTATCCGCGTCTGTGATTCCGACGCTGTTTAAAGCTAGAAAGTCTTCTTCCAGAAAGGTATATTAAAGGACGTGGAAAGCGTACATTTCATGGTGTGAGTCAGTGGGGTTTCACCCACGTTCCTTTTCGGTGGCTCAGATTTTGACTTTTCTTCAGAGGGGCATTGAAAAAAATTTGGCCTTGAGTACTGTCAAGGGCCAGGTGTTGGCCTTGGTGGTTTTCTTTCAACGATCCCTGGCTTTGCATTCCCTGGTGCGTACCTTCATTTAGGGAGTGCGACATGTGGTTCCACCGTTACGATCTCCCTTGCCACCGTCGGACTTGAATCTTGTACTTTCAGTTCTACAGAAGCCTCCATTTGAGGATATTTGAGAAATTCCCCTGCTCACGCTATCACAGAAGGTGGCCTTCTTGGTGGCTATTACTTCTGCTCGCAGGGTGTCAGAGTTGGCGGCACTATCCTGTCGCACGCCCTACCTGGTGATTCACGAGGACAAGGTGGTGCTTCGTCCTTGTCCTTCTTTCCTTCCAAAGGTTGTCTCTGATTTTCATTTAAATGTTGCCTTCTCTATGTCCCCGGCCGCAACATCTGGGGGAATTGGCCTTGTACACCTTAGATGTGGTACGGGCAGTCAGGGTATATTTGGCGGCCACTGAGTCTCTTCGAAGGTCAGACTCTCTGTTCGTGATCATGGACGGGCCAAAGAAGGGGCTATCTGCTTCCTCAGCGTCCATCTCTAGATGGATCAGGCAGGCGGTGACTCAGGCCTATTCTATCAAGGGTCAGATTCCTCCCTTCCCGGTGAAGGCGCACTCGACTTGGGCACTGAGTGCCTCCTGGGCCTTCCGTCATGAGGCGTCAGTAACGCAAATTTGCAAGGTGGCCACCTGGTCGTCGGTGCACACTTTCACAAAATTTTACAAAGTGGATGTGCTGGCATCTGCGGATGCTTCTTTTGGCTGAAAGGTTCTGCAGGCTGCGGTCTAGAGGGTTTTTCCCTCGTGAAGGGGTTTTTTTGCTGGTCAGGTGGGCTCCAGGTTGTTTTCACAGAGCTCCAGGTTGTCGGGTTTGCCTGGGGTTTTTTTGTTTTTGTTGGCTGCCCCACCCCTCATGCTTGGCACTGCTTTGGGACATCCCTATGGTTCTGAATAAAGAAGGCTGTGTCTGTCAATGAACGAAAGAGAAAATAGGATTTTTGACTTCCCATAAAATGCGTTTCTCTGAGTTCATTGACAGACACAGCACCCGCCCCTCTATGGAGTTTTTAATACTTCTGATACTGCTTGTTACATAACTGAAGGCCTGTAGTAGAGAGGGGGGTGTATATCGCCTAGGACTGCCCATGGGCATAGCCAATCTTTTGTCGGCCTAGTGTGCAACTCCTGTAGGGGGCGATATAACCCTATGGTTCTGAATAAAGAAGGCTGTGTCTGTCAATGAACTCAGAGAAACGGATTTTATGGTAAGTCAAAAATCCTACTTTTTGCTATTCAGCACTGTGCTACTTTAACTGGCAATTGCTCGGTCATGCAACACTGTACCCAAATTAAATTTATATCATTTTTTTCACAGAAATAGAGCTTTCTTTTGGTGGTATTTAATCACTGTTTTTTTGTTTTTTTTCCTATATAAAGAAATAAAATAAAACACAAATTCTGAAAAAAAACTTTTTTTTTCTAGTTTGTGTTATAACATTTTGCAAACAAATCTTTCTTCATAAATTTAGGCCAAAATGTAGTTTGCTACGTTTCTTTGGTTAAAATAACCCAAATCGGTGTATATTATTTAGTCTGTATGAAAGTTTTATAGAGTTTACAAACTATGGCGTATATAAATTTGTAAATTGATCAATTCTGATGTACTGATGGCCTATCTCATTTCTTGACGCTCTAAAATGCCAGGACAGTACGTTTGAACTGTCCTGAATTGCTTTCATTCATGACTCATTGTTTACTATTGTGATTGGCCACAGCTATCACATGGTACAGAGTGCTGTGATTAGCCCATGCACCATATGATTACTGGTGACCAGTCACAGATAACACACAGTAGAATTATGTCATGAATGGATTCCACACACAGCAATCACATGTTATCCAGGCCGCTCACAGTGGCCCAATACCAAGCACTACAATCTGGGGCATACTGGGATATCTTGCTGCCTGCTCAAGCCATGGGCCAGCATACTGGAACATTGCGCTGCCTACTTTAAACGCCGGCCAGCAGTAAAATTACTATTGGCTGGTCAGCAAGTGGTTAATAGTACATCTAACCCCCTCATAAAAATGTGTATTATTACCAATTATCTGCCCTTGAATATGGTGGCTACATTTTTCTTTATTTTAGTCTAGAAAATTACCTTTTGACCCTTACATAAAACTAGTGAAAATGTAACCTCCTGTTTACAGAACTGTATAATGGTATAAACAGTTCTAATTCTCTTCTCTGAACTACAAAACATACCCCCTATGCTATAGAGCTAAGGAGAGGGGGAGATATTCTGTCGTTCTAACATACATCCTGGGTTACTAAACCATCACATCTACTTGGTATGGTAGTAATTATAGGCAAAGCTGAAGGATCTACAATTATTAAAATGTAATATCTTACTAAAGATTATGTTAGCAATAGATACCTCAACACCATCTCTTTCATCTAAATTTGAGGATTGCAACATACAAAGCATCCAGGAGGTAATCTCACTGTTTAACCTTATGGAGCTCACAGCTGCTGAGATTGTGCGCTGAAGTATTTTGCTAGACCTAAAGCCACTGCTGTAGATCCCAGGTTACAAAAAGCACATGCAACTTTCACAAATATGCAACATCACCTTGGAGTTTTAATACAGCAGCTGGTAGTGCCACTGAGTATCTTTACATATACAGTATATTGCTTTTTTTCCTTGTAGAATAACCATAGACATAAGATGACAGTTGGAACATTCAGTCGTAGAACCATTGTTTGTTACAATGATCATATTTTTTTTTTTTTTTTTAACAGTGAATTACAATGATCATATTTAAAGTCAATTTTTCATTGTATTTATTGAGCAGATACTTCAATGCTGTCCTTATCTAGGTGGAATAGTAACGGTCATCAAGGAAACTGTACCCCAACAATCTTATTTTCTTGTGATCTTATGGTCAGCAAGTGGCTGCTTGTTTTAAAAAACTGCGTAGACATTCTGTATAACCAACTATAATACACTGATTTAACTGATTACCTTATGTTTAACAATACTAAATAATAATTGTACATTTAAAACACTTTAGCTCTTTTAATATATTTAGGAACAGAAGGCTACTTTTCCTCACAGTTTCCTTACTTGTATTTTGAGAGTTGTCAATGTAGGCCCAAGCAAGAACAAACTTAGAATTGCTTAGTTTGGGCTTTTCTGCCATCTGTTTTTTTAATTCCAGAGAAGGAATGACATTAAGAAAGACATCTGCTTCACATTTTTTAATGTGGGATTGATTTACTAAAGGCTGTTCACTTAGCTCAGTGAATGAGGTGAAGCTCACTGTGCAAGCAAAAACTGTTTTTTTTAGTTACCTGTAATAAATTGAGAGATTTGTGGGACTTTAAATGAGGCAGTGACGGACAAATTAATAAAAATTCTTTAACATATTCATTGACAAACAATATCATAACATATTGCAGATGGTACAGAGCCAGATAAAATTAATTTCATATAAATACGCACATACCAAAATTCTGTTGCAGTTCATAAATATACACGAATGGCATAGTAGCACATTTTCATGTGTTATGTGGACAATCCGCGCTACCCCCAGTGGGTAAGTGAAAAACAATATGTATTCTTTGGCTATCGTGTGGGACTTTATTCAGAAAAAGGATGCATTGGGGCTTTCCATTTGAATAACCTATGTTTAATGGACTGTATTGAATGCACCATGGACTTTTCCTGTGTTTTTGTTTAGCATAGGTTTTTTTCTCCTGTTTTCTGTTTCAGCACAGGTTTAATTCAGGCTAATGTGTGTATGCTGACCGAATTTTTTATACTTATTTTGATACCCATTTCTGTTTTTGTTTGGTTTGTTTTTTTGCTTTTTTTTGCTCTTCTTAAATTTAGTTTTAAGGGGCATTTTATTGCACTTTTTTTGTGTGTTTCTTATACACATTGGGTCTTTTTGGTTGCGCATCTATTATCCATTTTAGCACATTTTCATGTCATAGGATCAGTTAGAATAGCAAAAATTGCACAATGTACCCAGGCACCAACAACCATGACATATTCAAAGTCACTTAAATCCCCTTTTTTCCCCATTCTGATGTTCAGTTTGAACAGTTTCACCTTTACCACGTCTAGATGCCTGAGGCTGGGTTCACACCATTGCCGCATGCAGTACCCAGCAGGGGTCCGGTGCGTCCTGGTTCACCGTTTCAGATCCGATTTCAGCCCGAATTTGTGGCTGAATTCGGACCTGAAATGGACCAAAAGACGCACAGGACTCCTGTGCAAATTCGCAGCAGGGCCGCAGCAGAGATATGTGAACCGGCTACATAGAGAGCCGGTCAAAATCTGCTTTTGCGAATTGGATGTGGGGAATCCGCATCCAATTGGCAATGGTGTGAATCCAGCCTCAATGTATTGAGTTGCTGCCATGTGATTGGCTGACTAGCAATTTGTGTTACCAAGCAATTGAACAGGTATACCTAATAAAGTAGCAGGTGAGTGTATAATTAAATGTGGCATTATGAGTAATGCTTATATCATAACACATGTATACATTTGGGGAGTAGGGGCACAGTTGGCATTATATGGGTCAATTACAATATCTCCATTTACATTATGCTATGTGATCTATGGTATACACATGTATACATTTGGGGAGTAGGGGCACAGATGGGATTATATGGGTCGATTACAATGTCTCCATTTACATTATGCTATGTTATCCCATGGTATATAATTTATTTGTATATATTTTTTGTAGCTATATTCCTTCGAATATAGTGGAAAGCTGACCTTATTCAACCTCCTTCAACTATACTAAACACTTTGAATTTTGTGGATCAGTTCTCTCCATGGGGGTCTCATATTACTCCAGTGCTTTTACAACCAGTGTTCTCATCCATATTAGGTATTTATTTTATCTATTTATTTATTTTTATTTAAACTTTATTGTTTTACAATGTATAAATCTTAAAAAAACTGACATGATTTCACATAATCATTAATCATAATCATAATCTCCCCCCCCCCACTTCCTCCCCTACCCCATGCCATAGATTTCCAGACCCCCCCCCCCTTCGAGTCTCTACATTGCCCCAAAGTTCTCCATATATTTAAATGTGTAAATTTAACAAATGGAATATGCCTTTTATCCTATAATTTTTCCCATTTAACATTACTTTGAAATTATGATCATATAGAACACTGGGGAAAAAAAGAAAAGCTAAAGGAGGAGGGCAGGAAATAGTTAGTTAAGCTTAATCAGCTCTAACTAAGAGATAATAAGGACTTAAATAGGAGTGCATTCTATTTTAAGGGTTAAAGAAACCCTACAAGTTAAATAAAATGTATGTATGTATATATATATATATATATATATATATATATATATATATATATATGTGTGTGTGTGTATATATATATAATGTGTGTGTGTGTGTGTGTGTGTGTGTGTGTGTATACTCTTACTGAGCAAAATTATAAATGCAACTCATTTGTGTTTGCCCCTATTTATCATGAGCTGAACTCAAAGACTTTTTCTATGTACACTAAAGGCCTTTTTCTCCAAAATATTGTTCACAAATCTGTGTTAGTGAGCACTCCTCCTTTGCCGAGATAATCCATCCACCTCACAGGCGTGGCATATCAAGATGCTGATTAAATAGCATTATTATTGCACAAGTCTGGGGAATGGTCAGTACACACTCTGTGTACAGAACAACTCCAGGTAGCCATATTGCAATGTGATCTCAGAAAATTACATTGGCTGCAGATCGAAAAGGAAAGATAATTTTTAATGACATTCAATTACAATATGATAAGTGTCGCAATTATATGCACTATATTATTTTTTCTTTATTTGCCATTTTTTCCCCCCACGAAAGTGGAGTTACCCTTTAACTACTTCCAGCCCGCCATATAGAAGAATGATGGCCGGAAAGTGGTTGTATTATCCTGACTGGGCATCATATAACATCCAGCAGGATAAGCTGATAATGGGGGCACGCAGCGCAGTGGTGTGCTGTGCCGCTCTGACACACCGCATCTCCGATCTAGGTAAAGAGCCTATGACGTAGGCTCTTTACCATGTGATCAGCTGTGTCCAATCACAGCTGATCACATGGTAACCAGGAACTGCCGTTTATCGGCTTTTCCTCTACTCGCACTGACAAGGCATGGGTAGAGGAGAGGCGATCGGTAGATCTCCTGATAGGGGGGGTCTGCGCTAATAATCAGCGCATTGATTATGAGTGCAGACCCATTGAGGATGCCCACTAGAGCCCACCAGGGATGCCAATAAGTGCCCATTAGGGATGCCAATCTGTGCCGCCTACGAGTGCCCATCAGTGCTGCATATCAGTGCCACTTATAAGTGCCCATCAGTGCTGCATATAAGTGCCTTTTCAGTGCTCATCAGTGAAGGAGAAAACTTATTTACAAAATTTTATAACAGCAACTAACAAAAACTTTTTTTTCAAAATTTTCAGTTTTTTTTGTTTACAAACGTTTTTATTAAGGTATAACATAAAAACAGGGTGTACTGGCACCTAGAGGACAATAAGTACATTTGTGAGATAGGATAAAACAGCACATATGTACATCTCTCATGTTGCCTTAGAACAGGATAATGAAATAAACAGTGAACCCGATAATTGAAGAAAAAATAAAAATAAAAAAAGAACAGAAAATAACTAGAAACTGTGATATTCAAATAACACAAATGTAGGGGTTGTGATACCATTCTATCAGATTACAGATTATAGCAGCGTAATGAGTCTGTAAAGGTGAGTATCAGACATATCTACTGTGCAAGTTATTTCAGAAGACTTCAGTCCATCTGGGCATCAGGATTTGGGACGGAGGGATCCTCGAGTCCTGTGCTAAGCAGGTGGGATGTCCAAATGCCCTATTTGCGATCAAAGATGTGCATGGAGTCCAGGAGAGTATGGTGCACCCTTTCCATCAATCTAATAGACTCCATGCGTAGAAGCACTTGCGACCATGACACAGAGGGGCGTTTCCTTTTCAGTGCGACAGCCAATTGAATAGCACTAAAAAGTGTGTGAGCTAACTTTTGTGGTGGGGGGAACTCCTGGGAGTTCTGCATACAATATACACATATGGTAAGTCAGGGTAACAGGCGCACCAGTTAGCTGGACTATCAGTGAGGCAGTTTTATGCCAAATGGGTCCTAATGCTTTGCAACTCCAGAATGTGTGTAGGAGCGTGCCCTGTCCTGACATCTTCTAAAACATGTGTCAGGAGCCAGTGGGTATATCCTGTGTAGGCGGTCTGGGGTATAGTACCAGTGGGTATGTAGTTTGAGGACTGATTCCTTAATGGATACAGAGCGTGTGCATTTGTGCATGTTGTTAATCATGTCTTGCCAGTCTTCCCCTGAGAATTCCTGAGCCGTCTCAGCCTCCCAGCCCACCACTGTTACAGACTTTAGAGTAGTATTGTAGTCATTGAGGTATCGGTATAGAGTTGCCCCATCTCTGGAGGCCTCTCCACATAGGTATTCAAATGGTGATTTTGTCAATTCTACTCCGCCAACCAAGGCAGTGGAGTAAAAGTGTCTTATCTGTAAGTATTGGTAAAAATCCAATCTACTAAGAGCAAAAGTCTGCTGTAAATGTGCGAATGTGCAAAAGGATGTGCCCTGTAACAGAGATTCTAAGGTTACCAGCCCATGTTTGGTCCAGCCATTAAACAATGTGTCTGTGTTAAAGGCTGGAAGAAATGAGGGTTCTCCCATAAAAGAAGACAGGTGTGGTCGGTTGGATTTTAATTTAAATTTGTTCCAGTAGAGAGACCAGAGATAGAGACTGACCCACAATGTTATTAAGTGGAGTGATGTATTTTGGGGATATTGAGCGCGACCAGAGAACACCTGGGAGGTAGTATGGAGTCACTGAGACTCAAATTGCAGCCATGGTATGGATGTAGGGGGAAGTGTGCCATTGCGCCAGTTGGACAAGGCGGTATGCCAGGAAGTATTTCCATAGATCCGGGCATCCCAAGCCACCTCTCACACGGGCCCCATACATCATTGGGCGGCAATTGTCTTTAAGAGTAGTCATTAAAGGTTGGGGGAGGTTGATAGGCAATGCCGTATGTTTGGATGGGTTTACTCCTAGGCCTGTGAGATGATAAAAGGAGTCTAGGGAGGTCATAAGGTTGGCAAGGGAAATTAGGGGGTCAGACATAAATAAGAGGACATCATCCGCATATAGACTGATTTTAAATTCCTGATCACCGTTCTTATATCCCTTAATGTTAGGGTTATTGGATATGGATCAGGCCAGGGGTTCCATAGCAAGGGTAAATAAAAGGGGGGAAAGGGGGCAGCCCTGTCTGGTTCCGCGGTTTAGAGGAAAGTATTCAGAGTTGCATCCTGGAAGTTTGATACGCATACGGAGGTGGTGGTACAGGGCCTTAAATCCGTGTATGAATTTGCCGTTAAATCCAAATTTGGATTCAAAGGGTGTCTAAATAGAGCCAGAGGACACTGTCAAAGGCCTTATTAATGTCCAGACTCAGGAGTAATACCTTTTGGAGTGAATGTCAGCATCCTGGAGAATGTTTGTTGCTAAGCAAATGTTGTTGGTGATTTGTCTGGATGGTATAAAGCCCATTTGGTCAGGGGATATTAAAGTTGTAATAACTGAGGCTGGGCGGTCTGCTAAGATCCGTCCAAAGACTTTTTAAGTCATTGTTAATGACGGAGATGGGGCGGAAATTTTGGGGGAGGGTATGGTTTTTCCCTGGTTTTGGTATTAGGGAGATAATAGCCAATAGCATTTCTTTGGGGAAGTGTTTTCCTTTTAGGATATGGTTATAGCGTTTGGTCAATTTGGGGATTAAGAATCCGGCAAATTTTTTGTAATAAGTGGTAGAGAATCCGTCTGGGCCTGAGGTTTTAGAGGGTTTAAGGGATGAAATAATGGTGGCAATTTCCTCTGCTGTACATGGGGCATTAAGGATTTGCAATTGCGCCTTCGAAAGCTGGGGAAGTGTAAGGGTGTCTAACCAGGTTTGGGGGGAAGGTGGGAGTGGGGAGCTAGGGCCAGAAAATAGCTTTTGGTAGTAGGAGGAAAAGATGCTCAGGACATTTTTGGGGTGAGTGGTGAAGTTACCATCATGGGTTCCTTAGTTTGTAAAGGTGCGTCGGTTGGGTGGTCTGCTTGAGTTTCCGTGCAAATATAGTTGAAGCTAAATTACTATGAAGGAGGAAGCGGCCCTCTTTTTTTGTTAATTCGGAGTAGTAAGTCTTGTGAATGTGTCTGACTGTGCCTGTGGTAAAGTTTCTCGAGGTCAGAGGTGAGCCTTCGAGTTTCCTGTAGTTTTTGGCGTTTTCTAGTGGTGGAAATTTCTATTAAGTGGCCCCTCGTGACAGCTTTATGGGCTGCCCAGAGGGATGTGGGGGATATCTTGTCTATGTTGTTGTGTCTAAAGTAGTCTGTGAGGTGCTCAGACAGTTGGGTCAATACTGTAGGGTCTGTAAGTAGTGAGTCATTGAGGCGCCAGGTTCTAGTAGTGTATGGGAGACCTATACAAGAAAGGTGGCCGGATACCATGCGGTGGTCCGACCACAGGCAGACATGTATGTTCGCTGAGGTGGAGTTTGCAATTAGGGAGGGAGTGCAGAAAATGTAAGCCCTCCAGGCATCTATCAGTTGATGGGATTGAAGAGTGTTGAAGGGATTTTGGGAAGGCATTAGAGAAGGCACCTGTGTGACTTCTATCCATAACAGAGTGGGCTACTAGGTTGAAATCCCCTCCAATCAATATGTGGGGTGAGTGGAATCTGTCTAGGACCTGAAAAAAAGTTTTTAAAGAATGTGGCCTGTGATACATTAGGGGCGTACACCGAGGCCAAGGTTATCAATTTGTCCTGGATGGAGCCCCTGACTATTACAAAGCGACTGTTTGGGTGTTTGTAAGTCTGTTGAACCTGAAACATTACAGAATTTGTAAAAAAAAAAAAAAAAAAAAAAAAAAAAAAAGCTGTTTTTTTTTAAATTATTTGTAGCGCACAAAATAAAAAACCCAGTAGTGATCAAATACCACCAAAAGAAAGCTCTATTTGTGGGTAAATTATACAAATTTAGTTTGGGTACAGTGTTGCATGACTGCACAATTGTCATTCAAAATGCAACAGAGCTGAAAACTGAAAATTGGCCTGGGCAGGAAGGGAGTAAAAGTGCCTTATATCGAAGTGGTTAAAGTACTATTAAACCCTCAGCATTTTTTAGTTTAACACATTAAGCACAATAAAAAGTCACTGGCTCCAAAAACAAACAATATTTTGTTATTTGATGAAATTCAAAAGCTTATTATTATTATACAGGATTTATATAGCGCCAACAGTTTACGCATCACTTTACAACATAAGGGCAGACAGTACAGTTACAATACAATTAAAACCAGGAGCTTATATGTGAGACCTGCTTAAGAGTGGTCATATTGCTATTTAGTTTTGTGCAAAATACACTACATTCTGGTTTTACTTAAGATAATCGACTTTGCATTAAGTTATATTGGTATACTGTATATCAGTGTCAAGAATCCAGTCTGTGGTATTGAATTCTGTAGCGCCATCTACTGGATGCAAAACACAAGTTACCAGTCTCAATGTTTCAGAATGCTAAAGTCTTCCATTTAGGTTTAGTTTGACTGGTGTTTTAATATAAATAACTGTGTTTTTTACTATAAGAAACAATGAAAATAAATGCACAACTAAAACATTACATATAAAGAACAAATTGGAAATAAAAAAGCAACAGTAATGAAAATATACAGGATAGCGACAGAATAATTCAGGAATTAAATCTTTTTAGTAAAAAGAAACTACAATTCCGCTTGCAAGATTTTTTGTGAACCTTTCATGACAAGAATACAGGTGCTCCCTGGCTGTTATGTTTATCCTCCAACTATATTAGTTGATAAAATAGTATTCAGTTACCAGGGGTGTTGATAGGACTGTGAAAGACCCAGCGTCCCATGAGTACAGTAATTCTGTCTGCAGCATGTATAGCTTGAGCCCATTTGCTGTATTCACCACTGTATCGGTACGCCCACACTATGCCTTAATTACAGTGTTACAAGCAACAGTCTCACAGACACATATTAAAGCATCATTTAAAAAAAAAAAATAAATAAAATTTATTCAGTTTACACCTACTATCTTCTGTAGTTTCCTCTGAATCTTCTACAGTAGTTTCACCAGGTATGGTACATTTGCACTACCTAAAAACTTCCTTCTCAATATTGAATAGACCTATATGGTTGGTTACTATACATTTCTATACCTTCACATTCTACAGGACCCGCATTCGGCCTCAGTGGAACTTCAGATCCAACACATCTGTATGCCCTAGATTGATGGGCCTCTCTTCCTATTATAAGGAAGTAAAACTATCTTATATATCCATACGCAGTTACCTTAATTTGTTATATAACGAAGTACCAACATTCTGGGCATTCCAAATAACCCTTATATATCACGATTGGGAAACACGCTGGATGGGCAGACAGTGTCAGCGCCTCTGTTTTTAAACTTCTCTGGAATGCGTAGCTAGTCTACATATATGCCAATGTAAGTGTAAATGAAACTAATTCAACTTGTATCTATGTCCTTATGGTCTGATATGTACATATAATTACTATGTCTATGTTAAATAAACTATTCCTAATATAGAAACCCTTGCTAAAGCTTACAACCACCCCTGAAGAAGGAGGCTAAAACAACTCCGAAACGCGTCAGATGCAAGCACATTGGTATCAATAGCTATGTGTACATATGCATGAATCGCATTCCTTTCATTTTGTGTTATAATGTTTTTATGATGTTTTTGCAATGAATAAATTATTGTCTACTTACTATACATTCTCCTATATGTCCTTTCATATGTGCCTTTAAAGTCCACTAGGGGAATTGTCTTTGTTTAAATGCTCCCATAACAATGGTCAGTGGTGTGTTCCTCCTAACATTGCTTTTCATTGGCGTGTAAGTGTTCCTGTAACAATGCTGTCCAGTGGTGTTTGCCCCATAACAGTGGTGTGTATGCTCAAATAATATTGCTGTTCAGTGGTGTGTATGCTCCTAAAATAAGTGTTCAGTGTCATCTTGATAGACCCCAGGCACCAGGAGGGAATGCCAGGGAATGTGCCCCAGGTCTAACATATACAGTGTATATAGTGAGCAATCGGCTAATGCATAGCGCCCAACTGTCCCTGATTTCGAGGGACTGTCCTTGATTTGGAGCAATGTCCCTCTGTCCCTCATTCCTCCTCATTTGTCCCTCATTTTGGTCTTATCTATATAGATGTATATAAAGTGCACCTATTATCTATCAAAAAGTGTTTTCCAGCGCTAAACCTTTCATCTGATTTCTAAATTGCTGCATTTGTAAATTCCAAAAGCCAATATAAAGGAATAGTAGTGGTAAAAAAAAAGCACTGTGGGTTTAACCAATCTTGTTTTTTTGTGCAATTCTCCTTTAAGGGGGCGCGGCAAGGGATGTGTCCTATGCCTGCATACTTTTGCTGATAGGTGTCCCTCATTCCCATCTCAAAAAGTTGGGAGGTATGGCTAATGTACTAGTTTTGAACAACTTAACAGATAGTAAAACCGAATAGTGACAGTGATGGCCAGAGAACCACTAACAAAGTAAAAAGTCAACAGTACCAATATTTCTACAATGACAGGTTCAGTTTCTTTTTTTTTAATGGAAACTATAGTGTAAATTTAGTTAAAGCAGAACTGCAACATGAAGACCAATATGTTTGTAAAATGTTTTTTCATGAATGCCTTAGGACCTAAGCTCAGTGCTGTGTTTTGACCTAGGCCAACAAGGGCGGGACTTTGTGGGGGCGGCAAAAAAAAGCTCCCGCATGCAAGGCTGCCATCAGGGGAGTACAGCTAAATTCCAGAGCAGTGGCGTCACTATAGGAGTGTGGGGGAGGGGGGGCGGATCGCACCCGGGTGACACCAGGATGCAGAAGTAGTGGATGCCATCGAGTGAACACCCCCCCTATCGGCAAAGCGTTTGCCAGCTCGGCAGCGGCGCTAGGACTGTACATGCACCACCAGAGAGGGAGCCACGATGTACCCATACCACCAGAGAGGGAGCCACGATGTACCCATACCACCAGAGAGGGAGCCACGCTGTACCCGCACCACCAGAGAGGGAGCCACGCTGTACCTGCACCACCAGAGAGGGAGCCACGCTGTACCTGCACCATCAGAGAGAGAGCCACACTGTACCCGCACCACCAGAGAGAGCCACTTTGTACCTGCACCGCCAAAGGGGGAGAAAGACTGAGACACTGCCAGGGTACAGACATGCTACACTATTGACTACAGTCAGGAGTGCAACCCAGAGTGAGCGAACGTCCAGCGGATCACTGTTGCGGTTTCGCTGGGTCTGGTAAGAGGGCCTGTTGGCCATTAACCATTACTGTTCCTAGGGACTTAGCTATTAGGAAGTGCCTAACCTGCTATCCTCTAGGCCTTATTGACAGCCACAACGAGCTCCAACGCTGGGCCTTGCCCAGTTCTGGCACTGAGCTTCGGTAACTGGCCAGACAAGGATGCGCTAGCGTGGGCACCTGGGACATCTGCCGCCCAGGGGCCCGCAAGCTGTGATTGGCTTTCCGTAGCAGCGGACACCTCTCTCACCACTGACAGCTGCACACACTGCTCGGCTCATCCTCCTCCTCGGCTCCAATGTTCTAGTGTACACAGCCAGGAGGAGGAGCCACAGAGGGACACAACTTCAGTGCAAGAGCCGGGCTGCTGGTGTGAGGTCTGTGTATAGTTTACAGTGGAGGGGGACACAGTAAGCGGGAAGGGGGGGCAGACAACAAATGCACACATGGAGTGATGGGAGGGGGGTAGGGAGATATGTGCTGGGGGGTGCTTTGGGGGGGGAAGCTATGTGCTAGTGGGGGGGTTCTGATTCCCCCCTGTCACTAGCACATGTCCTCTACCCTCCCAAAGCACCCAGCACACATCCCCTTATCCCCCTCCCCTCCAAATGAAAAGATGCCAGGTCCCTCTGTCTTCCTCCCATGAAGACGACAGGAGCGGGTCTTAA
Organism: Aquarana catesbeiana; assembly: GCF_042186555.1. Classification (NCBI taxonomy): domain Eukaryota; kingdom Metazoa; phylum Chordata; class Amphibia; order Anura; family Ranidae; genus Aquarana; species Aquarana catesbeiana. The sequence continues at coordinate 255,160,101 of NC_133326.1, read as the reverse complement.
AAAAGAAGGGATGTGGCCTTGAAAGGAAGGGGTGGGTCATATTTAAATTAGGGGGTGTGCAAGTTTAGTCAGGCCTAGGGCAGCACAAAACCTAAATATACCACTGCCTGGGCTTTAACAGCTCTGTCATTAAAGACAGCAACCATGAAGCAGGGTGGTAAACTGATCCTTGGGACAAGATATCCAGATGATCTGGGGAGCCAGTTGCCCATCCTCCACGTGTGCAGGACAGGGGTATTGGGTCCACTGACTCATTGCACACATGGACGCTGTCTTGATTCCTGAGCTGCAGCTGCGCTTGTCACTTGTGGCTGTAGTTTAAAGGAAATCAGCGTATAGAGGGGAGCCACTCAGCCCAGGCATAGTGCTTGCCAGTGGAGCAGGAGGTATGCCGCTCCAGGTTAGATAATTATATTGATTGGACTCCACTCATGGGTGCTAACCCCGGCTGAAGATGAAATGGCTGCACAGCATGGTTAGTCTTCAGTCCATTTACTGCAACATCCCAACAATAATCCACACAGGACAGTAGCAGGTACAGAAGGTGACACATTTCACACAAATAAGCTGTGCTTGTTCATAACCATATGAATAAGCACAGCGTATTTGTGTGAAACGCATCAACTTCTGTACCTACTACTGTCCTGTGTGGATTATTGTTGAGATGTTGCAATAAATGGACTCAAGACTAACCATAGTGCTTGCCACACTGGATCCCTCTCCTCCCCACCACTTGACTGAACAGCATGGCCTGGTAGAGGAGAAGGGGGAAGAATCTGTGTTATTTGTTGGGTCAGCTGTTGAGGACTCTAGCTCTGTCCCCCGGACCGATGTAACCCTGGGCTGCAGAGATTGAAGCCCCAGAGTCTGGAAATGGGTGCCAAATCAGCTACCAAATTCTGGGGCCCTGAACATAAGAATGAGGTTAGTGTGTGCATAATGAAAGTTGAAACTGAGACTTGGTGGGAATATTGGAGGGTCCCCAACATCAACTGCCCTCTTCTGTACTACCTGCCCTTACCATCAACTGACCCCCCCTCCTATATATTGTCTGTTCCCACCATCAACTGCCCCTTCTTTACTGCATGTTCCAGCATTAACTGCCCCCCTCGGTACTGACTTTCATCTCCATCAGCTGCCCATCTCTCCCTTATGTTCTGCCTATCCCCACCATTATTTACCCTCTGTGTACTACCTGCTCTCGCCATCAACTGCTGTCCTTTCTATTGCGTGTCCTCAGCATCAAATACCCCTCTCTGTGCTGCCAGGCTCCACCATCACCTGTCCCCCTCTGTACAGTCTGCTCTCATCAACTTCCCTTCATTTACTGCCTTTTCTCTTAAAGTGATTGTTATTTAAAAAAAAAAAAAAACACGAAGATTTACAAACACATCATACTTACCTCCACTGTGCAGCTCGTTTTGCACAGAGTGGCACCAATCCTCCTCTTCTGTCGTCCCTCCTTGCATCAGATAACCCCCTAAGAGAAGCGCTCTGCCGGGGGGTTACTTGCGGACGCGCTCCTGAGTCCAGCATTTGCATCCATAGACACGAATGCCCTACTCGGCCACGCCCCCCAGGTCATTGGATTTGATTGACAGCAGCGGGAGCCAATGGCTGCGCTGCTATCAATCTATCCAATCAAGAGCCAGGACCCCATGCAGGGAGGGAGAGCGCGTCTCCGCCGAGGGAATGAAGGGGCTCAGGTAAGTAAAACGGGGGGGGGGGGGGGGGGGGGGGGTCACTGCCAGAAATGTTTTCACCTTAATGCATAGGATGCTTTAAGGTGAAAAAAGACAAGGGTTTACAACCCCTTTAACTGTCCCACTGTATTGTCTGTCTGCACTATTAATTGCTCTCCTTTGTACTACCTTCCCTTACCATCATTTTTTGCTTCCATTGACACCACTGACCCACAGAAATTTTCTTCCGGTGACACCGACACCAATTTTTTTTCCTTATGGTGGCACCACCAAGGTAGAGACATTTTGTTTCCCTCCAGTAATGCCACAGTTATAGGGCTGTTTCTTCTTCTAGTGACACCACTAACACAGGGCCTGGTTTCCTTACACTGTAGCAGGGACATTTCTTCCTTCACCACAGTTAGCAGTATTTTGTAGATACAAAGACATGGGCATAGGTGTGCATTGTACACAATGGATAGGCTCAGGTTCAGTATATTCATTCTCCTTCAAGCCACTCCCACCATTCTCTGCATGCCACAGAACTAGTTTCTGCTTTCTATCTCAGGGTGCCCGAAGTCTTTTATCCTAGCCTTGCTCACATTTTGTCATACTGTTTTGACTTTTTAAGTGTGAAGCCAGGAAGATTACCCTTATGAGTATTGTTAAAGTGGGAGTAAACTCCCATCTCTGGCTTTTACCTTTAGGTAAGCTTATAATAAGGCTTACTTACAGGTACTGTAAATATCTGCTAAACATGCACCGTTTAGGAGATATTTACTGTACATGCAGCCAGTGACGTCACCAGCGCATGCACTCTGAAGAAACGGCCACCCGGGCCTCTCCTTCAGAGTCCTGTGTTGTAAGCGGCAGCTCTTATGCAAAAATGTGGGAGTGACGTCATCGTGGCTCTGACCACTCACACAGCCGGAGTCCACAAACCCAGAAGAAAGACTGGGTGAAGATGGAAGCCCTCTCAGCAACTGGGAGTTGGAGGGATTCATTTTCAGGTAAGTTTCACATAATGTGCTAGTATGTGATGCATATTAGCACATTATGGCTTTACATTGCAGGATGTTTTTTGACAAATACTTGGTTGCCAAGGAGTGGGTTAGGAAGCCGGCCGCCACGTCCTTAACAATGAATGACTCATCAGCTGTTAGGGGGTCCCTCCGAATGTATACCAGGAAGTGCAAATATAATAAAAGTGTACACTGCGCTAAATTGAAAAAATATATGGTGCGGAGCAGCTACTTACAAGGTGACAACAACCAAAGAAACATGTGAAAATGAAATAAAAAGTAGCGCATAAATGGTGCCAAAAGTCTTCAATCAAAAAAACAACTGAAAAAAAACAAATGTCCACAAATAATAAACATAACAGTGAAAAAAACTTGTAAGTCTCTCAATATAAGTGATGTCGGTGAGTGGGAAACAAATGACATGGAATGTCCCACTGAAAACCATGCGTGGATGCAGGGAGACAGAAGTTAAAACGCAGGTGAATCAACAAATCATCCCCAAGTTGTATCTCTCAACAACATGCGACTTGGTAAAGGTGGTGTGTAAGAAACTCTTACCAGATATGATGGACTCCCTTGTCAGCGACAGGGAGTCACTCGAGCGGGTTGCCTCTCAGGGCCAGTGAACAGACATCACAGCTTTGCGAACCTTCTGGGTCAAACTCTGCGCGGATCTCCCGGGGTCGCCAGGTGGGTCCTCCCAAAGGATGGCCAAGGTGCAGATCAGAGGGAACAATGTGTCACGTACAAAGGCTGGAGTGAAGGCTGGTTGAATCTCTCAGTAAGTATGTGGAGAAAAAATAAACAAGCTCCACATAGTGTAGATGAGCAAAAATAGGATTTTTATTGCTAAAAATGCCAGATAACAATAAAATGTGATCACAGAGTATAAAATCAAAAATGGGCAACAAGGAGGATGCTGGAAGCGCCCGAAGCTTTTCGATCAATAGATCGTCTACTGGGGCATGCTCATCTACACTATGTGGAGCTTGTTTATTTTTTCTCCACATACTTACTGAGAGATTCAACCAGCCTTCACTCCAGCCTTTGTACGTGACACATTGTTCCCTCTGATCCGCACCTTGGCCATCCTTTGGGAGGACCCACCTGACGACCCCGGGAGATCCGCGCAGAGTTTGACCCAGAAGGTTCGCAGAGCTGTGATGTCTGTTCACTGGCCCTGAGAGGCAACCCGCTCGAGTGACTCCCTGTCGCTGACAAGGGAGTCCATCATATCTGGTAAGAGTTTCTTACACACCACCTTTACCAAGTCGCATGTTATTGAGAGATACAACTTGGGGATGATTTGTTGATTCACCTGCGTTTTAACTTCTGTCTCCCTGCATCCACGCATGGTTTTCAGTGGGACATTCCATGTCATTTGTTTCCCACTCACCGACAGGATTTTATTCACTTATATTGAGAGACTTACAAGTTTTTTCACTGTTATGTTTATTATTTGTGGACATTTGTTTTTTTCAGTTGTTTTTTTGATTGAAGACTTTTGGCACCATTTATGCGCTACTTTTTATTTCATTATCGAATGTATACCAGGCCCTTTGGGTCGGGTATGGATTTTAAGGAGAACCCCATGCCAAAAAAAACAACACAGCATGAGGTACCCCCCCCAAATCCATACCAGACCCTTATCCAAGCATGCAGCCTGGCAGGTCAAGAAAATGGGGGGAGGTAAGAGTGCCCCGCCCCCCGAACCATACCAGGCCACATGCCCTCAACATGGGGGGTTGGGTGCTTTGAGGCAGGGGTGCTCTGCCCCCACAACTGTGGCCCGTGGGGGTCTGCGGGCAGAGGGCTTACCAGATCCTGCCGCCTTCCCCCTTATGTGAATGAGTATCTGATGCATTGTACCCCTACCCATTCACCAAAAAGTGTCAAAATGTAATGTAAATCTAAGGTCAATCACGCCGCCCACCGCAACCAAAAAATAAAACAAAATTGCTCCCGTTGGTCAAGGCTGCCCACCTACTGCAGGCTCCATCTCTTGGGTAAGGGGTAGGGCCACCTGGCTACATCGCCTGGTGGTCCCGCACCCTTGAGACATCACCGACCCAACATGCACTGGTCCGTCACGTCAGAAGGGGGTGGGACCACCAGGTGACCCCGCTCCTTACCTATATAAGAAATGGCAAGCGACAGAGCCTGCAGTAGGCAGACAGCCAGCCTTCAATGGTGGCAGGATCGTGTTTTTTTTTTTTAGTTTTTTGGGGGGGCGTGATTGACAATGGATTTACACTTTAGGGGGACACTTTTTTAACCACTTCCGATCGCCATTGGCCACCTGTGATCGTGGGCACGAGAGCCAGAATGAGGAGTTGTGTGTGTAAACACACAAATCCCTGTTCTGACGGGAGGAGAACGAGACCACCTGTTCTTTCCTACTAAGTAGGAACAACGATATGGCTCTTCCTCTACTCAGTCACATCCCTCTCACAATTAGAAACACACCTAGAGAACACACTTAACCCCTGATCGCCCCTTAGTGTTAACCCCTTCCCTGGCAGTGATTCATTTATACAGTAATCAGTGGCTATTTTTAGCTCTGATCGCTCAGTCAATGGTCCCAAAAAAGTGTCCGCTGCAATCCTGATTAGAAAAAAAAAAAAAAAAAGAAGAAAAATCACTGATCCCCGCCATTACTAGTAAAAAAAAAATAAAATAATAAACAAATGTCACAAATCTATCCCCTATTTTGTAGACGCTATAACTTTATATGCTTATTGCGTGTTTTTTTTTTTTTTTTAAAGCAAAAATACGTAGAATACATATTGGCCTAAACGGATGAAGAAATTGTAAAAAAGTAAAAAATAGTGTTTGTTTAAAAAATTGTCGCTCCTCTTTATAGCGCGAAAAATAAAATCCGCAGAGGTGATCAAATACCACCAAAAGAAAGCGCTATTTATGGGGGAAAAAAAACAACGTAAATTTTGTTTGGATACAACGTCGCATTAGTCAGTTAAAGCGATGCAGTGCCGTATCGCAAAAAATGGCCTGGTCAGGAAGGGGGTAAATTCTTCCAGGGCTGAAGTGGTTAACCACTTCAGCCCCGGAAGGATTTACCCCCTTCCTGACCAGAGCACTTTTTACAATTTGGCACTGCGTCGCTTTAACTGCTAATTGCGCGGTCATGCAATGCTGTAACCAAACGAAATTTGCGTCCTTTTCTTCCCACAAATAGAGCTTTCTTTTGATGGTATTTGATCACCTCTGCCGTTTTTATTTTTTGCGCTATACACGAAAAAAGACCGAAAATTTTGAAAAAAAATGATATTTTCTACTTTTTGTTCTAAAAAAAATCCAATAAACTCAATTTTAGTCATACATTTAGGCCAAAATGTATTTGGCCACATGTCTTTGGTAAAAAAAATGTCAAGTGTATATTTATTGGTTTGCGCAAAAGTTATAGCGCCTACAATCTAGGGTACATTTTCTGGAATTTACACAGCCTTTAATTTATGACTGCCTATGTCGTTTCTTGAGGTGTTAAAATGGCAGGGCAGTACAAAACCCCCACAAATGACCCCATTTTGGAAAGTAGACACCCCAAGCAAATTGCTGAGAGGCATGTTGAGCCCATTGAATATTCATTTTTTTTGTCCCAAGTGATTGAATAATGACAAAAAAAAAAAATTACAAAAAGTTGTCACTAAATGATATATTGCTCACACAGGCCATGGGCATATGTGGAATTGCACCCCAAAATACATTTAGCTGCTTCTCCTGAGTATGGGGATACCACATGTGTGGGACTTTTTGGGAGCCTAGCCGCATACGGGGCCCCGAAAACCAATCACTGCCTTCAGGATTTCTAAGGGCGTACATTTTTGATTTTACTCCTCACTACCTATCACAGTTTTGAAGGCCATAAAATGCCCAGATGGCACAAACCCCCCCCAAATGACCCCATTTTGGAAAGTAGACACCCCAAGCTATTTGCTGAGAGGCATGTTGAGTCCATGGAATATTTTATATTTTGACACAAGTTGCGGGAAAGTGACAATTTATTATTATTTTTTTTTTTTTTTTTTGCACAAAGTTGTCACTAAATGATATATTGCTCACACAGGTCATGGGCATATGTGGAATTGCACCCCAAAATACATTCTGCTGCTTCTCTTGAGTACGGGGATACCACATGTGTGGGACTTTTTAGGAGCCTAGCCGCGTACGGGACCCCGAAAACCAATCACCGCCTTCAGGATTTCTAAGGGTGTACATTTTTGATTTCACTCTTCACTGCCTATCACAGTTTCGGAGGCCATGGAATGCCCAGGTGGCACAAACCCCCCCCAAATGACCCCATTTTGGAAAGTAGACACCCCAAGCTATTTGCTGAGAGGCATGGTGAGTATTTTGCAGCTCTCATTTGTTTTTGAAAATGAAGAAAGACAAAAAAAAAAATTTTTTTTTCTTTTTTTAATTTTCAAAACTTTGTGACAAAAAGTGAGGTCTGCAAAATACTCACTATACCGCTCAGCAAATAGCTTTGGGTGTCTACTTTCCAAAATGGGGTCATTTGGAGGGGGTTTGTGCCACCTGGGCATTCCATGGCCTCCGAGACTGTGATAGGCAGTGAAGAGTGAAATCAAAAATTTACGCCCTTAGAAAGCCTGAAGGCGGTGCTTGGTTTTCGGGGTCCCATACGCGGCTAGGCTCCCAAAAAGTCTCACACATGTGGTATCCCCGTACTCAGGAGAAGCAACAGAATGTATTTTGGGGTGTAATTTCACATATTCCCATGGCATGTTATAAAATATTCCATGGACTCGACATGCCTCTCAGCAAATAGCTTGGGGTGTCTACTTTCCAAAATGGGGTCATTTGGGGGGGGGTTTGAACTGTCCTGGCATTTTATGCACAACATTTAGAAGCTTATGTCACACATCACCCACTCTTCTAACCACTTGAAGACAAAGCCCTTTCTGACACTTTTTGATTACATGAAAAAATTATTTTTTTTTGCAAGAAAATTACTTTGAACCCCCACACATTATATATTTTTTTAAAGCAAATGCCCTACAGATTAAAATGGTGGGTGTTTAATTTTTTTTTTCACACAGTATTTGCGCAGCGATTTTTCAAACGCATTTTTTGGGGAAAAAACACACTTTTTTACATTTTAATGCACTAAAACACACTATATTGCCCAAATGTTTGATGAAATAAAAAAGATGATCTTAGGCCGAGTACATGGATACCAAACATGACATGCTTTACAATTGCGCACAAATGTGCAGTGGCAACAAAATAAATACATTTTTAAAAGCCTTTAAAAGCCTTTACAGGTTACCACTTTAGATTTACAGAGGAGGTCTACTGCTAAAATTACTGCCCTCAATCTGACCATCGCGGTGATACCTCACATGCATGGTGCAATTGCTGTTTACATTTGACGCCAGACCGACGCTTGCGTTCGCCTTAGCGCGAGAGCAGGGGGGACAGGGGTGCTTTTTTTTTTTTTTTTTTTTTTTCTTTATTATTTTTTTGCTTTTTTATCTTATTTTAAAACTGTTCCTTTCATTTTTTTTTTTTTTTTAATCATTTTTACTGTTATCTCAGGGAATGTAAATATCCCCTATGATAGCAATAGGTAGTGACAGGTACTCTTTTTTGAAAAAATTGGGGTCTATTAGACCCTAGATTTCTCCTCTGCCCTCAAAGCATCTGACCACACCAAGATCGGTGTGATAAAATGCTTCCCCAATTTCCCAATGGCGCTATTTACATCCGGCGAAATCTAAGTCATAAAATGCTCGAAGCTTCCGGTTTCTTAGGCCATAGAGATGTTTGGAGCCACTCTGGTCTCTGATCAGCTCTATGGTCAGCTGGCTGAATCACCGGCTGCATTCTCAGGTTCCCTGTTGAGACAGGAGAGCCAGAGAAAAACACGGAAGACGATGGGGGGGGGGGGCATTCTCTCCCACTGCTTGTAAAAGCAGTCTAGAGGCTAATTAGCCGCTAGGATTGCTTTTACATGAAAGCCGACCGCTGGCTGAAAAGAATGATACCAAGATGATACCTAAACCTGCAAGCATCATTCTGGTATAACCACTCAAAGTCGTGAATGCTGTACCTGAAGACAAAAAAATGGTTAACAATAAAGCACAGTAAACGGTAAAGTATAAAAAATTGCATACCTGAAAAGCAAACATGATAAAACATAATAACAATAAAACATTGCAGAATAGAATACAGTAAAAAAGAGCAGAACAATAGAGAGAATAGAGAGAGAGAGAGAATAGAGAGAGAACAATAAAACGACAACTATTATTTTTTATTTTATATTTTTGTTTGTGTTTTTTTTTTTTTTTTTTTTTTTTTTTTTACACTTTTTTTGTAACTTTAACTTTTATAACTGTAACCAGTTCCAGGTTCGGGTCTCTCAAAATGCGATGGCATCTTGGGAGACCCTGTGAAAGTGTGCCTAGTCTGTGCAATGCTGTACCCTACGCTAATACTCAGCTAGTGAATGGTAGCGTTCAAAACATTCACCAATGCAAAGACCAAACCAAAGTCAGGACAGGAGGGACAATAATAGCGGGTGTCACGCCTATATCCACGCTTGCTGCAGACGCAACATCTTTTTTGGGGGGGTTCGTTGGGTAGGGGTACTCGGGAGGACATAAAGAAAATGCCTCTCATGCAGCCGACTGCATTTGGTTGGGGATGTGAATGGGGGAAGTACGGGCGCTGCAGAAGTGGTGGGTTCCCAATTAGGATTGGCGAATGCAGCAGGAAGGGCATTATGGGCACGACGGGCCTGTGTTTGTCTTCTTGGTGGCAGCGGGACACTATTTGTACTTGCCACCTCACCAGCTTGAACTGCACTTATGGGACTCGCCACGTCACCAAGTGTTACTGCAGTGCTGGTTTGACTACGACCGGGGTGTACTAGGCCGCTGGCGCTTGCCAGTTCACCAAAACGCTACCAAAAAAACTGTTAACGATCGCAGGGATCAGGCCTGACTCTGCGAACGCTGCAGTTATGCGTTTAGTGTTTTGTAAGTGACAGTGATCGATCGATACTGCACTTGGGTGGGCTGGGCTGGGCCGGGCGGAGGGGCAAAACGCAGGTGCTAGCAGGTATCTGGGCTGATCCCACTAACACTGCGTTTTTGGGAACCCTAAACTGCTGGGGACGCCAGTATAGATCTGATCGGATCAGATCAGATATTGATCAGTTCAGATACTATACCACTAAGGGAGGTGTACGGTGCGTGCGTGGGTGTTAGCGCTACTGGCACTAACCTGACGCTGCCTGGGGCTGGTGCTTGCCAGTTCACCAAAACGCTACCAAAAAAACTGTTAGCGATCGCAGGGATCAGGCCTGACTCTGCGAACGCTGCAGTTATGCGTTTAGTGTTTTGTAAGTGACAGTGATCGATCGATACTGCACTTGGGTGGGCTGGGCTGGGCCAGGCGGAGGGGCAAAACGCAGGTGCTAGCAGGTATCTGGGCTGATCCCGCTAACACTGCGTTTTTGGGAATCCTAAACTGCTGGGGACGCTAGTATAGATCTGATCGGATCAGATATTGATGCGTTCAGATACTATACTACTAAGGGAGGTGTACGGTGCGTGGGTGTTAGCGCTACTGGCACTAACCTGACGCTGCCTGGGGCTGGTGCTTGCCATTTCACCAAAACGCTACCAAAAAAACTGTTAGCGATCGCAGGGATCAGGCCTGACTCTGCGAACGCTGCAGTTATGCTTTTAGTGTTTTGTAAGTGACAGTGATCGATCGATACTGCACTTGGGTGGGCTGGGCCGAGCCAGGCGGAGGGGCAAAACGCAGGTGCTAGCAGGTATCTGGGCTGATCCCGCTAACACTGTGTTTTTGGGAACCCTAAACTGCTGGGGACGCTAGTATAGATCTGATCGGATCAGATATTGATCCGTACAGATACTATACCACTAAGGGAGGCGTATGCTGCGTGCGTGGGTGTTAGCAGTACTGGCGCTAATCTGACGCTGCCTGGGGCGACGCATATCACCGCCGGGCGATCAGGGGGCTAAATCTTTATTCGGTAATAAACGGCGGGTGCCCTGACACTATAAAAAATAAACAAACTAACCAGTGTCACCCGTAACGGTTATACAGTGATCAGTGGTGAAAGGGTTAACTAGGGGGCAATCAAGGGGTTAAAACATTTATTAGGTAGTATATGGGGGTCCCTGTCGCTATAAAACGCTGACGGCGAACCTAAATATTTACCTCACTAACTAGCGTCACCAGCGACACTAATACAGCGATCAGAAAAATGATCACTTAGCGACACTGGTGACAGGGGGTGATCAAGGGGTTAAAACTTTATTAGGGGGGGTTAGGGGGGTATCCTAGACCTAAAGGGGGCCTAACACTCACTGCCCTAACACTGTAACTGTCACAAACTGACACCAATACAGTAATCAGAAAAAAAAAAAAAAAAAAAAACCTGCTTGGTGTCAGTTTGTGACAGGGGGGGGTATCGGGGGGGGGGATCGGGGTGTTTTGTGTGCCTGGCATGTTCTACTGTGTGTGTGTGTGTTGTGCACTCACATTGCAGTCTTCTCTCCTCGGGCCGGAACGGAAAATACCGAGCCGAGGAGAGATGACATCATTTCCTCTGCCTCTGTGTACAATACAGAGGCAGGGAAATGATCCCATTGGCTGGGAGCGATCGCGAGGGGGGGCCACAAATGGATGGCCTCCCCCTCACCACCGATCGCCGGGGGAGATTTGCCGACCGCCGCAGGCACCGGGGGGGGTCCGATCGGACCCCACACCCGCGGGCAGGCAAGGACGTACCTGTAAGTCCTTTTGCCTGCCCGTGCCGCTCTGTCGACGTATATAGTCGTGCAGCGGTCGGCAAGTGGTTAATAAAGGAATTGTTAAACTCTCTGCTTTCATTAGTTTTTGGACACTTTAAGGGGGCTTCCAGATTCCGATAAGCCCCTTGCTGCAGACCCCCACAAGCACCAGCTACGATTGTGGGGATGAAGCTCTTGTCCCCAGCAACATGTGGCCTAGTATGGCCTGACCTGTCAGGCTGCATGCTCAGGTAAGGATCTGGTATCGATTTTAGGGGGACTCCACGCCTTTTTTTTTTTTTTTTTTTTCAATTTGACCAACCAGAAGGGCCTGGTATGGACTGGCGGTGGGGACCCCACTCCATTTGTTTCATCATTCCTAAATATCCACTTAAAAAAGGGTGCGCTTGGCCAATATAATGAAAGACTGCAGCACCGAAAAAAATCCCTGGATTGATGTGGTATTAAGTGTAAAGTGCACTGTCAAAAATAAATGTATAAGTTCACAGACTTCTATGCAAATACCAAATGTGTGTAAACAATTGATAAAAAAAAAAAGACAAAAAAACTTGAATCAAACCAGTGAAACAAAGTCTGAAAAACAAGAGTCCTGAAATGAATTAAAATTATGAGTGCAAAAAACCTCTAATAGGTAGGTTCAAAATTATGGTTATGTTAAGAACAACCTTAAAGACAAAAATTGTGTGTATAAAAATTAAGTCTATCTGTGCATCAACTGCTAGCTCCAATGAAAATGTCCATTACAAGAGTAAAGATTCAGTGCAAACATATCCAAAAATGCTTCATCACCATGCTAAGGAATAAAGCTGCCATCTATATATTCCTTAGCATGGTGATAAAGCATTTTTGGATATGTTTGCACTGAACCTTTACTCTTGTATTGTTTTGGATGGACATTTTCATTGGATCTAGCAGTTGATTCACAGATGCACTAATTTTTATACACACAATTTGTCATTAACCACTTCCGGACTGCCCACCGTCATACGTTGGTACTTTGAAGGAGGGTATCGTTGTTATGGGAGCAGCTAGCTGCCATAACCCCGGTATCCTCTTCTTCAGTGAGCGGTCCCGTTTAAGATAAGTGGTCTTTGTGGCGGATTCTCTGCGAGATCACTTTTATCGGTGGCGGGAGAGGCCCCCCCCCGCCGCAATCCGGTGCCCTCCGCCGCTTTCCGGAGCCGTCAGCAGAGGTGACTGCATCCCTCTCGTGGCCTGATATGGAGACGAATGAAGGGAAGATGCCCCCATCCGTCTCCATATCATTGCAGGGCAGAAGCGACATCAAAAAGTCACTTCCACCCATAGCTCTTAAAGGGCCATTTATTTTTTCATTTTTTTTAAATGACAAAATATATATTTTTATAAATATTTTTTTTTATTGCATTTTAATGTAAATATGAGATCTGAGGTCTTTTTTACTCCAGATCTCATATTTTTTTTTTTTTGACAGATCTCATATTTAAGAAGGCCTGTCATGCTTTTTTCTAATACAAGGGATGTTAAAAAAAAAAAATGGCATTTTTATGCCTAAAAACAGTGTAAAAATGTAAAAAAAATAAAAACGGTAAAAAAATAAATAAGAAAAAAAAATTATTTTAAATGCGCCCCGTCCCGACGAGCTCACGTGCAGAAGCGAACGCATACGTGACTAGCGCCCGCATATGAAAACGGTGTTCAAACCACACATGTGAGGTATCGCCGCGATCGGTAGAGCGAGAGCAATAATTCTAGCCCTAGACCTCCTCTAACTTAAAACATGCAACCTGTAGAATTTTTTCTAAACGTCGCCTATAGAGATTTTTAAGGGTAACAGTTTGTCGCCATTCCACAAGTGGGCACAATTTTGAAGGATGACATGTTGGGTATCAATTTACTCGGCGTAACATTATCTTTCTCAATATAAAAAACAATTGTGCTAACTTTACTGTTGTCTTATTTTTTAATTTAAAAAAGTGTATTCTTTCCAAAAAAAGTGCGCTTGTAAGACCGCTGCGCAAATACGGTGTGACAAAGTATTGCAACGACCGCCATTTTATTCTCTAGGGTGTTAGAAAAAAAAATGTATAAATTTTTGGGGGTTCTAAGTAATTTTCTAGCAAAAAAAGCCCTGTTTTTAACTTGTAAACAACAAATCTCAGAAAGAAGTTCGGTCCTTAAGTGGTTAAGGACGTGGTGGCCGGCTTCGATATTGAAACGCAAAATTCTTAATGAATTGAACACTTGCAGAATTGTTACCGCATGCGGTATCTTATGAGCCGTTATTTATTCTTAGTGAATTGCCCCCCAGATCATCCACTGCTATGGTCAGAGGATCCCTGGACCTGAAAAAAACTTGTCCAATTTGTTGTTGAACCTGAAAGCCAAGTGGTCCACATCCATAGTTTCCCCACACAGGACAAGAGTCCTGAATCACCTCTGGGTGAAGTGTCAGTGTGTTCAGACACTGTCAAATTAGGAAGCCCATCTGACAAATTTCCATGTCTGGAATGTGCATGTTCTGCCTAAGGCCCCATGTACACGGGACGCTGAGGCAAAGTCCTCTGGACAAATTTTTTTGACACCTTGAAACCGGCGTTTAAAACACCCGTTTAGCCACGTTTGCATGCTGCATTTAGCGGCGTTTGCGTCTAGAAGCGTTTATTAAGATTACCTGACCCTCCCCAAGCTCAAAAAACATTGTAACGTAACTATTTCAGCCATTTTGACCAGGGTGGGTAGCAGCAGCAGAGAGAGCAGTTGTCTACTTGTATTTGAGGAAATGCTCCTGACATTGCTCTTGATGAGGCTAGAACTACATAGAAAATTGCGCGAGAGGTCCAGAGTCAGAGTTCGTCACTATTGAAGCCATCCTTTGATTGCGCAGCGAATGTTGGCAGGATATTTTCTAAACATGTACGTACAGCTGCGTACCTACTATATATGGTCTATGAATCATCGCGAGTAATTAAAACATTTTAACTATTTTTTTAAATGTTTTTTTCATTGTTTTCCATTATATTTTTGTCTTTTCAGGTCTAAAATATAGGGTACCTTTAAAAACGCTTAAACACGAAAATGCGTCTAAACGCCGGTACTGCGTTTAACCGTGTTTGGCGTCTGAAACATGGAAATCTTCGGCGCCTGAACCCATTTTTTTGCTTCCAAAGAAACGCTGTTAAACGCAACTGCATAAAACGGCAATAAATGAGACTGTGTACATGGTCACATAGGATAACATTGCATGAGTTCAGGGGCAGTTGAAAAAAGCGTCCAACTGCCTCTGAACGTATGTTTAACAGCATCCCGTGTACATGGGGCCTTAGTCGAAATTAGGTCAGCTCTTCTGTAAGCTGCAAGACTTCTGGCTCTTCCCTGATGATTGATTGCTGTATGCCATGGCTTTGGCATTGTTCCATTGAATCCAAATCCAATGACTGCAGTTGAGGAGGTCCAGCGTGGGGGGGACAACTGAATCACTTGTACAACCCCTGGCAAAAATTATGGAATCACCAGTCCCTGAGGATGTTCCTTCAGTTGTTTATTATTGTAGAAAAAAAGCAGATCAAAGACATGGCCAAATACTAAAGGCATTTCAAATGGCAACTTTCTGGCTTTAAGAAACACTAAAAGAAATCAAGAAAAATAATTGTGGTGGCCAGTAACAGTTAGATTTATAGAACAAGCCTAGGGAATAAATTATGGAATCACTCAATTCTGAGGAAAAAATTATGGAATCACCCTGTAAATTTTCATTACAAACACTAACACCTGCATCAGATTAAATCTGCTTGTTAGTATGTAGGTAAAGAGGGTAAATCATCCTGCAGTGTTGCACAAGATGTTGGTTGTTCACAGTCGGCTGTGTCTAAAACATGGAACAATTACAAACAACATGGGAAGGTGGTTAAAGGCAAGCATACTGGTAGACCAAGTAAGACATCAAAGCGTCAAGACAGAAAACTTGAAGCAATATGCCTTGAAAACAGAAAATGTACAACAAAACAAATGAACAAATGGGAGGAAACTGGAGTCAACATCTGTGACCGAACTGTAAGAAACCACCTAAAGGAAATGGGATTTACATACAGAAAAGCTAAAAGAATGCCATCTCTAACACCTAAACACAAAAAAACAAGGTTACAATGGGCTAAGGAAAGGCAATCGTGGACTGTGGATGAAAGTTAATTTCAGTGATGAATCTCGAATCTGCATTGGGCAAGGTGATGATGCTGGAACTTTTGTTTGGTGCCGTTCCAACAAGATTTATGCAGACGACTGTCTGAAGAAAACATGCAAATTTCCACAGTCAATTATGATATGGAGCTGCATGTCAGGTAAAGGCACTGGGGAGATGGCGGTCATTAAATCCTCAATAAATGCACAGGTTTACATTGAGATTTTGGACACTTTTCTTATCCCATCTATTGAAAGGATGTTTGGGGGTGATGAAATCATTTATCAAGATGATAATGCATCTTGCCATAGAGCAAAAACTGTGAAAAAATTCCTTGAAGAAAGACACATAAGGTCAATGTCATGGCCTGCAAACAGTCCGGATCTCAATCCAATTGAAAATCTGTGGTGGAAGTTAAAGAAAATGGTCCATGACAAGGCTCCAACCTGCAAAGATGATTTGGCAACAGCAATCAGAGAAGGCTGGAGCCAGATTGAT
Organism: Aquarana catesbeiana; assembly: GCF_042186555.1. NCBI lineage: Eukaryota > Metazoa > Chordata > Amphibia > Anura > Ranidae > Aquarana > Aquarana catesbeiana. The sequence continues at coordinate 255,143,915 of NC_133326.1, read as the reverse complement.
GAAGAGTACTGTTTATCACTCATTAAGTCAATGCCTCAGAGACTGCAAGCAGTTATAAAAGCCAGAGGTGGTGCAACAAAGTACTAGTGATGTGTTGGAGTGTTTTGTTTGCTTTTTATGATTCCATAATTTTTTCCTCAGAATTGAGTGATTCCATAATTTATTCCCTATGCTTGTTCTATAAATCTAACTGTTACTGGCCACCACAATTATTTTTCTTGATTTCTTTTAGTGTTTCTTAAAGCCAGAAAGTTGCCATTTGAAATTGCCTTTAGTTTTTGGCCATGTCTGTGATCTAGTTTTTTTCTACAACAATAAACAACTGAAGGAACATCCTCAGGGACTGGTGATTCCATAATTTTTGCCAGGGGTTGTAGCTCCAGGAATGAAACATGAGCTTCCTCTTTAGCAACCGTGTCTTCAGCACTGTGAAATTGTCCAGGGTTCCTGCACGGTCTTACAAGCTGACCTCCATTGTAAGAATCTTCCAGACTAATGGAGGAAGGCTTTACTCAGCTCTAAGGCTGGATATAAATGTACAATCTAAGGTCCCTGGAGGAGATTTTTTTTTTTTTTACTTGGTGGGGAGGAGGAACACAGCATACCGAGTCTGAGTTCAGTGATCATGTAATGCAGCAGTTAGGATTTTGTAGTGGGGGAGTTTAGGGAGAGAATTCTGTACTGAGTGGAATGAGGGGTCTTTTTTGTTGTAAACTGGCCTGTGAAATATGCACTCCCAAATTGTGACTATTTTAAACACCCACCTTAAGACCCTCTTACCCACGATTAGGCCCCATTCACACCTCAGCGTTTTGTAGCTTGAAACCTGAAGCTCCAAAATGCTGGAGGAGAAAAAGAAATCAATTATTCTCTATGGAGATGGTTCACATAGCAATAAACACAACCCTGGGCATTTCTAGCACCCTGTGGCTAACTACCCTTGTTGCACCATGTGCCAAGATGAGCGTCGAGCTCAGAATCTAGTGCCTGATGCAAACATTACAGGCCATCCTTGTTCATGCAAGGTCTGGATATAGTTTCCTTGATGCATCTTGGGAATAACTGATCCAGAAAGTTCTAGTGAGCCCTGATACAATAAGCAATTTTATCTTGATAGAAGTCTCAGTCAAAGCAATGAAAAAACAAATTATGTTTGTGAAAAATATTCTGTAGAAGACATCCATCACTTAAGGATGCTAACAAAAACTGGAGTCCCATGGATTTGGTGTGGTTATACGTGCATTGAGGGCCTCCCTGTACAGCTTTTTGCCAAAGTCCAATCGCTTGAATGTAGCAGAATATGACCCTTGGTCTAAGACTGTCTTGTACAATATGATTAAGTATACATACAGAGAGCAGTAATATGTGTTAATAAAAACACAAGAAAAATGTGTCTTTTTGAACATTTTAACAATAGTGCACTGTCAGAAAGAGTAATTTTGACCTAATCCAAGTTCGCACTATAATGTGGTGCAGGACACCCGCAATCCATGAGTATTTCTCGCACCGCATTTAAATTGCGCTGCTCTTAAGATCTGCAGCGGGTGTCAGTGCAATTTTAACAGCGTCATAAACGCAGCACATTTGCCTACACTCGATGGCATGGTACAAAACCACCATGCAATCCGGTTGCACTGAATTTCTAAAATTGGTGTATGCACTACTTTGGCGAAATTGCACAGGAATGCAGTGCGTTTCATAGTGTGAACTGGGTCTTACCTGTAAATTCCATATCTTGGAGTACAATACAGAACACAGCCAGAGTATTCTTACACCATGGGTTATAGGCATGTACCTTTATGTGATTGGACACTAGCAAAACTTTAGAGGACATGCTCCCTGGACACCTCCACTCTAACTCTACCCAACTGCATGGGTTCTCAGTTTTGTAGTAGGCAATTGAGAGTTGCCTGTCTGTTGTACTGTACTCCAAGATATGGAGTTTACAAGTAAGTCAAAATTCCTCCCTTAGTTGTACATTACAGGACACAAGCAGAGTATTCATACACCAGGGGACATCCCTAAGCAATGAATGTGAAGGGTGGGCAACAATGAGGTAAACAAAACTCTGCCAGAAGGCCCAACTTGAGTGCCACTGGGAGAATGCTGCATCAGCAGAAGATTGGATGACCTTTGTAAAACTTGGAAACGGTATGAACAGAAAACCAGATGGTGGCCTTTAGCTGGCCATACATTATACAATTTTTTTATTCCATTTCCTTTAGACTTACCTTCAACTATGCAGTGCAAGGGCCTGCCTGATTGCATACAAATTGAAAGTGTTTACCAAAACTATGTAATCAGAGATCAAACCTAAAGGAGAATTGTATAATGTGTGCCTAGCCTTAGACAACTGAGCTACAGAGGCTTGGCACCAAAATGCCCAGGAAAGGGTGCATAAAAGCACAGGGGGAGTGCTTTTAGAGTGTAATCTCTTGTGATCACATTTCTTATCCATTGGTCAATGGGCTTTGAAGCAGTGTTCCAGGCAAGGGCCCTGAGAACAGGACAAATAGGTAATCCGTCAGTCTCATCACAGCAATAGCTTTAAGGTTTACTCTAATGGCTCGGACAATATCCAGGCAATGTAAAGAGATTTCCTTGGGATGCTTAGAAGCAGGGCATAAGGATGGGAGAACAATGTCTTCATTGAGGTGGAATGCTGGAACCATCTTCAGAAGAGAGGATGGCCTTGGGCTTCCCCGTCATTGTGTAGTATGAAAAAAAAAGCCTCTTTATAGGAAAGGGCAGCCTGTTTAGAAATACGTCTGGCAGATACAAAAGCAGCAAAAAAAAAAAAAAAAAAAAAAAAAAACACACTTTGCATGTGAGATACTCTGGGAGGAATATCACTGACAGGTTCAAAGGGTGGTTTCTACAAGGCAGTGAGAACCAAGCTTAGATCCCAAATAAGCACAGGATGCTGCCATGGGGCTTAGCATGAGATACACCTTGAAAAATGTTCGTTACAAGGGAAAGTGAAGTCAGAGGCTTTTAAAAAAAGGAGTATTTAAGGCAAGACTTGACCTTAAGAGTGCTTAAGTCCAAAGTTCTGGTCAAGACCGGTTTGAAAGAAGGCTAGAATGCGAGTCACAAAGTGCCTATTTTCACATCAGGCAAAAAAAGATTTTCAGGCATGATAGTAGATCTTCCTGGAAGAGATCTTTCTTGCTTTTCACAAGGTGGGAATCTCAGACTCAATAACCCCTCTTATTTGATACCTGGGTTTTAACAGCCATGTCGTTAGAGGCAGAGACTGAGAAGCAGGATGAAAAAAAGAGGGCCTTGAGATAGCAGATCTAGCCTGTTGGGAAGAAGCCAAGGGTCAAATGCTAGAAGTCTGAATATGCCTGTGTACCAGGTTCTTCTGGGCCAATTTGGTACTTTTTTTTTCTTTAAAGCAGACTAGGTAGAATTCACACGGGAGGGAAGATGTCAATTAGCCTGAACTGAGACCAGGGGATTATCAAAAAATCTGAGACTAGAGCAGGGGTAGGCAAACTTAAACAGGTGGAGATCTACCTGAACAACATGGGAGTCAAAGATCACCAGGCACAGTGTCGCCTCCTCACACCCAATTTAAACCTTTATTTGCTGCACTGTGTCACAATTGCGTACATTGCACGGCAATCATGGTCTTAAATGAGGTGGTGAGGAGGCAACATATTGCCCTCTCACCACCTGTTAAAACACACTTGGATCGCTTTGCAGATGAGCAGTGGTGCCTGCTGCATTAGTGAATGAGCCCTTAGTTGCATTCGGCGCCGGTGCCCTTAGGGCTCGTTCACATGTAAAGTGAAAAGTGCACCAAACTCACAGAATAATAGAAGTCTATGGCTAAGCACAGGAAAACTGCAGGTACACTGCACCTGCAGTGTGGGTAAACAGCAGCGCATCAATGTGAAAGCAGCCCTATACTATTATGCCCAGTGTGTTGCTTCACACTAACCTGAAGATCTTTTTTCCTGCTGCTGACACCACTAGCTAGGATAAGTGCAGTTGGTATCACTCTGCATGGGACAGGAGCCAGCACTAGAGGAAGCATCAGCTTATGTTGCTCTTGCGCCCTACTAAAGCTCCAACTTTACAAGTAGTCCCTCTGCATTACACTCTGGTAGATCGCCTTCTGGGCTTGCTGACCCACCATTGAGCTTCGAGCAGTCACCTGTCTACCAGTTGCTGACCCCCGAGCTAGAGGATCTCTGGTTCTGGTAACAAATAGAGGTAGTGTGTTGTTGATTATGGAAGCTAAAATGTCCACATCTGGAATCCCCCATTTTTTAAATATGGGATTGAACACATCTGGATAAAGGGCCCATTCCCATTGATCCAGGTGAAAGCAGCCAAAATAATCTGCTTTCCAGTCGTTCACTTCTGGGATGTGGACCGCAGAGATTGCTGGACAGTGTGTCCATGAGACGATCTAGTGTGCTTTGTTCAAGGCAGCCCGACTCCTGGTACCCCCTTTCATGTTCATGTAGGCCACCGCCATGGCATTGTCTAACTGTATCCTGATTAAGCTCCCCCTTCAGAACAGGGGTACAGTGCAGCAGAGTCAACCTGACTGTGCTGCGCTCCAAGATGTCAAAAGGTAGCTTGGCTTTCCCCAGTGACCATGTTCCTTGGACTGTTAGGAACTGGAACACTCCTCCCGGACTGAGATCCGCATCTGTTGTGATAACTTTCCAGTGATAGGGAAGGACTTCCCCGCTGTTAGGGCTGGGGTGGTAATCCACTAAAATGGGGCATTCCTTGCTTTGCTGGACAGGAGAATGGGTAAATGGAGAGGCGTAAACTGCTTTTTCCAGGTTAACAAAAGGTTTTATTGGAGAGCTCTTGAATGGAACTAAGTGCATGAATGATACTGCCTCAGATGCTACCACTGGGCCTAGAACTCTCATGGTAAATCTCAATGTGGGATGGCCCTTGGGTCTCTATTCTTGAGCATGTGCTTCTTGGACCAGATCCAAGTATTGCAGGCAATGGGAAGGCTGGAGAGCAGATTTGTTGAAGATGATTACCAAGCCAAACGCTTGGAGTATCTGAATTGTCTTGTGGGCATTTTTCAATAGCTGTAAGGAGAAGAGTCCTTCAGAAGAAGGTTGTTCTATATGGCTTGCAACTTGGATGCCCTGAGTTCTGAGAAGGGTAAGTAGAGGTGCCAAGACCTTTGTGAACACTCTGGAGAGTGACAAACTGGAGGTAGTTGTCTGCCAATGTGGAGCGCAGAAAGTGCTGATGAGGTGGGTAAATGGGAACATGCAGATAAGCATGTCTATTTCCCCTTGTCTCAGAGAGGCAAATTACTGACCTTGTGGATTTCATGCAATTTTTTGGAATTTTAAATCACTTATATACAGGTCACTTTTACCCCCTTCCTGCCCAGGCCAATTTTCAGCTTTCAGTGTTGTTGCACTTTGAATGACAATTGCGCGGTCATGCAACACTGTATCCAAAAGAAAGTTAGAGAGTCCACAAACTATGGCATATATCTGAAAATATATCAATCCTGATGTACTGATAGCCTTTTCTTGAGGCTCTAAAATGCCAGGAAAGTAGAAATACCCCCCAAATGATTCCTTTTTGGAAAAGTAGAAAAGTAGACAGTGCAAGGTATTTAGTAAGAGGCATAGCGTGTTTCTTGAAGTTGTAATTTGTCTTTTTTTTTTTTTATGAAAAAAAAAAAAAAAGTTCAATTTTTTTTTTTTTTTACATATTGTCACCAGTGCAGTACAGCGTCAACACATAACTGGTGTGGCAGTACAAAAAAAAATTATAATTTCTAATTATTACTTTTTTTTAACACACTGACCAGACCAGAGCAATATAATGTTACTATAGTGACATTGTCCTACTCTGGGGAAGCGATCAGGATGTTTTTTTTTTAACACATTGTTTGCTTATAGCAGTGAATTCCATTGAAGCATTTTACGGAATCAATCTGTTTTGTCGTGATTAGCTGTGGTTGATCAAAGCTAATCACGTGGTACAGATGGGCTGATTGGCCCTGTCTATACCACGTGATCAAATTAAAAGGAGCAACACAATTGTAAACAATGGATGACATGAAAGGAAGCCATCCACTGATTACAACAGTCATGTAACTTGCTGTGATTGGTCATAACGGTCACATGGTACCAGCAGCAAGCCAGTACACTGATCAGTCATCAGCTGTGTCCCGTGGACACGGCTGGTAACAGATTACGCTACTGTGTGGCCCCTCCAGGATGAGCGCTTACGGAGAGGACGTTATAGGACGTCCACTCCAGATAAGAAAGCTACTGCCCAGGCAGAAAGTGGTTAAGGAAGTTGAGGGATTTTAAGTCCAAAACTGAGGAAATCCCCCTGCTGGGCTTTGATACTGTGAACAGGTTTGATTAGAATCCTTTGAACCTATCTTGTGGCAGTACAGGCATGACGCCCCGGGACTAGAGGCGGTTTTCATGCATGTCTGTGTCCTCTACAACTGACATATTGCGATCTGACTCAGCTTCAGAAAAGGCATAGAAGAGGCGGCATGGTGTTTTTGAGCCCTGGACAAAGATGACAGTACTAAGGCAGTAATTTGTCTGAGGAAATGTGACAGATGCAGAGAATTTTGCTTTGGTCAACTAGGCCTCCTGTTGCGATCCTTAAATTAGACTAGAATCGAATGCCAAAACCAGTGTTCAAGTCTGATCTTGCTCCCATGCAGGGGATGCACTGTCACTCTGAGGGTTGTGTGGACCTTCGGCAGAGTAAATGTTTTGAATTGACTCCCTTGCGCTTGGTCTCCAACGTAGATACAAATGAGAGTATTTCCCTGTGGGTTACTCACAGAACATGGTGCGCAGCATAAGATGAGCATGTTCATGAGGGGTAAGCGATAATGGAGCTGTAGACTATCGTATAACAAATCCTCATGAAGAAAGGGCAGGAGAAAGCACCCAAGCACCTTCTAAAAGCTCTAGGTGAAAGTGGTCACAAAGTATGCGGCCAGTGATGCAACACCTGGTCATCTACCTGAAAGTAGGCTTCAGTGGTTGAAATTTAGCACCAAGTTTAAAAAGCTTACCCTGCAAGGGGAATACATTCCAAACATAACCCCATTTTCAATATTAAGTCGGAGATATAGGGGGTGACCCTCTTACCTGTCCAAGACAATGGACTTTGAAATAAAATCCAGGCTTCCCTGTCATGGTGGGCATACCCCTAAAAAGGGATCTGGGACTGGGTTCCATAGCAATGGACCACAGTCCTGGACCTGTATAGCACCCTGCGGCTAACAGCGTGCTGCTCCAAGTACCAAGGTGAGCACCCATGCAGGGTCCAGTGCCCAAAAGCAACATTAGAGGCCCAGCCCGCAGTGTGGGGTCTGGGTACCTCTCCCAAGGTTTTAACAAGATTGTGCTGATCTGGATACACTTCCTCAGCATTAGAAGACCGTGATAGCTTGATTGAAGAATCAAAAGATAAAATCAAACTAATTATGCTAAGGGTGATTTTCTCTGAAGGACAAACAGGTCCCTTACCTTAAGACACTAGCAGAAAATTGAAACAGGACAGAGTGGGGTAGGGTTATAGGGGAGGTGCCAGTGTCCAACCACCTGAAGGTACACTGCAATAACCCATAGCGTATGAATACTCTGCTTGTGTCCTGTAAAATTAAGATAATTAAGTATATTTAATTGTATTCAGAAGCTGGTTGTTCCTTTTAGCATAAATTCTGGTAGGTACAATATGACATTGGACTATGAAAAATTCCTTAACCCTTTCCCACTGGCCATATGCATATATGCAGCCTCTCAGGAGGTGGGTTTTAATGCACTCTCAGTCCTGTGCTGAGTGCGTGCACTGCACACTCCCAGCACAGCTGCAGTCAGGGATTGGAAAGCTCCCACTGCATACTTGTGATCGTGAGCTTTCTGATCATGTGACCACTGTAACAGCCAAACCACAGCGGCCAGATGATCCAAATGCCCACCTCCAGGCATTTAAAAGCTTAGAAAGGGCCAGGAGATGGCAGCGGGAAGGGGTTAAGCAACCCAAAGCCATAACATTTCCATCACCATGCTTCGCAGTTCATATGAGGTTCTTATGAACCGCTGCCTGGCTTGTGCAAAAACACTTCTACTGTCACAGTGCCAAGTCCTGGACAAGTTAGGCGTTTTAAATCGGCACTACTTCTGGATAATTTTCTTGACAGTGGCATTTCACTTTTTAAATCCTTAACCAGACTTATGGCATCTGCAACCTTCATTCTGAGAGCCTTGAAGAGTTTTTTTGACCTTCGCTTAAGAACACTACACACATTAGCAAAGTGAACACCAAACCCTAAAAATGTGAAGTTTAAAAAGAGAGGTTCCATCTACATACTTCCGAAGGAGTCTCTAATCATTGGCAGCTGATCTAGAACACCTAATTCTAATTTCATGGATTTGAAGTGGTGGTAAATTTTGAGGTGTGAGCCCTTTCATATCTTTGTTACATTTTTGTTAATTTTGAGGGGATGAGTTTGAATATACAGCATATCAAGGTGTCATTAGTTGAAGCATAACCTTTATCTGTAGGCACCGATTGAAAATCCAAGTATGCTTTTTCATAACGTATCTCCTCGTGCTGGGAGGGTGTCCATGTACGTGTACATCCTCCCAAGCTTGAGCTGCCTCTGGGGTGCGCTCTGTGATCGAGTCTCGGCTGATCACAGATCAGTTCCGGCCCCTTGCCATGTGATGCAAACAGAAGCCTTAATAGTTTCCCCCTCCACCCTTCACGCTATCAGAAAAAAAAAGCCGACTACCGGCTTCTGTCAGAGGGACATCGGTCCCACACACGGAGACCCACTGATGCTAAGCAGTGCCTGCCAGTGCATATCAGTGCTGCCAATCAGTGCGTCAGCATCAATGGCACCTATCAGTGCTGCCCATTAGTTCCGTCTTACCAGTGCCACCTATCAGCGCACATCAATGAAGGAGAAAAATTACCTGTTTGCAAAATTTTATAACAAACTATGAAACTTTTTTTCTTTCAATATATATATATATATATATATATATATATATATATATATATATATATATATATATATATATATATATATTTTTTTTTTCTTTTGCAAGAAATAAAAAACCCAGCAGCGATTACAAACCACCAAAAGAAAGCACTGTATGTGTGAAAAAATGATAAAAATTTAATTTGGGTACACTGTTGCATGACCACGTAATTGTCATTCAAATAGTGATTACGATGAAAGCTGGCCTGGGCAGGAAGGGGGTTCAAGTGCCCACTAAGCAAGAGGTTAACCAATCTAGTAATTCACAAACCTCTTCTACACTGTGTGGCCATAAGGCTGAACCTACTACTTACAGATTCTGGTGTAATCACTTAAATTGGAGAGCCAGCTGGAAAACACACATACATTTCCCTCAAAGCGTATAATGCATTTTTTGGCACATTTTTAATGTTTCATGATAATGTAACGCAATGCAAGCTGCATCTTATGCCAGTTTAGTTCCTGGGAAAGTGTCCATGTGACTTGCAACATGCACCAATTAAAACAGGTTACAATTTCAGTATGTATTTCAAGCCCGGTCATTAACTATAAAAGGTAACATTTGATTTTTACTAACCCTCACTTAAATGACAGTTTTACCTTCTATTATCGAGGCCTCTATAGCGGCATATGTAGTGGAGGACTTGCTTACCGTGTACATACCGACCTCCCATGACTTATGCACACTTTTAGGGAAAGATGAGATGCCCCCCCATCACGCATGAGCCATAACCCCTCAATTAGGTCCTTTGGGAAGGCAGTAGTAGCTGAACCTAATAGAATTTGTTAGTGTACCACCAAGGTGCTCTTGCTGGGTATCGTAGATGAGGTAACTGGGTCTGTATGGGAAATTGTTTATCCTTTATGCTGCTTTTTATGCCCGTTTAAGATTGTTTTGGAGTGAAAAATACCTCACACTCCTAATTGGTCTTCATTGTGTGCCGCTATTGGATGTTGCTTTACTGATGTACAAGTTAACCTACGCAAGTAGGAGCTGTCTAAAATTGTTTGATAAGATTTGGTCCACCTGGATTGACTCTTGGGGTTTCAGCCAATCCCCTTAGATAGGGCAGTGGGGCTATGTAGGCCCCTCGCCTCCTTACACTGGTGAACATTGTGTCATTCCTCCGTTGACGTTCTCCTTCCCCCTATCATGTGCATCTCCTTCCTCATGCAGCTTTGAGAAAGTCCTGATGTCACTTAACCTTCCATGCAGATTGACATTTTTTCTTCTAGGCTTGCTTAATGCTGTTGATTGGCTACGATTTTGCTCCTGACTTTTATATTGGAATGAAAGCTTAAGTATTTTGCATGTAGTCCATTAGGATAGGATACAGTGAGGGGAAAGTATTTGATCCCCTGCTGATTTTCTATGTTTGCCCACTGACAAAGAAATGATTAGTCTGTAATTTTAATGGTAGGTTTATTTTAACAGTAAGACACAGAAGAAAAAATATCCAGAAAAACACATTTCAAAAAAGTAAATTGATATGCATTTTAATGAGTGAAATAAATATTTGATCCACCCCATCAATCAGCAAGATTTCTGGCTCCAAGGTCTCTTCTATACAGGTAACAAGCTGATATTTGGTGCACTCTTAAAGAGAGTGCTTCTAATCTCAGCTTCTTACCTGTATAAAAGACACCTGTCTACAGAAGCAATCAGATTGTAATCTCTCCACCATGGCCAAGATCAAAAAGCTGTCCAAGGATGTCAGGGACAAGATCGTAGACCTACAAAAGGCTGGAATGGGCTACAAGACCATTGCCAAGCAGCTTAGTGAGAGGGTGATAACAGTTGGCGTGATTATTCGCAAATGGAAGAAACACAAAATAACTATCAATCTCCCTCGGTCTGGGGCTCCATGCAAGATCTCGCCTCGTGAAGTTTCAGTAATCATGAGAATGGTTAGGGATCAGCCCAGAACTACACGGGAGAATCTTGTCCATGATCTCAAGGCAGCTGAGACCAGTCATCAAGAAAACAATTGGTAACACAACACCGTAAGGAAATGAAATCCTGAAGCGCCCGCAAGGTCCCCCTGCTCAAAAAAGCACATGTAGAGGCCCCGTCTGAAGTTTGGTAATGAACATCTGATTGATTCAGAGGAGAACTGGGTGAAAGTGTGCTCAGAGGAGACCAAAATCAAGCTCTTTTTGGCATGAACTCAACTTGTCGTGTTTGGAGGAAGAGGAATGCTGCCTATGGACCCCAAGAACACTATCCCCACTGTCAAACATGGAGGTGGCAACATTATGCTTTGGGAGTGTTTTTCAGGACAACTTCACCACATCAAAAGGGACAATGGACAGGGCCATGTACCGTCAAATCTTGGGCGAGAACCTCCTTTCCTTAGCCAGGGCATTGAAAATGGGCCATGGATGGGTATTCCAGCATGACAATGACCCAAAATACACGGCCGAGGCAACACAGGAGTAGCTCAAGAAGAAGCACATTAAGGTCCTGAGGTGGCCTAGCCAGTCTCCAGACCTTAATCTCATAGAAAAAAAATATTTCACTCATTAAAATGCAAATCAATTTATAACTTTTTGAAATGTGTTTTTCTGGATTTTTTGTTATTCTGTCTCTCACTGTTAAAATAAACCTACCATTAAAATAAATAGACTCATTATTTGTCATTGTTCAAACTTACAAAATCAGCAGGGGATCAAAATATCTCCCCCCCCCCCCCCCCACACTGTACATGGTTACCTATAGTCGTGTTTCCCCTGCTCATTACCTGTATGTATGCTGCATTGCTTGTACTTCATTGTACTTTTCAATAAACAATTTCTATCTGTTAAAAGAAACCCCTGTAAATGACAAAATGATACAGCAATCTTTGAAAAAGTACAAACAAGTGCCATTTTGTATTTACAGTGTGGGAATAACTTAATAACCAACATACTTTTCCCTTCTAGGAAAAACATTAGTAATACTCATTGCAGTAAATCGGATTTAAAGGTTTTCTCTGTAACATTGTGCGACCTTGTAAAGACAATGGGAGAAGTCACGCTGTTGATCTTCGAGTTTGTATTTCATGACCTTTATTTCACAAGCAGTATAAATATTTGGATGATTCAACCAAACTAGTCAGCAAAGCATTTTAAACATGTGCAAATGCAATATGCAGACATCTGACCCAAAAGGCTATGATATAGACCCAAGGTATAATATACCTGTTAATGCCAGCGCTAAAAAGCCTTCAATGCAATTACTCCTTTAACATGTTTACGCACACAGGGAAAATAGTTTCATTCGTTTTTATTTGTATATGTCAAAATACACTTTTCTCAAGAGACTAGGTTTGTTATGAGTTTCATGCAGATACACAGCCTGCTCATTACCACCAATAAAATCACTGTAGCACAGTATCCAATCTGTTTAGATAAAGAATAAATAAACTAAATATAAAATACTAAATTAGAAATATTTAATCATTCTTCACAGACACCCAAACTTTGCCAAGTACAACCCATAATTTAAGCAATCTAGCATCTCCACAATCGTGCAGCTTCGTCTGCAGTAGTTCTTTTTTATTTGCATCCTCAAGATGCAAAGCTTTAAGAACCTCACATACACAATAAATGAACAGCAACACCCCACAATTATCTTTGTACCTTAAAAAGTCAAGAATCCTGAGGTTGGCAGTAAGAGCAAGACAATGTATCTTCATAAAACTTAGAAACCAAAACAAAAGGACATCAAGTCTGGATAATCAAAAACCCCCAAAAATAGGCAGTAGATCACAATGACCTCTTCTTGTAAATTAAAGGGGTACAAATTCACATTTAATATAGTATACATTATAGTCAACAATACAATAGCTGCTGAAAGCTTTACAATTTACAACTTTGTTTTAATGACCAAGCTGTTTTCAGTGGATTAGATAATTAATGTGCCATTGTTACGCTGTCATTCTCATAGGTCAGTGAAAATATAAAAGCTTTAAAAAAAAAAAAAGTAAGGAAAAAAAAAAAAAAAAAAAAAAAAAAAAAAAGCAGCAACTCTCACTTAGCTGTATACACATACATATTTATAATATTTGTTACTTTCTGCAAAAAGGCCACTGAAATGTAGAAAATAGATATGACGGTGGTATTAAATTACATGCCTTCTGACATGGTAACAGTGCATTTACACAAGAGAGTGCATGTTAGAATTCTAAGTGACTTCACTCTGACTAGCACAAATGATATTGACAGCACTCAAAAGAAACATGAAATGTAGTGAAATAATAACAGTTTTAATAGTTGTGACTTAAAATGAAAAATAACAAAATCAGAATATTTTACAGTTATAACTAAAGTCACGCCTCCATAAAATAGACAATATACCATAAAATGACCAAACTTTATTAAGATCACTTACTACTTAGGAATAATCTAACCTTGAGTAACAGACATTGCGGACAAGGAGGTGGATCTGAGCATGCCACACAGTGGTTTTGGAACGATACAGCTTCTCCATATATACCAATATATAGATATAAGCTAGCATATCTATATACCTTTGTATATACACGCACACAAATATATACACATGCAAAAAAAAAAAAAAAAAAAATCAGTATCTGCTAAAAATGAGTGTGGAGGCCATAGTACTGAACATCTCATTCAAACCTTATAAAAGTGATGGATAGAAAGGAAAGGTTTTACCTTCTTTTCCAGAGCTTAGCTTAGCACAGGTGGTAAATGCAATTTCCCCACTAATGTCTGAGTAGTCAAATAAGTCATTAAAAGTGATTTCCTAATGATCAAACTTGTATATTTTGTAAACCTATACATTATGCCTGGTCAACCTGTAACTTTTTCTGTTGCTGACATCACAGTAAGCTGTCAGTACAACATCAGCATGATCATTACAGGCTACATACAGTACTTCTTCAATAAGAGGTCTACAAACTATATAAAGGAACTGCTGGCACTCACCGACTTAAAATTTCAAGAGATTATTATATAAAAGTAAAAATAAAGTGAACTGAAAGATTTCATGTGTGGCACAACATAAACTGTGTGGTAACTTGTCTGTGGTAGCAGAAAGCTTTTTGATAGCAAAAAGGCATATGTACAACTAAGGCTTACTGGTTAAATATAGGAGGCTTCTGGCCTTGAACACTTTTCTTGCACTTTGTAACTGTAAACAAGAATTCATAGTCACTTTCTCTCCTCAGCAGCCGCACTTTAATACAAAATCTTTTTTGTACAAAAAATGAAGAAAAAAAAAAAAAAAGGAGGGAGTTTGGCAGGATTTCTGAAAGTTAGTTGCCAAGGAATTTTCCCCCATGTATCCAGTGACTGCCACGTTATGGTCCACTGGAGTTACATATGTGCAATGCCATTAAACTGCTGCTGTGGTAAAACCATTTTCTATTTGGAAAGCTTGCTTATAACTCTGATTAAGGCTCCATTTTCATCTTTTAGCCTCTGGTTGTCTGCTTTCAGGTCAGGTAACATCTGTTTGGAGAAAGAAAAAAGGATTGGTGAATATATTAATTGAAAATCACTTTGAAGTATCAAATCTAAACAGCCAAATGTACAGTCTTTCAAGTTCCCAGGTAGCGGGGCAATTTAGCAAAAACTGTGCATGAAATCCTATACTATGGAACTGTGTATTTGCAGGGAGGAATACCTGCATATAGAATTAAAATTAAACCATATTGTCACTTTAGGACATAATCAATAGTACTGCAATGCAGTGTCCGGTAGTAGGAAAATAAACATGTAGACAGGAGGAGGATACTACAAATCCCTCCATTTATGGATAACATGATAAAATGTAACCTTTTTTAAGCTCAGGAAAAGCTGTACATGATATCAGGTGATAAAACTAGATGGTGTTAATGCACAGAAACATTTCCACAACCATTAGCATCAAGCCTTATAATACATGCTTAAAGCCTTATATCCCCTTCCAAAAGAAAATATAATATTCATCCAGTCATGCGGAGTTGGGTTTTGCCCAAACGGGGATAGACTTTTGGCCAGTTCCTGCTGAATCATCCAAAATGCATTCTATGGGTGGCCCTGTTGGAGCCACCAAGCTTGACAAAGGTCTATTTTCAATCGATCTTTGTTGAAGGAGCGAAGGAAATCCAGTCACTGTGTCTTCTGACAGAGGTGCCTGCTGTCAGAACATAACTAGCACTGCAGATTAGACCATCTTTTCTGTTTGAGTGATAAGCGAATGATTTCCCTCATTCAGCCAGCATGGCTGAACAAGTCATCCTAATGTGTATGGTCAGCCCAAAGGGTTTGTAAACCCTCGTTTAAAAAAAAAAAAAAAAAAAAAAAAAAAAACCATGTCATACTTGCCTTCACTGTGCAGTTCATTTTGCACAGAGTGGCCCCGGTCCTCCTCTTCTGGGGTCCCACAGCGGCGCCGGTGGCTCCTCCCCGCATCAAGTGTCCACATTGGAGAAGCTCTCTCCTTGGTGGACATCCCGTGAGGGCGCGCCCCCGAGTCCCGCCATCTGTGTCCATTCACACAGAATGCAGGACTTGGCTCCACCCCCCGCCATTAGATTTGATTGACAGCAGCAGGAGCCAATGGCTGTGCTGCTATCAATCTATCCAATCAGGACACGAGACACCAGCTAGATCTGGTGTGCTTGTTCCCGACCAGAGAAAAATCGTGGTCAAGTAAAAAACAGGGGATCGGGGGGGGGGGGGGGGGGGGGTTGCAGCACCACAGAAGGTTTTTCACCTTAATGCATTAGAACAGAAAAATTAGAATGCTTTACGGTGAAAAACCATGCGGGTTACAACCCCTTAAACCAGTTCCCTACTGCAGTATAGTAAAATGATGGCGGCAGGAACCCTACATTCCTCCGGGCGGGCGTCATATGACGTCCTCGGCTTCCCGGCATTGTGAAGAGCGCGCCGCATCACTGGAGACCCGATGCATGTGCCCGGGCACCCGCAGGGACGTGGATCGTCCTGTCAGGGGAGAGAACTGATCGTATGTTCCTTGTACAGAGGAACAACGATCGGTCTCCTCCCCTCATCAGTCCCCCCCCCCCCATTTAGAATCATTCCCTAGGACACAAATTTAACCCCTTCAGCGCCCCCTAGTGTTAACCCCTTCCCTGCCAGACACATTTATACAGTAATCAGTGAATTTTTATAGCACTGGTCGCTTTATAAATGTCAATAGTCCCAAAATAGTGTCAAGTGTCCAATCTGTCTGCCGCAAAGTCACGATAAAAATCACAGATCGCTGCCATTAGTAGTAAAGAAAAATAAAAATAAAAATGACAAAGCTACCCCCTATTTTGTAGACACTATAACTTTTGCGCAAACCAATCAATATACGCTTATTGGAATTTTTTTTTTTACCAAAAATATGTAGAAGAATACACATTGGCCTAAACGGAGGGAAAAAATTGTTTTTTTTTTAAAATTGGGATATTTATTATAGCAAAAAGTAATAGTGTTTTTTTTTTTTTTTTAAATTGTCACTTTTTTTGTTTATAGCGCAAAAAATAAAAACGCAGAGGTGATCAAATACCACCAAAAGAAAGCTCTAGTTGGGGGAGGGGGGAGAGAGAACAAAATTTAATTTGGGTACGTTGCATGACCACGCAATTGTCAAAGTGTGACAGCGCTGAAAGCTGAAAATTGGCTTGGACAGGAAGGGGTGAAAATGCCCTGTATAGAAGTAGTGAAAGGCCGTTAACCTTTCTGAACATGTTACACCCATATTTAGGGTGTTACATTTTACATGTTCAGAACGCACCCACTCTACCCCCAAAGCCCGTGACAGTGGGTGGCGGGATCCTCTCCCTGAACCCGCTGTCACAATTTGCAAACCATGAGTGTGTGCGGGGCTCCACACACATGGCCACATCATTCAGTTTTCTGTGAATGAAGAGACTACAAGCACTGTCAGCCATTGCAGCTAACAACTTGCGAGGGTTGCTGCAGATAAGCTTGTACAACTTGCGTAGGAGTATTTGTTTCATATCTGTGCATCACCTTAAGTGAGTAACTTCACTGGGTATATGTAAGGATTTACAATCACTTTAAATATCGATTATAGTGGAAGTTCCCTTAAAACTCAATATCAGGTAAATATATAATCCCCAACTAATGCCATTATGAATTCAATAAGAGGAAATAAAAAAAAAAAAAAACAGAATGTTTTTTTTTTTTTAATGCAACTAGTATAAACCCCTTAATATGTCTTGATACTCAGCCTTCTGTAATCCTCTGTACAGCAGCACTCAAACTAGTTTGAGGGAAGGTCTGCACACCGAGACACCAAGGTCTGAAGCAATGCAGTTTTGTGCCCAGTGACCATACCGAAAAAAAGAAGAGAGCAGACGGAGCAGTGTTTCTTTTAGAACACACCTCAATATGCTGTTCATTCTTCCAAACCTCAATCTGTCGCCACTAAAACATTTTAACATCAGCTTAAACATGAACACTTGGGCTCCAAATCTAGGTTATAAGTCTCAACTTCTAAACCTCCACCATTTAGCTCAACTGTACCCAATAACTGGGTCAGTCACTCAGTCTATCAGTTTTAATTCAAATCTTTGTATCCACCTCCCATCCCCAAATACTCAAGCCATTCTTCCTCTAAATTTTCATCACTTGTCTATAAAAACTTTGGGTGCTCTCAGGACAGATGCATTATATTGACATTAACACAAGGAGCGAAGACAGCCTTCTGAGTTCTTAGTCGAGGGCAAGAAAGGCATATTTCCAACTGTGTGCAGTTTAAAGGATAAAGTGGTAGGTGCTCTGCCTGGGACAAAAAGATCTCTGGTAACTAGATTTTGTGGGGGGTTTTTTACCCTATTTTTGTGGCAACACCACAGCATCTCATTGCAAATGAATTTACATGGGTTAAAAAAAAAAAAAAGTAAAGTTACAGGGATGAGGGCAGCTGGGCAGGACTGGCAATAGAGGTCAAGTGCCAGCAGCAGGACCTCGTTGTGCACACAAGAGATTTAGCTTCATTTTACCCAATGCATGGACAAACTATATAGTATATACTCAAGTATAGGTTAATCCGAGTATAAGTCGAGGCCCCTAATTTACCACAAAAAACTGGGAAAAACGTATTGACCCGCGTATAAGGCGAGGGTGAGAACTGCAGCAGCTACTGTAAGTGGAAAAACAGGGTCAACAATGCCCATCTGCAGCTGCATGCCTCCATGTGTCCTGTTCATGTGTCCTGTTCATGTGTCCTGTTCATGTGTCCTGTTCATGTGTCCTGTTCATGTGTCCTGTTCATGTGTCCTGTTCATGTGTCCTGTTCATGTGTCCTGTTCATGTGTCCTGTTCATGTGTCCTGTTCATGTGTCCTGTTCATGTGTCCTGTTCATGTGTCCTGTGCATGTGTCCTGTGCATGTGTCCTGTGCATGTGTCCTGTGCATGTGTCCTGTGCATGTGACCCTGTGTATGTGTGTGTCCTGTGCATGTGACCCTGTGTATGTGTGTATCCTGTGAATGTGACCCTCTGTATGTGTGTGTCCTGTGCATGTGTGTGTCCTGTGCATGTGTGTGTCCTGTGCATGTGTCCCTGTGTATGTGTGCAACCTCCCTGTGTCCTGTGCATGTGACCCTGTGTATGTGTGTGTCCTGTGCATGTGACCCTGTGTATGTGTGTGTCCTGTGCATGTGTCCCTGTGTATGTGTGCAACCTCCCTGTGTCCTGTGCATGTGACCCTGTGTATGTGTGCATCCTGTGTCCTGTGCATGTGTCCCTGTGTATATCCTACCTGTGTCCTGTGCATGTGTCCCTGTGTATGTGTGCATCCTACCTATGCATGTGTCCGTGTGTATGTGTGCATCCTACCTGTGTCCTGTGCATGTGACCCTGTGTATATGTGTGCATCCTACCTGTGTCCTGTGCATGTGTCCCTGTGTATGTGTGCATCCTACCTGTGTCCTGTGCATGTGTCCCTGTGTATGTGTGCATCCTACCTGTGTCCCTGTGCATGTGTCCCTGTGTATGTGTGCATCCTACCTATGCATGTGTCCATGTGTATGTGTGCATCCTACCTATGCATGTGTCCATGTGTATGTGTGCATCCTACCTGTGTCCTGTGCATGTGTCCCTGTGTATGTGTGCATCCTACCTATGCATGTGTCCGTGTGTATGTGCGCATCCTACCTGTGCATGTGTCCCTGTGCATGTGTCCCTGTGCATGTGTGCATCCTACCCATGTCCTGTGCATGCCTCTGTGTGGCGATCTCCATCCTCCGCGTGCCGCTCTGCACCAATCAGCGTGTGATAATACCATTCGGCGGCCATTCTACTGTTCAAAAGTCGCGTCTCCTCCTCGTCTGTGATAGGCAGAGCACTCCATTTCCCAGCAGTCAGCCTATCACGGACATTCTCTCATCCTCATACCACGGACAAGGATGAGAGAATGTCCGTGATAGGCTGTACACTGGCTGCTGGGAAATGGAGTTTTCTGCCTATCACAGACGAGGAAGAGGCGCGGTTTTGAACAGTGGAATGGCCGCCGAATCGTATTATCACACGCTGGCCGCCGTCTGTCTGCATGACACGCTGATCATGTAGGCAGACGGCGGTGACTCAAGTATAAGTCGAGGGAGGCATTTTCAGCCTAAAAAATAGGGCTGAAAATCTCGACTTATACTCGAGTATATACGGTATTGGAGAGCCCTAATAGCATATCATACTTAACCACTCAAGGACCAGGCTTTTTCTGGCACTTTGTTTACATTTAAATCTTTTTTTTGCTAGAAAATTACTTGGAAGCCCCAAACATTATATATTTTTTTAAAAAAGCAGAGGCCCTAAAGTATAAATTGGTGGGTTTTGCAATTTTTGTATGTCACACAGCATTTTGCGCAGTGGTTTTTCAAAATGCAAGTTTTTGAAGGAAAAAAAACATTTTTGAATTGTATTACAAAAAAACAAAATCTAACCCAATTTTTTTTGTAAAATATAAAAGATGTTACATTGAGTAAATACCAAACATGTCATGCTTTAAAAATGTGCATGCCTGTGCAGAGGTGACAAACTACATCAATTTTGCTATCCACAGGCGATGCTGTGCGGGACTAAAGCATGCGTTCGCCTTTGTGCACAAGCACGGGGAGGGCAGGGGCACTTTTTTTTATTTTCTTTACAATGATGTTATAATTTTTTATCACTTTTATTGCTGTCACGAGGAATGTAAACATCCTTGTGACAGCAATAGGCATGTGACAGGTACTCTTTTTGGAGTGATCTGGGATCAATAAGTCCCCCAAATCCCTCCTCTGCACTAAAAACATTCAAAACACCAAGATCTGTGTTTTTTAATCCATTTGATTTTTTGAAAATGATGCCGATGGAATCCGGGTAAACCGGAAGTGAGGTCATGTCATGGCTTCTGCATTACCATAGCGGAGACCGGATTAAAGTCGATCCCAGCTGTCTATGGGTGTCTGACTAGCCAGCAATAGCTGCAGGCATCATCCCGGTACAACAACCTGAAGACCAATGATGTACCAGGTATGTAACTAGGCGGCAAGTGGTTAAGCCGGCGATGGATGTTTTCGTGTTTTTTCTTAGTGTAATCAAAGCTTGGCCAGTCCCTGCTAAAGTATACATTATATGGGAGCACTGCTGTTCCGAGAAGCGTGATCGCTAATTTTTTTTTTTTTTTTTTTTAGACAGCTGGAACATAGAGGCAGTGTCACATATGAGACGCATACACTCACCGGCCACTTTATTATTAGGTACACCTGTTCAATTGCTTGGTAACACAAATTGCTAATCAGTTAATCACATACCAGCAACTCAATACATTTAGGCATCTAGATGTGGTGAAGATGACCTGCTGAAGGGGATTTAATGGACTGTGAATGTGGCATGGTTGTTGGTGCCAGACAGGATGGTCTGAGTATTTCAAAAATTGCTGATCTACTGGGATTTTCATGCACAACCATCATTCAGATAATAGGGTCAGAGTTTGGTGCAAACATGAAAGCATGGATCCATCCTGCCTTGTATCAACGGTTCAGGCAGGTGGTGGTGGTGTAATGGTGCGGGGGATATTTTCTTTTTTTTTCTCTTTTACTACATCCCCCCCCCCCTTTTTTTTTGCAATATTTAACACACTGTGGCCACAGCAATACAGTGAACTACTCTGGAGAAGTGATCAGGGTTTTTTTATTTTTGTTTTTTTTTTTAACACATTATGATAACTTATACCAGTGAATTTCATTGGTATAAGCAACCATTTTTACTGAATGAAATTGATTCGTTCAGTGTGTGTTGTGATTAGCCACAGCTAACCACATGGTACAGATGGGCTGTGATTGGCCCCATCCGTACCATGCGATCACTGACCAAACACAGCTAGAAGTATCAGGCATTGTATAACTAATCAATCTGCGCAATCCAATAATATGTCAATCAAATGAACTATAAAGGTTGCTAGTCAACACCCATAAGTGAATCTAACCTTATTAACCACTAGAGGACCAGCCGCCGCAATTATACTGCAGTAGGTTGGCTCCCCTGGGCAAATCGCCATAGCTGTATGTCGGCCGCTTTAAGATCACTAGGGGCCGTCCGCAGCGCGACGACAGACAGATCTCCGTTCTGTCAGGAGAGAGGAGACAGATCTGTTGTTCATATTAAGTAACAGCGATTGGTCTCCTCCTCCAGGCAGTCACAGTCCCATCCTCCCCAGTTAGAATCACTCCCTAGGACACACATTTAATCCCTTGATCACCCCCAGTGTTAACCCATTCCCTGCTAATGACATTTATACAGTAATCAGTGGCTATTTTTAGCTCTGATTGTTGTATAAATGACAATGCCCCCCCCCCAAAAAAAGTGTCAAAAGTGTCCGATCTGTCCGCTGCAGTGTCACAGTGCCGCTAATAATCACAGATCGCCGTCATTACTAGTAAAAAAAAAAAAAAAAAAAAGCAATAAAAATGCCATAGATATATCCCCTATTTTGTAGACGCTACAACTATTTTTTCAGCAAACCAATCACTATACGCTTGTTGCAATTTTTTTGACCAAAAATGTGTAGAAGAATACATATCGTCCTGCACCGAGGAAGAAATGTTTTTTTTTTTTTACATTTTTTTGGGGGGATATTATAGAAAATCGTAAAAAACATTGCTTTTTTTTTCAAAATTGTCACTCTCTTTGTTTATAGCGCAAAAAATAAAAACCGCAGAGGTGATCAAATACCACCAAAAGAAAGCTATATTTGCGGGAAAAAAAGGACGTCAATTTTGTTTGGGTACAGTGTCGCACAACCGTGCAATTGTAAGTTAAAGTGACGCAGTGACGCATCGCAAAAAATGGCCTGTCAATCCTTCCGGGGCTGAAGTGGTTAAACTGATATATTCCAACAAAATGATGTAGCGCAACTTACAAAAAATAAACACAACATAATAAATGTGCAAAAAAATATATATGTGTGGAAAAAAAAAGTCCAATAAATATCCAAATGTTTCAAAGGAAAAAAACTATCCAAATTGAATCCACTCCAATCACCAATATGACATGGAGATCTAGTGCTCTCCGTTTAAAACTTCAATTTATTTAAAAAAGGTAAAGTATTGCACTTACAAAAATGGCACTATAGGCAGTGCCAACCATGAACCGCGTGTGTCTGTCGCATACAAGGATCCTTAGATGCAGAGATGATCGCAGGATGACATCATATACGTGAGCTCTCGTCCTAAGTTTTAAACGGAGAGCACTGGATCTGTGTGCTTTTTCTTCCTGCATTTATGCTGTGAGGATTGGAAATCTATCAATCCATCCATTCGAGTAAGAGGCATTTGAAGCAGTAGCTGTTTGTGTTCATCCCCAGAGATGGAAAAACCTGTGGTGAGACCTACTGGTAATACAGGGGTCGGGGCTGTGAGGTGAGAGGCTCATCTACAAGGGTGGAGGATTCACACGTCGCATTACATGTCACATTGGTGATTGTAGTGGATTCAAATTGGATATGATTTTTCCTTTGAAACTTTTGGATAATAGACTATTTTTTTGCGCACACATTGTTTGCACAATTGTTTGCCCTTTTATCATATTGTGGTTATTTTGTTGCACTACATCATTTTTTTGAATATATGAAAATATAAGGAAATAGCCACAGCTGATCACATGGTACAGATGGGCTGTGTACTATGTGATTACTGACCAACCACAGCTAAAAGTATCGGCAGCAAGCCGGCACACTGCGTCACAGCCGGTGGCAGATTGAGCCACACACGAGGCGCATTTTGGGAGGATGTCATATGACGTTCACCCGGAACGACAAATGCCCCACCCAGCCTATTGTCAATTGGGGTTCAAAATAAACAACTTCCATATAAATATTAAAAAAAAAAAAAAAAGCACAGGATATACGTATCCCAGGCAGAGCTACCAGCCCATCCGCTAAAATGCGGCTGACAACTGTTCTTGCCCAACACA
The DNA here is from genome assembly GCF_042186555.1 of Aquarana catesbeiana. NCBI lineage: Eukaryota > Metazoa > Chordata > Amphibia > Anura > Ranidae > Aquarana > Aquarana catesbeiana. The sequence goes on along the minus strand of NC_133326.1, from coordinate 255,120,461 downwards.
GTAGGTTTGGTTGTGTTATGCATCGCCCAGACTGACATCTAAGGTGTGCGGTCCGGTTTCCGATAAAAGTGGTCTCTGCGGCAGATTTGCCACGAGATCACTTTTAACCACTTGCCTACCAGGCACGAACACCCCCTTCCTGCCCAAGCCATTTTTCAGTGCTGTCGCATTTTGAATGACAATTGCACGGTCATGCAACGCTGTATCCAAATGAAATTTTTATCATTTTTTCCCACAAATAGAGCTTTCTTTTGGTGGTATTTGATCACCTCTGGGATTTTTACTTCTTGCACTATAAACAAAAGAATAGTGACAAGTTTGAAAAAAAAAAAAAAATACTTTACGTTTTGCTATAATAAATATCCAATTTTTTTTTTTAAACAAATTTTTTCCTCAGTTTAGGCCGATACGTATTCTTCTACATATTTTTGGTTAAAAAAAAAAAAAAAAAAAAATATTCACAATAAGCATATAGCGATTGGTTTGCACAAAAGTTTTAGCGTCTACAAAATAGGGGATAGATTTATAGCATTTTTATTATTTTTTTTTTTTACTAGTAATGGCGTCGATTTGCGATTTTTATCGTGACTGCGATATTGCGGTGAACATATCGGACACTTATGGGACCATTCACATTTATACAGCGATCCATGCTATGAAAAAGCATTGATTACTGTGTAAATGTGACCGGCAGGGACAGGGTTAACACTAGGGGGTGATCGAGGGGTTAAATGTGTTTCCTGGGAGTGATTCTAACTGTGGGGGGAGGGAACTCACCGAAGGGGAAGAGACCGATCGGTGTCCCTATGTACAAGGGTCACACCATGGGTCTCCTCTCCTCTGACAGGACGTGGATCTGTGTGTTTATACACACAGATCAACGGTCCTGCTCAGTTACTGGGCAATCGCGGGTCCAGCACCCCCTTGTGGCCCGAGAAGGAAATCACGTCATATGACGGTGGCCTAGAACAGAAGCTGCTTCGTCCCGCCGTCATATGACAGTGGGTGGGCGGGAAGTGGTTAATCGGCGGCAGGAAAGGGGCCCTCCCGACGCTCTACGGTGCCCTCTGCCGCTTACCGGAGCCGTCGAATCGATCATGTCCTCTTCCTGGCTTGGTATGGAGACAAGTGAGGGGAAGATGGCCTCAAAACAAGCAACCTGTAGAATTTTTTTAAACGTCACTTATGGAGAAGATTAAGGGTAAAAGTTTGTCGCCATTTCACGAGCAGGCGCAATTTTGAAGTGTGACACGTTGGCTATCAATTTACTCAGCGTAACATTATCTAAAAAAAAAAAAATTGGGCTAACTTTACTCTTATCTTATTTTTTAATTCAAAAAAAGTATTTTTTCCAAAAAAAAAGTGCGCTTGTAAGACCGCTGCGCAAATACGGTGTGACAGAAAGTATTGCAACGGCCGCCATTTTATTCTCTAGGGTGTTAGAAAAAGAATGTGTAATGTTTGGGGGTTCTAGCAAAAAAAACTGTTTTTAACTTGTAAACAAATCTCAGAAAGAGGCTCGGTCCTTAAGTGTTTAAAGTGGTTGTAAACCTAGTTACACCACTTTAAGGCTTACCTGTAGGTACTGGAAATATCTCCTAAACCTGCACGGTTTAGGAGATATTTACCATATACTATTGCGCCGACATCATGTGCACTGAAGAAAGGACAAGAAGAGATCGTTTCTAAGGGGCTTGTGCAGTGACTGGCGGCTTTTGCGCACATGTGCGGGAGTGACGTCACACGACTCCGGCAAGTCACAGAGCCAGAATCTACAGGCCCGGATAGTAGGGGGTGAAGATGGATACAGCCACCAGCTGGGACATTGCGGGCTTTGTTTGCCGGTAACTGGCATATAATGGGCTAGTATGAGATGCATACCAGCCCATTAAGCTTTTAACTTGCAGGGTAAAAAAGAGGAAGTAAAACCCATCAGGGTTTACTTCCTCTAACTTGAGCATTTAGGAAGCGAAAGAAAAATAAAAAAAAACACAAAGCAACAGACATCTAAATGGTCAAAATACTCTATAGCAATTCTAGACCGACGTTCATTACAACAACCATACTTAATTCCTAAAACAGCTTTATTACCGAACTGTGGTTTGTCTAACAAAATCGGGCTAATTTTTTTTTTAAGATACATCTCAGAATGAGGACACCTACAAAAACACAAAGTACTATTTGCTCAAGTTTCCAGCACCCCATAGCCTGTTGTGAGTATCCTGGACACATGAAGGAGTTTTTACTTATGAAAGATAGAAGCGCACACTACGTGGTTTTTAATTTATTAAACAGTGGATTGTAAAGACATTTGTGACACTGGGCTAGATTCTGACTAGAGAGTATCTTCTTTAGAAGACTGAGGACTACATAGGATTTTGATTCAAATGAGGGGAAATGATCAATGTTGAGCGTTTGCACTGGGGATCATTACTTCAAACATTAAGCACTGCATGCAAAAAGCCACACTAATTAACAAGCAAATCCCCAGGCATACTTATGCACTAAGAGCAGATCATAGCAATGCATTGGCTCAAACAGGGCACCTGCCTGACTAGTGATAGGAGAAGGAATTACAAGTCCACAGACTGTAGCTGCCTACAGGACTCTGAGAGCTTGCCAACAACTCTGGTCAAAGCTCTGTTTTCAGCCATCAATCGTTCATTTAACTGCCTCAAAGTATGTATCTGTTTTACTTGATGGAGGTTCTGTAAATTTAAACAGACATGGAATAAGTGAAAAGTTTATAAAGAATAAACGGGAAAATCAAGGATGTATACTAATCAAAAAAAGGTTTTTTTTATACATACCATAAAATCAATTTCTTGCAGTCCCCTAAAGGACAAACCTTGTGGAAATTGGTGAAAACCTAGCTTTATACTGTTATCTACAGGAGAAATGGGTACTAGGCCCATTAACTGAAGGCCCCCTTGAGGCTATAATCCCCCGCTCACCTGACCTCACCAGCAAACCACTCAGATAGCATATGAGGGAAGGAAGCCGTGTACCTCAATGAACTCCAAGAAAAGGATTTTACACTGACTACAAAAATCATATTTTCTTTATCTGTTGAGGGACACAGTTTGATGAAACTTTTAAGTGTCCAAAAGGAGTCCAAACTGAGGAGTGGGCACATCAAATCAAAACACAGGCATAACTAGACCCCACATTATCATCTCGAAAGAAAAAAAAAAAAAGAAAAGGGAAACGAAGGCCATTAAAGGAGTTGTAAAGGCAGGCTTTTTTTATCCTAATGCATGCTATGCATTAAGAGAACGTTCTGTGTGTAGCAAACCCCTAATACTTACCTGAGCCCCCCCCTCCCTCTATCCAGCGATGTACCTCGGCTATTCTGGACTCTCCCCTCTGATTGGCTGAGACACAGTAGTGCCACTATTGGCACCCGCTGCAGTCAAAAATCAGGGGAGAGGGGGCGGGGCCGAACCAGGGCTCCGTGTCTAATGGACACACTGAGCGGCAGCTTGGCTCAGGTGTCCCCATAGCAAGCTGCTTGCTGTGGGGGGACAGGAGGGAGGGGCCAGGAGCATAGAAGAGGGACCTTAGAGGAGGAGGATTGGGGCTGCTCTGTGAAATGTTTTTTGTGTAAGGTATGTGTTATTTTTAACCGCTTCCCGAGCAGCCGCTGCAGTTATACTGCAGCAGGTTGGCTCCCCTTCGCGAGCCGCCATAGGCTCGCGGGGTAGGGATAGCAGGCGCGCCGGATGCTCGTGGCCGACTGTCGCGATGACTGCCGGCCACGAACGATCGTGAGCAGGAGACACAGAACAGGGACGAGTGTGTGTAAACACACACTTCCCTGTTCTGACAGGAGTGACAGATCGTGTGTTCCTATGAGCTAGGAACCACGATCCGTCACTTCCTCTAGTCAGTCCCCTCCCCCTTCAGTCAGAATCACTCCCAGGGAACACGGTTAACCCCTCGATCGCTTCTAGTGTTAACCCCTTCACTGCCAGTGACCAAAAATGTGTCAAAATTGTCCGACGTGTCTGCCATAATGTCGCAGTCAGGGTAAAAATCGCAGCTCGCTGCCATTACTAGTAAAATAAATTTAAAAAAAAATAATAAAAATGCTATAAATCTATCCCCTATTTTGTAGACGCTATAACTTTTGCGAAAACCAAATCAATATACGCTTATTGCGATTTTTTTTCCCAAAAATATGTAGAAGAATACATATCGGTCTAAACTGAGGAAAAAATTAGCTTTTTTTAAAAAAAAGGGGGGGGGGGATATTTATTATAGCAAAAAGCACAAAATATTGTGTTTTTTTCAAAATTGTCGCTCTTTTTGTTTATAGCGCAAAAAATAAAAACCGCAGAGGCGATCAAATACCACCAAAAGAAAGCTCCATCTGTGGGAAAAAAAGGATGTCGATTTTGTTTGGGTGCAACACCGCACGACCGCGCAATTGTCGGTAAAAGCGACGCACAGCCGATTCGCAAAAAGTACTCTGGTCAGGAAGGGGGTAAATTCTTCCTGGGATGAAGTGGTTAAAGAAAAAAAGAAAAAAGACTTCAGTATTACTTTAAATATAAGACATCAACCTTAAAGCAGAACTTTACCAATAACAACTTGATAAAAAATATTAGCAAGGAACATACATTTCACATTAATGTTTATGCTACCAAAATCAGTGTGTGCAGTAAATTGCCTCCAGCATTGTTCCTGTTTCTTTTTGCTGGAGGCCACCATTTTACTGAAGCCCAGATCCCCTGAGCAGAAGAAGATAATAAAACAGAAGTAAACCCATCGATTTAACAGTTTAAAAAAAAAGTTGCCAGGATTGCCAACTGTCAAATTTGCTTGTGTCCTCAACCAAACTGTCAAACCATCAAATGGCTGGTGTTTTAACTGATCCCATGAGCAGCCCCATGCCAGTTGCAGATCAAACAGAAGCAGCTTTCTTGGCTATAAAGGATAGAATGGTTTAATTCCACTTTAAGGCCTCTCAACAGTGCCTAAGAATGGAGAGCAACTGAGCATGTGCAGAGTAGGGTGAGTGTATTAATTTTAAACAGTATAGGCAATTATTTATAAATGTTTTACATAGCTATACTTGCAAAAGAGGCCAGCCTGAAGTGATCTAGCAGGACTTAATTTTATGACTAGTTCCACTTGAACTACTTGCGGACCGGACCGCCCGCCGTCGTTGTACGTCAGCTGTTTGAAGTGGTATCCTCTTCAACAGTGGTCGGTCAGCTTTCAGATAAAAGTGGTCTCTGCAGCGGATTTGTTGTGAGATACAGCTTACCGGAGCCGTCAGTAGTGGCGGAGACAATCGCGTCCTCTCCCCTCAACAGCCTGGAGCCAAGTGAGGGAAAGATGGACCCCACTCGGCTCCATACCATTGGATAGCAGAAGCGACATCAAACGTCACTTCCACCAAATGGTCTGATGGGGGAATTTTTTTTTTTTTTTTTGCATTTTAGTGTAATTGTGAGATCTGAGGTATTTTTGACCACAGATCTCACAATAAAGAGTTCCTCTCATGCTTTATTTTCTATTACAAGGCATGTTTACATACTTTTTTAAAAAGAATTGTGTAAAAATAATAAAGGAAAATAAATAAGGAAAAAAAATGTAAAGCGCCCCGTCCTGCCGAGCTCGTGCGCAGAAGCGAACGCATATGTAAGTAGCGCCTGCATATGAAAACGTTGTTAAAAGTACACATGTGAGGTATTGTCGCGATCGTTAGAGCGAGAGCAATACTTCTATCACTAGACCTCCTCTGTAACTCAAAATTGGTAACCTTTAGAAATTTTTAAGTGTCAAAGTTTGTCAGCATTCCACAAGCAGGGGCAATTTTAAAGCGTGACGTGTTGGGTATAAATTTACTTGGCGTAACATTATCTTTCACAAAATAAAAAAATTGGGCTAACTTTACCGCTGTCTTTTTTGTTAATTTAAAAAAAGTGTATTTTTTCCACAAAAAAACTGCGCTTGTAAGGCCGTTGCACAAATACGGTGTGACAAAGTATGGCAACGACCGCCATTTTATTCTCTAGGGTGTCTGGAAAAATATATATATAATGTTTGGGGGGTTCTAAGTAATTTTCTAGCAAAAAAAAAAAAAAGATTTTAACTTGTAAAGATCAAGTAGCTAAAACGGTGTTCCACCCGCAAATTATTATTTTTTTTTAAAGTCAGCAGCTACAAACTGTACACTTACTTGTCCAGGGAGCCACCGATGTCGGCCGCCTGAAGCCGATCTTTCCATTGGATCGGGTGCAGGCACCGCCATTCTAATTAAGGGTAACCGGCAGTGTAGCCTTGCAGGTTCACTGCCCGTTTACTACTGCGCATGCACGAGTCGCACGGCGCTTTGTGAATGGCCGTCTGTCGACTGGGGGGGGGGGGGGCCTCGCCAAAGAAGAGGCTATGACCTCCTGCGCCACAGACCAGAAGTACAGGCTGTACTTCATAAAAAAGTAAGTTACAAGAAAAAAATAAAATGAGGGTTGGAGAGGTGGTCTTTCATTTAAGACCACCTCTCAAAATTGGGTGGAACTTGGCTTTAAGGAACTTATAAATCGAATTACAGGGGACAAGGTTGCATCCTTACAGAAGAGAGACAGGCTTGATGAGGAAAAGCCCAAGAAATACTCATTGCTCTGGTGGCTTTAATAGGTAAACAATAGGGGTGCAACGGATCGGATCGTTCCTCGGATCAGGAGTCACGGTTCGGATCATTTTCGAATCAACAAAAAAAAAAAAAATCTCCCCCACTATAATAATATATTAGCAGGGTATTGGCAGAGTATTGCTAGAATATTAGCAGGGTATGGCAGAGTACTGGCACTGCTGCCATCTGATCTCTCCCCATCCACTGTACAGATCAGTACACAGAGGGGAGAGAGGAACCGGCGTCATGACATGACGCCAGTTTGTTTACAAGTGATCGCTCCGTCATTTGACGGAGCGATCACGTGGTAAACGGCCGCCGGATGTATCAAGATGGCTGCCGCTCTGGAGCTAGGCCAAAGCCGCAGCCTTTCCAATCCGAACAGGCTGAACCGTTCGGATCACAGATCGGTGACAATCCGTTGCACCCCTAGTAAACAAGGTAGTTTATTGTGCAACTCAATTGATCAAATCCACTTAGAAGTAGAAGACGTGAAACCTGGAAACCAAAGAACCTCTTTTAGGCCCTTTTGAAATCTATAACCGGGAATTGGTCAGCCCAAAAGAAGCAGCGAGCAAGAGATAAAACCTTAACAGACTTTACCATATCCAGGCAACAGAGAAAGATAACCTTGGGGTGACCTGGACCCAGACAAAGGAAAATTAACACAATATCCCCAGAAAAACTTCAGCCACTGAAATTATACATAACTATATTCCTCCTGGCTGCTCAGCACAGCCCCTCCCACAACTGGATTTCCTTGTTTGTTTCTTGCCCGGGAGAGAATGGCATTGTGCCTGCACCCACTGAGATGTCCATGTCAGTCATCCCAGGAGACAGTGTTACAATAAGGCATATTCGCAGCTCAGGATTGTGCATGCGTGCAGATGTGCCGCAGGTTTTCAGAACAGAAAACACAGTAAAGACCTGCGGCACATCTGTGCATGCACGGGGATATCCTACCCATGCGCCAAAATGTACAAAGACCGACTCTGGCATGGTTTGCATATGTGCAGGAAAGCCACTTTTGCAGCACAGTTTGGTCAGTTAATGGAGGCTGAAAAATAACAGCATATTCAACAGGTAAAAAAAAAAGTTACAGGGGGGCTTAGAAAAACAAAGACTGCCTTTTTAATGCTACTGAAAGACTGCACCATATACATATTTTTTATTTTGCCTGAAGTACCACGTTAAGAAAAGCTATTTATACAATTCAACTAACAAACTAAAAATGGTCTGCTTTTTACAAACTACAATCTACTTTTCTAACACTTGCCTGTAACTTATGAAAACCCCTTCAATGGAAGATTTCAAGTCTTACATATACTATACACTTTATGCCCCACTACCTAGTGTTGTACAATTTTAGAACAATGATCTGAACAATACATTGAAATGAAGTGCATTTAGTATGAAATTATGTTAATAATGGACTATATTGGACACCAATTTTAAAGATTTTTTAATCACTGCTTGTGGAATCATGGGGGAGGGAAAGCAAATTACTTTATTACTAAATGAAGTATCTTAACTGGGTGTACACTTGCAGTGTCGCTCTCCTCAAGTTTTCTGGCCAAGGACAGACACTACGACTTCTCACTGTTTACAGTGTATAACCATACAAACTTCAGAAATATTTATACTGAACAGAAACGTACAACAGTCTGATGAAAGTATGCTATTACTTAGACTTTTCTTTCATTCTGAATACTTACTTTAAGCTCTTCTTCCATTTCAGATATTCGTCTCTCCAAAGCTCTTCTTTCCTAAAGAGAGCAGAAGTTATACTATGTGAGTAAGTGGTCCAGATGAAGATAAAAGTATGAAACAACTCTTAACAGCTAAAGGGCTAGCTGTCTATCTTCCATTGAATAAAATATTTCTTCCAACAGCGGTAAATTCTTAGCAGAGCCACTGGTTTGTCTTGAAACGTAGGTTTGTGCTGCAAGCTTTCAGACTCATTTGGCACTAATAAACTCTGCCCCTATCTGCAAAGTTTAAAGTCTATAAAGACAATTCAAATACTGCTTTTAAAGGGATTCTAAAAAGGCAAAATTTTTTTTTTTACCTTAACGCATGCTCTCTATTAAAGTAAAAGCTTTTCAAAAGCGGCTTCCCTCAGCCTCCCCTTAAACATTTATCTCGATCCAGCGCTCTGCCTGTCTGCAGCAGCTCTTCTATCCTCTCCTTTCTCACAGGAGACTCAGAAGCAGTGGGAGCTGCTGGCTCCCACTGCTGGTAGTCAAATCTTGTGATGAGGGAGCGGGGCAGGGCCCAGCCACACTGTTTGTGTCTATGCATGCACACAGACTTGTTCAGGGTCAAGCCTGCACAAATGCTCCCACGGCAAGTGGCATGCTATGGGGACACTCGGAGAAAAGGAGGAGCCAAGATGGGCAGCCGGAGACCCCAGAAGATGACCTGGGCTGCTCTGTGCAAATCCATTGAATCCCCATACAATCAGATACAGGCTTTTGAATTGAGTGCTTTTAACAAGCCAGAAGGCCCCTATATTCTTTAGTCCATTAGACGCAGGACCTATGGTTGCCAAAAAGTAACTGTCAGAAAGTCAAATTTTGATTCATCTGACCACACAACAGTTTTCCACTTTGCAAGAGACAATTTTAAATATACACACTCATATACCCACAGTTGATCCAGAGGAAGGTGAAAAACCCCAGCAAAGCATGATCCAATTTGCTACAGCAGGGGAAAAAAAATCCTTCATTAGTACCCAGTTATATTATGTTCATTTAGGAAAGAATCCAGGCCTTTTTTAAAGCAATCTACTGAGGTGACCAGAACCATCTCTGGAGGGAATAAAAGTTATCTTGCGCAATGGTGAATCAACACTCAACTCAAACGCTGAGTGCTGATTCACCACTGCGCAAGATCACTTTATTATTTTCACTTTGTGTATTGTGAACACGAATTAGGTTTTGCGGCAGGTCTACCTTTATTTGGCACTTTATCTTGTTCACCTTGAACACTCACTTATTTCACTTGCATATCACTTGCTCATTTTGTGTTACACATTTTTTTTCATATTTTTTTTCCTTTTTTCTGTGGCATATTCTTTTTTTTTTTTTACATATTTTTTTACATCTCTGGAGGGAGTCTATTCTACATTTTTACAGCTTACTGTGAATAAACCTTTCCATATTTGGAGATTAAATCTTTTTTCCTCTAGACGTAAAGAGTTCCCCCTTGTTCTCTGTGATGACTTTAAAGTGAATAACTCAACACCAAGTTCACTATATGTACCCCTTATGTATTTGTACATGTTGATCTTATCCCCCCTTAATCTCTTCTCAAGAGAGAATACATTCAGTTCCTCTAATCTTTCCTCATAGCTGAGTTCCTCCATGCCTCTTATCAGTTTGGTTGCCCTTCTCAGCACTTTCTCGAGTTCCCCGATATCCTTTTTGAGAACTGGTGCCCAAAACCGAACTGCGTATTCCAGATGAGGTCTTAATGATTTGTACAGGGGCAAAATCTCTCACTCTGGAGTTCACGCCTCTTAATAGAAGAAAACATTTTGCGTGCTTTGGAAACTGCGGCTTATGATCTACCAAAACCCCCAGATCCTTCGCCACTATGGATTCCCCCCAGTTGTACTCCCCCTAGTATGTATGATGCATGCATATTTTTAGCCCTCAATTGCATAACTTTACATTTAGCAACAATAAACATTTGCCACATTTTTATGGCCCGGTGGGAGGAGGATGTCGTCTATGCCCTCGATCCCCCGGAGTTAGCTCTCTGGGCGAGGTACATAGACGACATCCTCCTCCTCTGGAGAGGGAGCGTGGATACCTTACATGCCTTTTTGAAGAAACTCAATGATAATAAGATTGGGATTGAACTAAAATATGAGATCAGTGCTTCATCTATCCATTTTTTGGATCTAGAAATAATGGTAGTTAATGATCATCTAGAGACCAAAACATTTTTTAAACCAACCGACCGGAATGGTTACATTCCGGTCGATAGTTGCCACCACGCCACGTGGCTGAAATCGGTGCCACGTAGCCAATTCACACGGATTAGACGCAACTGTAGCAACCTTACTGAGTACTTCCAACAGACACAAATTTTAAGGTCCAGGTTCATCGATAAGGGCTACGACCCCGGAGATGTGGACAGTGAAATTATGAACATCGCTCAGATTAATAGGGAATCTTTATTGATGGGACACCCCAAAAACAACTCTGATAATAAACACAAATGGTCCTTGCTGACTAATTTCTCCATACAACATAAACAGATCAAAGCAATCCTTGCTAGACACTGGAAAGTTCTTAAGAATGACCCAATATTGGGTCCGGTCCTCCCTGAACGAAGTGGTATTATTTTTAAAGGGGCTCCTTCCATTAGAGGCCAAATCGCCGCTAATGTTATCGATCCCCCTCCGATTCGTTCATTTTTTCACAATATGAAGGGCTTTTTCCCTTGTAAACGTTGTAACGTATGTCTGCACAACATCAATGGACGCAGACGAACGGAGACATTCACCTCCACCTTTACGGGGAGGGAATACCAGATAAAACATTTCTTGACATGTGAGACCAGATATGTGGTCTATTTGATCACATGTCCCTGCAAAAAACAGTATGTAGGCCGGACCATACGTACATTATCAGTGAGAGGTAATGAACACATAGCTAATATTAAAAAAGGCCTTACGAATCATAGTGTCCCTAAACACTTTTTGCAATGTCACAACCAAAATCCGAATGGTATTCAGTTCCAAGTTATTGATAAATTTATTCCACATTGGAGGGGCGCGTCGATGAAAAGGGGCGTGTCCAGATTGGAAACTTTCTGGATACACCAACTAAAATGTTACCTACCTTTTGGCCTCAATGTCGACTGGGATATAAATGCTTTTATTAACCAGTCGTGATAGTTACACTAGTAGTCCTCTCTCTCTGAATCACTGTACTTCTAATCCTTTTTGCAATTTTATGTTATTTTTATTTTATTTTCATTTCGCATATTTGTGTCAAGATGGAGATTTGGGGTTATAATTAGCTGAATATATTTTCCCCCCCTTTTACACATTATTTGTTGCTAATAATATGTACCTATTTTACCGTTCTCCATAACCCTTATTTTGGTTGATTTTGATTAGCCGTTTGGAGCTATACATTATATTGGTATAGTTTATTTAGGTACCCTCTAGGAATTTCGTGAATTTTATACATTTCTACAGTATGGTAACATATCGTATTATTAGCCAGTATTAGGTTATTGTATCTAGCGACGTTTGAGCCATGTTATACTAAATTTCTTTCTTCTTTCCCCTTTAGAGGCTGGACCGCATATGCGTGCCAGCCTTCACAGTACGTTATGTGTATTTTTATTGACGGACTATTATGTTTGCGTCCCAGGTTCAGGGAGGCTTGGTTCACATGTGCGTTCCACCCCTCGTCACTCCCGGAGATTACGGAACTGACGTCGCACACGTCTTCCCAGTGAGCGCTCCCACGTGACGCATCTGCGTCCCACCTTTCGTCACTTCCGACGGCTACGGAACTGACACCATGGACGGTTTGTCAGTACCGCCCCTTCATGGACGCTGCGCATGACGCCTCTAGCATTTGGGCCATGATTGGCCCTGGGAGGTGACACGTATGGACGTTGCCTTCCATCAGGGAGGTAGACGCCGCCCACGCTACACCTTGATGGGACCGTCCATAGAGAGGCTTGGTTTGGAGCCAGGTCCTGTCTCTTCGTGATTGGCGGTTCCTCTATTTAGACGCCCTCTTCCGGATAACCCGGAAGTAACGGCACACATGGCACAAACAGCTGCTACCATTAGGTAATTATGAGTTTTATATATATATACAGGCATTGGTGGCGGACAGTCATGTACCCCAGTTGAAGTCCCGTAGGACGAAACGTGTCGGGTGGTTATGCCTGTCTTGCCACTTTTATCTTATAGCGCTTTTTATTGTCTATACCGGACTGTGAGTGTCCGGGTTAAGGCGTGTTGTTTAACCTTCGTTTTACTAATAAATGCTTCTGAGTAAGCGGATTTACACTATGGGGTGGTTTTCTTCTTTTAAAACCCCATTTTGAGGACCCATACCTGGCCTTTTGAAGCGGCTTGTTTGTGAACATCCTCCGATTGAACCCTTGCAGACCGGGAGTCATCACTACTTGAGAGGTCGGTTGGTGAGTGTCGAGGGTCCCCTCCAACCCCTCCAACTGTCGTGGAAGTCTTCTCCCATATCCTTAAGCCTGTTAGACCCCTAGGCCGCTGGCCGAGGGGTCCACCATTTCCGGTAAGAGTATGTTTTACCTACTCCATCTTGATATATGCTGAGCCCCTTGTCCTGTGGATGCCATCCCTGGACTGAAGGTCTTCTACCAATCATCTTGACAACTACAGACTTTTGACTCTTTATTTCTGAATGTTGGTCACTGAAGTTTTCTTATTTAACTATTGACTGGACGTTTTTATGACAGCTACATTGGCTGTTATGGTATTTCACTATTTATAATCTGCATATGTGTCACCACATCACTTTTAAGGTTTTCAAATTTATCACTTTTTGAATGAGGATTAGTGAGAGAGTACCTCTTGATCCCTTTTTCACATTGGGTATAGTCAGGGGTTCGTACCAGTACTGCCTTTAATGTTGGTTGGTCCCTTCTGATTAACCCACGTATTTATGTATCATTTTCACTAGTCTAACACACAAGTTGTTTTGGTGTTTCATTAATACACTTTATTGGACTAATTTCCTCACGGATTTCCATTCTGTCAGGCCTTGTCCACTAATGTACATGATTATTTAGCGCCACACTTATGTACCCATTATCTCTTCACAATTAGTCTGATTGTTGTGTTGGCAGCTTCCTCTCGTTTTAGTTGGCGCATTATTATTTATTTATTTGTTTCAATTTGCCACATAGTTGCCCAAATAAACAGTGCATTGAGGATGTTATTCTATTGCACAGCTTGGTGTCATCTACAAAGACTGAAATGGTACTTTTAATCCCAGACTCTATATCATTTATAAAAAGATATTAAAAAGTAAGGGTCCCAACAATGAACCTTGGGGTACACCACTAATAACCTTAGACCATGCAGAGTATGAATCATTAACCATTACTCTCTGAATTTGGTCTTTTAGCCAGTTTTCTATCCATTTACAAACTGATCTTTCCAAGCCTGTGGACTTTACCTTACACATGAGCTGTGTGTGGGGAACCGTGTCAAACGCTTTTGCAAAACCCAAGTATACTACCATCCACGGCCACCCCTCTGTCCATGGTATACTATTAATATGGTTAGAAATATACCTTTTCATTTATTTTCCTCATAAAAAGAAATCAGGTTTGAAAATCAGGTCCGTCTTTCATGAATCCATGCTGTCTGTTGCTTAAAATATTATTTTCCCAGCAAGAACTTTTCTATGTGATCTTTTATTAAAACTCAAGTATCTCTCCCATTATAGAAGTTAAACTAACATGTCTATAGTTACTTGGTAAAGACTTTGATGTCTTTTTAAATCTAGGCACCACATTGGCCTTACGCCAATCCAGTGGTACTATTCAAATCATTAACAAGTTCCTAAAAATGTGAAAAACAATGGCTTTGAAATGACAGAGCTCAGTTCCTTTAGGATTCGTGGGTGTATGCATACATCCATGGACTGATTTTTGTAAGTATTCCTGAGCCTATGCAGTGGTGTCCATCACAGAATCATGCCTGTTTAATGCAGTGTGGTCTGAGGGCCGAAATAGCACGAGCATCCAATATTGTTATTCTTTTTTTAAATTTAAATAATCTTTATTATTTTTTCCACATTATACAAAATTTTTAAAAACAAGCATACCAAATTTTAAATATATCTACTATATATACATTTATGAACACATAACTATAGCAGAAAAGGTATACTCTAATCATTTTTCCCCATGTATTTCCCCACTCTCCTCCCACCCTATCCCCCTTCCCCTCCCCCAACCATGCATCTCTATTCATCCTTAATTTAACTACCATAAGGCCGCTTCTCTTATCGTTCCCTCACATTGGGTATCCCATTTCTTCTAGCCAAGGGTTCCAAAGCTTTTTAAATTCTTTCAGATTCTCTTTGTATATACTACTTTTTCCTTCCACATTGTTTCTAATACCATTTTAATCCATTCATCCTTCGTGGGGGGGGGGGGGGGGTTCTTGCCTGCCATCTTAGAGCTATTAACTTCCTTGCTTGGAATAGGCATCTTCTTACTATTTTAATTTTAAAATTACCTCTATTTATATTTCCCTCCACTCCCAAGATGCATAGTTTCGGCTCTATTTTAAGTTCTAAAGTAAGGATCTTATTTAACGTTTACACCACTTCATACCAATAGCGAAATAACTTCGGGCATTTCCATATCATGTGTATTAGGTCCCCCGATTCCTGGCATCTAGGGCATTTGTCGTCTTTCCTCCCCCCAAACCTAAATAACCTTTTAGGGGTATAGTATGTCCTATGTAATAGCATTAATTGTGAGACTTTCTGAGCTGGAGAGATTGAAACTTGGTGTCCTCCTGCCAATATCTCTTTCCATTGCTCATCCGAAATTGCACCCAGGTCTTCTTCCCATTTAGTTCTGCATTTTAGTTTTCCTGGAGTCTCTATAATACTTTTACATATATCTGGGTACGTTTCGGCTATGGGCCCCGACACGTCTAGTTTTTGAAATAAGGTAGACCTATTCCAGGCTGGCCCTTGTCCTCCAAACTGTCTACTAAGAGCATGTTTAATTTGTTGGTAGCTAAAAAATGATTGGTCTAGGATACCAAATTCCTCCTTAAGTGATCCAAATGTTTTTAAGGTGTTCTGATTATACAACTGGGCTAATTTATTTATCCCCCTTATTTCCCATGATTTTATTTTCCCTATTTCTTTTAATTCCTCTAAGTTCTTATTGTTCCATAGTGGGGTGCATTTCATCAGACCTCCCATTCCCTTCATGGCCTTAATGGTATTCCATACTTTTATCATCAATTTAATCGTAGGGGATTTAAATTGATGATAAAAGTATGGAATACCATTAAGGCCATATAATATTGTTATTCTGCATTGTCCCTTCCGCACAGATTTCTCCAGATTCTTGGAATCTTTTGATATTATATACTGTGCAACATTTTGAAATTGTTCAATGTTTAGACACAGCTTTTAACAGACTGATGAACCTCTGCCTATCTTTACTTCTGAAACACTGACTCTAAGATATGTTTTATACCCAGTCACGTTACTAACCTGTTGCCAACTAACCTAATTAGTTGCTAAATGTTTTCTCAGCTCTTCTTTCTGGTTAGTACCACCTGTTTTTCCAGCTTTTTGTTGTCCTGTCCCAACTTTGAGATGTGTTGCTACCAATTTATTAATTACCTTATTTTTTTGCATGGTACATTTTCTCATTTTAACCACTTCCCGCCCGGCCTATAGCAGAATGACGGCCGAACGGTGGTTCAGTTATCCTGACTGGGCGTCGTATGACGCCCTGCAGGATAACAGCTGCCGCACGCCCGTGGGGGCGTGCATCGCAGCAATCGGTGGTGTGTCAGACTGACACACCACTACACCAATCTCGGTAAACGTGATCAGCCGTGTCCAATCACGGCTGATCACCATGTAAATAGGAAGAGCTGTTGATCGGCTTTTCCTCACTCGCGTCTGACAGACGCAAGTAGAGGAGAGCCGATCAGCGACTTTCCTGACAGGGGGTGGGGTCTGTGCTGATTGTTTATCAGCACAGCCCCCCCCCTTCAGATGCCCACTTCAGACTACAGATAACAGAACAGAAAACAAAGAAAAACTTTTTTTCAAAATTTCTGGTCTTTTTTTATTTGTTGTCAAAAAAAGGGGGGATACCATCCAATTATGTCACACAAGTTGCCGCCATCCCTGACATAAGGAGAAAAGAAAATAACCCCTCATGGAATAGTGGGACTTTAAAGGCAACTAAATAGGTATAAAAACAATTTTATTGGTACAAATATACAAAAATATACATGTAAGGAAAAATCTACTACAATCATATGAAATGATCACTTTAACAATAAAATCAAGAGTATACTGGTGAGCGAACCAAATGTGTATTCATGTAGTCTTCCACCTGAGCGCAAAAAATTTAAATCGCAGAGGTGATCAAATACCACCAAAAGAAAGCTCTATTTGTGGGAACAAAATGATAGTTTGTTTGGGTACAGTGTAGCATGACCGCACAATTGTCATTCAAATTGCGACAGCGCTGAAAGGTGAAAATTGGCTTGGGCAGGAAGGTGTATAAGTGCCTGGTATTGAAGTGGTTAAACATTTCATGTTTTCCATTGTCTATTGTGAATAAAATCTGTTTTTATGAGAGCTGCAAATCATTGCATTCTGTTTTTCACGGTGTCCAATTTTTTGGAATTGGGGTTGTACATGAGCCACAAGTTCATCCAATGCATTTGCCCAAGGAACTCATCTGGAGAGCCACAACAGAGACAAATCTGGAAATGGAGTTTTAGACCATTATCCCGGTCCAGATTCTGGTGGCCAAGATAGTCCGCCTGCCAGTTTTCCATTCCCATGAAGTGAAACACAGATAGGGCTGGTACATGAAGATTCATCCAACTGAGAATCCTAAACACCCCCCCATGCCCACCAGGGAGCTCCTGGTGCTGCCCTAGGAATTGATGTAGACCAAAGTCATGGCATCATCCGATTGTAGTCTGGTCAGGAAACCCCCGGGTAGTCTTCCAATGTGAGTGAACTGTCTAGAGCTCCAGAAAGTTGATGAGATGGCTGGTCTCCTCCGGAAACCATCGGTCCTGAACAGACAAGTGGATCCATCACAACCCCCACACCTGAAAAAGCTGGTGTCTGATGATAATCTGGCAACCGAGAGGAAAAACAAAGAACAAGTTCACGGGCCTAACAAACTAAGGATGCATTGGTCAGAGCCAGTGACCAAGGAATGCTGTTCCCTTGGTAACAACTCAATGTAGATGCCTGGAAAAGTTTCATGCACAGGGACCCCCTGCAAAAGAAGCCATGAGGCCCAGAATGCTCATGGAAGAACGCAAGTATGCAGTTCACATGGCAATTAAAAGACATGGAGACAGCTTCTAAAGTTTCTCCTGTGGCAGGAAAACCCATGGCCTCAAAAGATGTTAAGGAGTTTTCCCAAATTCTCTAACGAGGAGGGGGATATAGGACAGACTTGTGTCCGAAGTTTGGTTGGACACCATACACTTTCGGAAAAAAAGCAGTGGCAAAAATACATGAACCCCTTACAATTAACTTGTCTTGTACAGGTAATTTACCATAAACCTGATCCTCATCTAAATCAAAATAATAGACAAACACAATGTGCTTAAGCTGATAACAAACACGCAAGCATTTCTAATTTTTCGTGTCTTTATTAAACATAACCTATTAAACATTAACAGTATTGGAGAAAATTAAGTGAACCCTTGCAGTTAATAGTCAAACTTCCTTTGGCAGCAATGACTTCAAGCAAGAGCTTTTGGTAGCTCTGGATCAGACCTGCATAATGTTCAGGAGGAATCTGACCAGTCCTCTTCACAAACTGCTTCAGCATAGACACACAATTGGAGGTCTAATGTGAACGGCTCTCATGAGGTAAATTCACAGCATCCCTATGGGGTTAAGCTGTGGGCTCTGACTGGGCCACTCCAAAAGGCACATTTTCGTTTTCTGAAACCAGTCTGTGGTGGATTTAGTTTGATGCTTGGGGTCATCGTTCTGCTGCATCACCCAACTTCTACTAAGCTTTAGCTCACAGCCACCCTGACATTATCCTGTAGGATATTTTGGTAAACTTTGCAATTCACTCGATGATGACAAGTGGTACAGACCCTGAGGCAGCGAAAAAAGACCAATTTATAAAGTTCCCTCCACCACAGGGACAATGTTTGATGTTGGTAAGCTGTGCCACACAGTGCTGCGAATTCTTCAAACAACTAAACTTTTGTTTCTTCAGGTCACATGTTCCCAGTAGTGTTGTGGTTTGCCAAGGTGCTCTTTGGAAAACTTCAGGTGCACAGTAGTGCTTTTTTCTGGACAGCAGCAGCCTTCTCTGTGGTGTTCTGCCATGGGCACCCTGTCTGTTCAAAGGCTTATATATGGTAGACGCGTGACAGGGATTTTTCCCAGTTCCAGCGATGTCTTCAAGCCTTCAGCTGTTACTTGTGGATTCTTGAGGTTCTCATTGAGGATTCTGCATCATGTCTTGGGAGTCATCTTGGATGGGCACCGACTTCTAGGAAACACAGCCACGGTACATTTATGGACACTTTGTATAACTGTCCACTGATTGATGCCTAAACAAGGAGATTGCTTTGTATCCCTTTCCAGTCTTATGCAGATGAACTACTCTTGAGTTCTCAGAGCTCCTTTTTGTGAGGCATGGTTCACGACAGCTGATGCTACTTATGAACAACAATCTAAATGCTGGAGTGTCTCATCAACAAGAGTAGCTCTAAAACCACACCTTAAAACTCATTTCATTAATTGGACTCCAGATGTGCAAACTACTGACACCAATTTGCTTTTGTTTAAGTAGTTAGCCTGTGGGTTCACATCCTTTTTCTTCCAGCACTGTGAATGTTTAATGGACATGTTTAATTGTTTGCGTGTTATTAGCTAAAGCACATTGTGTTTGTCTATTGTAGTGACTTGCATAAGGATCAGATCGTATTTTATTGCAAATTGCTGCAGAAAACTAAATTCCAAGGAGTTGACGTACTTTTTTTTTCTGCCACAGTATCATAACTAGGAGGATACCTTGATTCAGGGGGCCTAAACCTGAGGGGAAAATGCAAATTGAGGGGAAAATGCAAATTGGGGGGAAAAGAGCAACCTAGATAGGAACTGTAACGCTGTCATAGGAGGCCTAGGCATCTAAGATGAGATAGCCAGCAAGCCACGAATAAGTGAAAACAACTCAAATGAAGATATTGAGGTGGGGGCATCACCAATGCAGAGGAAAACCTTTCCTGCAGACGTGGCAGAACTGCCAGTAACATTTGAATGCACAGCAAAAAGGATATTGAGATTATAACTGGCTTTGAAACAGCATTCAAGTTCGGAGAAGTCAAAGCCAGCCTGACACACATATCCTAAAACGTTGCCATATGGAATCCTGGACCTGAATGGCCAAAAAAGGAAGCCGAGAGTATCCAAACACCCCATTGGCCATGCTCTGACCAGAAACAGAGGCCTCCAGAAATGGGAACTAAACTGGAGCACAGATAAGTCTGAAGGAGAGGCGGTCCTAAGGAATGCCACGACTGGTGAAGGATTGGCCAGCGTGCATGCATCCATCCACGCAGAGGCATAAGCCTAGTCAATGAGGACTTAGCCGGGGAAACCCAAATGAGTGAATTGCAGATCAGGCTGCAGACATCAAGATAGGAGGATGTCTCATGCCATGTGTAGGGATTCAGCCCCTGGGGGCCAGGGCAGAATGTGTAACCAGTGAAAAGATCCCACAACTGCAGGGAAGTGGATCTAATAGCTGCATTACCAGCACTCCCAGCTGACTAAACCACATTACCTCGAACAGGGCATAAGGGACATGAGGTGGCACAGTCCATGGCCATCTTAGGGCTATGACCTGGGCAGGAAGAAGGGGGGGGATCAGCATCACTGACAGAGAACCTGAGTGCACAGATAGTGCATCATACTCCTGCCAGTATTTGTAGTGATAGGGTCCCATCTGCATTGTAGCACAATCCAGTGGCTATGCACTGACAGAGATGCAAAGTGCACATGCTGAGCAGTTGAGAGGCAATCATGAGATTCTTCACCAATGAAGCGCTGCATACCTGCAGGTCCCCCCCAAACTTAGAAATCTCCAGGTGAGGGAATGAACACCTCTGATCCTATGTTGATCGGGATGACATCATAGCTTTGCGATACTGCAATGGAAGTCCAACTGTCGTACGCATCTGCTGAGGGGCGAGTCCTTGCCGACCAATCTGTGGAGCAAAGCCATGGCAGCCGATCCCCTTATACTGGGGAAGGCATGTGCTCGTTGATGCTGGGGGGGGGGGGGGATACCGGATCTATGATACCTGGCCTCTCACCCAGCACCACAGTTGATTGTCTTCAGAATCCACCGAGCAGAACTGGGGAGGGTATCAATCACCTGAAGATATGAGCCCATAACCCATTGTGTATGAATAGTTTGCCAGCATCCTGTACTGCTAAATTAACTGCTTGCCGCCCGCCATATAATGGCCAGGCGGTGCGGCTCTCATTCTGGGCCAGCGTCATATGATGTCCGTCCATTTAAACAGGGAATGCACACGCATCCCTGTCCCTTCGGTGGAGGCGTGTCACAGAGACACCGCTCGCCACCAAGGGGGGTGAACAGCCATTGGGCATGGCTGTTTACTACGTGATCGGCCGCTATGAAGTCACAGCCAATCACAGATAGTACCGCCGCATTTTGCATGGTGCTTGCGTGCGATCACACTGCGCGTGCACGTCGGTGGCAGCATGTTCCCGGGAACACAGCTCGTCACAGACGCTGGTAAACAACCATTGGTCAGCAGCTGTTTACCACGTGATCGGCTGTGATCCTTTCACAGCCGATCACTAAATGTAAACAGAGCGGTAACGAGATGTTACAGGGTTCTCCGCCTCACACACCGATCGTGTGCGAGAAGGAAATTGCGGTAACAACTCGTGCACACCAATCACACTGATTGAGCGCGCCGGCCCCCCCCCAATAAAAAGGACCCGTCAGTTCATCAGCGTACCCGTCACCAGGCCATCAGAGTACCTGTCACCAGGCCATCAACACCTGAAGGTACTACTTCAATGTAGGGCCTCTGTATGTGGCCAGGCTGTGTAAAAGTCTCACACATGTGGTATCACCATACACGGGAAGAGTAACAGAATGTATTCTGGGGTGTAATTTTTGCTATATACATGCTGTGTTAGATATATCTTATAAATTGACAACTCTGTGGAGAAAAAAAAAAAAAAAAAAAAAAAAGCGTTTTCATTTTTTTCCACATTTTCCATAAACTTCTGGAAAAAAAAATGAACAGTTCAAAAGACTCATTATGCCTCATAGATTATACGTTGGGGTGTTTGCTTTGCAAAATGGGGTCATTCTGTGGGCAATTCCATTGTCCTGGTGCTCCAAGGCCTTCAAAATTGTAATAGGTGGTTGAGAAATGAGATGTGTGGTTTATGCTCGTAGAACGCCTGAAGGTGCTACTTCAATGTTGGTCCTCTGTATGTGGCCAGGCTTAGTGAAAGTCTCACACATGTGGTATCGCCATACTCGGGAAGAGTAGCAGAATGTATTTTGGGGTGTAATTTGTTGTATGCATATGCTGCGTGTGAGAAATAACCTGATAATGACAATTTTGTAAAAAAATAAATAAATAAAATAAATCAATCTTCATTTTGCAAAGAATTGTGAGAAAAAATTACAACTTAAAAAAACTCACCATGCTACTTAATACCTTGGAATGTCTACTTTGTAAAAAGGGGTCATTTGTTAACACTTGTTAATGTTTCAAGAAATGAGATACACCTGATGTACTGCCTGATCAGATGTGATCAATTTTCAGTAATTGGCACCATAGTTTGTACTAGGGTTGTCCCGATACCACTTTTTTAGGACCGAGTACAAGTACCGATACTTTCTTTCAAGTACTCGCCGATACCGATTACCGATACTTTTTTTTTAAATGTCACGTGACAGTGTTTTTTGGGTTTTTTTTTTTTTTTAACAGTGCTTGCTTTTTTTGGGGGGGGGGGGGGGGGGTGAACGGTGTATGTGTGTGTTTTTTTTTTTTTTTTTATTATCAACTTTTATTTTTTACAATAATATATTTTTTGTTCTTTATTGTTTTTTTTTTTTTTTAATCAGCCCTTTTGGGGGGCTTTGGTGAGATATCAGGGGTCTTAACAGACCTCTGATATCTCCCCCTTGAGACAGAGAAAGAGACAGAGGATAGAGATTCCCCAGTCCCTTTCTCTGCAGCCTCAGCTGCACTGAGAATGAATGGAGAAAAGACAGCAGCTTCTCTCCATTCATAAACTGACACATCGTAATCACAAGAGATTACAATGTTTCAGTTATTGTGAATGGACAGAGTCAGCTGACTCTATCCATTCCATACACAAAGGAAGGAGGGGGAGGACTGAGGAACGGAGGGGGAGAACGGAGGGAGACAGATAAGGAGAGCAGAACGGAGGGGACAGATAAGGAGAGCAGAACGGAGGGGAACAGCGGAGAGGCACAGAGGAAAGGAGGGGGCACGGAGGAGGATGCAGTGACAGTCAGCTGTGAGCGATCACCGCTGTATGTCACTAAAGCTGGTGAAAGCCGCTGGGGGAGAAGCTTGTAACTCCCCCACGCGCCGATCACAGCTGACTTTTAGGTATCGGGGAAGCATTGGGAGCATTTGCCCGAGTACAAGTACTTGGGCAAATGCTCGGTATCGGTGCCGATACCGATACTAGTATCGGTATCGGGACAACCCTAGTTTGTACACTCTAACTTTCACAAAGACCAAATAATATACACTAATTTGGGTTATTTTTACAAAAGATATGTAGCAGTATAAATTTGTCAAAATTTATGAAGAAAACTTACTAATTAGCAAAATTTTATGACCGAAACAAAGAAAGGCATTTTTTCACAAAATTCAGTCTTATTTACAGCACAAAAAATAAAAAAACCCACTAGTGAATAAATACCACCAAAATAAAGCTCTATTTGTGTGAAAAAAGGACGCAAATTTCATATGGGTACAGTGTTGCATGACTGAGTAATTGTCATTCACAGTGTGAACGCTGAAAGCTGAGAATTGGTCTGGGCAGGAAGGGGGTGTAAGTGCACTGTACTGAGGTGGTTAAGATAGTTAAAGCAGAGCCTAATTGTATCTGAGGAACACAAACTGAACCCCCCTCCAGCATTTCTAGCTGCGGCACTAAGGGCAGATTATTCAAGTAGCATTTACTACCTGAAATCCATCTGTCCTAGCTCAGGCATGTAGGCGGGAGGGGGTGCTTAGCTTAGAAGCCCATCCTCTCAATGAAAGAAAGAAAAAATGTATCCTGGGATGTAGGACATTTGGATTTGGCCTAGGTCAAAAACCATGAAGCAACTGAAGTTTTGAAAAAAATAAAATAAAAAATAGTTAAGTAAATATTATATAACTACCCATTTCTTAAAGCTAGTAGCATAAGGATTAAGTTTTAAGAATGAATTCACACTACATGTGGTGATACATTTAACTGCATTGTAAAATGTCTGTCACCACAGGGACACACAGGAAACAATTGTTTCCTATGTGTTCCATCCACAGTGGTTTCCTATGTGGACCATTCCTAAGGCTGCGCTGCAGAATGCTGCATTTTATCGCAGCGCAAACAATGTACAGCAACGAATCGCACTGCTGTACATTGCCGTGAATGAAGAGTACATTTTGTACACTTCAAATAAAGTCAGTACAAAGAAGAAAAGAAGGAAAAAAGAAAAAAGGGGGGGGGGGTGTAATATGCTGAATCATGCACCACACTGCCCCTTACTGCAGCTGACTACGGAGAGCTGTCGAATCACTGTGGTAACTCTCTGTTGCTGTGTGAATAAAGCCTTAATGTTGATTTAGAGTTTTACCGCTTTAAATATAAGAAAACAGTTTTTTTCTCTTTCAAATCTAACTGTATTCATAAATTACTTTCTTTGTGCATTTTAAAAATGAAGATTGAGGCTGCATTCACATATACGTGAATTGTATGTGACATTCTCCGCATCCAATTCGCATTACAGGCGAGTGTGACCGGCTCCCAATGGAGCTTGTTCACACAGGTCTGGGGCGGCCGCAGAGTGGATTGAAAAAGGGTCATGTGCGTGTTTGGGTCTGGTTCAGGTGTGAATTCAGGCAAATATTTGGACCTGAATCGCACCTGAACCGCTGAACAGACACGCACTGGACCCCAGGCATGAACCCGCAGCACTTATGTGAACCTGCCCTGAGACCAGAGTTGTAAGGAAAACCAATTATTCCCCATGCTGGCTTTACTCTCTAGTGAATCACTGACTAGAACCAAGCAAGCAGGATGTCAGTTTAGACGTTTCAGATTTTACTTGTTATAAAAGTTTGCTCCGGATTATTGACACATTAAGTAGGGATGCCAGGATTCTAGTGATTGATCACCACCACCACAGGTTGTGAATAACCAGTGACATTTCTTATACCATGAAGCAATAGAAATTACTTACCCTTTTTTCAATTTCTAGAAGTGATCTGTCTGCAAATCGTTCTTGCCGCTGAAACAGAAAAGCCAAATTGGCATCAGCAGGATGCATAACCTCCTGCAAAGCGTCTCTGACCTCACAATTTTGTCAAGTTATTCAAAAAGTCAATCTAAAATACAAGCTATTCCTCTACAGAACTTCTACTGGTTAAAATAGAGCAGCAAAAATGATTAGTTCCTACAAAGAGAATACTTTAACCCTTTGCCTCCAGAGCCATTTTTTGTGCTTTTTATATGCATCGCCCTTAGGGAAGCCCATTCACTTAAACGTGCTGCCGTACACGGGACCTACGCATTTTGACACATTTGTTAACTACATTTGTGGTGCAATTACCAATTAATGGCACTGCAAGCGTGACCCCGCCACCTCGACTGCATCGCGTTACTGAAACGTGTGGCAAAAACACAAGTGTGAATGCAGCCCAAATTTTAGGCTTGAAAAGAAGTTAAAACCCCCAGAAATTATATATTTTCTGAAAGCACAAACCCTGGAGAATAAAATAGTGGTAGTTCCATTTTATTGGTGACACTATTTGTGCAACAGTTTGTCAAATTTGGTCAACATCATTATCAATAAAAATAGTTAAATTTTAGGGCACACAAACACAATATATTACCCAATTTTCTGGTGAAGTATAAAAGATAAAGTTGTGCTGAGTAAATAGATACTCAACATGCAAGCTTTAAAACTGCAGGGCCGTGACAATTTTGAAGGCCTTTACAGGTCATAACTGGGAATAATGGCCCTGGATTTATTGAACTCACTCCAGCGTGCACAGCAATATAACATGCATACCGCAAACATCTTTGTGTGTAGATGCCCCCCTTTAGCAGTCAGGATTATGTAAACCCCCCCCCCCCCATGTTGCTACTGAAGTAAGCCTTAGGTCAGTGGCAGTAATAGGGTTAAAAGTTAGCAAATACATCAAAGTGATGAGGCAGACAAAACCACTACCTGGATATACCCATGTCCTAGCATAGTATAAAACCTAAAATGTTTCAAGGTATATTCAAACCTGTGTTGCTTTTTCAAGCTGTAACTTTAGTTCTGTTAATTCCAGGTTGGTGTCATGCAACTGGGCCTTCAGCTTCTCATTTTCTGCTATAATTTGTTCATACAACTGGAAATAAGCAGAAAAATCAGACAGTTAGCATTTGAATATATTGTGCTTTGTAATAATGAATTCAAGCAAATGTACACCGAATGTGTTGTTCAGGCAAGCATTATGACATTTTACTGTTAAGGCATAGGAAAGATTAGCATGTCTCCCTTTACTCAGCTGACTGCCGTAATTTGTGCCTGCATAGGGATAGAACACAAGTTCAGGAAAAATGGGTCTTAAGTTGCTACAAAATGACTTGTGTAACAGCCTACAATGAGAAAAATCCTTATAAACTGCAGACTATCAAACTGAACAGAAACTGTTTTGATGAAAGGAAATCAATTGCAAGAGACTTTTTTTTGTTGCAGAATGGCAAGTCATTTACCTTTTTAAAATCAGTAGAGTCGTCCTTTTCTAGTCTGCTGTGACTAAATCTTCCTCTTTCTAAATAACTAGAAGATCCCATATTTGATTCATATCGATCACTGGCTAGAACACCTGATGTTCCTGGATACCTGCAAACCAATTATTTTACATTTTTACACAGAAATCTTGTCTCTCATGGTAAGGTTACTTGAATGTTAATGCTTTATTAACAGTGTAAAGATGCAATAAATATTGGCAGGTGAAAAATGAAATCTCTCAAAACAAGGTACTGGAAGCCATAAAAGGTTTTTTGTTTTTACACAAAACGTTTGCAGATCATTTAACATTTTAAGCAACACAGAAATTTAAGACAAAATAGGCTATCTGTAATTAGCACCTATTGTTAATACTGATTTTTACACAATTTCTGCACCAGTCAAAACTTTTACAGCAAATAACCAAGCATATGCTTTACATATTTGCTTTCAGATTTGATGATTCTACAAAACGTACATCATTCTGGTCTCACAAGTTTCTAAAACACAAAAATGGTCATTTTTATTGTGTAAAAAAATATGAGAGAGCATGTAATCACTCCAACTGGCCATACATAGTACAATTTCTGAACAGTCCCCTCTAGATTTAACTTCAACTATGTAGTGCAAGGACCTCCCTGACTGGATACAAATAAACGTGTTTAGGTTTGACCTCATATTATGGGGTTTTTGGGAAATCTAAAGGAAAACTGTACAATAGATTTGTATAATGTATGGCCAGCTGAAGTTATTTTAACCCTGCTTTTGGACAACAGGCTGAACAATGTATGACGAGCAAACAAATTTACTATAAACAGCAGGAGCTGGTAAACAACGTGCAGAAAATGCATAAAGTCTATATGACCCATTCATTAAAGAGTATAATACAGACTGGGTATTGTAGAAAATTTCATAATGTGCTACAGAGGAAAAAACAAAACAAACATACCTTGACAGGCTGTCCATCTACATATGGAGGAAAAAGAAAAGGGAAAGTAGTAAATCACACAACTGAACAGAATATAAAAAAGCAAGGCAAATAGTTATTAAGCTTAAGCTAGGGGACCACAACATTGCAGTGTCATTAAACCCCAAATAGGTTTTGTGTGTATTACTTTTAATGTATTCTAAAGCTGTGTGCAAAAGCTTTCCAGCATGTAACTTTCCTTTGTAAATAAATACCTGGTTCTTGTCAACCCATGGACTTCCTTGCTAGTGGCAGCCATAAAGCAGCCAATCCTCTGGATGCAGTGTTGCCATTCTAATTGTGGATGCTCTAACAGCAGCTCATCATATTCCACTCTGTCCCCTGGAACCAACTCAAAGTGACTCTTCAGTGGCTTCAGAGGGTTGAATGAGAGACGCCTGAAACACCGCTCTTTCGCTTTCTTCCTCTGTCCCTCCTCAGCCCACCACTCAGTGCTTTTAACCACCCTGCATCTTCATCTCTTCAAGAATGCTGCTAATATGCCATTAGCTGAGCTGCAGCTGAGGGCAGAGGGACAGGCATCATAGCAATGGCAGCTATGGGGAGAAAGACAGGTGGGAGCGAAAGCAGCCAAGCAGTGGGCTGAAGAGGAACACAAAGATGGCCCAGGAGCGTGTCAGGCTCCTAACAGTCAAATGCATTCTTTTTTTGTTACACTTGACCTCAGATTAAACTTTCTGCATTTCTTCGCCCTCTTATCACAGTGACATGCAGAGCAAATGCAGTAAATCATGTAACCAGACTTTCTAAACACAAAAAGAAAAGTTATTTTTTTTTCTCTCTTCACGTGGGCTGAACACTCTTGCTTCTATTGTAAGATTTGCTATTGTGTATGAAACCGGATGTCCCTGTAGCCGCACGATGATGCATTATCCCCATGATTAAGCTTTGAGGAGCGGAGCGAGAGCCTTGGCTGAGGTTGCCATATACCATCACAAGTGGGTTTGCTTCAATGTGCTGCTACAAGGAACATCCATTTTCATACACGTTGACGTCAGGAGCCGGGATGAGCTCCTTCCCCAGCCAGCACTCACAGTAGTGGACTGAGGACCAGCACCCCTTCCTAAGCCTGAACTGCTCGCACACGAGATTTGCTCTTCACAAATGTAAACGTTTTAAAATAGGTTTAATATCACTTAGTGATCTTTAATAAAAATGAATGGACAGCGCAAGTTCCTGCTAGTTTAACTTCCTTTATCAAAACCCAGGAGTTCGACAGTACGTCACTTAAAAGCATGACTAAAACTTTGTTTAAATGACTGCCAAAAGTCTGTAGCGTTAAATCACTTTAACTGGTTTGTCAAGTTTCCATAAAATGTCTTGGCAACACAGGTAGGTATTAAGTTTCTCTCTTAGATCAATGAGACTAACTAGTGATCTTTTGTCTACTTTCAGCATTCTTGAGCAGATGCCAGATTTGATGGTATGCTCTACACACCATTATGACTGCACTTCTAAAAGGAACCTGTGAAGTAGGAATTTGTATTCCTCTTATTTATACAAGAACCTGCAGAAGAAATAAATCATACAACTATTTGAAAGATCCTGTCATGTAGGCAACCCTGCCAAAGTTTATGTCAGCTTCACTACAAACATACATTCCAATATATAATCTTTAGATATCTTTAATATTTAAAGAACATAAAAAAAAGTATATCCATTCATCATTCCTGGGGTGGGCAACAGCTAGGCAAACAGAACCATGCCAACAATAGGAGCAAAGAAACAAACAAGGTTCAAAGACCCAACTTGGGAGTTCCAATGTGGAAAGCTTCACCTGTAGAGGCCTGGGCATCCACCAAGTACAACCTGGAGAAGGTATCAACTGAAGACCAGATTGTTGGCTTGCAAAGCTGAGCAGGAGATACTTGATGTCAGCATGCCTAGGAAACCCCCACTGAAGCGGTGGAGTACATAAGAGTACTGAAGGAACCTTATCCTTCAGCGTGTAAGCCGTCACAATGAGATATCTTGCCCAACTGAGAATGCAAGTACATATTCTACATAGAGGCTGCGGTTTTCAGGTAAACTCTGATAACTCAGAACACAACCAGACAATGCAGAGCAATTTCTTTGTGATACGCAAGAGCAGGGCACAAGGAAGAAAGGAAAAGGTCTTTACCAAGGTGGAAGGTAGAGGTCGACTGATATGAGGTTTTTCTCTGGCCGATGCCGATATTTAGAAATCGGGGGAGGCAATGGCTGATGTATGATGTCGATTTTTGCGGCCGATATTTTAAGCCAATTTTTCTTTTTTTGGCAGGTGGCACAGGTTGCCACTGGCGAATGGCACTGGCAGGCGTCACTGATTGGCGTCACAGATTGGCACTGTGACACATCATGGTTAACACATATACTCAAAGGTTAGTGAGGTCTTTGAGAAGATTGTCAAGGTATCCAAAGACTGGAATACCTCAGGTGAACACCACCAAAACTAATGCAATGACTGAATGGGGAGGCCAGAAACTAATGTAGCTGTTTCCGCACAGAGCAAATTGTATGAAATCGCTAATGACCTTGCAAGATAGGGATGTGTAAATGCACATGCTTTAGGTCAATGGATGCCAAGAAGTCTCCATGATAAAAGGAAGACAATAACTGAACAGATTTTCAAACAGATTTCAGGTTCAAAACAGAGAACATACTGAAAGTAAAAGCCCACGATGGGATTTTTGCCTTTTTTGGATTTCAGAGCTGCAAACAGATTTCCAATAAAAACCTCAAAAACATTTGGTTGGAGAAACTGAAACAGCAAACCCCAGAAATGCTGGGGCGCTGAGACACAGGAAGATGCAAAGAAAAGAATCAAGACAAAGTAAGTCAATCTCTATTTAGTAGACTTCAAATACCATTACCCGCAACTATCAGCTACGCTTGCATCTCCTTGAAAATAGTCAGGCATCCACCTCCAACCTCAGATAGAAGAAATTCTAATACATGACTAGTAAAGGAAAAAAAAAAAAAAAACCACACACAAAAAAGCTTACTTTGCTGTCTTTCTTGTTGGTGCTGTCATCTGTGTCTGACTGATGCTCTTGGTCATTTTCATCACTCTGAGAGATAGAAAAATAAAAACGAAAGACTGTATAAGAAAAAAAAAAAAATTCATACAATTTGCTGGCTATAAAATCTAAACTTCTAAGTTGGTAAACTGTAAAAGATGTGTAAACAAGTTGAACAGTTGTACATTTAGTGCTAAACAAGGAAAAAAAAAAAAAAAAAATCAAAACTGTTGAGAGCATTTTCATAAATGCAGAGGGGTGGGGACCTGTGTCCCCCAATGGAAGTTTGAAGTACCTATAAATTCCAATTGGAGTACAATACAGGACACAGTAGTGTCTTGGGCTATGGTAATATGCTGCTACCTTCAGGTGATTGGACAAAGCTTAGCTGGGAACTGCCCCTCAGTGTATCTATATAAATCTGATCCGCCCATGAGGCTCAAGTTTTTGAGAAAGCAGTAAAGATATTACAAAGGAAGAGGGAATGGACCCATTTCTTGTACGCCAAGATTCTTAGTCCATGGGACATCCCCAAGCAATAAATCTAGGGGTGGGTAATAAATAGCCTAGTTTGCAGCAACAGACTCACAGGGAGAACAAGTAGGGTCAAAGAACTGAACAGGTGATGCAGCACCTGGCATCTGAGGCAATAATTGTAGGAATCCACCCAAGTATACCCAGAGGTTGCCAACATCCCGATATCAGAGATCACGTAAAGGGAGTACCCCGGGACATTTAAGTGCAACTAATAAATAAGATATGAAAAAATAGAAATGTATTTATTAATACTTTGCATGGCATGCCCCTGAAGAAAGGACTCCATATCAGTCCTGAAACGCATCAGGCCCAATACTGAAGGATCTGTATTTACATGATCCAATTCTACTCTTTGTTACACCTTTTATATTAATAAATATATTTCTATTTTTTTCATATTTTGTTAATGATTAGTTGCCCTTAAAGTCCCACGGTACTTTTATTGAGGGGTACTCTTTACATGATATTTGCATCTGAGGCAGGGACCAGCAGAGTCTCAAAAGACTGACATGTTTTCAAGGCAGGACACAGGGAGGGAGAATGCCATTCCCAATAAATACGATAAAAGGTGCCCTAGGTAAGCAAGGACAGGCTTCCAGGATACTTTGTCCCCATGTCAGTAGGAAAGAAAACCCAAAAAGAGCACAGGGGAGCCACAGAATAACTATGGCTGTTAAGGTACCAGCGAGAATGTTTAATTGTTACAGAGGCTTTTATAAGGGAACATTCCTTCCGAGTACAAAGGGAGGGCAAGAGCACCTGAGGAGGGCCCCAGAGAATTACAACAGAGAATAAAAGCAGCAACTTCTTGCAAAACAGGAGTGCATATGTCGAATAAAACCAAGGTGTGAGAAAGAGGATACACAAGGCCTAACCAAGACCTGCCAGGTACCAGGGGCCAGTTGTTTCACAACAGAAGTTGCAGCAAGAGAAATGGCAACAGGTTTTAGGATGGGGATCCCTATTTTCACAACAGGTGAGAACTATACATCCATCTAATCTATACTCAGACAAAAAAAAAAAAATAATAGGAAAAAAAATGTATACATTAAAAATAAAAAGGGGCAGACTTGATGGACAGGGTGTGTGTGTGTGTAGGGGGCGATCTGCAAGTCTGAGAAGAGAGGGGTGCCCAACAGAGTTTGGAATGTGTCTAACTGGTGACCATCAAGGAATTTGAAATGCTGGAAGAACGCCTCCAAATGCGCAATTTTCCTGCTGGTGTGATTAGCTCACTGATTTTCCTAGAAGTCTGCCATAAGAAACAAGTCAGATTTTAAAAGCTAAACAAGAGGAATATGACCTGTCTCAACCTGGAATTAAACCCCAAAATGTATATATATGTAGAAAAAAAGGAAGGGTAGGATTGGGACTTTAATTGAGGCATGTGGGTGTATATAAAAAATATGTATGGAATGTAAATACATTGAATTTTACAATCCCCTAGGGGTAGTTCATGATAGAGAAATTGGTAAGCATAATCCAATAATATAATAAGGTGTTTATGATGTAAAGATACAATCCTAAAAATCAACATAAATTGATATAATTATAATTCATTAATACAAGATAGGTTACTCAGCATAATTTGTGACAAACATTACATGGCATTCATATACACACATTCAAACATACTAACATTTACACATCAACACTAATCCACTTCACACTCAGTATATATTTTTTGATATATTTTTGCATTAATCACACCTATTTTTAGGTTTGTATATAATTTTATTCATCCGCACACATTTTTGCCTTTTATTTCATTTTCATTTATCCTCACACAGTCATGTCTTTCACTTCTCTTATATCCTCACCAACACTGTATACATACGTATTTCACCCCTTTCTTCATTTATTCAATGCCTTTTTCTGTTTCCTCTTCATTACACAGCACCCAGCAGATGTCATTTACGCGCACAATATGCATCACATACCTTTGCATTGTGACTGCCGACCTAGCCCCATGGCTGTCTCTCAATCTGGGTCTCCATTTGGCTGCTCCCTGTCTCATTCCCGGGGAAGATTACTCACACCAGACCACCATTTAACCCCACCCTTGGAGCTGTTTTCAATCTATGGGCTACTTTGTAAGTAGTAATAGACCTGTTGCCATTTTCCACCTTTAGGATACAATGCATAGCTAGCTATTAAATTCATTAATTATCTTATTATTTTATGGTTTAATTTATGCATCCAACTCCTGACGATTGGCAAAAGGCCATGAGTGTTCATCTAGGGATGCCAAGCTACGCTTGATCTAATAAACTGCAACTAATCATGTTCTCTACCTGTATTATGTGAATTATGTTTATATTATGTATTTTATATTTCTATTCATATTTATTTGGCTTTTCTGCTATGAAATGTTTGTCACAAATTATGTGAGTAACTTATCTTGTATTAATAAATGAATTCTAATTATATCAACTTATGTTAATTTTTTATGATTGTATCTTTACATCATAAACACATTATATTATTGGATTATGCTTACCAGTTTCTCTACCATGAACTACCCCTAGGGGATTGTGACATTCAATTTATTTACATTCCACACATTTTTTTTTTATATACACCCACATGCCTCAATTAAAGTCCCAATCCTACCCCTCCTTTTTCTACAAGTCAGATTTTAAGCATCCTCTGCAATAGAAACTTTGTTTAGTGAGATATTACCTAAAAGTTAATCACTTCTAAAGAGATGCAGACACCAACTTTTTATCAGATCAAGTGTGCCAAGTGATTACAATGAACCAGACACTTCCATTCAGCATCAATACCCAAGAACATGGCAAAACAAGCACATATAATGTTAGGTAATAAAGCTTAAAACTCTGCTTTTTAAATTGAGGCTTTCAAGTAGGAAAACCATTTAGTTAGATCATATAAACTACACTTACATCTTGCGTCCAAAAGGAAACACCAGTAGAACGTCTTTTTTCTCTCGGTCGCCGTCTTTCTCGTATTGATTTTGACTGAGACTTGTCCTCCGACTCTTTTTCCTCCTCTTTTTTTTCATCTGAAGAACAAAATTATTCAGAAAGTGCCTGATGGGGTTTCATAGACACCAATTTAACTGTACAAACAGCAGGTAGACCTGCACTACACAATACACTTTTTTATGCAATGATAAATGGACAAAAAGTTGACAATATAAAGATCTGGAAGAAGATCTCGCCTTTCATTTGTGAATGTATCAAATGACATGAAATATCCATTGTGAAAAAACAGCTCTGACTAGTTGAAAAAAAAGCCCTTGCTATAGGTGTAGGTAATTTGTGTACCTCCCAAAGCCATATTGGAATACTCCCAGGAGGTTGCTAAGTAAGCTCAGCATTGGAGAGCTTATTCCTTTCACAATGGAGGGGAGCAGTGATGACTAGGCCTCAATTAGCAATATCCTAGAAACGTCCTGGGAGTATTCCAGTCAGGCTTCAAGAGGCACACAAATGGCCTATAGAAAGGTCATTATTTAACTTTGGATAAAGCTGCACAGTTTGTTTTTATTTACAGACGCCCCTTATCTGCATAGGCAGTTTTTGGTACAGGTGAACTAACCCTTAAAAGGTACAAGTTAAAAAAAATATATGTATTTTATTTTACTTGACAAGGTTGCTTTAAACTGACTTCATTTACAGACAAAAGATCATTCCTTTGATCTGTAAATGAAAAAAGATGCAATGTTTCTTTTCTCTCTCTTTCAGAGCTGAGCACTGTTGATGAATATAGCAGACTGCTTTTTTTTTTTTTTGACAGCTGTGAGCCAGTAACTGCACTTGTTACATGAATTGTGGAAATGCTGGATTAAGATCGTGTGGAGGGATGAATCAAGATCATGATCTTTTAACGATTAATAGTGCAGCTCTACTAAATAGTAGTAAAATAGTAGCAGTATATAGCAGTCTTGTGACTTCCATCAGTGCCTGGTTAAAGCTTGTAGGAGTTTTCATACTGCACTGGCTGTCCCATTAAAATGCAGGACCCCCGACGCCCTGTCTGGACAGTGCTGATTGGCCCTGTGCTGAACACATTCACTCTCCCAAGGAAAAAAAAAAAAACCTCTAGCAATACACACCAAACTGAGCATGTGCAGCCTGACTCCAGTAACTGTCTTATGTAGACATGTTTTGGAGACAATGCAAGAAGGGGAGGATCAGAGAAGAGGGTAACAAACAGCCTTTTTACACAATGCAGAGGATTAACCCCTTAGGCTCCACAGCGAGTATAACAAGCATGCTTTACTGTATATACAGACAGATTTTACGGCTGTGGGTTTAGTAACACTTTAAGAATAATTCTTAGCTAATATGGACTAGTGTTCTCTGTATTGCCAAACAAAACAGCTGCTTAACCGCTTAAGGACCACCCTACATACATATACTGGGTACAGTGTCACAAAAATAAATACATTTTATTTGGGTGCAGTGTAGCACGACCGCACAATTGTCAGTAAAAGCAATGCAGTGCCATATCGCAAAAAAACGGCCTGGTCAACTGCCATGGTGCTGCACATGTGATGTGATCAGTTATGACACCAGCCATTTGGTGGCTTGACAGTTTGGTTGAGTACACAAGTACATGTGACAGCAATCCCTGCATTCCAGGAATGTAACTTTTTTGAAAAGGTTAAATTGATGGATTTAGTTCCGCTTTATGATTTACTCAGCTCAGGGGCTCAGGGCTACGGAAAAATGGCAGCCTCCAGCAAGAAGAGACTGGAGCAATGCTGGAGGTCATTTACAGCACACACTCATTTCGGTAGCATAATTAATATGGAATGTATGTTGCTTGCTAAAGAACATTATTTTTTATCAAGTTATGGGTAAATTTCCACTTTAACCACTTGAGGTCCGGGCCATAGCCGAATGACGGCCACAGCGCGGTCCTCAATTTCCGGGAGGCCGTCATGGGACGTCCTCCCCTGTGCACGCGCAAAATGTGCACCCTGCAGGGCGCGCGGTGTGCGCGCTGTGATCACCGAGTCACGGAGACTCGGATAATCACAGATCCGAGCAAGGGGCCGGTCCCGGCCCCTTACCATGTGATCAGCTGTCAGCCAATGACAGCTGATCGCATGATGTAAACAAAAGCTCGGTGATCGGTTTCGTTTTCTCCTCACGCCTACAGCGTGAGGAAGAAAAAAAAAGCCGATCACCGGCTTATGTCAAAGGGACATCGGTCCCGAAGAGGAAGGAGGCACATATGCCTCATCTGTGCCTGCAAGTGCCATCTGTCATTGCCACCTGCCAGTGCCCACAGTGGCCAGCAGTGCCACCTATCAATGCCCACCAGTGCCACCTATCAATGCCCACCAGTGGTGCCAATCAGTGACCACCAGCGGTGCCAATCAGTGACCACCAGCGGTGCCAATCAGTGCCCACCAGCGGTGCCAATCAGTGCCCACCAGCGGTGCCAATCAGTGCCCACCAGCGGTGCCAATCAGTGCCCACCAGTGGTGCCAATCAGTGCCACCTAGCAGTGCTGCCATCAATCAGTGCCCATCACTGCCACCCATCGGTGCTCATCAGTGCCACCTCATCAGCATACATCAACGAAGGAGAAAAATTACCTGTTTGCAAAATTTTATAATATAAAAAAAAATAAAAAAAATTCTGTCTTTCAATTTTTTTTAACAAAAACTAAAAACTGCAGAAGTGATCAAATACCATCAAAAGAAAGCTCTATTTGTGGGAAAAAAATGATAAAAATTTCATTTGGGTACAGTGTTGTATGACCGCGCAATTGTCATTCAAAGTGCGACAGTGCTAAAAGCTGAAAATTGGTCTGGACAGGAGGGGGGTTTAAGTGCCCAGTAAGCAAGTGGTTAAGAACTATTATCAAGGTATTTATAAAAAAAAAAAGTTACCTTTCTCTGGCTCTTTTGCAGTAAGCCTTGAGAAGTTTGAGTAAGAAGATGAGAGACTAGTTAAGCTGCTTGGTCGGTTTAACTGACTCGAAGAATATAAAGAACCAGTAGATGAAGAAAGTGACGGTGTGGATGATGTGACAGTAGTACTGGATAACGGCCTGTACCTCTGGAAAAAAAAAAAAAAAAAAAAAAAGGAAGCACACAAGAAATAAGAATTAGATAGATAATTTCTTAACACTTGAGCCGCTATCACTAAGCTCCAGTTCACACAGGGGCGGCACGACTTGCAGGTCGCCTCACCGAGGCGACCTGCACACGACTGCCACGGCGACTTGCAAAACGACTTCTGTATAGAAGTCTATGCAAGTCGCCCCCAAAGTAGTACAGGAACCTTTTTCTAAGTCGGAGCGACTTGCGTCGCTCCTATTAGAACGGTTCCATTGTACAGAACGGGAGGCGACTTGTCAGGTGGCTAGGTCGCCTGACAAGTCGCCCCTGTGTGAACCGGCACTAACAGGACTCGTTAGTAACCACCATTAACAGTCAGAGTACACATGGTCTGGACCAATATCCTACCTTGCTTTTGGTTTTCTTCCAAGATCTGACTAAAGTCATAATCTGATAAGAGAACTACTGCGCTAACCAGGATACTAGCTTGAATTTCAACTTGTGAAATAACATTAGTTACACTGGCCTTAGAAATGAAATGATCCTCACCTGATCAAGGTGGTTTTGGATGGGTTGCAGGATGCCCTCATATCTAAGGCCGGGTCCACACTGGTACGACATGGCAGTCGCACGACTGTGGATCCGCCAAGCGACAATCGGACCTACTTCCATCCGACTTCAATGAACGGGATCCAACTTTGATCTGTTGGATACCAGGCAATGGCAAAAATAAATAAAACTGTGCCCCCCCCCATACCAGACCCTTATTTTGAGGAAAAGGGGGGTGGGGATGAGCAAGAACACACTCCCCCCCGACCATACCAGGCCACATGCCCTCAACATTTGGCCATTTTGCCCAAAGTACCTTGTCCCCCATGTTGGAGGAGACAAGGGCCTCTTCTCCATAACCCTGGCCGATAGTTGTGGGGGTCTGCGGGCAGAGGGCTTAGCGGAACCTGGAAGACCCCCCCAGTCCCACCTCCCTCCACCCATGAGAATGAGTAGGGATACATTGTACCCCTACTCATTCACCCCAAAAAGTGTGAAAAATAAAAACCGTACAAAGGCTTTTGACAAAGTACTTTATATAAAAAAAAAAAAAAAAAAAAAAAAAGTCCCCTGTTGCAGCTTCATAGTGTCTTTTTCCGGCGAGGTCTTCTCCCTCTGGTTCTTCTCGCTGTGCTGATGTCTTCTTCCTCTGGCTCCCCCTCCTGCCCCAAAGCATCCACTCCCCCCTGTCGAGGTCATGTGGCCTGGTATGGTCCAGGAGGGGGAAGGTCGCTCATTTCCACCCTTTTCTGACCTGCCAGGCTGCATGCTGGGGTAAGGGTCTGGTATGGGTTTTGGGGGGACCCCATGCTGTTTTTTTGTTTTTTTTTTAATTTTGGCGTGGGGTTCCCCTTCAAGATCATCAGAGCACAAGTTGCATGCCACAAGTCAGATCAGTTAAGATGATGCTCTGACTTGGATGCGACTTGCATTCACAAATCAATGGACTGAAGTTGGGCTCAAGTTGGACCAAAGTAGTGCAGGAACCTTTTTCAAAGTCGGACCAACTTGTGTTGGACCAGTTAGGACGGCTCTCATAGGGAGAGATCGATTTATACACGTAATGCGGCATGTGCTCCCAAAGTTGGAGCATATGTCGCACCAGTGGGAACCGGCCGTAAAGCAGCAGCACTAATCACCCAGCCAAACGCCCTCTGTTCTTTGCCTCCCATAATAAATTGGTATTAGGAGTTATCTGTCCATGCTCTATTATAATCTCTATTTACAGGAACATGTATGCTTAGACCAGTGTTTCTCAACTCCAGTCCCCAACAGGTCATGTTTTCAGGCTTTCCATTATTTTGCACAGGTGATTTGATCAGTTTCACTGCCTTAGTAATTACCACAACTGTTTCATCTGAGGCAAATCCTGAAAACATGACCTGTTGGGGCACCTTGAGGACTGGAGTTGAGCTGGCTTAGACAAAGAAGCATTTTTAGACAGACAGAGCCTTCAGCTTTTAAATACCTCCTCCATGCTGGTGCGGGAGAATCTGTACCGGTAATCGTCATTTTTATTTTCAGATTCTTTTTTGTCTTCTTGCTTTTCTTTGTCTTGTTTTTCTTCACTTTCCTGGTCTTTAGTTTGAGTAGGGCGACTTCTGCCAATTGTTTTCTCTGCTTCTTGAAGATCTGTTAATGTGACTCCCTATTATATTAAAAAAAAAAAAAAAAAAAAAAAAAAAAAGTAGAAAATACTTCAATTTTACTTCTTTAAAAGCATCACCCAAAGACTGTACTGTCCTAAAAGGCAAGCATGGGAAAATATTTTTGGCTGTACTTCTCTAGAGGGTCACAGGAGTACATTTACTTTTCTTCTCCTGTAACCCAAAGTCTGAGAGTGGCTCTAAACTGTGGCTGACAGCTGGAGCCAACCATGCCCGCCTTAGCGCTGGAGGACCATAGCAGAGAACAGTGACCGCATCGGACAGCTGCAGCATCACAGATTTTTTATTTTTTTTTCACTTACATACTTTGCCTTTAAATGCATCACCTAAAAATAGTACAGGATCCCTCCCATGTTCTGAAACCAGCAGTGACAATTAAAACACCTTGCACTGCATGTTAGGTCACCGACCTCTGCCTACTGAGCGCATAATATTAAACGCAGGTATTCATTTTATCCTATATCCGGAATGCACAAAATCCCAAACTTCACTCGTCATTTATCAAAATGTGCGAAATACAAACGGTCTGTTACCCTAACCCCCAAGCTAACATCTTCAATCCTACACTGAAAAAAAGACTCAGGCATCACAGTTCTGGACAGCAAAGATAAGCCCATAACCAAAGTTGGTGCACTGAATTATGTATGCTTGAAATGAACCAGGGAATTTTTGCTGGACAACTCAATTACGGATGCAGTAGACTGTACGCAGCCCATGCCCTTCTTTAAAAATCAGGGCTTAAACATATACACTGAAAACAAATGTACTGCTGTAAAACACTATTGCCAAAAAAGGTAGCTACAACAGTATCTGCTCCAACCTCTAACCCATCTTAACACCGCTTAATATAGATGACTGTTCAGATGAAGCACACTACAGTTACAGTATCATCAGTATAGGCTTAAGAATGCTCCAATGCATGGATGCTCAACCTGTGGGCCTCCAGCTGTTGCAGAACTACAAGTCCCATCGTGCTTCTGCCTTTGCGAGTCATGCTTGTAAATTGTCAGCCTTGTGGGACTTGTAGTTCTGCAACAGCTGGAGGGCCACAGGTTGAGCACCCGTGCTCTAATGTGT
Source organism: Aquarana catesbeiana (assembly GCF_042186555.1). Taxonomy (NCBI): domain Eukaryota; kingdom Metazoa; phylum Chordata; class Amphibia; order Anura; family Ranidae; genus Aquarana; species Aquarana catesbeiana. The sequence continues at coordinate 255,080,146 of NC_133326.1, read as the reverse complement.
AAAAACCTTAATAAAACAGACTTTCAAGAAGAGCATCCCCGAGCATACCTGTGTAGATCTTCTGGACTGTCTGGCTTGCCTTGATCTAGCTTTTCTCTGAGATTCTGATTCTTCATCACGAACTGGAGTGAGGTATGACCTGAAAAACAAACATATCAGATGTACCAGTACATATAATAAAACGAATGTGGGCTTTGCTCTTGCAGGTTCTCTTAAGCTGTTGACTACTCCCAGAAGGGAAGCAAATGGAAGGTATGTGAAGCTAGGGAACAGAAATGCCTGGTACTTGTGGTTATAGGGAGCATGTGACTTTCCACTTCAATTTGCACATGACTGCTGTGGACCTTGGCTGCTCAGGTACCTAGCACCTTATATGGGGCATCCTCCTGTGTAAGGTTTAAAATCAAACTGGGCGCATACACAGGGCTTCATCTCTTTAATCCTAGTGGCTGAATGTATGGTAATAGATCGAAAGTAGAATATGCACAGCTGGGGATAGCAGCAGTTTGATCACTATATTCCTTTAATACTGCATGAGTAAAGCACAGATTCACCGCAAGTTATGCAATGGCACAAAGGCATTTTTGGTCATTTGTTTTATTTTATTTAAGATATGAAATACAATTAACAATGCTGTATGCTTCTAAGTATGTACATACCTTCGTCTCTCCCTGACCTCTGTTGTGGAAGGAACAGTGCCAGTGGAAGTTGTGGTCGAAGATGTGAATGCAGAAATAGGATTTACAACTGGAATGGTGACTGCTGTAGGGACAGTTTCTTTTTCGGAACTTTCCTCTGTCCACAAACGGTTTGAGGTACTATACGCGAGCAGCAACACACAAAGAAAAGAAAAGGCAATGAAGGCAATTTCTTTAAAACTTTTAATGCACATGAAAGGAAACCGTTAAATGTTCTTTAAAAAATTCAAAGAAAAGGCTTGGCTATATGGATGATAAAAGTTGTGGGGGGGGGGGGAAAGAATTAGGGCAATCACTTTTTCAGGCCACTAAAAAATTTTAAGCTAGAAAAGGTATTTAAAAAGGAAACTACCATCTTTCTTTGGGAAGCCTTTGTCAGGTATTAAATGTTTCTTTGTACAACAAAGATTTCATAAAAAATGGTTAACCATACATGACATCAGTTTACAAACACTTAAAAATGTAAATAAGACATAAGAAAAAAATAAAATTGTTTTACCAATAGCTTTCACTACCCTAAATCTCCAGGGACAAGGGACTTGACCAGCAAATTTTAAAGCAAGTTAGTTCACTTTAAGTAAACGTCTTGTAGACATGGGAAAAAGCGGGCGATACATGACCTACTAGCAATCAAACATTCTGCTGAGATTATTAAATGACAGATAAACTAGTAATGAAGAGTTGAGTAAAGAGGAATTTTGACTTACCTGTAAATTCCATATCATGTATTGATAGACTTTGGGTTACATGCTTGCACTTTCAAGTGATTGGACATTGTCAAAGCTTTGAAGGACACATTCTGGGCATCCCCTATATAAGTCTGCCTCACTCTTGAGTCCTCAGATTTGTAGCAAGCCATGCAGAGAACACAGGCTTTAGAAAGGAGAGTGGCCTGTGTTCCATACTTCAAGATATGGAAATTTCAGGCAAGTTTAAAATTCCTCTAATCTTAAATTGTACAGTACATGACAAGCTTGATATTCATAAACACTGGGATGGCCCCAAGCAATGAAGAAGAAAGCTGTGCAATAACACAGGCAAACCAAACTGTGCTAACAGGCCAAAACACAGACAAGGGACAACAGGCCCGACTTCCAAGTGCTACCGCAAGAACCTCGAAGCAAAAAGGATTGGACATCCACCTGGAAGAAATATGAAAAAGTATGAAGAAACGACCAGGTGGCAGCCCAGCAAAGTTGAGCAACAGAAGCATGATGCCGCAATGCCCAAGAAACTGCAGGCGTTATGTTGTTCTTTAGAAACTCTCGAGATGAGTTGATGTATCCATCAATGAATGACTTGAGGCAGGGTGTTCCTTACAAAGTCCAGGGGACAAGACGAATAGGGAGTCAGTCTTTCTGCTGAAGTTAAAGGTTGGAAGTAGACTCGGATGGCTCCGACTACATCCAGGCAGTGAAGCTTGATCTCTTTGGGGTGCTTAGTAGTGCACAAAGATGGAAGAACTCAGTATTCATTAGTTGGAAGACTGACACCATCAGGAAGGAAGAAAGGTCTTGGGAGCAAGGTTACCTTGTCTTTGGGAAAATGAGGAATAGTGCTTTACAAAAAAGAGCCGCTAGATCAGAGACACACCTGACAGCCTGAAGGCTACTTTACTGGAGAGATCATCTTGTGCGGCAGTTTGGGGTAACAAAGGCAATGCATCTGGTGCCAGTGCTAGAGGATCCTTGGGCCTGGCTAACAAAACCTTGCAGCCATTTACAGTGATGCTCAAGGTGCTCTGCTAGTAAAGAATCTGGTGTTTCACAGCAGTGTAAGGGTGCAGGCTCTGTCTTGAGCTAGATCCAGAAAGCAATGTAGCATGAAGGGATAAGAGACATTGCACACCACTAGTTCAACAGGTGGAGAGAAAAGTGAACAGCCTCAGCCTGGAAGTCTTCCTAATCCACCCTCCTCTGTTGCATTTCACCCTGCCCACTGGGGCTTAGTCTAAAACAGCTTCCCCAAGGCTGGGCTGAAAATCCATCAAACTAGGTAGTTCCTTGCGTGACTAGATAGGAGCATGGGCAGGTCAGCATAAGGAACATGCTTGTTCCTTGCCACTAAATTTAGTGTTGAAAATGTCTGGAATAAACTTGAATAAATAGGATAGCCTCGAATGAGGCCACCATGAGACCTAGAACTCACATGGGGAACTCAGAGGGGCATTTCTTTGATCTTAAGTCCTACGTGTGCATGTCCTGAGAGAAAGTAGTTTCGTTTCTGGAATGAAGACTACTACTTGGACTGTCTAAAATTAGTTGTATGTATTGCAGGCGAAGAGAGGGTTGGAGAGCAGATTTTTTTTAAATTGATCACCCGACTGAAAGCTTGAAACATATGAATTGTCCTGTGGGCATTTGCAGATCAGTGGAAGAGAGACAAATTCCTCAGGAGTTGGTCATCTAGATACCCTGGTGACCTGTGTGCCCTGAGTTTTTATAAAGGCTAGGAGGGGTGCCAGGACCATGGTTAAAACTCTGGGAACAGAGAATAGGGCAAATGACAGTGTGACAAACTGGAAATTATTGTCTCATACTGCAAAGTGTAGCAATTGCTGAGGAGGTAGAAAAATGGAAATGTGAAGATAGGCATGTCTAAAGAAGTCAAGTATTACTCAGAGGCAATTAAAGAGACCTTGTGGATTCCATGCAAAATCCTGGTAATTTGAAAGTATTCGTTTAGGGGTTTTAGGTCCAAGATATTATGTGGGGTTTTAGTAATGTGAACAGCTTAGAATATGATCCTTTGAACATGTCCTCTAGGGGTACTGGAACAACTATTCCCTGGAACAAGAGATAGTTCAGATGCATCCTTACGGGTAAATATCAGACAAGGGAATATCCCCAAGGGAACACAGAAGACCGTACTGGGGTAGGGGAGATATGCAGCATGCCCTGAACAAACGCCTTTACTAGAAACTGCAGGCAAAAGTTCCAGAAACTGAACAGCCAAGGTGGAGATTAATCCTTAAGACAAGATGCTGGTCCAGACAAGAGTAGAAAAAAAAAAAAAAAAAAGTGTACATCCCACGTTGTAAATATCTTGACCAAGGAAAATAGGCCTTCCAGATCTAATGGTAGACTTCCCAAGAAGTCAACTTCCCAGCTTTCAAGAAGGTAGGGATGGCTGAAGTTTAAAGGCCCCTGTCCTTCAGTCTTATGACTTCAAACAATGCCATTAATGCCTGTAACCAAGAAGCAGGATGGAACACTGGCCTTTGGGACAGGAGGTCTGGAAAGGAACTCAGTATCTACCAGGAATCTGAGTATGTCTGAATAACACAACCTCCTGAGCCATTTTGGAGTGATAGGGATCAATGGAATGCCCTCCAGCTTGATCCTGTGAAATAGATGAATAATCTGGAGAGACAGAAAGGTATAGATCAGGGACCCCATACTGGATACCTTAGCTGTGAGCAGACTCTGGCTGTGCCAATGCCAAGCAATAGCATACAGCTTCATTAAGGGTAGCTATGGTATCCTTTTAGCTTGGATGAAATCTCTGTACTAGGCATCTGATGCCGATCTGTTGCATCATATGGTAAGGAATCCTCCTCAGGCACCGTGTGGCCCAAAAGCAAAATCAAAGGCAGATATACAGGGAGGGAGGTCAGAGGTGTACAAATGACCCTGCATTATCTATCGCCTCAATAAAACCAAAAATTTTTTCATGGAATCTGACATTATGGCAGATTACTCTGGGGGAAAGGGGAAGCTGGTATGGCCGACGGGCCAGCGGAATGGCCAGAGGAACGCATGGAGTCAGAGTGGGTGCAAACATCACAATAAAAGTACCATGGCTCTGAATGATAGAACGTAACTTTTTTCCTTGCATTTATCTGCCACGCATGTAATTTTAATATTGTCCCCAGAGGGCCACTCACAAGCTCTGTAGCAGTAAAAAGGGAGTGGGACTGCCTTGCTGGCATTCACATATAATCCAAAGTAATGGAGGAATTGTGATTTTAGTTGCTGTAAAATGCACTTTGAGAGCGATATCTAGGAAATGTTCCTGGTCTGAAGTCTAATCTACAAAGGGCAAGGGGCAGCGCACGCAGTTGCAGTAACTCCACTGAGAAAGACAGCAAAGGCTCCAGACACCAAGTGGGAGATGCATGCAGGCACATCGCAAAAGGCGCACCAGAGCAAAAATATGGCACCAGGTTTAAAATCTGACCCTGGCACCCCTGGTCCCCTGCCATTCTCAACGGATTGGCTGTTGGCGGCTTCCTGTGCATCCCACGGGTTCTAAGAAAGAAGGGTACCCTGGACTGGATGTTTAAAGGACTTCTCAGTACTCGCCACAATTTATGTAGAACAAATTAACAAGGGGTTTAGCACCTTTCCTGGTTTTGCCCTCCACAATGGTCTTACTCAGGCAGGCGTCTTCAGGGACAGTGCTCTTCACCTGACAGACCACAGCCAAAAACCTGTAAAGTACTCTGCAGCTAGCTCTATATGTTGCACTATCTGCCAAGGGAAGCACCCACAGCAGGATCCAGTGAAGAAACCAACATTACAGCCTAGCCCCAGATATTCCACCAAAAAATCTATCTATATCCACACACATACAAGATAGATAGATATAGGGTATCTATTAAATATAGTTTTAGGGATACCTGCTTAATAAGCCTGAAGAAGCCAGTGTGCTTTTTGTATTAATAGTGCTAGAAAGACTTCTCGTAATCCCAGACGATGTGATCGTTGGTGTAGATCCAGAGGTTGAACTGGTAACTCCCGAATTAATTAATTCATCCTGCCGTCTACCAAAAGAACCACTAGGAAAAGGATACATGTGATCAGACAAAAAAACCTTCAAAAATCACATCTATAAGCAACTGTGTACATTATGGAGAAAGTTTGATATTTTAACAAAGAAATTAAAAGTCATTTGAAAATCAGCAAGTATATAATGAAGTTTATTAACCACTATCAGACCGCCTGCCGTCGTTATACAACGGTACTGAAGAGGGATATCGTTATGGAAGCAGCTAGCTGCCATAACCCCGGTATCCTCTTCTTTAGCGGGCGGTAAGCTTTCAGATAAAAGTGGTCTCTGCGGTGGAGGCGATCGGGTCTTGTGTCCTGTTAGGTATGGAGATGAGTGAGGGGGAAGATGACCCCCACCCGTCTCCATACCACTGCAGGGCGGAAGAGACGTCAAAAGTCACTTCCGCCCACAGCGACATTTTTTTTTTATTGCATTTTAGTGTAAATATGAGATCTTCTTGACCCCAGATCTCATATTTAAGAGGTCCTGTCATGTTTTTTTTTCTATTACAAGGGATATTTACATTCCTTGTAATAGGAATAAGTGTGACAATTTTTTTTTTTTTTTTTTTTAAAGAACAGCGTAAAAAGAAAAAGGTAAAAAGAAAAAAACATTTTAAAACGCACCCTGTGCCGCCGAGCTCACATGCAGAAGCATACGTGAGCAGCGCCCACATATGAAAACGGTGTTCAAATCACATGTGAGGTATCGCCTCAGTAGAGTGAGAGCAATAATTCTACATGCAACCTGTAGAATGTTTTAAACGTCGCCTATGGAGATTTTTTTTAAGGGTAAAAGTTTGTCGCCATTCCACGAGCAAACGCAATTTTGAAGCGTGACATATTTGGTATCAATTTACTCGGCGTAACAATATCTTTCACAATATAAAACAAAATTGTGCCAACTTTACTGTTGTCTTATTTAATTCAAAAAAGTGTATTATTCCAAACAAAGTGCGCTTGTAAGACCGCTGCGCAAATACGGTGACAAAGTGTTGTAACGACCGCCACTGTATTCTCTAGGGTGTTAGAAAAAGTATATATATATATGTTTGGGGGTTCTAAGTAATTTTCTAGCAAAAAAAACAGTTTTTAACATCCGGGCCATTAATGACACTTCGCTCCTACATGTAAAAATCTACTTTTTTTTGCTAGAAAATTTTTTTTTTTTTTTTAGCAGAGACCCTAAAAAATAAATGTCACACAGCATTTGCGCAGCGGTTTTGGGGGATATTTATTATAGCAAAAAGTAAAAAATTGCTTTTTTTTCAAAATTGTCGCTTTTTTTTGTTTATAGCGCAAAAAATAAAAAACGCAGGAGGTGATCAAATACCACCAAAAGAAAGCGTTTATTTGGGGGGGGGGGGAACGTCAATTTTGTTTGGGTGCAACGTCGCACCTCCGCGCAATTGTCAGTTAAAGCGGTGCAGTGCCGAATAGGAAAAAGTGCTCTGGTCAGGAAGGGGGTAAAAAGCGGTTAATTTTTTTTTATCTTATACTAATTTTTTTTTTTTTTTTTACTTTTTTTGTACTAACTTTATTGCTATCACAAGGGATGAAAATCATCCCTCGACACAGCATGGGACGTGACAGGTCCTCTTTATGGAGAGATTTGGGGTGGAGCTCCAAGTGGGTCCTTTATCTCTTCAACCTGGAAACTGTGCAGTTATCTTTCCATACAGAGCCCTGCAACTGGCCACAGAGGGCTGAGGATAAGAACTCTGCTCCAGGTACCACTTCTGAGGACCCTTGTGACTTGAACTATTTTATTAAATTTAAAAAGTTTGTCCATTTTAATGCCCTTTGTGTCCCTATATTCCACTACAAGTGTGCCCTTTATTACAAGTGTACAGTGTATGATTGTATACAAGGGTATATAGATACATTATATTGTCAAAAAGTATTGTGACGCCTACATTTACACGCATACGAACTTTAAAGGTATCCCCGTCTTAGTCCGTAGGGTTCGATATGGAGTTGGCCAACCCTTTGCAACTATAACAGCTTCGACTCTTCTGGGAAGGCTGTCCACAAGATTTAGGCGTGTTTGACCATTCTTTCAGAAGCACATTTGTAAGGTCAGGCATGGATGTTGAACGAGAAGGCCTGGCTCGCAGTCTCTGCTCTAATTCATCCCAAATGTGTTCTATCAGGTTGAGGTCAGGACACTGTGCAGGCAAGTCAAGTTTCTCCACCCCAAACTCACTCATCCACGTCTTCATGAACCTTACTTTGTGCACGGGTTCGCAGCCATGTTGGAACAGGAAGGGGCCATCCCCAAACTGTTCCCACAAAGTTGGGAGCATGAAATTGTCCACAATGTCTTGGTATGCTGACGCCTTAAGAGTTCCCTTCATTAGAACTAATGAGCCAAGTCAAACCCCTGAAAAACAACCCCACACCATAACCCCCCCTCCACTAAATGTTAAGCAAGGTCCATAAAGATATGGATGGGTGAGTTTGGGGTGAAGGAACTTAACAGGCCTGCGCAGAGTCCTGATCTCAACCCGAACACCTTTTGGATGAATTCAAAAGGAGACTGCGATCCAGGCCTGCTCATCCAACATCAGTGCCTGACCTCACAAATGCGCTTCTGGAAGAATGGTCAAACATTCCCATAGACGCAATCCTAAACCTTGTGGACAGCCTTCCCAGAAGAGTTGAAGCTGTTATAGCATCAAAGAGTGGGCCAACTCAATATTGATCCCTACTAAGACTGGGATGCCATTAAAGTTCAGGTGCATGTAAAGGCAGGCGCTCCAATAATTTGGACAATATATTGTATATAGTACTTCTCTCAGAAACCCAATATCTTGGGATTTTACCTTCGTTGATAGGTTGTACTTAAAATCTCATTCACGGAACTATTTTTCTTTTCATCGTCCCATTTTCTTCTTGTGTAAGAACTACCAATACGAGACAAACCGACAGAGGATTCCCTGCAGAAATAAAACGCGTGATTTACAATGTACTGTTAAAACACACACATATAGATATATAGATATATATATATATATATAGATATATATAGATATAGATATATATATATATAGATATATAGATATATATATAGATATATAGATATATAGATATATATCTATATATCTATATATATATATATATATATATATATATCTCTATATATATATCTCTATATCACTATGATCCATTCCATTTACCACTATTTAAGAAACATACAGGATTTAAAGTGATATTAAAGGCTTTATAATGTTCTACATATCAGCTTTGTAGAAAGATATTGCCCCTTACCTCCTCTTTAGCGGTCCCTTTTCCTTCCTCCAGATGCCCCCTCAGCAAGCGCACTGCTAAGAAGGAACCCATGCAGGCAAGCTCCCAAACAGGTCCCTGCCTCACAGAAGTTTGCATGACAGCAGCAGGAGCCAATGGTTCCTGCGGTGCTGCAGCTGGGACAGCACAGGATTGGTGAGAGGAGTCAGGTAAGTGTTTAGTGATGGGGGTGAGGAAGAACAAGTAGTGGGGAGTTTTTTACTTTAATGTCATGATTAAAGACTCAAACTTGCAAACTAAAATTAAAAACCAGAACAAAACGGAAACTGGATAAAGCATTAAAAGAAGAACTGTAGTCTGCTCACAATTTGTAATAAAAACATTGTTGCCATTCTGAAGCTTCTCTTCAACCACTTTGCATATTATTTTATATATACTGTGATTCTATACTTGCCAAATATGCTGCAGAAATCTCCCTCCACCATGTCTGGCTGCAGCCATTTTAACTGTGGGCAGCTGAAGCTGCCACCTGTTCACTTCTGGATTTACACACAGGCGCACACATCCAGCTTTGCAGCTTTCATTGGCCCGCTTAAGACTCAACCCCCCCTCCCTTTCTGGAAAACTCTCAGGAGAGTGAGAGCTGTGCATGATGTCATAAGCCTAGGCTAATGACCAGACAAGAAACAGGAAGTGGGCTGTATAAGGTATTTACAAGCAGAAAAAATGTTTTATTATCCAAAGATAAAACAAGGGCAGAAGATTTAATTGATGGAAAGTTGAAAAAATTACTTAAGGTCAGCTAGCTTTAAGGTGTTTTCCTTACAAGTACAAGGCGGACCACAGCATAGGCAAAAAAAAGGAAATCAAGTGTTGAAAATATCTCCTGTTTAGAAGGAACTGTTTGCATTAACTTGCCTATAAAAGTCAGAAAAAAAAAAACAAAAAACTGCAGCATACACTACATAATAGCATTCTTTATCGTCCATTGAGGGACACAGGCAATATGCTGTATCGGCTCAAAAAGGCTGTTTCAGCAATGCCAACAGAACTAAATTAAAGTCCCAAGAGTTCAGGGGTGACTTAACCAGAGGATTAAGCCACGCTACCCCCTGAATAAGCTACGAACTAAAGAATGCGAAGCAAGGGGTTGTTGAAATCATACCGATAAGGCCAAAACCTGGCCTTTGATAGTACGCAAGACCAGCTATATTTCTAACCCCATCTACAGAAGTCATGAATTCTACCTATGGCATACTTCCTGGGGTGCCGACCCCTGGATTCATACCAGGAGACACATGCTTTCCAGACTCTATAATCCTGGAAGCCAGCTTCTCTGCATTAACCAAGGTAAATACCACTGGACCTGACAGCCCAAGCTTCTTCAGAATGTGGGACTCAATAGGCAAACCGTTAAATTTAGCGTTTGTAAGGTAGGATGGAATACCGGACTTTGCAAGACAAGGACTGGACGTGGTGGTAGGGTCCATGAGTCCCCTACCACCATCTTTATGATCTCTGCAAACCAAGATCTTCTGGGCCACAATAATCACCGATTTCCCTTCCTGCTTGATCCTGGGAAGCAGCCGAATAGGAGGAAATGCATAAATCAGTGAGAACTGATTCCCCGGTAATACTAAGGCATCTGTTTCGCATGCTAGCGGATCCCTTGTTCTTGACACAAAGTTGTCGATTCTCTTGTTGAACCTAGACGCAAACAGATCTACGTCTGGGATCCCCCATCTTCGGAGCATTGCCAGGAAGATATCGGGGTGAAGGGAACATTCTTCTGGGAAAAACTGCTGGCGACTCAAGTAGTCTGCCTGCCAATTTTCTATTCCAGGAACAAAGACTGTCGATAGGCAAGGTACATTTTTTTCTACCCAAGTTAAGATATGATTCACCTCTCTCTGGGCCGCACAACTTCTCGGGCCCCCCTTGGTGATTGATATAGGCCACTGCTGTGGCATTGTCGGATTGGATCCTGACAGGACAATTCCGTAATCTGAACATCCAGGCCCTCAGACTGCCGCCCTCCACTAGTCGGGGCTTTATGGCAGAGTGGCCCGATGGAAGCCTCTCCTCAGTGCAAGACACATGAAAGCCCGCATTGCTAAAAAAAAAAAAAAAAAAAAAAAAAAAAAAACACCTGAAGGACGCCAAGATAGTGAGAAATAAGATTCTTTGGTCTGATGAGACCAAGATAGAACTCTTTGGCCTTAATTCTAAGCGGTATGGAGAAAACGAGGCACTGCTCATCACCTGTCCAATACAGTCCCAACAGTGAAGAATGGTGGTGGCAGCATCATGCTGTGGGTGTGTTTTTCAGCTGCAGGGACAGGACTGGTTGAAATCGAGGTAAAGACGAATGCGGCCAAGTACAGGGATATCCTGGGCGAAAACCTTCTCCAGAGTGCTCAGGACCTCAGACTGGGCCGAAGGTTTACCTTCCAACAAGACAATGACCCTAAGCACACAGCTAAAATAACGAAGGAGTGGCTTCACAACAACTCCGTGACTGTTCTTGAATGGCCCAGCCAGAGCCCTGACTTAAACCCAATTGAGCATCTCTGGAGAGACCTAAAAATTGCTGTCCACCAACGTTTACCATCCAACCTGACAGACCTGGAGAAGATCTGCAAAGAGGAATGGCAGAGGATCCCCAAATCCAGGTGTGAAAAACTTGTTACATCTTTTCCAAAAAGACTCATGGCTGTATTAGATCAAAAGGGTGCTTCTACTAAATACTGAGCAATGGGTCTGAATACTTAGGACCATGTGACATTTCAGTTTTTCTTTAATAAATCTGCAAAAATGTCAACAATTCTGTGTTTTTCTGTCAATATGGGGTGCTGTGTGTACATTAATGAGGAATAAAAAAAGAACTTAAATGATTTTAGCAAATGGCAATATAACAGAGTGAAAAATTTAAAGGGGTCTGAATACTTTCCGTCCCCACTGTAGGTACATGGAGGAATGCATCCCTGATGTCTATTGACGCCAGAAGTTCTCCACCTTGTAGGACGGAGACCACTGATCGGATTGACTCCATGTGAGAAGAGCGGATATTCAGAAACCGGTTTAGCTCTTTGAGATCTAGAATGGGTCTGACATACCCATTTAGTTTTGGTACCGTGAAAAGGTTTAAATAAAACCCCAATCCCTGCTCTTGCATGGGAACCACTAAAATAATTTGAGACAAAAGATGGTCCAATGCTTAAAAGAGAGACTTTTCCTCTGGAATCTGAGAAAACGAGGAGACGGGGACTTTCAGAACTCAACTTTGTACCCTACAGTTATTGAGGAAGTCACCCACCTGCAGCCTACAGCACCTGATATTCCCAGGTAGTCCCCCATCCAGGTACTGACCAGGCCCGACCCTGCTTAGACTCCGAGATCAGACAAGATCGGGCGCTTTAAGGGTGATGTGGCCGTAGGCTACCGACACCCTTCCTACCAGACCCGTGAGAACTGCAGAAGCCTTCCCACCCACTCGAGCGAGTGAGGGGCCCCCTCATAAGGAGGCTTCAGTTCCCCTCTTGAACGTGAAAGCGGAGGCTGTCGTGACTGCCTAGAGGCAGATGCTCCTGGGACTGGAGAAGGAGCTTGTTTAAATGAAATGCGATTACTCCTCTTCCTAACCTAGCAAAAGGGTACTTTTGCCACTAGAAGTTTTTTGGATGTATTTATCCAAATCATCCCCAAACAGCTGTTCACTGAAAAGGAAAACTAGCCAGGAGCTTGGCATGATGCTTCGGCTGACCAATCTTTCAGCTGTATTCTATGCCTATGCACCAGCCCAAGCGTAAGGCGCCAGGCTTGAAGAATAGAATCTCTCATGACGTCTATTGCCAAACATAATGCCACTGGTAACTCAGCTAAATCCTGGCCTGCTGATCAGGAATAACCTTGAGCACCTGTTTAAACTGGTCTCTTAATGACTGACATACACCAATTGCTGCTAGCGCAGGTTGAGTCAGAGAAAAAGTTTTGTTTTTTATAATAGGAATTCCAACTTCTTATCCGTTGGATCCCTAAGCATATGAGCATTGTCTACCGGACAAGTCAAACTTTCATTCACAGAGGATATAGCAGCGACAATTGCTGGCATCTCCCACCTCTTAGTGAATTTTTCCTCCATAGGATAAAGTGTTATAGGAGGAAAAAAATGCTCATCTGGGTGATCCCACTCAGAATGCACAAAGCCTTTCCAACAATGAATGGACAGGAAAGGCATGCACAGCTTGGGGAGGCTTTAGTGAACCCAAACAAAAAGTGGGCATATCAACCGACTCAATAAAGAGTAGCAAAAATGCACCATCAATCCTTCAGATTGTGAAGCTGATCCCCATAGATTTGACCCCGCAGAAGAGTCATCATCAGCCTCTCCATGGTCCCCTGAAGGAAATTAATCTTCTCCCGCCCCCAGATCCTCAGCTTGAGGGTCCTGGGTAATGGAAAGGGACCTGTCGCATTTTTTCCCATTGTGGGGTGCGATTAAAGCCGCTAGTCAATCCTATTATGGCTTGAGGAAAAAACCCTCTTCAGTAATATAGACAGGGGCTGCTTTAAGGAAAACAACTAATATTTGATAGCCCTGATGGCTAACTCTGACTGGCCACCCCATCTCAGGGGAGGATTCCGTTGTAGATATGAGTTTAGGCTGTTTAGAGGTGTTTCTACCTCCCCTTCTGACCATGCACAAATGCATAGGTACTACCAGAAGAAATCACATTCACTGCTTGAGCAAATAGTCCAGCAACTGTCACTGCTATTAACGTTCAGCCTGATTCTTCAGTAAATGTGCCAAAGGAATGCCTGTTTCACCACTTACATGCCCCCTTTTTAGCTTTTGTCTCGCCGAAAGCTGCAGTCAGCAAAAAATTAAGCCTTTTAAAAGTACCCCTGTGCTGGACGTTGCTGCACGCCAACACCACGCTAAGCCACGCCCAGTCCGTGTTCCCACCGCCCCCCCCTCCAAAAAAAAAAGTGTTTTCCCGCACGAGCCTCCGATCTGACAGGATCGGTGTGTGTGGGGGGAGGGCGGCGAGGAGGAGAGCTGTGACAAACAGCCGTACAGAGACGGTGAACCGTGCGGCATCCGCCGATCGTTCTCCCCCTCTCTCTGAGTAGAGGGAGAAGCCAGAGCTTTTCTCCAGGTGGAGGGGGTGTTTTTAGAGAATAATCCCCCCCCACCATCCTACCGGAGTCCTGTGACTGCTAGCCGGAGGAAGCTGCAGCTTCCGCTGACACAGCATGATCTGAGAAAGCATGACAAGGTACGTGCTCTATACAGCGCCCAGTGGTGACTTTTAGGCATTTAACATTTATTTTAAAGGAGACAATTCATAAGAAACTTTAAAATTCCTTAGAAATCTCCACTTACCTTTTCCGCCGCAGGGATTTCTGTGGTAAAACCAACAGACCCAATCTTCACCCCTCACGGTGGGCTGCGTTTTAAAAAACCTTCAGGAACTGGGGCTCCTTTTTATCGGGGGATCCGCACTCCTGGACCCGTAATCGTACCCCACCAGAAAAGAATTATGGCTAAAAAAAACAAAAAGCACTGGATTCTGGGGTCCATCTCTCTAAAAAGAGAAGCATTACGGGCTAAACCTCTGTTTCTTCCACCACGAGGCCCGGCTACCATTCAATTTGGCTTAAAAAGACACTTTGAATGGATCCAACTGTATAGCTAGCCCCAGCAAGGATTGCTCCAGTGGAGCTCAGCACAGCTTTACTCGTGACCAACAACTTAGACACTGGCGAAAAAACTGTATGGGAGGGGTTATACAGGGAGGCAACTTCCTGTCTTAGGGTATGCCAGTGTCCATCACCTAAAGGTGGCCTATAACCCACATAGTAATTACTATGGCTCTGTGTCCCGTGATGTACGATTAAGAAATGTTAATTTTTAATACTTAATATTTTGTCTTTACTGGCAATGACTGCCTGAAGTCTGGAACCCATGGACAGTACCAAAGACGGTTTCCTTCTTTCCGATGCTTTGCCAGGCTCTTACTGCAGCTGTCTTCAGTTCTTTGTTTATGGGTCCTTCTGCCTTAAGTTTTGCCTTCAGAAAGTAAAATGCATGCTCAATTAGGTAGAGATCAGGTGATTAACTTGGCCATTGCAGAATATTCCACTTTTCTTTCAAAAGCTCCTGTGTTGCTTTTGCAGCGTGTTTTGGATCACTGTCCATCTGTACTGTGAAAAGCCGTCCAATTAACTTCGCTGCATTTGCCTGAATCTAGGCTGACAGTATCTCTCTAAACACTGCAGAATAAATATGGCTGCTTCTGTCACATCAATAAACACCAATAACCCAGTGCCACTGGAAGCCATGCATGCCAATGTCATCACACTGCCTCGACCGTGTTTGACAAATGACATTGTGCACTTTGGATCATGAGCTGTTCCAAGCCTTCGCCACACTTTCTTCTTCCTGTCATTCTTTTACAGATTAATCTTAGTTTCATTTGTCCAAAGAATGCTTTTCCAGAATGGTCTGGCTTTTTTAGATGTTTTTTGGCAAAGTCTAATCTGGCTTTTCTATACTTCAGGCTTATGAATGGTTTGCACCTTGTGGTGAACCCTCTGTATTTGCTCTCGTGAAGTCTTTGCTTGATTGTAGACAATGATACACCCACCTCCTGGAGTGTCCTTCACTTGTCTTGATGTTGTGAATGGGTTTTTCTTTACCATAGAGAGGATTCTGCAATCATCCACCACTGTTGTCTTCCACGGACGTCCAGGTCTTTATGTTTTTATCACCAGAGCGGGATGGCTAATCTGAAGAGGTGCAATTCCTAAACCCTTCCACCGATTTGGATGTACATACCCAATTAAATCCGAGAGTATGCACTTTCAGCCCATATCTATTATATAACTATAGCTTGAAGATGTTTTAGTAAATACCTGAAAAAAAAAAATCTAAAAATTGTGCCCGTGTCCAAATATAGACCAAATTGTAATATGTAATATGTTATATATATATATATATATATATATATATACATAATATACACATACACTATTTTCTTAATAAAAGAATACAATCGTTGAGAGCTAGGTGAGGGGAAACAGCGGAACAATCTTCCGAGTGAACGGCTGTGTAATGTCATCACAAGTTTGATCATTAGAAGATAGGAAGGTTGTTCTCCCAGCTCAGCCAGAAAACTGATTACGCCAAGATATATGCATGGTCATTCTGAAATAGGAATGCAGGAGGACAGGTAGGAACACTAAGTCGCACAAAGTAAGCAAAACAAAGAAAACAGGATACTTTTTAAACACAAGTACATGGCACAACAGGCACATATCATGAATAGGAAGTGTTGGGGTAACATTCTTTAAATCCAACAGTTTTTCATCTTTGCAGCAAGGCAGGAAGTGGAGGTTGCCAACTAGGAGTTTTTTGCCAGGTTACCGAGGAAACCCAAATGGTCAAATAAAAATTTTACAAAGTTTCACAGATTTTTAAATATCTACTCTAGCCCATTGATTGCATAGGCTATTTTCTGGAAAAGGTGAACTTAGTCTTAGTGCTTTTCCTTTTAATGGCATTTTCAAGATTGTTCCTTACTGGACTATTCCTTTCTATACCAGTCTAGGAAGGATTCCACGTCAGTTGGATCACGCAATGGCTGTGCCCACTCCTCAGTTGGATTTCATTTGGACATCCTATATGTCTATCAGTTACTAATATCCATGTCCCTCAATAGACGATAAAACTATCTTTGTGTTCTCACTGTAAAATATTTTCTTGAAGTCCAATGCAGGACACGGGCTCTATGAACTGCTTACTCAATGATCATAATTGTTAGGTGTGGGGTTATAGTGGGTGGGCCTTCAATGGTCTTTCAGTATGCCAGAGTCCAGTTGCATATATAACCCACAAGTAAATTTTATGGAAATTAAACGAATTTTTACCAAACAATTTTGAGTGGTTTTTGATTGTGCTAGTTGATGTGTTTAAAATTAGACATATCACCTATCCAAATACTACATTTAAGTCGTATTGTTTGGAAAGCATAAAATATTTGATTTCACATATAAAGAATTATGGAAACATTTTGTGTACTATTCAATATTTAAATTTCACAATTCATTTTTGTAAAAAAAAATAAATTCTTTATCTTGGAGTACAATACAAGACACAGGCAACATTCATAAGCAATTGGTTATGGGCCCTTACCTTCAGGTGATTGGACATTGGAAAGATTGAGGATGTGCGTTTTAAGGTGCTAGGGCTCCTGAGGAAGGGATTTTTGGAACTTTACTCTGTGGAAATAAAACCTTTCCTCCATGTGACCCCCTTTGATAAGGTGGTCAAGTGCCTCACCAAACAGATGTCTTCCTTGGAAGGGCATATGCGTGAGACGTTTTTGCTTTAGCTGTCCAAGCTTTAAACTATAAGGGTCTGTACATGTGAATAGATTTTAAAGCCATTATTGAAATTTGCCTCGTGACATGTGCTGTAGTTGCTTTGTACCAGCACGATCCTAAAATGTTGCCTGTTCATTGTCCTAGTTCAGTTAGCTGCAATTTGACATACTGAAATGGAAGCAAGGGCTGGTTGCAGGGGTGGGCCTGCGAGAGCAAAGTCTTAAAGAGGAACTGCAGTCTGCTCACATAATTTGTAATAAAAAACATCTTTTCCATTCCGAAGCTTCCCTCCAAACATTTTGCATAATATATATATATATATATATATATATATATATATATATATATATATATATATATATATATATATATATATATATATATATTTTGATTCTGTTCTTGCCAAATATGCTGCAGAAATCTCCCTCCACTGAGTCTGGCTGCATCTATTTTAACGGTGGGCAGCTGGAGCTTTTTCCTGTTCACTTCCTGTTTTTATACAGACACACACCTCCAGCCCGGCAGCTCTCATTGGCCCTCTAATGACTCATCACCTCTCCCATCCTGGCAAACTCTCACAAGAGAGCTATGCACAATGTCATAAGCCTAGGCCAATGACCAGAACAACAGGAAGTGGGATGTATAAGGTATTTACTGGCAGAAAAGAAAAAGTTTTACTATCCAAAGTTAAAACAACAAGGGCAGAAGATTTAATAGATGGAAAGTTGAAAAAAATGACCGAAGGTCAGCTTTAAGGAGTGTCTTAAGCGTTCTGTCTGCAAAATATTTCAAAACGATCATCTTCAATAGGTACAGCAAGATATTTGTTTATAACAGACAGCAGAATCAACTACAGGAGTAGCCCACATTTCTGCAAACTTTCTTTTTTAGTGATCAGCTAAGACATTGGGGGAAGTGCAAACCCTTTCTGGTGTGACCCCGATGTCAGACTGCAGATTCTATGTGTCTGTGAGCAGGGAATATTTTGCAGCATTTAGTAGGTTTCTTTGTACCCAAAAGATTCATGGCTAAACGGAGTGTCGGGCTGCCATGGATCTTGCAGACAGAGGCAATGAGTTTTTTTTTTTTTTACCATTGGCAAGCATGTTGCCTGATGCCACCTCCTCAATATAGTGGCAATCTGGGGGAGAAAAATTGTCTGCAGCTTTCTCTAATATAATGTCTCTTCATTCCCTTCTGTGTGTTTCCTCTAGGACTGCCATATTGAGATCTGATTGTCTGGTTGAGAAATGGGAGAAGAGATTGGGTACTTGAGCCCTGGACAAAAATGACTAATAAAGCTGTAATCCATCCATGGAATTATGACACGCACAAAATTCTGTTTGTCAGGTAAGCACCATGCTGTGTGCCTGAAATAGAGCTAGAAACGGATCCAGATCGTTGTTAAAACCAGGTCCTGCTCCATTGCAAGGGACGCATCATTATGGAGGTCGAGTGTTGTGCGGCCTTTGGAAAAACGAATGATCACCTGAGATTTTCAATTGACTCCTTTTTGCCTGGTCTTTGCCATAGCTACATGTGAGGGTATTCCCTTGAGGGGTGCTCATGGAATGGAGTATAGGAAATAGGCTATGTGTATCCAGAAGGAGAACGCAGTAATCCACATGTAGAACGGCGTTAACTAACCCTTGTGGCGAAAGGGTGGGAGGAAGCACAGGAGCACTTAATAAGGGCTCTAGACGTGACGGCGTTAAAGTGTGGGACCAGCGGTGTGACATCTTCTCATCCACCTGAGACTAGACTCTGTGGTTTAAATTTTAGTGCAAAATTTGCACTGTGAAGTGAACATATTTTAAACATAGCCTCGTTTTTACAGTAACCATGTGTGAGACAATGGACTTAATATAAAGTTCAGACTTTGCTGTCATAGTGGGCATACCTCTAAATGGGTCTTCAGGGACTGGGTTCCACAGTGATGGCCCACATTCCTGAAACTGTATAAGACCCTGCTGCTAACATGTTGCACCAGGTGCCAAGGTGAGTCACCATGCAGGATACAGTGTCCGAAGTAAACTATACGGGCTGTCCCCACAGCGTGCAGGCTGGGTAGGACTCACAAGTTTTACCAACGTGGCACCTATTGCAATACTCTGCTTCTGTTTAGGCATTAGAAGACGGGTGTTTACTTTAGAATTTGAAGAAAATACATACAATTTTTAAGCCTTTAAAATGAATACTGTTTCCACTGCAAATCAATTAATGCCCATGTCGAGGTACTGCCCAAATTTACAGCCTCTCCCCCTCTAAAGCATGTGCCAGAATTTTAAGTGGAACTTAAGGCTCCAAAATTAAAATGGGCAGACAGGCAGAATTTTAAATGCATTAGAGACATGCTTTGCCTCTCCTGCATTAAAGCTACTTACCTGCCTGCCCCTGTAGAGTGAGCTGCGCAAGCAAAGCTTATTGCAAATTTGGCAATGCAAAATGCACGAGTGACATCATCTCAGCCCAGCCGAAGACTGAGACCCGTAAGCTAGCTGCCCAAAGAGGACAATGACTGGCGGTAAGCTCCAGGGACAGGACATCACTGGATTCAAGGCAAGTATAGTTCTGTTTTAACCTTTTTTCCTGTAGACAGAAACAGCTTTCATCAGTCTACAATACATCAGCAGGCTAATAAAATTCTTGCAGGTGCAGCTAGTCTGAAGTCTGTTCTTACTGACGTGGGCACACCTCTTGAAAAACATTTACCAAGAGCCATTTTCCCTACACAGCAATGTGGACAGACTCTTGGAACTTAAGGCAGCAGCACTGTTTTGCGGAGGAAAAAAAAAAAAAATCAAAACCAATGTACGTATGTAGGAAGGGCCACACAAAAGTGCTGCAGACAAGCAGACAGCTATGACAATGCTGGTTGGGGTTTCAGTGCAACAGGCACTGTGTTTTAACCAAAGCTAGAAACACACTGGATATCTGGCAGAATAGGTATTTTCTGTACATGTTGAGCTGCTAAAATAGTAAAAGAAATGTGGATGTACTGGAAAGAGGTTTTCCATTTTTTTATTCTATTTTGACATACATACGCTTTAAGTTCTCTCAATCAATAGCATACATTACCTATTTTCCTTTTCTTCTATGTCAGAAGTACTTGCAAGGCGCCTAGGTATTGTTGGAGCTACGTATGCAAGCCGTGTCCCTCTACCATCTTTCTCCTGAAAACCAGAGCAAAAGGTTGGGTTAATCAATGGCTCAATAAGTGGCAAAGCAAGGATCATGATTAAAGCCTTAAAAAACACACCAATAAAATGTCAATTGAGTCCCATGTTTGGATCCTCAAAGCTTCATTTACAAGGATTTGAGTATATCTGCCTGAAGGTATGCTTTAAATGTAGAAATAAAAATGTCTATTTGAAGTTTTCCCTAAAAAAAAAGTTTGTATGTACTTTGCAAGTTTTTTAAACAGCAAAAATACCTTTTCCTTATTGTCTAGAGTAGAAGAAAGTCTTGGACTGGAGGCAGAACGCATGACACCAGTAAAGTCCCTCTCTTTTTGAGCTTCTTTGGATGCAGTAATCTCAGACAAAGCACCATAACTTCCTGTTTTACGAAGTCCTAAGCGCCATGAAGCTGGAGACTCATCTTTCCTTTCTTCCTCTTTAGGTGATATTTTGGTGGCAGGAGTGGGGAACTGCAAAAACAGAATAGTAAAGATTTGATTTTGCTGCTTAGCCTCATACTAATGGAACCCAACACCAAAGCAATCAATTAGATTTGCAAAGGCATTTGATCATTTGCTGCAGCTTCTTTGATGGTCAAGCCTATACAACAGAATAATCTTTGGCATAGGAGATGTATGATTTAAAAACCCAAGTGTGAATCTAAATGGTGTTAAAACATCACTGGAAACAAAATCTAAACACACGGGAAAACTTGTTAATGAAAAATAGAAACCCCCACTGTTGAAACAAATTTACCACTTTTAATGTTAGATAAGTCATTATGTACAGCACTTATCACCAAATAGATTAAAATAGTTAAAAGTCAAAACCATGCACAGTGAGGTAAATCTGATTATATATATTTTGCAACCTGGAACCACAGAAGTGCGCACACTATTCCTCACCATAGACTTGTCACCTTTATTTGGCACAAGGACTATGCCAGTTTTGCGCAAGCCCTGTCTCCATGAAGTAGGATGTGCCGACTCCACCACTGGCATGAAAGGGGCAATGAAATCAAACTGAACCCAAAATAGGCAAGATGGAATAAGATGGAAAGCAAAGAATGAGAAACCGAAACAAAAGACCAATATCTTTTATTGCTTATAACTATCCACATCTTTAAAAGCACCATATTAAAGATATTTGGTAGAACCATTAAGACAGATGCAGTACATCAAAAGCAAAAAAGGAATATTGCACAAACACCAATAACCACAAGAAAAAAAAAAGTGGGAACCCTAACGTAACTAAGTATTTTTGGTTAGTAAGTGTTAGAGCCTCATAATTTTTACTGTGGTCTTTGTCTCTGCTGGGAAGATTCAGCCCTTTTGTCCATTATCACTGACACAGAAAAGGGGAAACCCTTAAAATGATTGTAGAGACATCATACTTACCTGCACTGTGGAATGGGTCCCCTGCAAGCACTCTGGGCTTCTCTACTCTGTGTATACTATAGGAAGCCGCTTTCTATGTTGACATGTGCCAGCTCGATCCCGTGCCATGCCTTGTGTGTCCATTGCCCTACCCTCAGCTCCCTCATCACTGCAAATTGACAGCAGAAGCCAATGGTTATCGCTGCTCTAACCAAATCCAGTGAGGGAGAGCTGCTGCTCTCGGGCACGGCGCTGGATCGTGATTGGGCTCAAGTATTTGGGGGACTGGAGGGAGGTGACAATTGGTGATTTTTTACCTTAATGCAGAGAATGAATTAGGGTTAAAAAAAAAAAAAAACCTTCAGCCTTTACAACCATTTTAATTTTTAAGTTGCCAACAGAATATAAAACTTCCAATTAGGACATTGGTGACAACTGTGAAGGGGAGAATACCACTACTTTAGAAATTTTCTCTCGCTTCCTGCAGTGTCTGCAAGACAGGAAGTGAGGGAAATATCTCCCCACTGGGATAAAGACAAAAAAATTAAACAGGGATAAGTCTTTCCTACTCTACCCACAACAAGGAAATAAAAAATATCTTGCATGTCAGGACTTGTATTCATAGACCATAGGTTATATTCAGCTACCTTCAGGTAATTGAACACTGGCAAACAAAATTTACTAGGGACGCCCAGAGAGTACCATATATGCCTAGTCTCAAATTGCAAAAAAAAAAAAAAAAAACTGCACACAATAAGGAGTAAATTAAAACAGAGGGGGGAGGGGCCTATACTGTACTCCAAGAGAAGGAATTTACAGGCAAGCTAAAATTCCTATCATCTTAAAGCATACAGTACAGGACACAGGATTTTCATTCACAGACCATGGTATGTACCCAAGCAATACATGGAGGGTTGGGCAGCAACATGGCAAACAGAACTGCCAATAGGCCCGGAAGAAAGCCAATAAAAATTTAAATAAAAAAACACATGTGCAATGGTATTTCTTGCAGAAGCTGGAATTTCTTACTCCGAGTAAGGTGGGAAGAGTCAAATTCCTCTATCCATTTTGGGCTCCAATTACAATGCCACTGTAGCCAGCAACTGACTAGCAAGATGGATTAGGGAGCCGTGGGCCAGTAGATCTGATGTGTTTGGCAGAATCCAAGGGTCATCCAACAAAAGTCTAAGGAAGTGTGTACCATGCATTTCTGGCGCAATCTGGTGCAACACCACACAGTGGAACCCTTTCCTCTATCTTGAGCAGCAGTCAAGGGATCTTCATCAGAGGTAAGGCATGAACCAGTTTGAACGGTGTCCATGGAATCACCAAAACATCCACTGCAAAGGCTAAATGGTTCCTGGTCCTGGCTACAAACTTGTGCAGCTTGTTGAACTTGGAAGGCCAACATGTCTACCTTTGACAGATTTTGAAAGATCTCTGGATGCGGAAACAACTTCCCTGGGTCTAGAGATTGATGGCTTAGAAAGCCAACCTGACAATTTTCCACTACAGGGATGTGAATGGCTGAGATAGCTGGAATGCGAGTTTCCACCAAGAATAGTTTGAGACTTGTTTCTCTTGGGGCAGCCTGACTTTTGGTGTCCCCTGGTGGTTTATTAGCCCACATGAGTGTGTTGGATTGAAGAGGTCCAAAGTGAAACTGGGCGAAGAAGTGCCTCAAAAAGGAGGCTACCATTAGTACCAAGATCCTCATGCAAGAGCAGATGAAGGGTGCGGTTTTGACCTGAGGATCTGCATGTGGGTCCTTAAGACATTTTTTTTCTACAAGGGAAGATTCTGCTTGGGCTGTGTCTAAGATTAGACAAAACAGTGTTGGGGCTGCAGGGCAGACTTTGGAAAGTTGTTTAACCAGCCAAAGGTTGAAGCTGAATTGTCCTTTAGCAGTTGGCAGAAAAGGTTGTGGCTGAGTCCTTCAGTAGGTGGTCATCCAGGTAACCCACAAAATGAATTCCCTGTGTTTGTAAAAGAACCAGAAGTTGGGCAAGAATATTTGTGAACACTGAGGGTGTAGAGGAGAGCCTGAAGGGTAGGGCTTTAAAATTGGAAGCGTTTGTCTCCCACATCAAAAGCAGAAAGCATTGATGTGTAGGAAAGATGGGGATATGTAGATGGGCATCTTGTGTGTCTGATATGTACTAATGCCAGACATTTCCCTAATCTGGGAGAAGCAATGACAGATCTTGTCGATTCTACCTGAAATTGGACATTTGAAGAAATTAGTTGAAAAGATTTCAGGTCCAGTAGTCAGATGCCCCATTTTGTTTTCCCTCCTGCCCAACTACCACAAAAGGCCTGCAAATGTCCCCTTCACCCGAGTGAGTGGGGACGGCCCTTTATTGTGAAGAGGACTTGTTCCCTGGCTTAGAGGACTTTGGAGTTTAGGGTTTCTTGCGGAACTGGGATCTTGGCTTGGAGCCAGAAGGCAGAGATCGGCAAAAGAAATGCTTTTTGGAATTAGAATGAGCCGCAGGTTTTTCAACTGTAGGCTTTTGCCTTTTTTTTATTGTAATCATCTAAAGCAGGACTGAACAAATGCTGCCTTTGAAAAGGCAAATGTTTTACAAGCTTTTTGCAGGGCAACTCTGCTGACTATAAAATTCTGTAAATAGATTGCGCATTCCACAATCAATATACAGTGCAAAAAAAATCAATATAAAACAAAAGTATAGTGAATTAATAAGCGTATCACAATATGCAGATTTAAATTTCAATCAAAGATACAGAGCAGCCCCTCATGCCATCATCCCCACACACAAACGCTGTTTACACCCAGTGCCAGGTTATAGGGCACAACAGCAAGTGAGTGCAACACTGTATAACTTTTTTTTTTAAATAAATAAATACACCTTACGGTTTTATGCTATGAGCCTTTTACCCTTCCTTTTCTAACATGATGGTCGAGTAGACAAGCTATTGGAGACACACGAGATACAAATTTACCAGGGGATTGCCCCACAAGCGTTTATTGACCAAACTAGAGATATGTGGTCAGATGATTTTGGTAAGTTTATATCTATGTGGGGCACAAGAAAGTACTTTGCATGTCCATAAGGAGCACCAACACTTTACTTTATCACAGGAGGTCCATAGAAGCACTGTCACTTTAACTGAAGTTTAAAGCTGCATATTGGGGCTCAATCATTCACTATATTTTATATTGATTTTTGCACTGTATATGGATCGTGCTGTCTATTTACAGGGTTTTATGGAATTTATGTCATGCTGGTATATATGAGACTGACACTTATTTACATATCCAAAAGCGCAGAGAATTTTTTTTTTTTTTTTACAACTCTGACCAACACTTCATAAGATCCTGCTCATGTGTACAAAACATCCTTTAAAGGAGGATGTAAAAGGAAAGGATTGCAGATTTTGCGGAGGCTGCCACAATCCAAATCATGTAAGCTTTAGAGCAGAGGACTCAGGAAGTGGCAAATTCAAATTTGTTTGGCCAGCTTTGTGAGAAAACTCATAAGGTTTTTAGGAGTCCGAGAATAACTCCGACCTTGGGGTTCTCCAGGAGTAGATTCCTCAGATTCCTCTACCAAAATATTCTTTTCCTCTACCTCATCCTTCACTGATTACTATGTTAATACAGAAGGAGGGAGGCAAGAGGGAAGGTTTACGTTTGCAATCATGACAGTCCAGTAGAGCTGCGCGATTCTGGCCAAAATGAGCATCACGTTTTTTTTGCTTAGAATAAAAAGATCACGATTCTCGCGGCATAAAATCTTTTCACATTATACAAAAAAAATTGGGCTAACTTTACTGGTTAGTTTTTTTTTTTTTTTAATTCATTAAAGTGTAATTTTCTGCTAAGTGCTAAAGAATGCTGTGACTGTTGGCAGACTGCCCGTTTTTTGTTTGTTTGTTTTCCTTTCTTTTGAGGGCTGTTGGCTTAAGCAGAGCAGAGAAAATTCTCTGCATAGAAGGAATGGGGAAATACCACATCAAAATCGCAACGGGGGGGCTGGGGAATTGCAATAACTATTCTTGACGATTAATTGTGCAGCTCTACAGTCCAGTCGACAAGTATTCCAGGAAGCTGCTGCACCCCAGCAATAAGCAGATGAGAACTCCATCCTTGGCACAAAGGAACTGGAGGAAAGTGCCCCAAAAGTAGGAGATACCAGACAGTGAAAGTCAGTCAGACGCCTGGAACAAACTTAAACCCCCCCCCCCCCAGGGGATTTGTTGCATGGTAGCTTCTCACAGGATCCTTCCTACCTGCAGGTATTTAGGACCCCGTACTCCCTTCAAAACCACCTGTTGTCAGCGAGATGCGGCCTGCTGACGAATTACAGTGACCCTTGCAAAAAAAAAAAAAATATGGCGATCTGTGAGCGGCACCAAGTCAAAAGACCACTGGTGTTCTGGTAGCCCAAAACAGGACCCTAGGTGCCTCAATACCTTCACCAGTAAGGTCGTAGGGAGAGAAAAAATAAATAGATAAAAGAACGACCAACACACACCAACTTACAGTGACCAAAGATACTATCACAAGGCTCTTTTGCGACCTGTAGTTCCACACTGTGGAGATTTGCTGCGACCTGTAATCAACCATCATCATTGCGGCCTGTAGTCTTACACCACTAGTTCCACAGCATCTGCCACAGTCACTGTACCCAGATGCATGTGTCAAGGGGTTGCTAAGTAACTTCCACCCATCCGTGACATCATATCCTGTTCAATCCATATGCAGCTCTGCCAGTGAAAAGGAATGTAGGGGGCATAAAGAATGTAAGGCCTCCTGTGCTGCCTGCATCATCAGCCCCTAAGAATTAAAGGGCCCATGACCTGAAAAAAAACACTGCCTAGTCACCTTGCATTCCACTTGGAGTTGGGGGGTCAGTAGCCAGGGCACAAGACCAGCGTGGGCTACCCCAGGGCACTCACTATTCCTGCTGCAGAACCCCCTAAGGTCCAATCTTCACCATCATGGCAGGTTTCACCTCAGGGGCCTTCAGGGTCTTGGCTCTCTGAAGGAGGGATCATTGCCCTGGACCTGTCTAGGGCCTTACCAGTCCGCAAGGCAATATTATTGCACAGGGTCCCATTATGCACTGTCCAGTGCTAACCGGTAACATTACAGGCCATCATCGCATGCCCAGTGTGGGGTCCGGGCGGGTCTCGTTCCTGTGAGCATTCAAAAGCCATAAGACAAGAATGCAGATGAAATTCCCTAATCCCAGCTGGAGCGATTGGGAAGCTATTTTGGAGCAGCGAACTGCAAAAACATGACCATCACCTATAAACACTAGCAAAAAAAAAAAAAAAAAAACACTAGAGTCTCAGAGTGAGCAGGGTTTATATGGTGTAATTCTGTGGGCAGCCCTTGCAAGATCTTTTACCATTGTCCAATCGCTTAAATCTAGCTGTAAATAATCACTTAAAGTGGTTATAAACCCTTACACACATGCGCCGCATAACACATAACAGCCCATTATACTTTTACTTTGCAGGGAAATAAAGAGGAAGCAAAACCCATCAGGGTTTACTTCCGCTTTAAAAGGTAGCTGTATATAACCTATGTTCTATTAATACAAGTCCTATACAAATAAGATTGAAGCTAAAATCCTGACATACATTTAGGACTAGATTCAGCAGTGAAAAAAAAAAAAAAAACGTAGCCTCTCGGGTAACCCAGTTGAAACAGCCAAAACCTCTCAGTTATTAATTGAAATGCTGTTTGAAGTATGTTACAAGAAACACCACACTTACAAAAAGCAAAAGTTAGATTTTTTTTTTTAACCACTATTTGCATACTTTAACAAAATGTGTGAATATTTTGAATGTAAAATGAAAAATGTAGAATGTAAAATGAAAAAAAAATAACTTGAGTTATAAAAAGAGGCTTTAACCAGTTTAGCTCTTTGGATGTGCATATTACCTGGCTGCAGTAGCAGCCATCAGTTTGTGCTCGTTTTCCTCAGCCGACTACCAGCTGCAAAGTAAAAATGACCAGGTGCCTGTATAGTCATCGATCACTTTCACAGTGCAGGCGGTGCAACAACTGAACACACTTGTGGTAAGAGTCTGGGGTAAGAGGCAAAGGACAATGAAAGGGTCAAGGGTGAATGGAATTCAGAGAGGCAGAAAGCCACTAGTTAAAAAGGTATCCATAAATAGACAATGCAATTGATGGGGTGGTAATTTTCAGATTATGATGAATTATAAAAATAGAAACGTAGAAATGTCCTTTTGTAGACATATACAAATAAAAAGTACTGTATGTTTCTAAACAGCACTGTATATGGTAATAAATACAAACAATACATAATTCAGGGGCTAAGAAACACATTCCTCTCTACTAAGACACATTCAAGTTCGGGGGAACAAAAAAAATCTGCACATATCAAATTTACCTTCTTTACTGGTGAAGTTGGTGTGATCTGTCCAGATGCCACAGAAGGTACAGCTGTTCCAGTGGTCACCTGAGATCTGGTACTATTTGTAGACTGTTTGGTTTTATCTACATTTGGAAAGTCGTCAAGAGAAAAACAGCAATAGTAAATTAGGGATATTCTGTTCCATTACAAAAAGAATATACCAAAAGAGAGCAGCATCAAATCAGAGAATTAACAAAATCTAACATTTATACATATATTAGAAATGAAAATGGCTAAAAATAGTCCTAGGAACCTGTCAAATGGTACTAAATACTCCTGTAGCACGCCATCACAAACTAAAAAAAACAGACGACTATAAAATAAGGGCTTGTTCACACTTGACTAAATTTCTAACGCACAAAAAACGTTCCTATAGCGTTTGTATGGTGTTAGTATGGGCATCAGTCAGGCACCAATGAGCTTCAGTATGGGCATTAGACAGGGGCTTTACAATTAATGAGTTAAAAATGCTCCCCAAACACCCTATGGGCAGTTTCGAAGCGTTTGATGAGCGTTAAAACTAGGGCTGCAACGATACCGATACTAGGCATTTTCACAAGTATCGGTACTCGCGAAAATGCTCCGATACCTTAAGCCGATACCAGAAGTGACGTCAGCTTGGGAGCGGAATGCCGCCTCCTCCCCCTCCTCCGGCCGGCTGTCTACACTGGAGCAGGGCTGTCTTAATGCACGGGTCAACCTAGGCTCTGTCCAGGGGGGCCTCTTGCAATTCCTCCACCGCTCCCGCAGTTTCCAGTGCTCCTCTAGTACTCTGCAGGGTGTAAGAAGGAACCCAGAGGCAGAGCATGTTATTACTGCCTATGTGGGCGGGATTTATACTGCTGCTAACACAGGGCATGGAGACGAGAGTTGGCGGGGATCTGAGCAGAAGACATCCCTCCAGCACAGCTGTGCAAGATAATGCCGAGATCTAGAGGGGTACTAGGGAGGGGTGGGCTCCCCCCTTCTAAGCCCTCCACCACCCGTGATGCTTCTCCCATCTCCGCATAGTACACATCTTTAGCATAGCAGCACTAAATGCTCCTCCTCCCGATCCCATTCCCTTACAGCTACGATGTGTACTGTATATAGCTAGCTACTGCAACTAATTGCCGTTCCTACCATGGAATGTCACAGGTCGGAACTGCAACCAGTAGCCAGCTATACACTGTGCAGAGAATGAGATTTCAGCTCCAGTGTGTGCTGTGTGGGGAGCAGGAGCTCTGCCTGTGTTCAGGCTGTTTACAATGCAGGGATGGAAGACAGCTCTGCAAGCAGTAACCCCTGTACTATGCCCTCCCAACCCCTGCTTACTGTGCGCTTTTGCCCGCCCTGTACTGTGACCTCCCAACCCCCTGTACTGCGTTTTCGTGTCTCGTGTGCCCTCCCTGTGCTATGTCCTCCTTCCCTCCACCAGCTGTCACCTCTTCCCCATGTCTCACAATGATCCTCCCATCCCTATCCCCCCCCCACCCCTCTTCCTATGCGATAGGTATCGGTAAATGGTAGCGGCGAGTAATTCAGAAAAAAAAAAAAAAAGGGATTGGTACTCTGTGTTAAAAAATGGTATTGTTGAATCCCTAGTTAAAACTGCTCCACAAACGCCTATTCCATTAAAGTAAATTAACTAATCTTAACGACCCGCAACTGCCTGCCAGAGCATTTGCGAAGCGTTAGCATAAACTTGAATGGGAGGCGTTGAAAGGCTTCAAATGCCTCCTGACTCGACATAAGGCTTCAATTTTGAAGCAACCCTAACGCTTTGTGTGAACAGCTCTATGTGCTGTCTATTGTACCTTGTGCATAGGCGTTTGAGGGGCCTTTTTAGCACCTCTCAAACACCTGCTCTTAATGCCATTGTGAACTCAGCCTAAGGGATGGCATTGTGTGGTGTGTAAGAGCAAAGCAAGGTGACACCATACAATTCAACTAATGGTGCTAAACCTATGTTACAAGAAAAATGCACCCACTAAAACAAACCAGTATAAGAATAAACATGTTATGTGAAGAGAAAACTATTTTTTGTTTTGATAGAATATGGAAGGATTAAAAACAAAAACAATTTTAACTCATGTTGTGTCTCACTTCACTTCCTGCCAATGCAACAGGAAAAGACGGTAAAACTCCTTGTAGTGAAGCAATTCCCACCTTAGACAGGTAATTACCAGAAAATCTGTCCCTATTGGATGATTTCCCTTCAACTTGCTTAGCAGAAGTTTTGAAAATTTAGGATTTCCTCTCACCTTTGGTATTCAAACAGGCGGTAATGTTTATCGCCCTCTACAAAGCAATCTGCGGTTGACTTTTCAGAGGGTGACACAGTAATGGCTAGCAGGAATTGGAGTCACTACTGCCACCTCTCTGTGCCTTTAAAAAATAAAAAAAATAAAAAAGTATTGCCTAATAGAAATTTTACATTGCGGGACTGCACAACTGCAAACCAAGCGTTGGACTTGCGGTTGCTGTGTGGCCCTACTGATCTCAATATGCCATTTTGAAGTTCCGCCGGTCAAACTCTGCAGCTGCGGGGGGGGGGGGGGGGGGGGTTGAGTGCTTGCGATCCTGTGATACAGCCGCCCACTGTATCAAACGGCCCCGCCCCCCCGGCGCGCCACGTCATTGGATGTGATTGACAGCAGCGCGAGCCAATGGCTGCGCTGCTTTCAATCCATCCACTGTAACCAATCAACGGCCAGGCTGAGCGGCGAAGAGGATTTAGGGGGAGAGTGCGGGAATTTCGAGGGGTCAAGTAAGTAAAACGGGGGGGGGGGGGGGGGGGGGGGCTGGTATTGTCAGATGTTATTTCACCTTAATGCATAGAACGCATTAAGGTGAAAAAACTTTACAACCTCTTTAAGGATCACACTGTGTAAAGGCATCTTGAAGAGGAAGCTTGGCTTCCACACAGATTCGCCTTGATTTTTTAATACACAGTGTTGAAGACGTGCTGGCTATTTGTTTAATTTGGATTTACACGGTGCCAACGTTGGCCATACACCCTTATTTATTGTCTTCGGAAAATAGTGCTGAACAGGATGTTAAATGTTTAGAACCTGAGTGACTAACATCAGGGTGCTGTTTCCTCACAGCGCATATGCCGATGACATTGCACGTTCAGAAGATATTTACAGTACCTATAGGTAAGCCTTATTGTAGGCTTACCTATAGGTACAACTTGCAAAGGAAGGTTTACAACCTCTTTAAGGCCCCTTTCAAACTACTGCGATTTTACAATGATTTTGACAAGATTTCAGGGAATGCCTGTGTAAACTTGGGGTCTATGGATCTCAACTCGCATCAAAGTCGGACCAAAGTAGTACAGGGACTACTCTGAAGTTGGTGCGACTTGAATCACACAGATAAGAATGGTACTCATTGGAAATCATTGGGTAAGACTTTTCATGGGACTTTACAGTCCCAAGTCGCACAAGTGTGAAAGGGGCCTTAGAAGACACACATTCATTGTCACCTGCCAGTAGGCAGTCAGTATTTTAGCAATGTACAGAGAAACAAATGAGGGGAACTCTGCACTGTCCAGTAAGTTAAAAGTATACAATGTATCAATGTGGAAATGTTCTGCCATAAGCTCAGGAATAGAAATAAATTGCAATGAAACAAACTTCAGACACTCACGAAAATACACTGAACGATCACTAACCAGGCCCACACAGACACAGTGACAAGTATGTTACACCTTCGACAGAAGTCATACTCGATTCTCACCCTCCAAGAGCAGGATATTGATACTTTCACTGTAAGAAGCATACAATTTCCATAGAACAACAGTTATGGGACAATTAATGCCCAATTGAAGAAATAAGTTGGGTTAACACCCCTATTTACAATCGACCTAGCATGAAAGTGATTTTCACTGATAGCCGGGACATTCTGTTTTTGTAAATCTCTGTATATCTTACAACTGTTTCTTTTTCATTGTTCAATGCTTGATGATCAATGATTCCTGTTAAGATTTCATAATCACCAATAAAATAAAATACTTTGGAAAAAAAAAAAAAAGAAATAAATTGCAGCATTTCAGGGAGATTGTTCAGTGAATGAAAGCACACTAGACTGTTTTCACAATTTCATATTTTCTGTGTGCATTTAGTTAGACCCCTTTCACACTGGGGCGCTTTTCAGGCATTTTAGCACTAAAAATAGCACCTCTCATGCCTCCCCAGTGTGAAAGCCCTAGTGCTTTCACACTGGGGCAGTGCGCTTGCAGGACAGGAAAACAAGTCCTGCAAGCAGCAACTTTGGGGCAGTGCAGGAGTGGTATATACACCGCTCCTCCACCACCCCTGCCCATTGAAATTAATGGGCAGCACCAGAGGCGGCTCTAGGCTTTGTGAGGCCTTAGGCAAAACCTAGACACAAGGCCCCACTCACGCCCATAATGGGAAAAATTAATTTAAGAAATAAAAAAAAAAAATTAACAGTATAAATTACATACAGTATATTAAAGTGATTGTAAAGGATCGTTTTTTTTTTTTTAAAGAAAATAACAAATATGTCATACTTACCTCCACTGTGCAGCTTGTTTTGCACAGAGTGGCCTCAAACATCCTCTTCTGGGGTCCCCCTGCGGCTCTCACGGCTCCTCCCTGCATCAGATAACCCCCTAGGAGAAGCGCTTTCCTGAGGGGGTTACCTTTCGGGCGCACTCCCGAATCCAGCATTTGCATCCATAGATGCAAATGCTGGACTCGGCCCCGCCCCCCGCGTCATTAGATTTGATTGACAGCAGCGGGAGCCAATGGCTGCACTGCTATCAATCTATCCAATCAAGAGCCGGGACCCCGTGGAGAGAGGGACAGTGCGTCCCCGCCGAAGAGATGAAGGGGCTCAGTTAAGTAAAATGGGAGGGCTGGGGGGCCGGTGAATGCCAGGTGTTTTTTTCACCTTAATGCATAGGATGCATTAAGGTGAAAAAACATGAGGGTTTACAACCCCTTTAAGATCTTTAAAGCGCTCTCTATCTCGGTGCTGGTGTCAGCGCTCTATCTCGGTACAGCACTCCTGAGGCCTCCTCTGCTGTACCTTCCTTTTCATCTTTCACTCCTCCCCACTGCATGCCAGATGCCTCCTCCGGGTGCTGCGGGACCGCTCCACTGAGCACTCCAGTTATGGGGGGGATGGCTGGGGGAGGTGCGATCTGTGTCCCTGGTGCAGCGGGAATTGTGCTAACATTTTGCTCCGGCTGCAACAATCTCCTCCCCCGGACAACACAGTGTTGGCCCCGCCTCCTCCTGAAGACACAGCCATGCTTCGTCCCCTCTCTCCACTGCCTGGTCGTGGAGCTCACAGGCAATGTTAACCTGCTGCTGGCCAGAGCTTAATGCCACAGCGGCATTGTTGTCAGCAGAGGCGGCTCTTAAATTAGGCGATCGAGAGGCCCCTGTGAATGCGAGGCCTTAGGCGACCGCCTTATTTGCCTAATTAGAGAGCCGCCTCTGGGCAGCACTGCCAAAGCGCCTGCAAAGGTCTTCAGCAGCGCTACAAAAATGGGTGCTATTAACCCTTTCCTTGGCTGCTAGCAGGGAATAAAAGTGCCCCGCTAGCGGCCTAAAAGCGGTGCTTTACTGCTAACAGAACCGCCGTCCCAATGTGAAAGTGGTCTTCAAGAACTATGTTCCTCTGCGAAAAATGCTGAAAAAAAAAAAAATAACGCTAAATTTAGGTAATAGGTATCGCAAAACAAATATTTCACTTAAACGCAGGTTTTCTTTTTTTTGTGAACAGACTACTTTTGAAATACTGCATTCATTTTTTTCAGTTAATCTTATTGAATTGACCCCACAGACAAAAAAAAAAAAAATTCTGAGTGCAGTTCTAGTCTTCCCTTACTCTACTTAAGAAAAGCATTTTTATATTCCTGTCAGTGTCAGCCCCCCAATTAACACTGGAGTGCTTTTCTGCTCTTCTCCCTACACCTTTCTATGTCTGACTGCGCAGAATCACATTTCCTCTAATTGTTCCTATTCCTTATACACTCAGTCGTCCTGCGCCCAAAAAAGTAAATTCATTTTAAGCGCATACACAGGTGTTTTCGACCCTAGGTCAATAGGCATGCCTGCAAAATGTGCGACACTCGTGTTTTTTGCACATTTTTACGCCTGAAGAATTCCTTTCGTTCAGCGGAACTGCTCTCCTCCCCTTTTGCCCAGTCAACTCCTGAAGCTTAATACACATGCAAAGAATGCCTGTAACACACTTCCAATACCCCTGAAAATGCAGGTTTTCGCTCAGCTCAGGTGCCCACAGTGCAGACTTCCGGTTGGAGATTTTCACTCATTTTTTGTCTGGTAAAATATTAACAGGGTGGTAGGATTTCTCTAATGGAGCACCAGATAGCAGTAAAAACCTGGCAGGGGTTCCAATTCATTCCCATGCTATCCAAAATTAAAAAATAAATAAATGTTTTGGATGCACATAGATCATAAACGTTTCAAAGCCTGCTGGATTTTAGGTTTCATGGGTAGTTAGGAAGCTATATAATTAAAAATAAAGGAAAACATGCATATTACATCTACTTATTTTGCCAGAATCTCCTACAGTAAATCCTCGAATTGCGAGTAACACAGTTTACGATCGTTTCCCAATACCAGCAGATTTTAAAAATCCTGACTTGATTTGTGATCGTTGTCTCGCAAGAAGACAAGTAGGATTCAAGCCTCTGGGCTGTGCAATACCGCATGTGGCAAGCGGTGGGGGGGGAGGGGGGGGTGTGCCGTAGACACTCGGCACCCGAGTGTCTGAGTGTCACCCCACGTCTGGCCACACGTGGTACTGCGTACACTAGCAGTGACACAAACTAATTATCTGAATTTCCATTGATTCCAATGGGGGAACTCGCTTTGATATATACGAGCGCTTTGGATTTCAAGCATGCTTTTGGAATGAATTATGCGCGTAATCCAAGGTACTACTGTATACTGGGAATGGATTACCCAGCTAGCGTCTAAAGCATGGTACATCAAAGGAAGATTTACTAAGGGTAACCATTAACAACCAAATGAGAAATAAGGTTTCTGATTTATTGCTTGCACATAAGGACAGCTCTAGATGTTAATAAGTGCCTTCAGTCATCAATAGAAATTTTCAACTTCCAATTGGTTAAAAAAAATTTTGGCCCAATGAATATGCAGATGTCTTGCCTGTTATTTTTTGAGAAGAGTAACCAGACTACCTCTGGAGAGCCTAAGGATGTCCAGACAATTTCCAGGAGTCTGAACACCAAAATAATTAGAATCTGAAGAATAACTGCTTGACTAAATCTTCTAAATTCTGGACTCTAAGGCCTCTTGCACACAATACTCCTGTTTGAGCAACTATTTTTTCAGCATTTTTTTGTATTTGCACATATTTTTACGCATATGCGTTTGCGCAATTTCGCAGGCATGCGCACACACCTATTCTCGCGCTCACAATATGATGGACATTTGCGCATTTAGCGCTCATGAGGTGTAAATTACTGACCAAAAAATGCAGATTTCTATTTTCTTTTTACTAAATACACAGCGCTCGTTTACGCGCCTGTGTGCACAGGCACATTACAATTAATGAGCTGTATTTTAGCTTAGTAAAAAAATAAGCTGTACTGAGCTTTTTCAAGCTGGAGTGCGTAAGAAGCCTACATGAACGCTGAAAAAAATGCTTAGGCTTTATAACCACTTAAATACATAATTAGGAAAAGAAAATCAATTACACTCCTAAAATGAAACAGCCTTCTAGGTACTAACCTGTTTCTGCTTCAGATTCAGAGTCGTCTTCATCCTCCTCTTCGCTGGAACAGCTAGACTCATCTTTCTTTCCTTCATCCTCTTCATCTGCCTTCTCTTGTTCAAGAGACTCAATAGTTGATAGGTTTTTTTCTTGTTCAATAATTAAAGTCTCTTTGCTAAATCAAGTATAAAGTTTGTTTTAAAAACAGAAAAAGGAAATGTATCCTGTGAAGGATTTAGTGCTTAATGTCCTAGAATCCTCCCCCAATAGACACCTGGCTATAGCTGCCAGGAGCTGCTGTCAGTTTGACAACTGAGGTCCCATCTGTGCAGTACAATAAATTAGTAACACCGTAGTTTAATTCTTAACAAAAAGTGATAACGCTATCCACTGGACACTGCATTGTTCACTAGAAAATGTGCCTACATCTCATGTCTGTATAACACAGTTTGGAGACTGGTGACAAAAAAAAAAAAAGTAATCCCAGCACCACAGGGAACATTGTGACTGAAGGAGAGGCTGGGCACATGGGTTGGACAAGAGTCGCCTCAGGCATTCATTTTGTCCAGTTAATTTAAAGGAACTGGATGTAGCTCACTCCCAAATCCTGAAGGAAGCAAAGCGCCAAGAACACTTGTAAAGCACATTTTGTTTTTAGAAGTAGCTTTATAAATGTCCCCCCTTCCTCATGTGTTTCAAAAATAGCAGAAAATGCCAAGACACCACTACCAAATATTTTACCCCGACATCCCCCCTCAAAAATGAGGAGGGGGGGGACCATTACCAAATTCACATTTTCTCTTCATTACACAACCAATGACTACATCGCTGTTTTCCCTGCTTCCATTGGAAAAATGACCACTTCCAGTCACTATATCACCAGCAGAAGACGTGAGGCGAAATCTCCCAAATGGAGACACAAGCCTTCTCTTCTCAAAATTAAAATACACAAGTTGTGGCTGGAGATATATTTTAGTAAAAGCCGAACTGTACTGACATCCCTAAACATTCATATAAATGAGCTCATACTATTGGCACTTAGCCCTGGGTCACATTGGTGCGATTTGACATGTCAATTCGGCAGCAATTGCCAGCAATGGCATCGTCCTAAATGGTGCGACTCCGCATTTGCGACGTCACACCGATTTCCAAAAGCAGTTTCTGTACTACTTTTGGCGATTTCGGGGTGCGATTTCCATTGACATCTGTGCAGAAACCTGCACAGATGTCTCTGAAATCGTCCCCGAAATCAGGACTGACATGCGGGAATGAATTGTTCAGCTAAACTCGCACAATTTCATTCTAGCACTCAGTGTGAACCTAGGCTTAAAGTAGCAATTAATCCTAAAACAATGTAATAGATTGCAGCTTGCCAATCAATAAATATGGTGGGTCCATAGCTTTTATTTTAGACTTTCCTTTATTTTCACTTGATCTAGCCAGTAACACCTTCTGTCTTAGGGTGTCTCCAGTATAGATGGAGGAGCAACAGAGGCACCTTTAGACAGCAGTTTTGTCAACCTAGGGAGAGGGCAGGACACTAGCAAATTTAGAAGGACTTTAATTAAAACCAAAACTCCAGCTAAAACTTAAGTTAAAGCAACAGTTTAGTTTTTTCTTTTGCGACAAAGGTTTTAACTATATGAATAAGGGCCAGTTCACACCATCGAACCGCAGTCTTGATGCTTTTCTGCATGCGCGTTTTTGATGGGTTCCAGTACATTTTTTCCTCCTCTTTCTTAACCTTAAATAAGGACGTGTGTTCCAGTGTGTTTTTTGTTCACTTAGGTTCTTTCTAGTGAGTTTTTCATGCGTTTTACAGCGTTCCAGTACAGTCCAGTGCAGGGAGAATGCAACATGTTATACTTTCTCTGGAACTGCAAGCACTGGTTTGAACTATGCCATTGAAAACCATATAACCTACTTTTCATGCGTTTTTTTAATGCATTAAAAAAACATGCACTGGACTGCATTTGGTGTAAAGGGCCAGTTCACATCATAGAAAACGCAGTCCGGATGCATTCCAGATGCTTTTCTGCATGCGTGTTTTTGATGCAGTCCAGTGCATTTTTACCCCCTCTTTTTTCTTAACCTTAAAAAAAGGACGTTTGTTCCAGTGCGTTTTACTGCATTTCAGAACAGTGCAGGAAAAATGCAGCATGTTTTACTTTTTTTCTGGAACGCACTGGAACTGCAAGCACTGTTGTGAACTATGCCATTGAAAACCATATAGCCTACTTTCTATAAGTTTTTGATACAGAAAATAACGCACTGGACTGCATGTGGTGTGAACTGGCAATAAAAGCAGATCATTGTGAACACCCCTGTCAGTTTCAAATTGTTTATCTTGACCATCTGATCGTTACTTTTGTTGGACAGCTTGGTTTCTTAAATGGCGCTGAAAAAAACTTAATTGGTTAGGTGAAAATAAACAGAAAAAAAGAAAAAAAAAAAAGCACAAAAAGTAGTGTAGTCAACATAAGAATTAGTAAGCTGCAATCATTTACATTTTTGGATTTAATATGACTTTAAAATAAACTTAGGAACATTTTATTTAATATTTAGCAAATCATGTTCCAAAATGCTTCACCAATAGCGGCTTTTCAGAATAACGTCAGGACATTTATTCCATGCCAAAAACCACTGGACAAACTAGAAATATACCGTATAGCATCACCTGGAGAGCAGACCAACAGTGGTTTATAAACAAAATGATCTTTTTGCTGCCTTCCAATATCAAATTTCCCAAAATATTTCTTCTGCAGTGTTGAAGGTATGTGCTGAGGGAATATTGAGCTGGTGTATAAAGCTTGTTATCACTGAACACTGTTCCAAGCAGGACCATCTTTAACGCAGGACAAACGGGGCAGATGTCCCAGGCCCTGATATTGGGGGGCCCAAAGCAGCTAGCCCGCGTTCCATACTTGCAAAGCTGCCAACAGTCACATTCTAGTGAGCCGCCATGCTCTTGTCCCCCGCTGCATTCCAGAAAGCAGAGCCGTGATCGGGACAGCTTACAGCCATTTCACTCGTTGCTATTGCTGTATTAGTTTTTGCTGCCCACCGTCCCGCACATTTCCACCCCCTGCACCTCCCCCTACATCGCTGACCAGTAATTTTGCCGTTCTCGTGCAGGACCAAGGACCGTCCCCGAGATGGAGCCTCCAGGCTTCAGCTGCTTGAGTGGGGAGGATGGGGATGTGCCTGATCTCAGAGTTTGTGCCCACCTGGAAGAGGGTGGTGTGACAGTAGCTGGGCAGAGGCGAGCCAAGGGAGTGTGCCTGGAGGTAAAATCACCTAGCAA
This sequence comes from Aquarana catesbeiana, assembly GCF_042186555.1. Taxonomy (NCBI): domain Eukaryota; kingdom Metazoa; phylum Chordata; class Amphibia; order Anura; family Ranidae; genus Aquarana; species Aquarana catesbeiana. The sequence continues at coordinate 255,041,039 of NC_133326.1, read as the reverse complement.
TTCATTGTGGATTAGCTTGCAGGCACTTCTATGCCAAGTCTGCTGAGTTACTGCAGTATAGCATAGAAGTGCTGCCTGCTAGCTGACAAATGGGAAGATGTTTTTTTTTTATGTTAAAATAATTAAATTGTTACTGCCCTCAGGTTTTCACTGCCCCCATGGTGAGTGCCCTGCTGACCCCCTGACCTCTGCCTATACTGTTCTGTGTACACTGCCCTACTTCCTACTGACCCTTGTACACTGCCCTACCTGCTACTGACTTCTATACACTGCCCTACCTCCTACTGACTTCTGTACACTAATCTATGCAGTAGAACCAATGGATATTTGTATACTTATGTAAAATCAATTGCCAATGTTTAGTTATTTTCTGAAATTCTTTTTCATTTTTTCCTTTTTTGAAATTGCTGGTGCTGCATTGACTGTGGGGCGTTTCATATTCGGGGCTCAGTGATTCAGCTTTTCTGGATCAAGGACAATTAGTGGTGCTGTTCGGGCGCCCCTGGTGGAGGGTAGGGAATTTGTACTTCCCCTCCCTTATTCCCTTCGCACGTTCCCTTGTGCGCTATGGGCGCGGTGCTGGCCGTCACAGGCCTCCTAGCGCATGCGCCAAGCAGGGGCTCCCACTCCGGAAGTAGAGTCAGGGGTCATCACGGACCCTTTACTTCCGGAGGGATCGCGCATGTTTAAGTAGACGCTGAGAGCGATCTCACCGTCACTTATCTGTGACAGCGAGTGCACCACACAGCGGGCGGGAGCTCCTCCGCTGTGAAGCCGCGATTGATCAGGATATCTCACAGGTAATTGGGCTATACCTCCCTTCACTTATGCCATACCATATAGCCAGAGCAATTTTGCATACTATAGTGGATATGTTACCCGGCGTATCTACCTGCCTGGCTAGGCAGGTTAGAAAATGCCATCATAGGCCTATTGTCCATAAGAGTAAAGACCCTAACACAGCATTATGGGTTTGCCCTGAAACTACAGCTGTACACTGCAACACATTTTTTGTACCTTTATGCCACATAGGCTGTAATGCTAAATCTTTGGTGCCTTTTCCTCCCTGTCACACAGATGGCTCATTATCAGTATCATATATATCTAGATGTATTAGTTTCTGTGGATACAACTTTATTATTTAATTTACTAGTGTCAAATCTTACTATTAGGATTATTTTTATATATATATATATATATATATATATATATATATATATATATATATATATATATATATATATATATTCTATCAAACTCTGCGCAGTAACTATGTTTTCATTGTGTGCCACTGGCGGCCCGGGAAGGGTCACTTTTGATCCACATTATGGACCATTTGTGACTACTGTGAAAATACGGGCAGACTGTTCAAGCGGTCAGTTATATTAGTACCCCATTACTGACCCATTTATGTTAAATAAACGGTTGTTTTTAAAAAAAATCTTCATTTTTAGATTAATGACACTGGCAATCTCCTGATATTTTGGTCACTGCGTGATCCGACATCCCACTATTCAACCCTTATGGATCTGGCTTCCACAGGGTAATGATCTCGGTTGGCTGATATTGTTAACTGGGTCCTGATTATGAATTTCCGCCATACACTTCTTTTTTAAAGCACTTGCAATCTCTGATTGGGTAAGCATTTACACGTTTCCATGAAAACACTGATTGGCTATGTATTGAATAAATTATGGTTCTAATGTTGTTTTATGCAATCTAGATGAATCTATAGATGCATGCGACGCCCTTGAAGAAGCAGGAAACTGCGAAACATGTTGGTCTTCTGCATATCCAAGCATCTTGTGCAATAGTACATCCAAGTATCATTCATAAACTATGTATTATGTAAACTTTGTGATTTTATATTATACTTTACATTTTTGTATTAATAAATTTAATTTTTAAAGACCCTCAATGATTTTGTGCTTACCTCGTTATACAGATGTTACTGTCTCCCCCCCCAAAAAAAAAAAAAAAAAAAAAAAAAACACTGTCACGTGACATTAAATTAGTACTTGAAAAAAAAAAAAAAAAAAAAGTATCGGTACTTGTACTCGGTCCTACAAAAGTGGTATCGGGATAACCCTAGTACTGACTCTAATTGAATTGGTGTTTGTGGGCATATTTCTGGTGTGTAAGTTTGGAACCTATTTTGTGTCTGCTGACATGTTTTTGGTGCGTAAGTATGCTACTTATTATTTTTATTATTTTATATTATCACAGGCATGAATGATGTGCAGTAACCTCTAGAAACCAAATCGGTGAGTGGCAATAAGAAGCAGTACCTTATATCAATCAGTTAGCAGTAATTATGTGCAGTAACCTCTACCAACCAGTGAATGGTAATGATGCGCAGTAACCTTTAGCAACCATTCAATGAGTGGTAATGATGTGTAGTAACCTCTAGCAACCAGTGAGCAGTAAGTAGGTGCAGTAACCTCTAGCAAGTAATCAGCGAGTGTGGACCAGTTCTTTAACGTTTACATTTTTAAAGTTTTTTTTTAGATGAGTGCGTGTTTGTTTTTTGGGATGTTGGGGATAGAGAGCGAAATTGCATAGGGGGGCCCAAGAAAATGTTTGCCCAGGGTCCAATCAATATTAAAAACAGCCCTGGTTCTAAGCACACACCTTACATGGCAGTTATACACATGACAGGGGTGTACGTAGAGTGGATATAAAAAGTCTACACACCCCTGTTAAAATGTCAGGTTTCTGTGATGTAAAAAAATGACAAACATTTCAGGACTTTTTCCACCTTTAACGTCACCTATAATCTGTACAACTCAACTGAAATCTTTTAGGGGAAGTAAAAATAAAAAAACAAAATAATGTGGTTGCATAAGTGTTGCACACCCTCTTATAACTGGGGATGTAGCTGTGTACAGAATTAAGCAATCACATTCAAACTCATGTTAAATAGGAGTTAGTACACACCTGCCATCATTTAAAGTGCCCCTGATTAACCTCAAATAAAGTTCAGCTGTTTTAGCAGGTCTTTCCTGACATTTTCTTAGCCGCATCCTACAGCAAAAGCCATGGTCTACAAAGAGCTTCCGAAGCATCAGAGGGATCTCATTGTTAAAAAGTATCAGTCAGGAGAAGGGTACAAAAAGAATTTCCAGGGCATTAGATATACCATGGAACAGTGTAAAGACAGTCATCATCAAGTGGAAAAAATATGGCACAACAGCGACATTACCAAGAACTGATGAAAAAAAGAGAAGAAAACTGGTCAGGAGGCTGCCAAGAGGCCTACAGTAATATTAAAGGAGCTGCGAAAATATCTGGCAAATACTGGCTGTGTGGTACATGTGATAACAATCTCCCATATTCTTCATATGTCTGGGCTATAGGGTAGAGTGGCAAGACGGAAGCCTTTTATTAAGAAAATCATCCAAGCCCAGCTAAATTTTGCAAAAACACATCTGAAGTCTCCCAAAAGCATGTGGGAAAATGTGTAATGGTCTGATAAAACAAAGGTTGAACTTTTTGGCCAAAAAACTCCAAATGATATGTTTGGTGTAAAACACTGCACATCACCAAAAGAACACCATACCCACAGTGAAGCATGGTGGTGGCAGCATCATGCTTTGGGGCTGCTTTTCTTCAGCTGCAACAGGGGCCTTTTAGTTTGACTGATGCAACTTAAGGTCCACAGACCTCAAGATTACACTCAGTCGCTGCAACATCACGTCAACGTTGTGGCCAGGTCGCACAAGTGTGAAAGGGGCCCAAGTCAAGACAGAGAGAATTATGAACAGTTCCAAATATCAGTCAATATTGGCACAAAACCTTCAGGCTTCTGCTAGAAAGCTGAACATGAAGAGGAACTTCATCTTTCAGCATAACAACCCAAAGCATACATCCAAATCAACAAAGGAATGGCTTCACCAGAAAAAGATTAAAGTTTTGGAATGGCCCAGCCAGAGTCCAGACCTGAATTCGATTGATAATCTGTGGGGTGATCTGAAGAGGGCTGTGCACACAAGATGCTCTCGCAATCTGACAGATTTGGAGTGTTTTTGCAAAGAAGAGTGGGCAAATATTGGCAAGTCAAGACGTGCCATGCTGATAGACTTATACACAAAAAGACTGAGTGCTGTAATAAAATCAAAAGGTGTTTCAGTAAAGTATTATTAGTTTAAGGCCACTTCCACACTGAAGCACTTTACAGGCGTTTTTGCGCTAAAAATAGCACCTGTAAACTGCCTCTTCTGCAGCCCCAGTGTGAAAGCCCAAGTGCTTTTACGCTGGGGCTGTGTGCTTTAAGGACAGGAAAAACAGTCCTGCAAACAGCATCTTAAGAGCCCATTCACACAGGGACGACTTGTCAGGCGACCTAGTCGCCTGACAAGTCGCCTCCCGTTCTGTACAATGGAACCGTTCTAATCGGAGCGACGCAAGTCGCTCCGACTTAGAAAAAGGTTCCTGTACGACTTTGGGGGCGACTTGCATAGACTTCTATACAGAAGTCGTTTTGCAAGTCGCCGCGGAAGTCGTTTGCAGGTCGCCTCGCTGAGGCGACCTGCAAGTCGTGTTGCCCCTGTGTGAATGGGCTCTTAGAGCGTTGCAGGAGCGGTGTTATACCCAGCCCCTGCCCATTGAAAGGAATGGGCGCCGCTTTCAAAGCACGTTAAAAATTATTTTAAAGCAGCACTAAGTGGGCGCTTTTAACCCCTTTTTAAAGTGGTTGTATACCACTTTTTTTACATTTTTATCTACAGGTAAGCCTTAATACACGGTTTAGGAGATATTCACCCTGCATGCAGCCGCTGACGTCAGAGGCGTATTTGCGTAGTGAAGGTCCAGCGTATCATGCCAGAACTAAGGACTCCCACACGTATGACGTAATCGTGGCTCTGGCCACTCACCGCGCCGGAGCCCCGAACCCGGAAGAAACGCAGAGGGGAAAAATGTCAGCTCCCTCGGCGGTGACCGAGACGAGATGCAATGCTGATGCTTCGTTCTAAGGTAAGTATGTCATAATGAGCTAGTATGCAGTGCATACTAGTTAATTATGCCCTAACCTTATGGGTTTAATTTTTTTTTTTTTTGCGGGTATACAACCGCTTTAACCCCTTTATCTTCTAATAATGGTTTTAGTGTATTTTTTGCAAATATATTGGATAAACATTTGTGCAAATACCTCGGGGTCTAAAAAAAAAAAAAAAAAAAAAAAAAAAAAAAAAATCAGTAGCACCTTTTTATTCTACTGATCATGTGCTTTCACATGATCAAAATATATGGTTTGGAGGGGGGGTTCACAAATTCTGAAAGCTATAAGTGAAAAAAGACAAAAACAAATGAAAATTTGCAAAAATGGTCTGGCCACCTGAGTGTACAAAATGGAGCAAAGGGCCTGGCAGCGAAAGGGTTAAAGCAGATTAATCACTTGCTGCACGCCCACTGTCATATGATGGCGGGACGGTGCAGCGGTTATCCTGGGCCGCCGTCATACGACGGCGCTGCCTTCCAGGATCCCTAGGGGGCTCGCGCGCCCCGTCACTCGGGTCCCGGTGCACGTGCCCGGCACCCGCGATGTCCGCCGGGCACCCGCGATTGCCCGGTAACCGAGCAGTACCGTGGATCTGTGTATGTAAACACACAGATCCACGTCCTGTCAGATGGGAGGAGATTGATGGTGTGTTCCTTGTACAGAGGAACACCAATCGGTCTCCTCCCCTTGTGAATCCCCTCCCCCCACAGTTAGACTCACTCCTTAAGAACACATTTAACCCTACAGCGCCCCCTCCTGGTTAACCCCTTCATTGCCATTCACATTTATACAGTAATCAATGCATTTTTATAGCACGGATCGCTGTATAATTGTGAATGGTCCCAAAAATGTGTCAAAATTTTCCGATGTGTCCGCCGCAATATCGCAGTCACGATAAAAATCGCAGATCGCCGCCATTACTAGTGTAAAAAAAAAAAATAAAAATGCTATAAATCTATCCCCTTATTTTGTAGACGCTATAACTTTTGCGCCAACCAACCAATAAATATACGCTTATTGCGCTATTTTTTACCAAAAATATGTAGAAGAATATGTATCAGCCTAAACTGAGGAAAAAATTGGTTTAAAAAAAATTTTGGATATTATAGCAAAAAGTAAAAAATATTGTGTTTTTTTCAAACTTGTCACGCTTGTTTTGTTTAAAGTGCAAGAAATAAAAAACGCAGTGGTGATCAAATACCACCAAAAGAAAGCTCTATTAGTGGGGAAAAAAAATGTTAAAATTTCATTTGAGTACAGTGTTGTATGACCGCGCAATTGTTGTTCAAATTGTGACAGTGCTGAAAGCTGAAAATTGGCTTGGGCAGGAAGGGGGTGAAAATGCCCCCCCTTGTATGGAAGTGGTTAAACAGCACAGTTGCTTGTGCTGTGTAATCTGCCCCCCTCTGAACTGTAAAAAACCTGGCTGATCCTGCCACTTCCTGTATCCCCCCTCTCTGCGCTGATCATGAAAATCATGGCTGCTGAGCCCTGACCACTGTGATCAGTGTACGTCCCTCCATAGCTGTCTCCTCTGCTCTCCTCTCCCCCCTGCCTGTCAGCTCTGTGTCTGTCTGGCTCCACCCTCCCCCCACCACTATTAAATTAAAAAACTTACAATGGATACTGCCAGCCCCTCTATTATAGGCAGGCATACCACACTAAGTTTTTTTTTTCTAAAAATGAGGATTGTAAATACATTTTTAGTGCCATCTTCAGGCCGGTCACATGACATGCGGCCGCTTTACATCTGCGAGTAAGGGCTTCTATGGGAGGGGCTGAGCGGCCACGTGACCTCCCCGGCTAACAATCTCAGCCCCTTCTGCTATATCCATGTATCAGAGATGTATAGCGGCCGCAAGTCACGCGATTGGCCTGCAGATCGCCCTAAATTAGGTATTTACAATCCACGTTTTTATAAAAGACTTACAGTGTGGTAAGCCTGTCTATAATAGAGGGGCTGGCAGTGAGTTATAATTTTGAGTTAACACTTTAAAAGGTGGAAAAAGTTTTGACATTATTTATCTTTGTCTCTTTTTTACATCACAGAATCCTGACATTGTACCAGGGGTGTGTAGACCTTTTATATCCACTGTATATACACTAAAGTGTCGGTGTGAATGATATAAATATTTCTATAAATATGTTTTTTTTGAGGTGTAGCGTTTTTGGGGATATAATCCACATGCTGCGATTGCTTTTCTGGTTTTCAGACTAACAATTTGTTGCAGGTCAATACAATGGGCATATGCAAAAAGTATAAATACAAATTGTAAAACATACTTCAGTGTTTTCAATGACTGATTGTTTTCCGTAGTAGACGACTCAATTAATGGTGACTTCTCTTGTTTTTCACTCAAAAGCTACAAAGAACAGTAGTCATGAATAAGTATGGCGGATAACAGTCAGCAAATACAATAGACATTATGTTTTGTTAAACCTCAACCATATCTTATTTTTATTAAGACTAAAAAGTTAAGGTATTTAAACATTCAAATATAAAACATATTACGACATCAACACCACAAATCTACACGTAAAGTGATATTAACCACTTAACCGCGCTAAAGTCGAATGACAGCTACAGCACGGCTCAATAACTCTGGGAGGGCGTACTATGACGTCCTCCCAAAATCGGGCGAACACCCAGGAAGATCTGTGACCAGACCACGGTAAATGGCCACTGACAGCGGGAGTTTACCAAGTGATCGCGCCATCAAATGGAGAGATCACTTGTAAACAAACCAGCGTCATATCCAGTTCCCCTCTCCGTACTGATCGGTACAGTGCGAGGGGAGAGGGGGAGAGATCGGGCGCAGGAGCGCTGTGGGTAGTACAGATCCAACCGATCTGTGCCCATTCCAGTCTCATCCATCCATCGCCATCCTCAGCCATCCCCATCCACAGCTCATCCATACACATTCATGCTCATCCATGCCACAAAAGTGTGAAATTTATGCCCCAGAACACCTGATGGTGCTCCCTACATGTTGGGCCTCTGTATGTGGCCAGGCTGTGGAAAAGTCTCACACATGTGGTATCACCATACTCAGGAGGAGTAGGAGAACCTATTTTGGGGTGTATTTTTTGGTATGTACATGCCATGTGTTAGAAATCCTGTATAAATAGACAACTGTGTAAAAAAAAATAAAAATGTGTTTTCATTTTCTTTCTACATTTTCAAAAAACTCGTAGAAAAAAAAAAAAAAAAAAAAAACATGTTCAAAAGACTCATTATGCCTCAGATTATACGTTGGGGGGTTTTCTTTCCAAAATGGGGTCATTTTTGGGGGTTTCCATTGTTGCAGTGGTGTCCATTGTCCAGGGCCTTCAAAAGTGCAAGAGGTAGTTAAGAAATGATATGTGTAATTTATGCTCCTAGAACACCTGATGGCACTCCTTGCATGGTGGGCCTCAGTACGTGGCCAGGCTGTGTAAAAGTCTCACACGTGGTATCACCATAGTCAGAAGTAGTAGAATGTGTTTGTGGTGTAATTTGTGGTATGCATTTGCTGTGTGTGAGAAATAACCTGCTAACCGCTTGCCGACCAGCTGCCGCAGTTATACTGCGGCAACATAGCCGAACTGCGCGAATCGTTGTCATGTTACGTCGGTAACATAGACGGCCACAAGGGGGCGCGTGTGCCCCCCTGCTCGCCCATGAAGCCGATGCGAGTGCCTGGTGGTCGCGTTCATGCCGGGCTCCCGCGATCGCTCGGGGCACACCGAGAACTGGGATCCGCGTGTGTAAACACACAGTTTCCGGTTCTCTGAGGGGAGAGCAGACAGACAGTTACCTCCCCCCTTCAGTTAGAACACACACTAGGGAACACATTAACCACTTCACCGCCCCCTAGTGTTAACCCCTTCACTGTCAGTGACATTTTTACAGTAATCAATGCATTTTCATAGCACTGATCGCTGTAAAAAATGCCAATGGTCCCTAAAATTTGTCCGCCATGTCGCAGTCCTGATAAAAAGCGCTGCCATTACTAGTAAAAATAAAATCATTAATAAAAAAGCCATAAAACTATCCCCTATTTTGTAGACGCTATAACTTTTGCGCAAATCAATATACGCTTATTGCGATTTTTACCAAAAATATGTAGAAGAATACATATCGGCCTAAACTGAGAAAAAATAGTTTTTTATATACATTTTTGGGGGATATTTATTATAGCAAACAGTAAAAAATATTGCATTTTGTTCTAAATTGTCACTTTTTGTTTATTGCGCAAAAAATAAAAAACGCAGAGGCGATCAAATACCACCAAAAGAAAGCTCTATTTGTGGGGGGGGGGGACGTCAATTTTGTTTGGGTGCAACGTCGCATGTCCACACAATTGTTAAAGCAACGCAATGCCGAATCGCAAAAAGTGCTCTGGTCAGGAAGGGGGTAAAATCTTCCGGGGGCTGAAGTGGTTAATATAACAATTTGGGGGGGGGAATCCTGATTTTGCAAAGAATTGTGGGGAAAAATTACTTCAAAAAAAAAAAAACTCACCATGCCTCTTACTAAATACCTTGAAATGTCTACTTTCCAAAAAGGGGTCAGTTTGGGGGGGTATTTGTAATTTCCTGGCTTGTTAGGGTCTCAAGACATGAGATAGGCCATCAGTACTTCAGGTGTGATCAATTTGCAGAGATTGGCACCATAGCTTGTGGACTCTTAACTTTCACACAGACCAAAGTCCATTTTTTTTTGTTTTTTTTTTCATTTTGGCGAGGGTACCCCTTCAAGTTCCTTAATGCACAAGCCGCACCGCAGGTTGGATCATCATTATCCAACTTGTGCAAATCAATGTGCTCTCATAGGAAACCGTTGATTTTGACATAAGCTGCATCAGGCATTTTTACAGCTGTAACACCGATTAAAGGATGTGCTGACGGAAAATACCCCCTGTTCCTTATCGGAATTACGAGAAAAATGTGGTGGAACTCCTTGGGATGCATGGAGATAGACAACTTCAACATTTTGTAGATTCTCTCCCAAAAACCTCTTTGTTCAGTAAGGGGGCTGAATCCATAGGAAAGATTAGTCGACCAATGGGGAAGAAATAGACAAGGGATTTCTAACATATACAAGCTGTTGATCTCTTCCCCCAGATGTGGACTTACGGTGTCCATTGGAAAGCTGAGAATTGAGCTGAGGGGAAGGGGGAATTGTATCTATAAAAAAAATATGTTTTTCTTCACATAATAGGTTTGGGAAACATATAGCACTACATATATACAGTTGGGATATAACACGGGATTAATGATAATTCTGATTGGGAAAGAGGGTCACAAAAATTATGGGAAAGGATATGGGGTATATATTATACAGTTAGGAAGGTTGTCACACTTTTTTTTTTCTTCTTTCAGAAAGGAATAATATAATGCTGGTAGAAAGTTGCGACTCTTTCCTCTCCAAAATAAACACAATAGGTTTGGGATAGAATAGTAGGGTTAGTATGGGGTAAAGAATAAACATGATTGGGAATAAATAATAAGTGAGTGGAGGTCACTAAAGTAAAGGCTTACACTTCATTAATAAGTTTGGATTATTTAAAGGAAGGGAAAAAAGGGAAAAGGGAGAGGAGGGGGGGGGGGAGCTTTATGTCTTCCTTTTTTTTTTTCTCTTTCTTTTTTTTTTCTTCCTAGGGGATAGGACGGGGGAGAGATCGTGGATAGTATTTAATATTTTTTTTGGTACTATGAGCATTGATCCAAGAACTATGTTGATTATGGTGATGTGTTTTGTTTTATTTATATGTTTGTTAAGCATGTTTAATAAGGTTTTGTGATGAAATGTCATGGAATGTTTTTATGTGAAAAATATCTAAATAAAAAATAATTGAAGCAAGAAAAACTTACAGGGATTTTAATCCCTCTCCACTCTATCCAAAAAAATAAAGAAGTTTTGCCTTTAGTTATACTATAAATCATTTTCTGTATTAAGGTTAAAAAACCCGACCCACTACCTGTCCTACCCCATTCCTAAACACTTGCGTAGCTCCTGCACCATCTCCGACTCCACCCCTCATTTCTTTCCCTCACCTTCAGGAGAAAATGACAGCAGCGGAACTATAGGCTCCTGCTGCAGTCAGTCCAACTCCTGTGATGAGGGAGCAGGGGAATTGGCTTACAGGCGCTGGCTGTGCCTGTCTATGCACGCACAGTGCACACTCCAAATGCACTGACAGTAGTTCCATCCTTGGCAGATGAATGAGAGATAAAAATGTTAATTTCATTTTACAGACTTTTTACAGCAAGAATGGCCAGATTAACGAATTCTTGCAACTAGCCAACATAAGAAAAATATTTAAGCAATATATTGTACTGATAAACACTACAAAAATGTGTGTATTGAAAATGAATATGATTATAGGTCTTAAAAAATGAAGTTGAAAAAAATTACCAATTTTTGCTTCTTTTGAAGTTCTTCTAAGTATCCTAAAATATCTTCATCAGCAACATCAATTGCAGTCTGACCCTTTAACAGAAATGAAAAAAAACATGGAAACAATTACTAAGGAGCTATACTGCAGAACAGTGTTAAAAGCAGAAATATGTCAACTTTTGACCGATTTTGGCTGTGACCTCTGTCTTAAAGTGACACTAAATATTCTCCAAAAACTATCCATGCACATCCACTATTTAATGGCCCAATTTTTCATTAAATTTCTGCCTTCTGATAATGTCTTCTGTGAGCTCCCAAACTCCTCCTCCATCCCCCACCCCATTTCAAATGAAGAGGGAGTTCATTGCAGTCATGTGTACTGCTATATGCACACTAAAAATCCCATAGTTCTTAATCCTTCTCAGGAGCAAGCAAGAGAGGGTGGTGGTTGGGTTCCTACATAAAGCGGGACCATGAATAAATAAATAAAATAAATTGAAAATGGAAGCGGCTGAGAGCAATCAAAGGTACTTTCTTGAATTAAACATTTTTAACCAGAGTTTGTCACCTTAAGGGGTACTGGCTACAACAATTTGAGAAAGCTTTATTTTTTACACTTTTAATAAAGCATTTGTGACGATTTTACAGTATGCACTGCATTCTCTTTTTTCTGAAGTATATGGCAAAAGGTTACCGTGTCACCCCAGCGAGCTCGGAGAGGAGGATTCACCCTTGACGGGAATTATCAGAGTGGGTTTCCATGCTAAAGTAATTTAGTTTTGCCCATATATAAAAAGGTTAATAGAGTAAGGGAGAGCCCCCTTCACATCACCCCTCCCACTGTAGTTCCCTGTAGTGTCCTCTGTCCCCCTTCGCCCCCCACAGTAGTATCTCGTGCCCCCCCCCCCAAAGCAGTGTCCTCTACCTCCCTTCACATCACCCCCACTGTAGACCTCTGCCCCTCCCCACCCTATAGCATGGTCCTCTGTCCCCTTCCCACACACCTAAACTGTAGTGTTCTCTTAGTCACCCAACCCGCCCCCCACCCCCAGCAGTGTCCTCTGTACTCCCAATGGTGGAATATGAATAGACTCAAATCAGTAGCCACAAATAGAAAATGATGCTCGCCCACAGTTCACTACAACTGCCGATGCAGTGGAAAAAGGGCCTAAGGTAGTCCCAATGTCCACCCCCTGATGTTCTAGGCAGGGGACCGGCATCCATAAACTATCTCCAAACTGGCAGGAGCTCGGAGCTGTTGTGAGAGAGGAGTTGGGGTGGAGCCCACAGGGGAAGAGACAAAGACCCAGACTTTTCACATTAGGATACCGGCTCACAGGGTGGAAGCAGCCAGGTGGGGACTCTCTCCATGGAGGAGAGGGTATACTCTCCAGCAACAAAAGGGTCTTTAGAGTCTATAAATACTGGCATTTAGATTGCCACTACCCTGAACCTGTAAAGTACTGTGCATCTAGCAGCGCTGTGTTGCACTTCAGTAGAGGGCAAGTGCCAAATGCATTCCAGTCCAGTGACAGCATTACTGGCTGGCCCAACGTCTACCAAATGGGGGGGGGGTGTCAAGCTACAGTTACCAGAAGAGTTGCTGAAGAGAGACTGATCCGAAAGCTGCAATTTTGCCGCAGTAGCGTCAACGCAGTTGGGAAGGGAGCGGGGCATTTCTCCATTCAAGGGCACTAGCAAAATACTGAGGATGGTTGGTGGGAGTGGATAAAGTTATATGGGCTGTACAGGCAACTTTGTTTACCAGTGTCCATGACATATGACAGCATGACCCATGGTCAAGACCTAAAGATGTCAGTACCCTGTATGATTAATACATTTACTTCTATATTAAAATTAAAAAAAAGAGCAATAAAAGTTAGAGCACAGTTATTACTTTGTATGTGCTAAGGAGGGAGACATCAGCTTCAAAGCATGCCAGAGGGCAACATGCACACACACTTTTAAAATTCGATTGAATTGCACAGAGTAAAACAGTAAAAACAAGTGAACACATTTTTACAACCGCTATCAAAATCAATGTAGTCTTTCGCTTCCCAAACGATCTAAGATCACACATGCTGCACTTGTCTACAGTATCTTTATACATAAAAATCTATTGAGCTGCGTAATAAGACTTACCACTTTATTGACAGCATCCATGTCACAAAGATTTTCTACCAGGATCCTACAAGCCTCTTCCTTTCCCCAGTGGGCAGCTGCATGGAGCGGCGTCCAACCATCATAATCTTTAATATTAATATCATAACATGCTTGAATTAAAAGTCTGCAAGGAAAGGAAAAATAAAAAATGCTTATTTTTGTGCAGCACCTCAAGTGTTAAGACTGAACCCTATATTGTACTAAAAAGGGACAAACACACAAGTTAGGTAAAAGGTGCTCAACTTACACTATGGATATAGCACTTTTTGATGTTGAGATATTAAGTTTGAAGACCAGTCATTTATAGCTCCCAAGACCATCAAAGCACCATCCGTACACTAAAACATGGCAAGTTCACTCAAAATTGAAAGTATATTTTGGGCGGGAGCTGAAGGATTTTACAAACATCTTAGATGCCATGAAAATAGAAAAATATAAATTCTCTCTACTTTTTGAGAGTTAGTGGGCAATTGTATCCATTTTCATCCAAAACTGAAATTAGTTTTGATGAATTGAAGATAAAACATTGGGCATCCTTAAAGCAGTTGTAAACTTTAAATCCTCTCTCCCCCCCCCCAAATAAAAAAAAAATTATACTTACCTGCACTGTGCAATGGTTTTTGCACAGAGCAGCGCCCTTACCTCCTCTTCTGTCTTCCTTCTCACTGTCTGTTCCTCCTCCTCTTTTGAGAGTGCCCCCAAAGTAAGCCAGCTGCTATGGGGGCGCTTGTGTGGGAATGCTTCCGAACCGGGCTGTATGGCTTGGCCCAGCCTCCTGCTCCCTCCTTACAGGATTTGACAGCAGCAAGAGCCAATGGCTCCCAATGCCATCTGAGCCTCCTGTGAATACATGAGGACAGAAGAGCTGCTGCAGACGAGACAGTGCTGTACTGAGAGAGAGGACTCAGATAAGTGTTTAAGTGTGGAGGGAGGGGGGCAGTGAAGAGAACTCACTGAGGTCAGAAAAACCTATTAGCCTTTAGAACCACTAACACTGGTGAGTAAATCTTTGGAAGCAGAAGAGAATTTCTCATGCACTAACTTGTCAATATATTTGTGACAAAGCAACTTGTTACAGTGATCTCTTAGCTTAGATGAAGCACAAGGAGGTGGTTTGCATAGGTGCAGAGCTTGGGCCTAAAAAAAAAAAAAAAAAATACAGCAGCAATGAAACTATTAGGCCCAAACCCCATGACAACCAAGTAACAACCCTGGTTAAACAAATACTGGCAGATTGTGCTCGGGAATTGCCTTTTTCTTTTAAAGCCCAACTCCAGAGAATGTTGGGGGGGGGGGAAGGTAAAATCGTCCCTTGTAGTGGGGTTGCCTCACTTTAGGTCTAGGGAACAGGAAAATCAATTTTACTTATTTAATCCTCCACTCGCCCTCCAGCCGGTGGTCTCCTCTGTGCTCCAGCAAAGGACTGTCCTTTCTGTGTCCTCACGTCCAATGTAAGGCTGGTATGAACGTGAACGTCAGAGGGAATCCAACCTCTGGAGCACAGGGGAGAAGAGCCTGCAGAAACCTTGCAGTGCGGGAGCCTGTGGGAGAGATGAACTGAGCAAGTGAAATTATTTTTCTTGTTCCTTTAGACCTGAGCCAGCATTTAACGTGTGCAAGGGCAGCCCCCACTGCACGGGAGGGTTTTTACTTTACTTACTGGAGTTGAGCTTTAAAGCCTTTCCTATTGTGTTTCCTGTCTCTGGGGTTGGATTCATGCAGTCCTGGACAGAATTGGAAAAATACCTAAAGTAGCCTACAGATGACTTTGGGGGGAAAAAAAAATAAAAAAAAATTGCTAGCAAAAAATAGTTACATTTTTGTCTGTAGAGCGGAGGAGGAAAAGTCCTCCTAAGACACCAGCAAAAAGCATGATGGCTAGAGGCAAGGTAATATGGGGGCTGGCTTATTTTTTTTGTTTGGTGGTCCAAAATTCCTGAAGCTAGTACTTAAACCAAAACGTCTAATTAATACATTACTGTGGCTATTACAAAAGATCAATACAATTATGGAGTTATATGTTCTGTAAACATACTTTAAAACCTCAGTGTAACCCTTTGCAGCTGCTACATGCAGAGCTGTGCCTCCTGATTTTGCATGTCGCACATCGCTAACGTGTCCACTGTTTAGCCACTGTCTTGCATCTCGAAGCATTATCCTCTCTTCCTCTTTCCTTGCTGCTTCCACATCAATACCTAAATGCAACAGTGAAAACAAAAAAAATTAAAAAAGCTGAACACACAACTTTATATACAGATGAGCAACAATCACAATAAAGATTTTAAAGTTTTTCATTTGTTAAACTAGAAATACCAAGATGGGGTGCTGGCCAAAGTACAACATTAAAATGAATATGTGCTTTGCCTATGCAGGGCAAAGCAAAAAAGTTAATCCACAAGCTGGCGCTCGTAACACGTTAAAACTTCACTTCTGAGCCGCTTGGTTTGTTGAAGAGGAAGCCCCGTGTAAGTAACAAGCTTGTGCCAAATAAGAGCTTACACAGGGCTGAGGCTTTTCATCCCCACCCGTATGTGACAGTGCTAGTCCAATCACCAGCACTGTTAAATTAGGTAAGGGGAGGGGAGAAAGGGGCTGCACTTTAGAGCTTTGGGACTGTGTATATGGCAACTGTTGGAGATGCTTCTAGGAAAACTCATAATTGACAAGAGCATTTGACCTGTCGTTGACCTCCTTCTGACCTGCTTCAAGTGGGTTTTGCAATCCCACTGGACTTGAAGGGGAAAGCAAAACCTGCTTTAAATGATCGAAAGCTTGCCAACACGGGCCCCAACAATGTAAAATGCCTGAAGTATTAATTATTTTTCTTTCCTCCTGGTTGCAAACAAAGGAAGGCAAGTAAGTCGTACTGTGGGACCACTTTTAAGATAACCTGTGGCTAAGCCATGCAAATTCAAAGCACATGTTTACTTTATGATCTGTAGGTAAGGACTAAAGAAATCATGCTCTACTGGCTTTTACCTGTTTTTTTTTTTACAAACATTTCAACAACTTTGTATTTGAGATATCTAATATATTATAATATGGCAGATTGATAATCACACTGGAACAGTTTAAATATTACTGTTATCGTGTTCAACGCTTGCATGACAAATCATACTAAAGAAAATGAATTTTGTAAATCAATTAGTTTGCAGATTGTTTTGATTTATCGAATTAAAAATGTGTGGTGTATGTATAATTTTAGTTAATGTAAAGTTAAAAAAAAAAAAAAAAGAAAGAAAATGTATTCCTGAATATCTTTATGCTATGGTAAATATAAATAGCTATATGATTGGGGAACAAAATATGTAATCTACGCTGAGAATAACAGAAGATAGAGATATATAGAGATATATTAGATAGATATATATATATGAGAGAGAGAGAGAGAGAGAGAGAGAGAGAGAGAGAGAGAGAGTTATCTCTCTCTCGATAGATAGCTAGCTTAAAGCGCAAGTAAACCCATCCATAAAACAGTTTCATTTCCGGCACGTAACACTCCCATTGGTCTCAACCAAACTGTCAAACCATCCAATGGTTGATATCACAACTGATCACACGTACAGCATCATGACAGTTGTAGATTAAACAGAGGCAAACATGGCAGCTTTCTTGGCTGAAAACAATAGGAGAGTTTACTTACACTTTAACCACTTAAAGTGGAGCTCCGCCAAATTTTTTTTTTTTTTCTGCAGCTGCTGACTTTTAAAACATGGACACTTACCTGTCCAGGGCGCCCGCGATGTCGGCACCCGAGGTCGAACCGTCTCTCGGTCCTCGGGTGCTGCTGCCTCAATCTTCGGTAAGGGAATCAGGAAGTGAAGGCTTGCGGCTTCACTTCCCGGTTCCCTACTGCGCATGCACGAGTCGCGCAGCGCAATACGGATGGTCCCTGCTGTCTCTGGGAGCCGTGTGTTTCCCAGCAGACAGTGTGTGTGTGTGTGTGTGTGTGTGTGTGTGTGTGTGTGTGTGTGTGTGTGTGTGTGTGTGTGTGTGTGTGTGTGTGTGTGTGTGTGTAACAGGAAGTGGCGTAAATAACCGCATATTCTGCGGCTATCTATGCCGGAAGTGGGTACAGATACCTGTAATATACAGGTATCTGCACCCCCCTCCCCCCTGAAAGGTGCCAACTGTGACACCGGAGGGGGGGAGGAATCCGATGAGATGGAAGTTCCGCTTTTGGGTGGAACTCCACTTTAAAGTGGATGTAAACCCGAAAAAAAATTTTTGTTTTGTTTTGATATCATACTGTAGATTATAAGATTTCCTATCATTTGAGCCCAGTCTTGCCACACAGAGTTAATCCATCTCTGAGCAATCCTCTTATTGTTCAGTGAGAAAAATCTTGACAAACTGAAAAAAACTTTGTCAAATACTCCCCCTTGCTGTGAGTGACAGCCTCAGACACAGGCATTATTTTTTAATTCCCTCCCCCACTCCTTTCTTCAGCAGCTCTGCAAGGATTGGCTGTTCCACACCTCATCATGATTTGGCATGCTGAAGTCATGTGGTTACTTTCCTGTCTTTTTACTGGATGTTAGAGATCATAGCAGAAGTTCAGTGTTAGAAATAAACAGGAGAGGATGCATCTTGACAAGGAGTGTAGAGGTGGGCGGGGAGTCTGACATCACGACTCCACCCACCGAGCCCCAGACAACAGACCCACCCACAGAATATGCAGTTTTTCTGGTCTAATAACAGACAGAGGGGAGACATTTGACAGGTAAAGATACATGCAGGAGGCATGTATATCCTTATAGATAACCCTTATGGCAGTAGTTTAGAAAGGATAACATTGGGTTTACATCCACTTTAAGGACCGAGCCTCTTTCTGAGATTTGTTGTTTACAAATTGAAAACAGGTTTTTTTGCTAGAAAATTACTTAGAACCCCCAAACATTATACATTTTCTTTTTCTAACACCCTAGAGAATAAAATGGCGGTAGTTGCAATACTTTGTCACACCATATTTGCGCAGCAGTCTTACAAGCGTGCTTTTTTTGGAACAAATACAATTTTTTAATTAAAAAATAAAACAGTAAGACAAAGTTAGCCCAATTTTTTTTTATATTGTGAAGGATAATGTTACGCTGAGTAAATTGATACCCAACATATCACACGTAGGGGAAGTTTAAAAAATTCTACAGGTTGCATGTTTTAAGTTACAGAGCAGGTCTAGGGCTAAAATTATTGCTCTCACTCTACCGATCGTGGCAATACCTCACATGAGTGGTTTGAACACAGTTTTCATATGCGGCACTGGTCACGTATGCATTCGCTTCTGCACGCGAGCTCGTAGGGACAGTGTGCATTTAAAAAAAATTCTCTTATTTTACCTTTTTATACAATTTTTATAAAAAAAATTGTCACACAATGTGACAAATTGTGTAAATATTCCTTGTAATAGAAAAAAAAATGGGGTAAAAAAGATCTCAGATCTCATATTGACAATAAAATGCAATAAAAAAAAATAAAATTGTCATTTAAAAAAAAAAAAAAAAAGTCCCTTTAAGAGCTATGGGCGGAAGTGACGTTTTCACGTCACTTCCGCCCTGCAATTAAATGGAGATGGGTGGGGGCCATCTTCCCCTCACTCGTCTCCACGTCAGGCCACAAGAAGGATCCGATCGCCTCCAACGCTGCCGATGGCTCCGGTAAGCGGCAGAGGGCACCGGATAGCAGCGGGGAGGGCCTCTCCCGCCGTCGATTAAAGTGATCTCGTGGCGAATCCGCCGCAGAGACCACTTTTGTCTTAAACCGGACCACTCACTGAAAAAAAAAAAAAAAGATACCAGGGTTATTGCAGCTAGCTGCTGCCATAACAACGTTATCCTCCTTCAAAGTACCGACGTATAACGACGGTGGGCGGTCCGCAAGTGGTTAATACAAGCTGCCTGCTGCCATTAACACATTTAGTAGCATCAGCATGCTTTTATCAAGAATGGGTTTAAAAACAAAAAATTGCTCTTTATTAGTACAAAAACAGCATATGATCACTGCTATAAGGGGTTAAATTATACCGTGAAACAAAAACCAAAAAAAAAAAATTATATTACAAATACACACACACTGTTGGAAGGCAACATGTTTTAGTTCATGATACTAGAGGTGTTAGAAATATCAACGATGGCTATACCAGACCTTCGCATCCTTGGTGGCCGTTTTGAATGTAACAAGTTGCATATCACAGCTTTGTAGCATATAAGATTATTCATCTGAAAGAAGCAGGGCTGAACAAAGGCTTGGCTCCTGTCCGTCTGGTGTGATACCATGGAAATCCCTGATTAGCCCTCTGCAAGCAAGCTTGAAAAGGACCATAGCTGACAAGATGATTGATGAATGTCCTGCTACAGAAGATCAAAGGGCCAGCTAAGACTGAAGGACCCAGGTCACACAACGATGATACATGAATGAATGCTGCCCCTAGGAGGCCAATACAGCAGGACGGACAGAAATCTAATATATTGAGGACTGCCCTGGAACAACTTTCATTCGTTAGAAACAAAAATGGGCAGGCAATGGGGTTGGGTCTGGACGGTGTATGGATGAAGTTTAAAAAGAGTACACAGGAGGGAAGTTGTCCCTTTTGCGCTCTTGGCTCATGCCTGATGGCTCTCTGAGCCGCATGGCTTTCTCTCTATCATCTTGAGCCCAGCTAAGGAGACCATGCAATAAGTATCTTTGATGTTCTTGTGTTCTATTGTTATATGCTTTGCAATATCTTCCTTTAGTATGTTCATGTTAGCATTTTCATATTTTCTTGTTTGTTTTCATAGCTAACCTTATATTATTGTGCTATCAATAGTAACTATCAGTTTTAATAGACTAGCTAATTATAGGAGTAGACAAATTAATACATTTATGGAATAAATAGAGGGAATCCATGACCACCCTTGGATAATATTTAGTTTAGAACTTATTCATTTTATTTCACACACACAGTGCATTCGGAAAGTATTCACAGCATTTCACTTTCCACATTTTATGTTACAGCCTTATTCCAAAATTAATTTAAATTTTCCTCAAAATTCTACAAACAATATCCCATAAAAACAATGTGAAAAGAGGTTTGTTTGAAATATTTGCAAATGTATTAAAAAAAAAAAAAAATCCCATGTACACAAGTATTCACAGCCTTTGTTCAATACTTTGTTAAAGCACCTTTGGCACCAATTACAGCCTCAAGTCTTTTGGAATATGATGCTACAAGCTTGGCACACCTATTTTTGGGCCATTTCTCCCATTCTTCTTTGCAGGACCTCTCAAGTACTATCAGGTTGGATGGGGAGCATCGGTGCACAACCATTTTCAGATCTCTCCAGAGATGTTCAACCTGGTTCAAGTCTGGGCTCTAGCTGGGCCACTCAGGGACATTCACAGAGTTGTCCCGTAGCCACTCCTTTGTTATCTTGGCTGTGTACTTAGGTTCGTTGTCCTGTTTCAAGATAAAATCTTTGCCCCAGTCTGAAGTCCAGAGCGCTCTGAAGCAGGTTTTCATCAAGGATGTGTCTGTACATTACTGCATTCATCTTTCCCTCAATCCTGACAAGTCTCCCAGTTCCTGCCGCTAAAAAAAAAACATGCCCACCGCATGATGCTGCCACCACCATGCTTCACTGTAGGCGTGGTATTGGCCAGGTGATGAGCGGTGCCAGGTTTGGCCATTCAGGCCAAAGAGTTCAATTTTTGTTTCATCAGACCAGAGAATTTTGTTTTTCATGGTCGGCAGGCTGTCATGTGCCTTTTACTAAAGAGTGTCTTCTGTCTTGCCACTCTACCATACAGTCCTGATTGGTGGCATGCTGCAGAGATGGATGTTCTTCTGGAAGGTTCTCCTCTCTCGACAGAGAAATGCTGGAGCTCTGCCAGAGTGACCATCGGGTTCTTGGTCATCTCCCAGGTGGCCCATTCTAGTTAAGAGTCATGGTGGTTCCAAACTTCTTCCAATTACAGATGATTTGTTCATTGGGACCTTCAATGCTGCAGAAATTGTTCTGTAACCTCCCCCAAATCTGTGTCTCGATACATTTCTGTCTCGGAAGTCTATAGACAATTCCTCGGACTTCATGGCTTGGTTTGTGCTCTGACATGTACTGTTAACTGTGGGACCTTATATAGACAGGTGCATGCCTTTCCAAAGCATGTCCGATCAACTGAATTTACCACAGATGGACTCCAATCAAGTTGTAAAAAACATCTCAGGGATGATCAGTGGAAACCGGATGCACCTGAGCTCAATTTTGAATGTCACGGCAAAGGCTGTGAATACTTATGTACATGTGATTTTTTTTTTCATTTTTTTTTTAATTTGCAAAGATTCCAAAAACAAACTTTTCACATTGTCATTATGGGGTATGGTTTGTAGAAAAAAAAATAAGAAAAATTTGGAAAAGATGCAGTGTGTGTGGAGAGAGAGAATAGATATAGAGATATATATATATATATATATATATCTCTATATCTATCTATCTATATATATAGGAACTTTTCAACCTTTTGCCACATTTCAGGCTTCAAACATAAAGATATAAAATTTTAATTTTTTGTGAAGAATCACCAACAAGTGGGACACAATTGTGAAGTGGAACGAAATCTATTGGATATTTTAAACCTTTTTAGCAATTAAAAAAACTGAAAAGTGGTGCGTGCAAAATTATTCGGCCCCTTTACTTTCAGTGCAGCAAACTCACTCCAGAAGTTCAGCGAGGATCTCTGAATGATCCAATGTTGTCCTAAATGACTGATGGTGATAAATAGAATCCACCTGTGTGTAATCAAGTCTCTGTATAAATGCACCTCTCTGTGATAGTCTCAGGGTTCTGTTGAAAGCGCAGAGAGCATCATGAAGACCAAGGAACACACCAGGCAGGTCCGTAATACTGTTGGAGAAGTTTAAAGCCGGATTTG
This sequence comes from Aquarana catesbeiana, assembly GCF_042186555.1. NCBI lineage: Eukaryota > Metazoa > Chordata > Amphibia > Anura > Ranidae > Aquarana > Aquarana catesbeiana. Next base: position 255,018,588 of record NC_133326.1, on the reverse strand, counting down.
GATACAAAAAGATTTCCCAAGCCAAGGAGCACTGTGCAAGCGATCATTTTGAAATGGAAGGAGTATCACACCACTGCAAATCTACCAAGACCTGGCTGTCCCTCTAAACTTTCAGCTCAGACAAGGAGAAGACTGATCAGAGATGCAGCCAAGAGGCCCATGATCACTCTGGATGAACTGCAGAGAACTACAGCTGAGGTGGGAGAGTCTGTCCATAGGACAATAATCAGTCGTACACTGCACTCTTATGGAAGAGTGGCAAGAAGAAAGCCATTTCTCAAAGATATCCATAAAAAGTCTCGTCTAAAGTTTGCCACAAGCCACCTGGGAGACACACCAAACATGTGGAAGAAGGTGCTCTGGTCCGATGAAACCAAAATCGAACTTTTTGGACACACAATGCAAAACGATATGTTTGGCGTAAAAGCAACACAGCTCATCACACTCAACACACCATCCCCACTGTCAAACATGGTGGTGGCAGCATCATGGTTTGGGCCTGCTTTTCTTCAGCAGGGACAGGGAAGATGGTTAAAATTGAGGGGAAGATGGATGCAGCCAAATACAGGACCATTCTGGATGAAAACCTGTTGGAGTCTGCAAAAGACCTGAAACTGGGACGGAGATTTATCTTCCAACAAGACAATGATCCCAAACATACAGCAAAATCTACAAAGGAATGGTTCACAAATAAACATATCCAGGTGTTAGAATGGCCAAGTCAAAGTCCAAACCTGAATCCAATCGAGAATCTGTGGAAAGAGCTGAAAACTGCTGTTCACAAACGCTCTCCATCCAACCTCACTGAGCTCGAGCTGTTTTGCAAGGAAGAATGGGCAAGAATTTCAGTCTCTCGATGTGTAAAACTGATAGAGACATACCCCAAGCGACTTGCAGCTGTAATCGCAGCAAAAGGTGGCTCTAAAAACGTATTAACGCAAGGGGGGCCGAATAATTTTGCACGCCCCACTTTTCATTTTTTTATTAGTTAAAAAAGTTTCAAAAATCCAAAAGATTTCATTCCACTTCACAATTGTGTCCCACTTGTTGGTGATTCTTCACAAAAAATAAAAAATGTTATATCTTTATGTTTGAAGCCTGAAATGTGGCAAAAGGTTGAAAAGTTCAAGGGGGCCGAATACTTTCGCAAGCCACTGTATATATACACACACATACACACACGGTTGTGCTCATAAGTTTACATACCCTGGCAGAATTTCTGATTTCTTGGCCATTTTTCAAAGAATATGAATGAGAACACAAAATCTTTTTTCACTCATGATTCGTGTTTAGCTTTAGCCAATTATAAACTGTTTACTTTTTTTAAATCATAAATGGCAACAGAAACTACCCAAATGACCCTGATCAAAAAAAGTTTACATACCCCAGTTTTTAATACTGTGTATTGCCCCTTTAACATCAATGGCAGCTTGAATTCTTTTGTAGTATTTGTGGATGAGGCTCTTTATCGTTTTAGATGGTAAAGCTGCCCTTTCCTCTTGGCAAAGCCTCCAGTTCCTGTAAAATCTTGGGCTGTCTTGCATGAACTGCACGTTTGAGATCTCCCCAGAGTGGCTCAATGATATTGAGGTCAGGAGACTGAGATGGCCACTCCAGAACCTTCACTTTATTCTGTTGTAGCCAATGACGGGTCGACTTGGCCTTGTTTTTTGGATCATTGTCATGTTGGAATGTCCAAGTACATCCCATGGGCAGCTTCCTGGCTGATGAATGCAAATGTTCCTCCAGTATTTTTTGATAACATATTGCATTCATCTTGCAAACAATTTTGACCAAATTTCCTGTGCCTTTGTATCTCAAACATCCCCAAAAGGTCAGCGATCCACCTCCGTACCTTTCATCATAGGCCTTGTTGACTCCTCTCCAAATGTAGCATTTATGGTTGTGGCCAAAAAGCTAAATTTTGGTCTCATCACTCCAAATGACTTTGTGCCAGAAGGTTTGAGGCTCATCTCTGTGCTGTTTGGCGCATTGTAAGAGGGATAATTTGTGGCATTTGCATAGTAATGGCTTTCTTCTGGCGACTCGACCATGTATCCCATCTTTCTTCAAGTGCCTCCTTATTGTGCATCTTGAAACAGCCACACACCATGTTTTCAGAGAGTCCTGTATTTCACCTGAAGTTATTTTGTGGGTTTTTCTTTGCAACCCGAACTATTTTCCTGGCAGTTGTGGCTGAAATTTTAGTTGGTCTACCTGAACGTGGTTTGGTTTCAACAGAACCCCCTCATTTTCTAATTCTTGATTAGGGTTTGAACACTGTTGATTGGCATTCTCAATTCTTTGGATATCTTTTTATATCCCTTTCCTGTTTTGTACAATTCAACTACCTTTTCCTGCAGATCCTTTGAAAAATCTTTTGCTTTCCCCATGACTCAGAATCCAGAAACGTCAGTGCAGCACTGGATGAAAGATGCAAGGGTCTGTCAGGAGTCCAGAAACTAATTGACTTTTTATACACACACACACTAATTACAAGCAAACAGATCACAGGTTAAGACGGTTACCTTTATTAGCCATTCAAACCCCTTTGTGTCAACTTGCGTGCATGTTATCAGGCCAAAATCACCAGGGTATGTACATTTTTGATCAGGGTCATTTGGGTAGTTTCTGTTGCCATTAAGATTTAAAAAGAGTAAACATAGTTTACTCTTTTCGGCATAATTTTATGATTTCTTGGCCATTTTTCAGAGAATATGAATGATGGCACAAAAACATTTTTCACTCATGATTAGTGTTTGGCTGAAGCCATTTATTGTCCATCAACTGTTACATAGTTACTATGTAACTATGTAACAGTTGATGGACAATAAATGGCTTCAGCCAAACACTAACCATGAGTGAAAGAAAGGTTTTTGTGCCATCATTCATATTCTCTGAAAAATGGCCAAGAAATCATAAATTCTGCCAGGGTATGTAAACTTATGAGCACAACTGTATCTCCTCCCCCCCATCTATCCCCCCCCCCCCCATATCCATCTCTCCCCCCATCTCTCTCTCTATTCTATCTCTATATCTATCTCTCTCACACACTGAAGATCAAAGATAGAGTACAATCTATAATTTCCAAAATTTAACTGCTTAGTCCTATTTTAAATGATCTAAACAGGAGTAAAAGAGCTGTTTTGGTAACCTTATTTCATGGGTAACATATTTTAGAAAGGAAGAATAAAAAAGTTCAATGAGATTAAAAAAAAAAAAAAAAAATAAAGGACATTGATCAAAATTGGAGAACACTTTGAGATACCTTCCAGTTATTGGTGTTAGTAAAATCGTAATAAAAAGGGTACATAGGTCCAGCTCAAGTGCCTATAATCACAGCAGTGCTACTGTCACAATAAATTATGATCAGCTTTCAAGTGTTAGTGGCACACGAGGAAAATACAGTTGACAGATGGTGAGAGAAGTCCCTGAAGACACACAGATGGTGATCCTACTGTGATAGACAAAAGTGCACCTCACAGCAGAGTCCGTGTGTCACACTACCCTTTGAGGTTCCCACTCACCAGAGAGATGAACACATCGGGCTTTGATATGTTAGCCACGGCTATCCTCAGTGTCATGGAGGGTGTCACAGCATATCCTGGGGTCTCCACCGGTACTTGGACAGAAACAAGGCTCATATAGCGTAATTCTGTTTTTTTCTCACAATTTATTTCCAAATAGGTATATTCCAAAAAAGGCCATCAGTCAAGCTATACAATTAACTTTCTAGGCATAAATGAGCGTTCCACATGACACAGGAGGTGGTGAGAGAGACACACTATAGGCAGGCAGCGTCCACTGCTTACTTCCTGGTTTGTCTCTTCCTGATTGTGGAGCGCACAGGTCAATTCCAGTTGTCGGAAGGCCGCCCTCTGACGCATTTCGTAATCACGACTTCCTCTGAGGAGACCAAGTTTCCTGGACCGAGGTTGACCAGAACTCCACCTTAGCTCGTCAGGTTGGTGATAGTCACCAGGACACTCCAGAATAATGGAAGGAAATATTTTCCCCACCTCCCAGCACCTGTGAGAAGATCCACTACTCTAGGGTTAGTCTCAAGCTGGGGTTTTAATTACATCAGGGACTCTATGGATTACGTCCTTCTGTTGCCACCAAGACATTCCATTGGAGGTGCTTGGAATAAACTGAGCAAAGGGCACTACCTCAAAAGGAGGCTACCATTCCAGAGCCCTCATGCAAAAGCAAACTGAGGAATTCATCTTGAATAAGTCCACCTGAGTCCAGAGGGAGAGTCACTCTCACCTGGACAGTATCTAGGGTCTCAAAAATACTTAAAATATTGTAACCTCTGGGTTTTGTTGAGGTGACTTCTGTAAATTCAGATCCCATCTGAACCTCTTCAGTGTGTGCACCGTTTGAGACACATTGGTCTCCAACACAGAAGTGAATTGCTCCCCCAGAAGTAAGTTGTCAAGTATCCTACTAACAGGAATACCCTGAGTACACAGGATCCCCAGAACCTTGGTAAACACTCTGGAAGTTGTGGAAAGGCTAAACAGCAGTGCCAAAACAAAAAAAGGATGGTCCTCCACTGAAACCCACAAAAACCTTTGGTGAGGTGGAAAGATTGGAACAAGCAGATAAGCATCTTTCATATACACTGATTAAAAAAAATATCCCTGCTGGAGAGAGGCCACCACTGATTGCACCATCCAGAACTACTGCACTCACGGAAATGCGTCGGTCTCGAGATCCAAGATTGGATGAACATTACTGCTTGGTTTCTGAACTGTGCAAAAGTTTGAGTAGAAAATGTTTCCTCTGGAACTGGAATGATCACTGCACGATAAAGATAACAGAGCTTGCTGAGGAGCAAATATCTTTTTGTGGATTCAAAAACATTACAAAGCATAACGCATGCAGGGGGAAAGCTCTGAAATTCCCAGCCTGAAATTGCTAGCCACTATACTGCAGACCCACTTGTCCGCAAGCTCTCCCTGCCAAACCTCTAAAAAAGAACTGCAAACATCCTCCCACCTGAGAAATAGGTGTGCTGCTTCATTGTGCAGAGAATTTGTTTCCCAGCATAGTGAGCTTTGAAGTCCATGGTTTCTTATGGAACTGGGACCTGGAACTGGAACCAGGGTCTGAGTTTCATGTACCAAGCCAGAGACAGGCGAAAGGAAGGAGTTTTTGAACCAAACTTTTTTATATAATGTTCTGGGGGTTTTGTACAATTTTATGGCCAAAAATGCAAATGTTTACGTGTGCAAAAATTTTTTAAAACTGCCCTAGAGCAATAATGATTGAGTCTGCTGAGAAGCAGAGATAACATTGAAAACATTCCAGGTTTCTGCTTAATTCAGTATCTTGACTAGTATAAGCCCCCCTAAATCATGAGAGGAACTCAGACCTTAAAGTGCATGTCCAGGCTTTCCCAAACAAGCTTAAAGGAGAAGTCCAGCCTGAGCTTTTTAGGCTGTGCTTCTCCTATGGGTCACAGGAGTGCAACCCGTTTTGCACTCCTGTGACCTGTTTTCAGCGGAGAGCGGCCTGAAGTCCGCTCTCTGCTGACATCACTGCCCATTAGTTGAGGCAGAGCGTCATCCCGACTTCCAAGTCTGGATCCGCCAGCTGCCTTGATTGATGGCAGTCTCAGCGAGCCGCTGAGACAGCCCTTCCCGTCCCTCCACAGCTCAGCGCTCCAATGAGCGTGGAAAAGCAGAGAGGAGAGAAGCTGACTGACAGTCAGCAGCTTTCCTCTCAGGAATCTGTGAGAACTGAGCCATCGGCGATGTTCGGTGGATTGGTTCTCAGTGCAGAGACGGCGGGGGACAGCTGCAGCATCGGTCTGATGCTCCATCTACCGAGGTAAGGGTGAATAAAAAAAAAAAAACAAAAAACCCATACTTCTCTTTTAACCCTGCTAATACCCTTTCTAACTCCTATACCAACTACCATGAAAAAGGAAGATGGATATACTTATTCTAAGGGCACCTTGGTCGGGTTACATGATCGGACCAGCTTCAGGGGAGAGGAGAAAATCACCAACAATGGCTGCAACTGCATTGCCTGTGTGGTGGTGTCATCCATAGACTATGGGGCGTCTGTTGTCTGATCTCTAGCTTGAAGCCGCAACTAGGAGCCAATCATGTGACTGGACCGCCTTCAGAATAGGAAAGTATACACAACCTCCTTTCACTGGGTAGTTAGAATAGGAGTTAGAAGTGGGGTGGGAGTATGTTTAATGAGCAACTCCACTTTTGTTGGAACAAAAAATAAAAACCGATTCAGCTTGCGACCAAGGCAGTCCAAGCCTGCAAGCATTACAGTAAGCTTGTCAAAAAACTGCAGGAAGGTGCCCCATAAGTAACTAGGATACTTGAGAGGTGGAGTCAGAGCCGTATGGAACAAATGGACTCCCAGGAGATACATTGAATCTAGGGCTGCGTTCAGGTTCCGCCCCACCTGAAGGTTTTTGGGACCCTTTTATCTCTTGTGTGTACAAGGTTTTAGTTATGTAAGCTGAGGGATGCATTAAAATGTATATAAATCCAAAAATAAAAATATATAATTTTTTTTTTTAAATATGGTGGGTGTATTTTTTTTTATTAAGGCTTTCCCCTTTAGTTTTTATCTGATGCTCCTGCCAACATTACACTTCATAGGGTCACAATACTCTTTAACTGCACTTAATCAAGGGACAGATTTTCCCCCTTGGCCATATATTATACAATTTTTCCTTTTGATTTATGAAAAATAATATTAGGTCAAACCTAAATCCTTTCAATTTGAATGCAATCAGGCAGGACCTTGCACTATATAGTTGAAGGTAAATCTAAGGGAAATTGAACAAGAAAATTGCAAAATGTATGGCAGTAGTTCTCAACTCCTGTCCTCAGGACCCACTAACAGGCTAGATTTAAAGTATTTCTTTGGGGGGGTTGCAGACTAGAATACCGCGATTACTGAGCAGCACATGATATCAGCTGTGATGTATTTCGGTTATCTTGCAAACCTGGCCTGTTAGTGGGTCCTGAGGACAGTTGAGAACCACTGATGTATGGCCAGCTGCTCTCATGATCGTGATTACAAACATTTCCACCACTCCTCTACAGAGAAACATAGCAATTTACATACAATACCTGAGAAAGAGACCATTTGTTTGAGATCTTAGTTCAATCCACAGAAAGTAATTATACCACTCGAATTCAAGGTCCACATCTGTACTTGCAGAAAAAGTAAAAAGCCTTAAAAAAAAAAAAAAAATCCAATCCAGCCTCCACATATAAGGACATAGAAGCTGATAAATTAGATTTTTGTTCTTGGATTTAAATGTACTTTAACATATTTGCTAATGTGCACCAAAACACATCTGCAACATGCTTTAGTAGTGTTATAACCATTTACTGCCCACAAAAAAAATAAAAAAAAAAAAAAAAAAAAAAAACAGTAAAATGTTAACACTTCATCTATAATCGGGTCTAGTAAATGTTGCATAAAAACTTACATTACCCCCAAGATAAAAATTGTAAGCATAATCTAAATTGTATATCTTTTCTAGAGTTCAGAAAATCTTCTACCACATAATTAACATGCAGCTATTCCTCTTCACCATTAAACACGCCACATTACAGTAGAAAGAAAATGTCTTCTAAAAAGGTTTTTGTTTACCCTCTTGAAATTCTGGACAAGTGCTCCGCATAGAAGGGATGCAATGCCTATGTATTGTTTCATAAGTTAAAGCAATTACGCCAATTATATATTCAAAGTAACAAATAAGCTTGTTACCTAGACGGTTGACTTCATTTTGAAGCAGTTCCTCCATTGCCTCTTCCTCAGCAATGTCTAGTGGAGTGTCTCCTTCACTATTTACTGCGCCTACATTTGCTCCTTGACTAATTAAATACCTAAAAGAAAGAAACCAACATTATAAATATACCCAAAACTAAACTGCTCATTTCCAAAAACATGTTGGGAATTACTGAAACCTTTAGTATCACTATTCAATCATTTTACCTCAAAGGGGGTGTGAACCTGAACCACATAAATAGAGGTGTGGTCTACAGCAACCGATGGGGTTTTTTTTTTTTTTTTACTTTTTGCCAGTGCAGATTAGAGGTGAAGGCTAAAATCAGATTTGATCCTAGGGACAAAAGCCCTTTTTTATTGCACTGAATCACTAATTCAACCAACTTCTTAAAGAGGAAATAAACTCAGGAAAGCTGTGCCCAAAAAGGGCAGAAAGAGGGCAATGGGCTAGTCACCAGAAGTGCCTGTGGTCTCCCTCCAGCTGATATTTAACCCATTAAGGAATCTTCATGTCTGACAGCACACGGTTTCTGTGTGGAGGCAGCCATCTTGATTGAAGCAGGGCTTTGCTTCCTATGTCAGGGCTCCAGCACAGAGAACAGTGATCAATATAATAGGGGGATCAAACGTGCAACCCTCAGGTTTCTCTCATGACTATTTCTTTAAAGGATAACTGCACATTAAGACAAAGTGCACTTATCCTTTTAGCCGGGACCTAAACTAACCCACCCTCCACAGATGTATAACAACTTTGACCTACCAGTGGCTGCCTCTGGTTTTTACACCTAGAGCCACAAGTCTCTCTCCTGGGCATATTACAGCACCAGAGACTGTATGGGGCAGTTTCCCCTGCAGGACAAAGCTCCATAGAAGCCATTGGGGATGTAATGTGCAGGAGTGGAGCAGTGCAACTTGTGGTGCTAAATATAAACACTTAAGGCTGCAGCCAATAAATCAAGGTACAGTACATTCATAAAGTATTCAGAACCTCTTCACTTTTTTTTTTGACAGGTGCCCGCTACCACTTTTGGGTCAGATCACCGCAGCAAACTACGAGGATGTTTGGCCCCTCTTTCCTCCACAGCCTTCTGGGACACACAGGTTCCAGAAGACCGGAGGACAATTTACAAAGAGCGGGGCGGCACTCACATGTGTAGTAGAAAAAAAGATTTACTGCTAGTTTCCCTTACCCAATATGCCTACACCTGAAGCCAATTGATATTTCAGTTCTTTTCTTTTTAACAAATTCACAGACATTTTAAAATTCTGTTATTACTTTGTCATTATGGGATACTGAGTGAAGATCAATAAAAAAAAGCAAAAAAAAAAAAAAAAAAGTACAGTATGAGGCGGAAACGTAATAAAATTAAAAAAGTTAAGGGGGTCTGAATACTTTATGAATGCACTGTAGCTATGCATTTGGAGGGGGACTGTGGGCTAGTTTAGGGGGGAAAAGAGAAAATGGATAAATGAACTTGCCATTAAACTGCACTTATTCTTTAACTCAAACTCTAGGCCAAATTTCCTCACAGGTTATGTTTCAGGGATTGCCTCCATCAGCATAACCATAGCTGACCCAGGCAAATGCAAGCGTTTATGTCTGAAAACCATCTTTTCCCACAGTTCCCCACACAGCACTAATGAGATTAACACACACAAAGAGAAATTACCCACAGAACTTGAACAAAGCACAGGCGGAAATGTAAAAAATAGACAAGAAATTTTTATTCCAAAAAACAAATATTATATACATTTAAAAACATATTGTCATAGTTAGCAAATGTATATATATATGTACATGAATAACCATCACTGAATAAATCAATGCTGAGCTAAACTTCCATAGGGTGGGTAATCTGTACTGGTTCTCTCTACGCATTTTGCGAGATACAAACTCACTTCCTCAGGAGAGGTACAGATGAATAACTAAAGATAGAGACAAGGTTGTTTAGAGGGAGAGAGAGAGAAAAAAAAAAAAAAAAAAAATGGACAAGCCCAGAATTGCTCATGGTTAGATTGATGCTAGGAATCTCCACACATTCAGAAGTAAAGTGTATTGGATTAGCAGGTCTTTCAAGTATGAATCAGTAAAAGGGCTGGGCAGAGTCACCCAATGGTCCACATAGTTCACCCCAGGAGCGGGGGAGAGGAGGGAGACCAGACACTGCAGTGCAAGCCCCTGTGATGACACCCCTGGTGAGGGCGCAGTAGGGAGTCTGCGCAGGCACTGGAAACTGAAAAACCATAGTGAATCTCCATAAAGGGGGGTAACCTGAGAAGACATATCAACCCCCCCCAACATCCTAGGAATAGTGCCTGGGCATAATAGTAAGGAAAAGGGCATAAAGCTAAACAAGTGCCACAAAAAAAGGGAGTGACGAATGGTATAAGGGCACATGTAGCAATCCATAAAAATGACGAACAAAGTGCGAGTGCTGTTATGACTTATTTAGCATCTACCATAATGGATAAACTGATAGAGGTAAATAGAGTGATCATGATTAAAAAAAAGAAATATCTTTTAAGTCATGTATGATAAATAAGCAAAGTGGCAAGCAATCACTGATGATGGGAAAGTCCCAGATACCCTGATCATCAGGGCATCCAAGATCAAGAAGAGAGAAAAGAAAAAGCGAAAAACAGTTGCATGCTAATCCAGAAATAAGTGCAAAGGGGGAAAAAAACACTTAAAACATGCATCATAAAATAAATGAGAAGTGTATCATGGATCAGGCAAAAGATGAAAACCTAGGAAATAGTTACCTTGCAAACAATCGTCACCAGTGACAATCCGAACACAGCCAGATCTAGCCTGGAGGATGGTGGCTGTGTAAGGGGTGCACCTGGCTAAATAGCCAGAGCACTGGCCTAATCCCGCCCCTCCAACATCATAATAGCAGAGCACCGCCAAGGTGGCTCATGCAGAGAAGATGGCAGCGGACTGGCCACTGACATGAGGGCATGGCCGATGGAACACGAGGCGCATATGGTGGCACGCAGCAGATACAATCTTCGCCCACGGGTGGGCGCAGCATGATGGGGTATCGCGCATGCGCGAAAATGCGTGCACCGGAAAGCTGGTGCTAACCCAGCCCCAGATCAAGCATGCGCTGTCTACGGTGGAGACAGGATGTGACACTAGGCTCCACAATCACCTGGGGACACAAGATTATGGAAAAGAACAGATGACAAAAACAAACCCAGAGTTACAAAAACAGGTGGTCGTGTTGAAAAGAGGCTTGCGACTCCCAGGGATAAACAAGCACGCACCATAGGGGAAAGGGGGGGGGGGGGGTGGAAGAAAAGAGAAGGGGATTACCGAACACAACATTGTCTCTGCATATTCAAATAGCACATCATACACGAGATTGCACATCACAATATACATGAGTATGAACAACAAATATAAACAAAAGATTACATTATACAGTTTTTTTTTTCTCTCCCTCTAAACAACCTTGTCTCCATCTTTAGATATTCATCTGTACCTCACCTGAGGAAGCGAGTTTGTATCTCGCGAAATACGTAGAGAGAACCAGTACATTATCCACCCAAAGGAAGTTTAGCTCAACTTTGATTTACTCAATGATGGTTATTCATGTACATATATATTTGGTAACTAGATATGACAATATGGTTTTAAATGTATAATTTTTTATGTAATAAATTTCTTGTATATTTTACATTTCTGGCTGTGCCTTGTTAAAGTCTTGTGGGAAATTTCTCTTTGTGCATATACAATTTGGGACTGAGACACACCCATGTCAGCTCACTTTTTGTACGAATGAGATTAAATTTGACCAGCCAAGATTTGGTCTGTCCGATCAACTAAAAAAACTTACCAAATGCAAATGGAAGGTGTTGCCAACAGAATATAAATCTGAATGGATTGTTTGGGTAGGATACAAAAAGTATATCTCATCCACCTCTATTGCCCTCTAATCTCAGGGAAAGTATTCATACCCCTTGAAATTTTCCACATTTTGTCATGTTACAACCAAAAACGTAAAATGTATTTTAATTAAGATTTTATGTGATGGAACACAAAGTGGCACATAATTGTGAAGTGGAAGGAAAATGATAAATGATTTTCCAAGGTTTTTACGAATATCTGAAAAGTGTTTTGTGCATGTGTATTCAGCCCCCTTTACTCTGATACACCTAACTAAAATCTAGTGGAACCATTTGCATACAGAAGTCACTTAATTAGTAAAAGTCCACCTGTGTGTAATTTAATCTCAGTATAAATACAGCTGTTCTGTAAAGCCCTCAGAGATTTGTTAAAGAACCTTAGTGAATAAACAGCCTCATGAAGGCCAAGGAACATACCAGACAGGTCAGGGACAAAGTTGTGAAGTTTAAAGTAGGGTTAGGTTCTAAAAAAAATATCCCAAGCTTTGACCATCTCACGGAGCACTGTGCAAATGGAAAGAGTATGGCACAACTGCAAACCTACAAAGACATGGCCTTCCACCTAAACTGACAGGCAGGGCAAGGAGAGCATTAAATCAGAGAAGCAGCCAAGAGGCCCATGGTAACTCTGAAGGAGCTGCAGAGTTCCACAGCTCAGGTGGGAGAATCTGTCCACAGGACAACTATTAGTCCTGCACTCCACAAATCTGGCCTTTATGGAAGGATGGCAAGAAGAAAGCCATTGATGAAAGAAAGCCAAGTGTTTGCAGTTTGCAAAAAGCCATGTTGGGGACGCAGAAAACATGTGGACGAAGGTGCTCTGGTCAGATGAGATCAAAATTTAACTTTTTAGCATAAAAGCAAAATGCTATGCGTGGCGGAAAACTGACACTGCACATCACCCTAAACACACCATCTCCACCATGAAACATGGTGGTGGCAGTATCATGTTGTGGTGATGCTTTTCTTCAGCAGGTACAGGGAAGCTGGTCAGTGTTGATGGATGGAGCCAAACACAGGGCAATCTTAGAAGAAAACCTGTTAAAAGTCTGCAAAAAACTTGAAACTGGGACTTCATCTAAAATCCCAATAAAATACATTTACGTTTTTGGTTGTAACATGACAACATTTCAAGGGTTTTTTCATACATACACATATATATATATACATATATACATATATATACATATACACATATATACACACATACACACACAGTTGTGCTCAAAAGTTTACATGCCCAGCCAGAGTTTTTGATTTCCTGGAAATTTTTCAGAAAATATAAACAAAAACATTTTTCACTCGTGGTTAGTGTTTGGCTGAATCAATAGGAACGGTGCAGCGCTAAAAATATTAAAGTAAAAATGTCCCAATAAGAACCAAAATAAACATGGTCAAACAAAAGTCCTCTCCGACAGGAAGAAATACTATAATCAGCAAGATCCATATTGAAAGGAGACACAGAAGAGCGATGAAAACACCGTCGCCAACACCCAAACAAACTGACCCTTACCATCAGCGTATGGGTTATACACGTGTAGAAAAAAGGCAGTCTTCGTAGAATAAATTGGGGAATTAGGGAATAAATAAGAATTTCTGTCCTCTGATTTCTGCCTGTCCAGTTCTGTTGTTCCTATAAATACACGTCAGCTTGCGACATAAATACGCCCCTGAAGACGCATGTTGATGACGAAATGTTAGGCGATGATAGAGACTGGCGACGCAGGACGCAGTGGGTTGCGGTGACACGGCGGCCATCTTTGTGGTTAGAAGCGCTGAACGCTTCACACTGCTGTATACCTTCTTACTAAATGTGAGTGTTTCTCTTTTCTATAATGGAGATTGCGCAATGAGCATTTTCTTTTTATTCCCTACGTACCACGATCTTGAGGTGCATATGCCTACTGGAGTATATTTGGTTTAATATCCAGCTACCAAAGGGAGATCTAAAGCCTTCCATTTAGTTCAGAGGTGAATATGTTGGTGCTACTCCATTAGAAGATCATTGGTTTATTCTATGAAGACTGCCTTTTTTCTACACGTTTATAACCCATACACTGATGGTAAGGGTCAGTTTGGTTGTTGGTGACGGTGTTTTCATCGCTCTTCTGTGTCTCCTTTCAATATGGATCTCGCTGATTAGAGTATTATTTCTTCCTGACGGAGAGGACTTTTGTTTGACCATATTTATTTTGGTTCTTATTGGGACATTTTTACATTAATATTTTTAGCGCTGCACCATTCCTATTGATAGCTCTTCAATTGTATCCAGCAATTTTTGTGTCAGCAGCTTCCATTATATGTTTTATTAAGCGCAACAGATTCGGTTTTATTTTCAGTGTTTGGCTGAAGCCATTTATTATCAAAGCAACTGTGTTTACTCTTTTTAAATCATAATGACAACGGAAACTACCCAAATGACCCTGATCAAAAGTTTAAATACCCTGGTGATTTTGGCCTGATAACATGCACGCAAGTTGACACAAAGGGGTTTGAGTGGCTATTAAAAGCTAACCATCCTCACCTGTGATCTGTTTGATTGTAATTAGTGTGTGTGTATAAAAAGTCAATGAGTTTCCGGACTCCTGAAAGACTTGCATCTTTCATCCAGTGCTGCACTGATATTTCTGGATTCTGAGTCATGGGGAAAGCAAAAGTATTGTCAAAGGATCTGAGGGAACAGGTAGTTTTACTGGATAAAACAGGAAAGGGATATAAAAGAAAGCCAATCAGCAGTGTTCAAACTAATCAAGAAGTGGAAAATGAGGGGTTCTGTTGAAACCAAACCACGATCAGGTAGACCAACTAGAATTTCAGCCACAACTGCCAGTAAAATTGTTCAGGATGCAAAGAAAAACCCACAAAACTTCAGGTGAAATACAGGACATGTGGTGTGGCTGTTTCAAGATGCACTATAAGAAGGCACTGAAAAAAGATGGGCTGCATGGTCGAGAAGCCAGAAGAAAGCCATTACTAAACGCAAATGCCACAAAGTATCCCACTTACAAAAACGCCAAACAGCACAGAGACAAGCCTCAAACCACAAAGTCATTTGGAGTGATGAGACCAAAATTTTGCTTTTTGGCCACAACCATAAATGCTATATTTGCAGAGGAGTCAACGAGGCCTATGATGAAGGGTAAGGAGGTGGATCGCCGATGTTTTGGGGATGTGTGAGCTACAAAGGCACAGGAAATGTGGTCAAAATTAATGGCAAGATGAATGCAGTATGTTATACAAAAATGCTGGAGAAACATTTGCATTCATCAGCCAGGAAGCTGCACATTGGGACGTACTTGGGCATTTCAACATGACAATGATCCAAAACACAAGACCAAGTCGACCTGTCACTGGCTACAGCAGAATAAAGTGAACGTTCTGGAGTGGCCATCTCAGTCTCCTGACCTCAATATCATCGAGCCACTGTGGGGAGATCGCAAATGTGCAGTTTGTGCAAGACAGCCCAAGAATATACAGGAACTTTAGGCTTTTTGCCAAGAGGAATGGGCAGCCCCTGTGCACAGTCCAGGGTTCCAAAAAAAAAAAATAGGATTTTTCTTCATCATACTCACCTGTAAAATCCTTTTTTTTTTTTAGTACTTCACGGGACACTGAGACACCAATATTCATTACTGGGTTATACGCCACCCCTAGGTGAACGGGCACCGGTAGACAGTCTTAGACAGGAAGGGATCCCCTATATAGCCGCTCCCATACTGGAAGTACTTCAGTTTTGTAGCAAGCACTGAATCCTCAAAAAGAGGAGAGGGACCTCTTTGTCCCGTGACGTACTCAAAGAAAAGGATTTTTTACAGGCAAGTATGACGAAAAAATCCCATTTTCTTTATCATACATCATGGGACACAGAGTTAGGCTAAAATTCATTACCTAATGGGAAGTCCCAGAGCAATAGCCTTGAGGGGTGGGAGACACCCTGCCAAACTATAGCCATCAGACCTTATACAGCAGCCACACTGCGGTACAAAAGCCGAATGCTGGGCTGCTCAAATATCCACCGGATAAACTTTTGTGAACGTATACACTGAAGACCAGGTAGCAGCCTTACAAATCTGAGCCATAGATACCGGATGGCGAAAAAGCCCAGGAGGTTCCTACACCCCTGGTAGAATGAGCTCTCACCCTAAAAGGGAGGAGCCTTACGTTACAGACCATAGGCCTGAATGACCAACTGACAGACCCAATTGGCAATGGAGGCTTTGAAGCTGCCTGCCCCATCTTGGGTCCTTCTGGTAAAAACAAAAAAGGAGGCCGATCCTCGGATCTCTGCAGATCTAGACAAAAACTGACTGCCTGGACAACGTCGAAGGAATGCAGTCGTCCCTTCCGCCGAATGAGGCTGAGAGAAAAAAAGAAGGCAAAACAATGTCCTGATTTAAATGAAAGGCTGACATCACCTTTGGTAAGAAGGATGGAATAGGACGCAACACCACCTTGTCGTGGTGAAGAATTAGGTATGGTTTCTTACACGAAAGGGCCGCCAATTCCAACACCATTCTAGCCTAAGTGATGGCCATCAGGAAGGCTAACTTGCGTGACAGCAAGACTAATGGAATTTCCTTGATAGGCCCAAATGGTTGTTTCTGTAACACAGAAAGCACCAAATTTAAAGTCCCAAGGACAAATAGGTGATGTAACAGGGGGAGGTAAACGGGTTGCTCCCTGCATAAAGGTTCGGACCAGCGAATAGGAGGCTAAAAGCCTTTAGAAAAATACTGACAGGGCCGAAATCTGACCTCTGATTGTACGCAAAGCCAATCGGATTTCCACAGCCGACTGTAGAAAAGAGAATTCTCCGGATCACGAATTTCCGAGGATGTCATTTTCTGGCTTCACACCAAGCAATATAGGTCTTCCAGACCTTATGATAGATCTTCCTAGTGACCGCTTTCCTAGCATTCACTAGGGTAGACCCCACTGGTCCCGAGATGCCACGATCCTTCAATAGCCATGCCGCCAAATTTAGAGACTGTAAATTGGGGTGGAATATAGGACTTTGAGACAGTAGATCGGAGCGGCACAAAGGCATCCATGGCCCGTCTATTGCCAATCTCACGATCTCTGGGAACCAGGGTCTTCTGGGCCAGCCTGGTGCCACCAGGATGACTGAAACACCCTCACTCTGAATCCTGCGCAACAAATGTAGAAGGAAAGGGATCGGAGGTACTGGCTCCATGGTACTGATGTAGCTTGTTGTTGAACCTGGACGCCAACAGATCGACATCTGGCCATTCCAAAAGCTGGCAAATTTCCTGGAACACCCTCAGGTATAGGGACCATTCCCTCGGGCAGATCTGCTCGTGGCTGAGATAATATGCCCTCCAGTTCTCTACCCCCGGGATATGAACTGCCACGTCTCACTCTGCCCAGGCTAGTATGAGGTTCACTTCCTTCAGAGCCAAACGACTCCTGGTACCGCCCTGGTGTGTTATATAGGCCACTGCAGTGGCATTCTCAGAACTGAACCCCGATAAGGCAGTCCTGAAGCTCCACCGTCCAGGACCGTAAGGGCCAGACATACTGCCCGCAACTCCAGGATGTTGATGGGCAGGCTCTGTTCTTGACCATCTCCCCTGAGCTGTCAGCCCATCTAGGATCACTCCCCAGTCCGAGAGACTGGCTTCTGTGGTCAGTACTCTCCACGAGGATAATCCAGGGCCTGCCATCTCCTGTTCCAAGCCACCAAGATGTCTTGTTGTATAGGCCTGAAATGGAACTGGGAATAGGGCACCGCCTCGAAGGAGGACACCATCCTTCCCAGAAGACTCATACAGAGCCAAATGGATTGTTGTCTGTTGCCCCTTATCTGCCGCACAAATCCTTTTTGGGATTTATGACCCAGCCCAAGCTTTCTAAATGCTGCACTCTGCAGGCTATGCTCTGTTCTAGAGCCTGTAGTGAGTGATCTCCAAGCAGGAATCGCAGGAACCTCTCTGGAGGTTGAAAGATAGGTACGTGTAAATACGCCTCCGTGGTGTCGATGGAGGCTAGAAGGTCTCCCCTCTGGAGAAAGGCTATTACTGGGCAGACAGACTTCATCCAAAAGGACTGGATTAAAAGATACTGGTTCAGGGATCTTAGATCCAAAATGGGCCTGGTGTCCCAGTTTGGTTTTTGAACCGTAAACAGGTTTGAATAAAACCCCAAGCCCCTTTCAGATACAGGAACCTGTATAATCACTCCATGATGCATTAAATGATCTAGTGCCTGAAACAATAAGTTTCTCTTTGGAGGATCCGAGGGAACGCTGGATATTAGAAACCTGAGGGGAACCCCCCCGCAATTCCAACTTGTAACCGTGGAATACTTTCGAGGTGACCCACTCGTCTTGAACCATTGTTCTCCAAATGTCCGCAAAGTGCAGCAGCCTTCCCCCCACCCAATGAGAGGGGGCGTCCCCTTAAAAGGCGGGCTTGGTACCGGGCTTAGAGATTTGGAGATGGGGTTTCTTCTGGCCCTGTGGCTTGCCTCTGGCTCTAGCGCCCTATAGGCAGCGGAACTTCCTTGGCGCTGAGACAACTGAGGAAGTGGTCTTTGAAGTTTTAAACGAGGGACGCCTGGTCTTTCTTTTCACAGGAAGTAGAGAGCTCTTCCCTCCAGAAATCTTTTGGATATATTTGTCCAAATCATCACCAAACGTTCCCCATGAAAGGGGAGCCCTGTCAACTTCTTACACGGAAGCTCGGCTGACCAGTTCTTAAGCCACAAAAGTCTGTGCATGTGAACAGACAGGAGAGCCAAACGAGAAACCTGCTGTATGGAATCCTTTAAGGCATCGATAGCAAAACACAACTCTCAAGGTATATCTGCTCTGCTTTCAGAAGGATCATCCTCTTGGTTTTGCCTGTCAGGCTGTCTGACCTGATCCTTTAAGAACTGTCAGACTTCAATTGCTGCGACAGCTGGCTGAATAGCTGAACTGGCCAAAGAAAAGGAAGCTTTTAATAATGACTCCAGTTTCTGGTCTTCAGGGTCCTTCAAGCCCTGTGCGTTATTCACCAGACAAGTTAAGTTCTTGTTTAACCACTTCAATACCAGGACCATTCTGGCACTCCTCTCCTACATGTAAAAATCAGAATTTTTTTGCTAGAAAATTACTCAGAACCCCCAAACATTATATATGTTTTTTAGCAGACACCCTAGGTAATAAAATGACGGTCATTGCAACTTTTTATCTCGCATGGTATTTGCGCAATACATTTTTCAAACGCCTTTTTTTTTTGGAAAAAAAACAGTTTCATGAATTAAAAAAAAACAAAACAGTAAAGTAAGCTTATTTTTTTTGTAGAATGTGAAAGATAATGTTACGCCGAGTAGATACCAAACATGTCACACTTTAAAATTACGCACACTCATGGAATGGCGCCAAACTTCGGTACTTTAAGGCGACACTTTAAACATTTTTACAGGTTACCAGTTTAGAATTGCAGAGGAGGTCTAGTGCGAGAATTGTTTCTCTCACTCTAACGCACGAGACGATACCTCACGTGTGGTTTGAAAGGTGTTTACATAGGTGGGCGGGACTTACATGCGCGATCGCTTCTGAGCACGAGCTACCGGGGACGGGCGTAAAAATTTATTTTTTATCTTACTTTTTTTTTATTTTTACATTTAATTTTTTTGATCACTTTTATTCCTATTACAAGGAATGTAAACATCCCTTGTAATAGGGATCTATCATGACAGGTCCTCTTTATGGAGAGATGCAGGGTCAATAAGACCCCACATCTCTCCTCCAGGCTGTAAAGCACGAGTTCGGAAAAAAAAATTCACCGATCTCATGCTTACAGCCGCGATCGCAGCTTTGTTTACATGCGGGGTCATGCCCAGGCCTCCGACGGTCAAAGAGATAGATGACTAGATAGGTGACCATCTGGTCGTCTATGGTCTATATCCGGCAGGGTCCGATTCTTTCTCCGGGCCCCCAATGGCACTGGAGAGCCCGGAGAAGCACTGGATGGCGGCGGAAGGGAGGGGATGGGATGATCCTCCCGTCGCCTATAAGAACAATCAAGCGGCGGAACTGCCGCTATGATCATTCTTATTGTGCACAGAATCGCCGCCTGCAAATAATGATATCTAAATGATTCCATGTCGCTGCAGGCATCATTCAGATATCCACGCACAAAGTCAAGGACGTCATATGACGGTGTGCTGTATTGAAGTGGTTAAGAAAGGCTGCCGCATCTATGGCTGGCATGCTCCACTTCTTAACCACTTCAGCCCCAGAAGAATTTACCCCCTTCCTGACCAGAGCACTTTTTGCGATACAGCACTGCGTCGCTTTAACTGACAATTGGTCGATCGTGTGACGTTGCACCCAAACAAAATTGGGATCAATTTTTATATATATATATATATATATATATATATATATATATATATATATATATATATATATATATATATATATATATATATATATATATATATATATATATATATAAATAAAATTCAGTTTAGGCCGATATGTATTCTTATACATATTTTTGGGGAAAAAAATAAAAATAAAATTGCAATAAGCTTATATTGATTGGTTTGCGCAAAAGTTATAGCAACTACAAAATAGGGGGTAGATTTATGGCATTTTAACTTTTTTTTTTTTTTTTTTTTTAGGTAATGGCGGCGATCTGAGATTTTTATCTTGACTGACATTATGGCAGCCACATCGGACACTTTTTTGGAACCATTGTCATTTATACACCGATCAGTGCTATAAAAATGTACAGATTACTGTATAAATGACACTGGCAGGGAAGGGGTTAAACACTAGGGAGCGATCAAGGGGTTAAGTGTGTCCCAGGGAGTGATTCTAACAGTGGGGGGGGTGGGCTACCACTGACATGATAGCAATCACTGCTCCCGATGACAGGGACCAGAAGATCTATCGTGTCACTAGGCAGAACAGGGAAATGCTTTGTGTACATAGGCATCTCCCTGTACCGCCGCTCAGTGACACTGGCGGACACAGAGTCCGCGGGACCCACGGGCACGTGCCCACAATGCCACGTCTTAAAGGGGATGTACCTGTACGCCCATTTGCGCAGCCGTGCCATTGTGCTGACGTATATCATCGTGCACTGGTCAGCAAGAGGTTAACTTTTCCTCCATGGGATATAAAAGGTAAAACCTCTTAGGAGGAACAAAAATCCTGTCAGGATGTTCCCAATAGGCGTACACTGCCTGTTCCAACAGTGGGTGCAAGGGGAAAGCCTCTGTGGCCTGTGGTCTCAGAGACCCCAAAGAGCACCAGAGGGGCTCAGAAACCTCTGCAGGAGGTAATTTAAAGGCAGAACGTACCATCTCAGTAAGAGTCTGGATCAAAAGCTTCTGCGACAGAGGCAGATACCAACTGGACATCTTCTGGCCTAGACTGTCCAGAAGCAGACTCATCGGCCAGGCCCTCCACAGAATCCTTGGCATTTAGCTCTTCCCCCATCCTCAACCCATTCCTGCTCCAAAATTAGGAGGCTCAGGGAAAGGGGATCTGTCATGTTTCTTGCCACCCTGCAGGATGGAGGCAATCATGCCAGCAATCCTATGCTCTAACCAGCTAGGGCTGAGGACAGCAGCGTTGACTGTAGGCACAAATACCAGACAGGCACATCGGCTCAGGATTGCCCGGAAGCCCCTGGTCTCGGGGGATACAACACTAGGAATACGACTAGGCTCTGCAGGAGCTACTGACGACACAAGTGTGCCTTTCCCTGTAGTGGGTTTAGCATTTACATATCCCAGAAGGGAGATCCCTTAATAGGGCTCACCAAGCCCCTATGCAACAATCCGGCTAAGCACCTTAGCCTGCAAAGCAACACCTGGTGACTCGCGTGATCGGGGTAATGGAGAAAGGATCTGCTGAAAATGCCTGGATCAGAGCCTGCTCTATCCCACAGCTGTCCTTTGGGAGCACTGCATGTTTGGTATACACAGCTTAAATAAGCTGGCTGTGTGCCGTAATGTTCCGCACGTGCATGGTCCCGCCAAACGGGCGCGGCTGTATTTGCATATGAAGCAAATCTTTGTGCGCCCAGATTACGCTATGGCACATGCGCAGCTCCATGTGTGCACAACACCTATGGCAAAGCCGCACGCACCATGGCCACCAAACGAACTCTTGAGCACCTTGGTAAATGCACGTGCACCATGCGAACCAAGATGTGCAATGGTGCACCCTCTTGCGTGGACCATTCATTTAAAAGGAACAAACAGCCAGACAAGAAAACAAAAAGGTACTTCCTTTGCAAACACCCAAAGCTAGGCCAAAACTCCCCCTGTGGTCACCACACACAGGTGTCCCTTTAGCTAGCTTGACTGATTGTTACAGTCACTGGGACACCCCACAATAAGTAAAAAGGGGATTTCACTTACCCGTCCAGGCGCAGGGCAGCCTTAGAAACTAACAGCCCAATCTTCATCCATCACGGCGAGTTCCTGTCACTTGAGGACCTTCAAGGACTGGGTACCCTTTCATGTTTTAGGGTCCAATCCCTTGGACCTGTACAGTCCCTACAGGAATGCCTTAGCTCTGTAGTATCCAGGACTCCACTACGCGGGGTCCAGCGCCTGAAGGTCGCATTACAGGATCCTTGAGTCTTCTTTGTGAGGCTTGCGTACTGTTTATCTAACCATATAAGACCTGTTTCAAATGGATCTGATCAGTCAATCCCTCGATTCATTCAAGAACTGTTTTTGGGACTAAAGACCTGGAGCTCGGAGAGCTCAACAAACATGCCCATCCATCTTGCAGACACTGGGGAAAAACTGTATGGGAGGGGTTATATACGGGATCACTTCCTGTCTAAGACTTATCTACCAGTGTCCATTCACCTAGAGATGGCGTATAACCCAGTAGGTAATGAATATTAGCCTAACTCTGTGTCCCGTGATGCATGATAAAGAAAATTGTATTTATCCACATACAGCAAAAAGCTGGCTTGGATAGACCTTTAGTACAGAGCTAAATTCTGTTAATTTGGCAGACCTGGTAGAATTTTGGCACAGACTGTATTGGCAATGGTGAGGAACATGGAATGTGGAAAGTGAAAAATAAAAAGCTTATATAAAAGGTCAGCCATTTTTTCATCCTGATGAATGAGGTAAAGAGTGTGGAAAGGAGAAAATTGTAACTGCAGGAAAATCTGAACATTAGAGAGTAAAAAAAACGAGGAAAACCTCAAATTCGAATTCCAGTCAAAAATGAAATTCTTCCCTTGCTTAGTATGTTTAAAAACAAATACTTTTGTATAATGCATTTTCTTAAATTGCAGATTGTCTAGATTGTAAACAACAGTGTAGCCTAGACAATCAGCCTGAGGTTCGCCTACAGTGGTGTGGCTGCTTACAAACACTTCCTTAAAAGTAAAACAGTTGTCAGCTTCTGTGCAAACATCCAGAATTTCCTGAAATTAGGCATTACCCAGAGCCGTCACCTCCAGAAGTGAAGCCACTAGCATTCCATGCCAACACCCGATGGCTACGTCACTTTCGGAAATTACATGGCTAGCTGGCAGGGGACATGCCTAGGAGCCGCAAGCAGGAGAAAAACCAAAGGAATAAAAAGGACATGTGACAGGCGGTCTTTTATCCAAAAAAAGAAAATTAAAAAGGAAGCAATTTTTTTTAAATTTGAACAGAGCGGATCTAGGGAAATGGGGGATTATAGGTGACAAATGTTTATTTCTGGTGAGGCCTTTCCTTCCACTTTAAAAGCAAACCCTGGCTGACCTTCAAGATCAAGGCTTTAACCACTTAAGGACCGCTCCACGTACATATACTGCGGCAGGGCTTCCCTTAACCACTTGAGCCCCGGACCATTATGCTGCCTAAGGACCAGAGGTCTTTTTCCAATTTGGCACTGCGTCGCTTTAACTGCTAATTGCGCGGTCATGCAATGCTGTACCCAAACGAAATTTGCGTCCTTTTCTTCCCACAGATAGAGCTTTCTTTTGATGGTATTTGATCACCTCTGCAGTTTTTATTTTTTGCGCTATAAACGGAAAAAGACCGAAAATTTTGAAAAAAAATGATATTTTCTACTTTTTGTTATAAAAAAAATCCAATAAACTCAATTTTAGTCATACATTTAGGCCAAAATGTATTCGGCCACATGTCTTTGGTAAAAAAAATGTCAATAAGCGTATATTTATTGGTTTGCGCAAAAGTTATAGCGTCTACAAACTAGGGTACATTTTCTGGAATTTACACAGCTTTTAGTTTATGACTGCCTATGTCATTTCTTGAGGTGCTAAAATGGCAGGGCAGTACAAAACCCCCCCAAATGACCCCATTTTGGAAAGTAGACACCCCAAGGAAATTGCTGATAGGCATGTTGAACCCATTGAATATTTATTTTTTTTGTCCCAAGTGATTGAATAATGACAAAAAAAAAAAAAATATTTACAAAAAGTTGTCACTAAATGATATATTGCTCACACAGGCCATGGGCCTATGTGGAATTGCACCCCAAAATATATTCAGCTACTTCTCCTGAGTACGGGGATACCACATGTGTGGGACTTTTTGGGAGCCTAGCCGCGTATGGGACCCCGAAAACCAATCACCGCCTTCAGGATTTCTAAGGGTGTAACTTTTTGATTTCACTCTTCACTGCCTATCACAGTTTCGGAGGCCATGGAATGCCCAGGTGGCACAACCCCCCCCCAAATGACCCCATTTTGGAAAGTAGACACCCCAAGCTATTTGCTGAGAGGCATATTGAGTCCATGGAATATTTTATATTTTGACACAAGTTGCGGGAAAGTGACACTTTTTTTTTTTTTTTTTTTGCACAAAATTGTCACTAAATGATATATTGCTCACACAGGCCATGGGCATATGTGGAATTGCACCCCAAAATACCCCCGTACTCAGGAGAAGCAGCAGAATGTATTTTGGGGTGTAATTTCACATATTCCCATGGCATGTTTGAGCAATATATCATTTAGTGACAACTTTGTGCAAAAAAAAAAAAAAAAAATTTGTCTCTTTCCCGCAACTTGTGTCGCAATATAAAATATTCCATGGACTCGACATGCCTCTCAGCAAATAGCTTGGGGTGTCTACTTTCCAAAATGGGGTCATTTGGGGGGGGTTTTGAACTGTCCTGGCATTTTATGCACAACATTTAGAAGCTTATGTCACACATCACCCACTCTTCTAACCACTTGAAGACAAAGCCCTTTCTGACACTTATTTTTTACATGAAAAAGTTTTTTTTTTTTTGCAAGAAAATTACTTTGAACCCCCAAACATTATATATTTTTTTAAAGCAAATGCCCTACAGATTAAAATGGTGGGTGTTTCATTTTTTTTTTCACACAGTATTTGCGCAGCGATTTTTCAAACGCATTTTTTGGGGAAAAAACACACTTTTTTAAATTTTAATGCACTAAAACACACTATATTGCCCAAATGTTTGATGAAATAAAAAAGATGATCTTAGACCGAGTACATGGATACCAAACATGACATGCTTTAAAATTGCGCACAAACGTGCAGTGGCAACAAAATAAATACATTTTTAAAAGCCTTTAAAAGCCTTTACAGGTTACCACTTTAGATTTGCAGAGGAGGTCTACTGCAAAAATTACTGCCCTCGATCTGACCTTCGCGGCGATACCTCACATGCATGGTGCAATTGCTGTTTACGTTTGACGACAGACCGCCGCTTGCGTTCGCCTTAGCGCAAGAGCAGGGGGCGACAGGGGTGCTTTTTTTTTTTTTTTTCTTTTTTCTTTATTATTTTTTTGCTTTTTTATCTTATTTTTAAACTGTTCCTTTCATTTTTTTTTTTTTAAATAATTTTTATTGTTATCTCGGGGAATGTAAATATCCCCTATGATAGCAATAGGTAGTGACAGGTACTCTTTTTTGAAAAAATTGGGGTCTATTAGACCCTAGATCTCTCCTCTGCCTTCAAAGCATCTGACCACACCAAGATCGGTGTGATAAAATGCTTCCCCAATTTCCCAATGGCGCTATTTACATCCGGCGAAATCTAAGTCATAAAATGCTCGTAGCTTCCGGTTTCTTAGGCCATAGAGATGTTTGGAGCCACTCTTGTCTCTGATCAGCTCTATGGTCAGCTGGCTGAATCACCGGCTGCATTCTCAGGTTCCCTGTTGAGACAGGAGAGCCAGAGAAAAACACGGAAGACGGTGGGGGGCGGGGGGCATTCCCTCCCACGGCTTGTAAAGGCAGTCTAGAGGCTAATTAGCCGCTAGGATTGCTTTTACATGAAAGCCGACCGCTGGCTGAAAAGAATGATACCAAGATGATACCTAAACCTGCAGGCATCATTCTGGTATAACCATTCAAAGTTGTGAATGGCGTACCTGAAGACAAAAAAATGGTTAACAATAAAGCACAGTAAACGGTAAAGTATGAAAAATTACATACCTGAAAAACAAACATGATAAAACATAATAACAATAAAACATTGCAGAATAGAATACAGTAAAAAAAGAGCAGAACAATAGAGAGAGAGAATAGAGAGAGAGAACAATAAAACGACAACTATTTTTTTTTATTTTATATATATATATATTTTTTTTTTACACTTTTTTTGTAACTAACTTTTATAACGGTAACCGGTTCCAGGTTCGGGTCTCTCAAAATGCGATGGCATCTTGGGAGACCCTGTGAAAGTGTGCCTAGTCTGTGCAATGCTGTACCCTACGCTAATACTCAACTAGTGTATGGTAGCGTTCAAAACATTCACCAATGCAAAGACCAGGATTGTCAGGACAGGAGGGACAATAATAGCGGGTGTCACGCCTATATCCGCGTTTGCTGCAGACACAACATCTTTTTGGGGGGGTTCGTTGGGTAGGGGTACTCGGGAGGACATAAAAATGCCTCTCATGCAGCCGACTGCATTTCGTTGGGGATGTGAATGGGGGAAGTACAGGTGCTGCAGAAGCGGTGGGTTCCCAATTAGGATTGGCGAATGCAGCAGGAAGGGCACTATGGGCACGACGGGCCTGTGTTTGTCTTTTTGGTGGCAGCGGGACACTACTTGTGCTTGCCACCTCACCAGCTTGAACTGCACTTATGGGACTCGCCACGTCACCAAGTGTTACTGCAGCGCTGGTTTGACTACGACCGGGGTATACTAGGCCGCTGGTGCTTGCCAGTTCAATAAAAAGCTTCCAAAAAAACTGTTAGCGATCGCAGGGATCAGGTCTGACTCTGCGAACGCTGCAGTTATGCGTTTAGTGTTTTGTAAGTGTCAGTGATCGATCGATACTGCACTTGGGTGGGCTGGACTGGGCCGGGCGGAGGGGCAAAACGCAGGTGCTAGCAGGTATCTGGGCTGATCCCGCTAACACTGCGTTTTT
Source organism: Aquarana catesbeiana (assembly GCF_042186555.1). Taxonomy (NCBI): domain Eukaryota; kingdom Metazoa; phylum Chordata; class Amphibia; order Anura; family Ranidae; genus Aquarana; species Aquarana catesbeiana. Next base: position 254,991,541 of record NC_133326.1, on the reverse strand, counting down.
GGGAATCCTAAACTGCTGGGGACGCTAGTATAGATCTGATCGGATCAGATATTGATCCGTTCAGATACTATACCACTAAAGGAGGCGTATGCTGCGTGCGTGGGTGTTAGTGGTACTGGCGCTAACCTGACGCTGCTTGGGGCCGGTGCTTGCTAGTTCACCAAAATGCTACCAAAAAAACTGTTAGCGATCGCAGGGATTAGGCCTGACTCTGCGAACGCTGCAGTTATGCGTTTAGTGCCTTGTAAGTGACAGTGATCGATCGATACTGCACTTGGGTGGGCTGGGCTGGGCCAGGCGGAGGGGCACAACGCAGGTGCTAGCAGGTATCTGGGCTGATCCCGCTAACACTGCGTTTTTGGGAACCCTAAACTGCTGGGGACGCTAGTATAGATCTGATCGGATCAGATATTGATCTGATCAGATACTATACCACTAAGGGAGGTGTACGGTGCGTGCGTGGGTGTTAGCGCTACTGGCGCTAACCTGACGCTGCCTGGTGCTTGCTTGCCAGTTCACCAAAATGCTACCAAAAAAACTGTTAGCGATCGCAGGGATCAGGCCTGACTCTGCGAACGCTGCAGTTATGCGTTTAGTGTTTTGTAAGTGACAGTGATCGATCGATACTGCACTTGGGTGGGCTGGGCGGAGGGGCAAAACGCAGGTGCTAGCGGGTATCTGGGCTGATCCCGCTAACACTGTGTTTTTGGGAACCCTAAACTGCTGGGGACGCCAGTATAGATCTGATCGGATCAGATATTGATCCGATCAGATACTATACCACTAAGGGAGGCGCATGCTGCGTGCGTGGGTGTTAGCGGTACTGGCGCTAATCTGACGCTGCCTGGGGCGACGCATATCACCGCCGGGCGATCAGGGGGCTAAACCTTTATTCGGTAATAAACGGCGGGTGCCCTGACACTATAAAAAATAAACGAACTAACCTGCGTCACCCGTAACGGTTATACGGTGATCAGTGGTGAAAGGGTTAACTAGGGGGCAATCAAGGGGTTAAAACCTTTATTAGGTAGTATATGGGGGTCCCTGTCACTATAAAACGCTGACGGCGAACCTAAATATTTACCTCACTAACTAGCGTCACCAGTGACACTAATACAGCGATCAGAAAAATGATCGCTTAGCGACACTGGCGTTGGGGGGTGATCAAGGGGTTAAAACTTTATTAGGGGGGGTTAGGGGGGTATCCTAGACCTAAAGGGGGGTAATACTCACTGTCCCAACACTGTAACTGTCACAAACTGACACTATGCAGTAATCAGAAAAAAAAAAAAAAAAAACCTGCTGGTGTCAGTTTGTGACAGGGGGGGGGGGGGTGATTGGGGGGGGGATCGGGGGGGGGATCGGGGTGTTTTGTATGCCTGGCATGTTCTACTGTGTGTGTGTGTGTTGTGCACTCACATTGATGTCTTCTCTCCTCGGCGCTGGAACGGAAACTACCGAGCCGAGGGGAGATGACATCATTTCCTTTGCTGCTGTTTAGCATACAGCAGCAAAGGAGTGTTCCCATTGGCCGGCGGCGATCGCGAGGGGGGGGCCACGAACGGATGGCCTCCCCCTCATCTCGGATCGCCGGGGAACAGAACGGGACCGCTTCGGGCACCGGGGGGGGGTCCGATCGGACCCCCCACCCGCGAGAGGCAAATCACGTACATGTACGTGATTTTGCCTGCCCGTGCCGCCTTGCCGACGTAAATCGGCGTTAGGCGGTCCTTAAGTGGTTAAGCGTAAAAACACGTACCTGTACGTGTTTTTTTTTTTCCTCCATGTCTGGGCGCGTACGCTGCTAGCAACCTGCTCCGGCTGCAATTGGATACAGCGGGAGAAAATTAGCGGGTCCAACAATCATTACGAGAGGCAGAACGGCAGTCTGTTTATGTAAACAAGGCAGATCACCACTCTGCTAAAAGACAGATCTGGTGTTTCTGCTAAGCAGGAACATGGATCTGTCTTCCTACAGTTAAACCATAACACACAGTAAGAAAACACTCCTAGGGAACACAGTTAACCCTTTGATCAACCCCGAAAACCCCTTCCCTGCCAGTGTCAGTACAGTGACTGTGCACTGATTTTTTAGCACTGATCACTGTATTGGAGTCACTGATCTCCAAAAAGTGTCAGATTTATCCGCCGCAATGTTGCAGTTCCGCTAAATATCGCTGATCGCCGCCATTACTACTGTATTTCCCCGAAAATAAAACCTACCTTGAAAATAAGACCTACTGTGATTTTCCGGGCTGCAATATAAGCCCTAGTTTAAAGTGCTGGTGAAATCCTAGAGTACACTCTATTACAGTGTAGACTGTGCGTTTATGTGATCTAGTTGTGCCAAATACCTCCGGCATAGTGCTGACCTCCCAGCTGACCACCTTCTCCCAGCTGCTCTCTGCAGATCTCACGCTACTCTCCTCCCAGCTGTCAGCAGGAGATCTCGGGCCCCCTCCCTTTGCAGTGCTCAGAGCTGGAAAGAGGGCTCCGGCGGGCCATGGAAGCGCCGAGCGGCGCTCAGCTGATCTGCTCTTCTGCAAGCTGTCAGCGGGGGATCTCGGGCACCCCTCCCTCTGCAGTGCTTGGAGATGGGACGAGAGCTCCGGCAAGTTACAGAAGCGCCCACCGCTATACGAAGGTATGTGGAATAATTGGATTGCAGAGACAAACATTTTGCATTATGTGGTGCAGTAATAGAGTGGATTCTAGAATTTTACAAGCACTTTTTACATGGTTCCATAGGGGATTCCGGACAGGCAGGGGGGGGGGGAGAAGACAGTACATGGCATGATAAGACCTACCGCGAAAATAAGCCCCGAGTCTTTTGTTGCCAAAATTAATATAAGACCTGGGCTTATTGTCAGGGAAACATGGTAGTAAAAAAAAATTAATAAATTCCATAAATATATCCCATAGTTTGTAGACGCTATAACTTTTGCGCAAACCAATCAAGATACGCTTATTGGGATTTTGTTACTAAAAACATTTACCAGAAAACATATTGATGAAGAAATTAGATTTTTTTACTGGATTTTTTTTATAGCAGAAGGTAAAATATATATATATTTTTTAATAAAATGGCCAGTCTGTTTATAGCGCAAAAAATAGAAACCACATAGGTGATCAAATACCACCAAAAGAAAGCTCTATTTGTGGGGAAAAAAAAGATCAATTTTATTTTGGAACAGAGTCGCACGACTGCGCAATTATCAGTTAGTTAAAGCAATGGAGTGCCATATCGCAAAAAAAATGGCCTGGTCAGGCGGGGGGGGGGGGGGGTTTGAACCTTCCAGAGCTTAAGTGGTTAAAGCACTCTGAATGCCAATCAAAGCACCTGTCACTAAATAAGAGGGGTAGCTTACAGTTTTGTTGACACGTTGTGTTTGCTTTAAAAATTATACCCCATGTCACTTTAGTGGTGCTTCAAAGCCTCCACAGAAGTCTATGACAAAGCTTGCTTGAAGCACTGGAAGCTTTTGAGAGGCCTTTAAATTTAGCTTTGCTTTGGGGAAACTGCAGGTATAAGATACACACACACATACAGTGCATCTGCCAAGCTTCAATAAAGCTTCAAAAAAGCAAAGGGTCATCGAAATGCCCACTTCTAAAGCCAGCCGTAGATTGAGCGTTTTTCACTTCGGCAATCACAGTCAGTGTGAGGTAATATCTCCCACGGAACTATTGTATTTGGGGCATGGGGAGCCGTCCCAGCCAGGAGAACACAGTGATTACTGCTAGCAGCAATAACCTTAGGCAATATTCACATGAAAAATCCAACTGGCTGGTTGTACCCAAGTTGATGCATCGCCTGCCCATACACAGTTCAAATCTTGGCCGTTCCCTGGTGAACCGGCTGAGATTCGAACAGTCTGCGAGCTGATTTAGGGCCCTTTCACACCAGGCTCTCTGATCAAGTCCACCTGTGAGTTTACTAGGTGGACCTGATCAGAAGCTCCATGCAGCATTAGGGGCAGGCTAAAAATGTGTAATCGGACACAAGTAAACAGCTTCTGTACATAAACAGGATTACATCCGGCCACCCATAGAGCTATCATGGGTCTACGGTGTAAATGCGGACACAAATTGAACGGTCACAGATGTAAAAAACGATCTATTCACGGAACCCTGCTGAAGAGCAGAGCGACTCCATGTGAAAAAGCCCTTAGAGACCTACACTAAAAAAGCTAGACTGGCGTTTTATACAAAATACAGGTTATAACAGCCCTCAGGAACAAATGTAACAGATGAAACCAAAATAGCAATTTTTTGGAAAGGCAACACCTTTGTACAACTGACATTTATCAGGGTTTTCTTTGTGCAGTAAACTCTCAACACTGCATGAAAGTCTCAAAAGCAAATACATTAACTCAAAAAATCCATTAACTTCCCATCTGCTCTACAGTGTACAATGAATTTTATCACTCAATACCACACTAGTGACTTAACTGGGTCATGCACACAGGGCCCAGATTCACTTAGGAAGGCATTTTCAACCTTTATGTATAATTTGCAATGAGTAAAATATAAACATAGTAGTAGATGACTGCCAGGTCCGTACATCGTATGGACCTGATGGGTTTTTTTTTTTTTTCCCACACACTCCTGAAGGCTGCAGCCACTGGGATTGTGTGTACATCTGACAAGCCGACTTCTGCCTTTCAGATATAGAGGTGCCAGATTATTTGCACCCACCGGTAACAGACACTTTGTCCCCAATGATTTAAAAAAAAAAAAAAAAGGAAAAAAAAAAAAAAAAAAACACCAGTAAGTGCAAAAAATGTTTAATTATGAAATATTAACCCCTTGCCGACCAGCGCAGGACAACATACATCGGCACAATGGCACGGCTGGGCAAATGGGCGTACAGTAGGGCTGCAACTAAGATTATTTTCATAATCGATAAGTTGGCAGATTATGGTTTTGATTAATAACCATAAAAAAAAAAAAAAAAAAGTGTGGTGTATAATTTAGTTAATATGTAAAATTTAAAAAAAAGGCAATTTATTCTTAAATATATCTCTATGCAGTTGTAAATATAAATAACCAACTACAGCATATGGTTAGGGAGCAAAATATCTAATCCACTCTGAGAACAGACAGAAGAGATCTACTGTATATACTATTAGAGGATATATATTGTATATACTATTAAAAGGGTGAATCTGGTAAATATCAGAATCGGATCAAATTTTTTTATTAAAAAACATAAAACAATGTCTTTTTATAATCGTTAGTGGACGTTCATTTTCAATCACAGTGACAGGAAAATTTGGAAATAAAAAAACTTCTTGGTCAACGGAATTTTCAGACAGTGTATGTGGTTTTCGTTCAGAAATTATTCAGATTAAAAACAGAACGTTAAAAAAAAAAAAAAAGAGAAAATTTCAAACAACATTCTTTCATTCAGCGAATGTACAAAGATTGAATATTCTCGTCTGAAAATTGATCCGGGTGGCCAGCATAAGGCTCAGTACACACCTATGCAGTTTGCTTTTGACCTGTTTCTGCAGTGCGTTTTAATTTTTGAGCACGTGATTTTGCTGCGATTTGCATTTTTTGCAATTTTTTTGGCCAATTTGTCGTTGGGCAGATTAGAAAACACAAATTGCTGCAAAAACACATTACATGCTTTTCTGCAGCTTCTCTACTGAAGTATAATGAACCAAAAAAAGCACAGTTTTGCATTAAAAAAAAGTCCCTGACCCTTTCCAAATACGCAGCGGCTGAAAAAAGCATAGAGATGTGAACGTGTCCCATAGGAAACCATGTAAATGAACTGCAGTGCGTTTCTGCAAAAAGCACCAAAAAACATAGATGTGAACCAGGTCTAAGACATTTAGTAACATAAGGGAGTTAAAAAAACTAAAATTGGCCCTTTACAGCGAAGCAGATAATCACTACTGTAAGGTTCTTTTTTTTTACTGTAGAACTGTGAAAGTAATATTTACAGTAGTGATTTGCTCTTTTTGTACTATAAAGGGCTCATTTTATTTTTTTTAACCCCATTATGTTACTGGCCGATCAATCGATTATGAAAATAGTAATTGATTTCATAATCGATTAGTTGTCATTTAATTGATTAGTTGTTTCAGCCCTAGCGTACAGGTACGTACCCTTTAAAATGTGGCATTGAGCGCGCCACGTGCTCCGTGACTATGTCCGCCGGGTGCCCGCGTTCGTGTCACGGAGCGGAAGAAAGGGGAGATATAAACAAGGCATTTCCCCCGTTCTGCCTAGTGAGCTGACAGATCACTGCTCCCTGTCATCGAGAGCAGTGATCGCCATCACGTGATTAGTAGACCATCTCCACCACCCCCCACCCCCCCCCCCCCGCCAGTTAGAATCACTTCCTAGGACACACTTAACCCCTTGATCCCCCCCTAGTGGTTAACCCCTTCCCTGCCAGTGTAATTTACACAGTAATCAGTACATTTTCATAGCACTGATCGCTGTATAAATGACAATAGTCCCAAAATAGTGTCAAAAATGTCTGATGTGTCCGTCATAATGTCGCAGTCACAATAAAAAAAAAAAAACGCAGATTTTACACTGAGCATTACCTAGACCTGCGGTAATAACATGTGATATAAAAAAAAAATAAATAAATAAAAATGTGTATTCTCTAAGGAGGGGGTCAGCAACCTGTCGATCACGAGCTACCCATCAACAGGTCTTTTCCCAGAGCTCCAGAGCAGTGCATGCTCGCCCAATTTGGGGCTGCAGAGGCAGCCCCACCCCTTGCATACGTGCGGCTGCGGGGAGGGGGAAAGCCTCCAGAATAGCTTGGGTGGGTTTGGGCTCTTCCTATGGATATTGCACGCTCATCACCACTGCCCCTCCTCCTCGATCCAGGGATACCCATGTGAAAGGTGAGAGAGGACTGCCCAGCAGGGATCAGCCCCACTGCACCTTCCCTGCGCCCTCCTAACACTCCAGCCCTCATCATGCCCCAAGCACCATGCCCTCCTGACGCCACAGCCCTCTTCATGCACCAACACCATGCTCTCCTGTACGCTACCCTACATGCTACTGACCTCCGGACGCTGCCGTACATACTACAAGCACCACCCAGAAGTCAGAGCAGATAGCCAGGTCTAAAACTAGCAAAGAAAATCAGCCTACAGTACCAGATGTACCAGATGTTCTGCGTTCATATTGAACTCCAGTAAAGTGAAAGTGAATGCTGAATGAATTACTCACTAAAGCTAGCTTTTAAAGGTAGGCCAAGTTTATATTTTTACAGGGACATTAGTTTTAGTAGTTTTTTTCTGAGTTTTCTTCATGCTGTCTTTACTTTTTATTGGGGACTGGGGGGGGGGGGGGGGGGGGCTGACATTACACCCCGGTGATCTTTGATCTCCAATGTTCTCCATGTAGATCTCCATCCCTCAAAAGGTTGCCTTACCCCTGCTCTAGGGTGTCTGCTTTCCGAAAATACATGTTTTGGGGGGTTATGCAATCTTCAGGCCTAAAATTTTTAAACGTGTGCAAATAAAAAGCTAAACTGCTCTGGCAACGAAAGGGATAAAAATAAACACCATTTAAACTTTTACTCAGTTGAAAAAAATGCAAAAACAGAAGACTCACTCAGCTATGTCAAGATATCCACAGGAAGATGCAGCATGTAGTGGTATCCAACCTTCATTGTCTGGTTGATTAATACTGGCTCCATTTTCAACAAGAAATTTGACCATTTCAAGATTATCATCGATGCAAGCCTGAAAAAGAAAAGTAAAATATTAAAACAAAAAAAAGAGAAGGAGGTACAAAACAAGCCTGCCTCCTTTTTTCCCCATATTCAAGTGCAAGTAGATTCTATAGTAAATTGCACAGCTGGTACCATTAACAATAAAAGATCTCAAATGCAATTCAAATATTTTCAGAACATTTTAGCATATAGCACTGCTGAACAGTAAAGGAGGCCTTAAACACTTCAGCCCCGGAAGGATTTACCCCCTTCCTGACCAGAGCACTTTTTGCGATTCTGCACTGCGTCGCTTTAACTGACAATTGCGCAGTCGTGCGACGTTGTACCCAAACCAAATGGACGTCTTTTTCCCACAAATAGAGCTTTCTTTTGGTGGTATTTGATCGCCTCTGCGGTTTTTAGTTTTTATGCTATAAACAAAAAAAGAGCGACAATTTTGAAAAAGCAACATTTTTTACTTTTTGCTATAATAAAATTATCCCCCAAAAATATGTATATAAAAAAAAAAATTCCTCAGTTTAGGCCGAGATGTATTGTACATATTTTTGGGGAAAAAAAAAAAAAAAAAAAAAAATAAGTGTATATTGATTGGTTTGCGCAAAATTTACAGTCTACAAAATAGGGGATAGATTTATAGCATTTTTATTATTAATTTTTTCTTTATTAGTAATGGTGGCGATCTGCGATTTTTATCGGGACATTATGGTGGACAGATCGGACACGTTTGACATTTTGGGACCATTGTCATTTATACAGAGATCAGTGCTATAAAAATGCATTACTGTGTAAATGACACTGGCAGTGAAGGGGTTAACCACTAGGGGGCTATAAAGGGGTTAAGTGAGTCCTAGGGAGTGATTCTAACTGGGGGGGGGGGGCACTACACATCACATGACAGCGATCACTGCTCTCAATGACAGATCAGTGAAGCATGATGCAAAAGCATCTCCCCGTTCTTCCTCTGACATGATCGCGAGCACCGGTGGACAGAGTCCGCGGGACCCACGGTCATGGAGACCGCGGCGCCTCTTAAAGGGGACGTACCTGTACTACCTTTTGCCCACCAGTGCCATTCTGCTGACGTAAATCAGCGTGCGCTGGTCGGCAAGCGGTTAAAGTGGATGCAAACCCAATTCATGAAATTTGAGCTGGGCACATATCTGCAGTGTTTTTTTATTTGTATTCAAAGCGCTATGTCCCATAGCTTTGTCCTGCTCCTTTCTTCTGTTATCAGCCTGATAACTTGACAAGCTGTCTGAGACGGGAGCCTGAAGTTTGTGTCGGGGGAGGTTGCTATAGATTAGTACACTGCTCAACTATTCTCAGGCAACCTCTGCATGTGTGGGGAGGGGGTGTGTGCCTTTCCTCTAATCAGCTGTCTCAGTGTCTAGCAATAATCCACTCCTACAGATGAATGACGAAGTGAAAAAATTTAACAGGACGTGCACTTTAACAGTAAATAAAGCTAAAGACAGCAGGTATACATGTAAAACTTGTGTAGGGACATTTGTTTCATCTGTGTATCATCTGAGGCTGTTCACTTCACTGGGTATATATGTGAGGGTTTACATCCACTTTAAAGTGGTATTGAGCTCAAATGTGAACATTACATTGCAGCTTACCTATTCTTGATGTAGTTTTTGTATACTTTTTAAGGCTCACTTTCCTTTTTCACCTAGTCATCTAGCCATGCGGCACATCTTCACACGGACTAAGAAGCGGGAAACCTTTCCAGCCTTTGCGAATGAGCAGCATTTCCATGGCAAGATGCGTCAAAGGGCTCTGCCAGGACCCAGAACCCACCAGCGAATCTGTGCTAAGGAGGTGGGATGGAAGTTCCTCTTTAAAAAGAACAAGATGCCCAAAGTAGCAGTTAAAGGGTTGAAACAAACCATTTAACACTGACAGAGGGGCTTTCAATGATCAGTTTTATGTAAAACCTATATCCCAAAAGGAAAAACTGTTTATAACGTGTTAGCTGAAGTCCAGCTTCAATTTGATATTCAAATCTGCTAATCTAAAGCTGTCCATAGAGGACTCATTCTTTTTGATCAGCTGATAAAGACAAACGTATTCCTCCATCCACACAGGCGAGGGGGATAGAGGAAATCTTCTCCACTTGGACATTGTATTCAAACAGCAGGACTCAGACACCACTGTCAGAATACACTGATCACCACAATTGAAGTGCAAGGCTCCTAACATCAGTTTCACATGCTCAATTAGGAAGGGTAATAAATAATGTGTTGCGCTTAAGTGGGAAAAAATGAATATATAGTTGAATAAAGTGAAAAGTAAGTCCATGTGTCTTCAATATAATGCCTTCACAGTATTAAATATGTGCAAAAGTGGACGTAAACCCGAATTTTTTTTTTTTTTATGTCATAATGTATATTGTATAAGATTAAGATTTCCTATCATTTGAGCCCAGTCTTGCCACAAAGTTAATCCAGCTCTGAGCTATCCTCTTATTGTTCAATGAGATACAACTTAACAGAGAAAAACTGTCAAATCCTCCCCCTTGCTGTGAGTGACAGGTGATTTACATCTCGTGCACTAGCCTAAGACACAGGCATTATTTTTTAATTCCCTCCCACTCCTTTCTTCAGCAGCTCTGCAAGGATTGGCTGTTCCACACCTCACCATGATTTGGCATGCTGAAGTCATGTGGTTACTTTCCTGTCTTTTCACTGGATGTTAGAGATCATAGCAGAAGTTCAGTGTAAGAAATACACAGGAGAAAATGCATATTGACAAGGGGAGTGCAGAGGTGGGCGGGGAGTCTACTGACATCACAACTCCACCCACCGAGCTCCAGACAACAGACCCACCCACAGAATATGCAGTTTTTCGGGTCTCATAACAGACAGAGGGGAGATATTTCACAGGTAAAGCTACATGCAGGAGGCATGTATATCCTTATAGATAACCCCTATGGCAGTAGTTTAGAAGGGATGACATTGGGTTTACATCCACTTTAAATTCCTCCACTTGTGAGTAGACCACCACAAGTATGGATGTACCCTTAACAGAGAAAGTTGACCACCTATTACGGGGGTCAAAAGGGGCTCATGCATCCATCTCCGATCACTCCTCAGCATACAAAAGGACAAGGGACTCCTCCAGTTCCAGATCATGGTGTCTGGAGCACTGTGGTGACATAAGGGTTGGGGCGGGATGGGAAGGAGAGAAAGGTGTGTCCGCTCTTCATTTACCTGTGGGACCACAGGAAGAGGCCCCCTTCCTGTGGCCCCACAGGTAAATGAAGAGCGGACCTGCCTTTCTCTCCTTTCCAACCCTTACGTCGCCACAATTTGGGACTGGAGTATAGTTTCTCAGCGGTATCTGGATGATTTCCCTTGTCCTTTGTATGCTGAGGAGTGACCGGGGATGGAGCATATGCGATGCATGAGCCCCGTTTAACGCCCCTGTAATAGGTGGTCGACTTTCTCTGATAAGGGTACAGCCATACTTATGGTGGTGGTCTACTCACAAGGTAGAGGAATTTAAGTGAAGAACTTTTGCACATATTTAATAATTTTTTTCCCCCACTTAAGCGCAACACATTGTTTTATTATACTTGTTTATGTGATTATATCTCACGTCAGTGGTGCTGCTATTCATACGATACCGAGTTTGCATACATGGGCGCAGTTTTCTTCCTTCTTATTTAAATTAGGAAGGGGTCTACTCCAGCAGATCGATGCTTTTTTGGAGGGATCTGACCCATTCTGCTATGATTGGACCGATTAACCTCTTCATGCCTAAGCACTATTTTACAACTCTGACATGTGTTGGTAAAGCTGTATATATCACAACTACTTTGTGCATCCAGGTGGACAATGCTTTATTTTCAGGACAAACTGGGCTTTCATTTGGTAGTAAATGGTTATGGATATCGCTGGATTTTTTTTATAATCAAAGAAAAACTAGCCCAAAATAGTATAAAAAAAAAAAATATATATAGTATATTTCTTGTTACTACCATAACCTACCAACAGCTATGCTACGTGTTTTCCGTTTGTACCCTAGTACAGCCCAGAAGCAATATTTTTTTCCTACCTAAAACACACCGACGCCAATTTAACCGGTATCCTACCGGCTCACGTCTATACGGGGGCAGAATAGCTCCCCTGCGCGAATCCCCGTACAGGTATGGGGTTCATTTAGGAGGCGCCAGAGGGTGCACGCCGCCAAAGGGGCATCCGCCGGCCATGCGCAACCACAAGTGCCAGCATGGGGATCCCTGTGCTGTCAGAGGAGAGGAGACATGTCGTTTGTTCCCAATATGTAGGAACAGCGATATGTCTCCTCTCCTACTCAGTCCTATCCCCATACAGTTAGAACACACTGAGGGAACACACATTTAACCCCTTGATCGCCCCCTAGTGTTAACCCCTTCCCTAACGGTGTAATTTACACAGTAATCAGTGCATTTTATAGCACTGATCACTGTATAAAGGTCAATGGTCCCAAAAACGTGTCAAAAGTGTCCGATCTGTCTGTCGCAATGCCGCTAAAAAAAAAAAATCGCAGATTACCGCCATTACTAGTATTTAAAAAAAAAAAAAAAAAAAGCCATAAATCTTACCCATAGTTTGTAGACTAACTTTTGCGCAAACCAATCAATATGCATTTCGATTTTTTTTACCAAGAATTTGTAGCAGAGTATATTGGCCTGAACCGATGAAGAAATTTGTTTAAAAACATTTTTGGGGATATTATAGCAAAAATGAAAAAATATCGTTTCTTACAAAATTGTTGCTTACAAAAAAAAAAAAAAAAAAAAAAACAACGCAGTGATCAAAAAGCACCAAGAGAAAGCTCTATTTGTGGAGAAAAAAAGGACGCAAATTTGGTTTGGGTACAGCATTGCATGACCACGCAATTACCAGTTAAAGCAAAGCAGTGCCAAATTGTAAAAAGTGCTCTGGTAAGGAAGGGGAAAATAATCCTTCCCAAAATATACTGACCCTGACCCAAACACTAGCCCTGGCACTAACCTAGATCATACCTTGATGTAGGTAGGTTTTTTTTGCAAGGAAAGAGATTTACAGAGAAACACACCAAGACTACCACAGCAATCCAGTGACCCGAAATTGGGAGTTCAGGATCCCGATCATTAGTACGGGGCCCTCAATGTGACCCTGGACTCTGTGCTGGGAGCATGCTGTGCAGCACGCTCCTAGCACAAAGGTGAGAGATGCACACATGCGACCCCATGGGAAAAAAAAGCCCACTTCCATAAGGCTGCATATACTATATGTGTTACGTAGGCAGGAAGGGATTAAAGTCATTGCCAACACAGGGGACAGGGCAGAACCTGCCAGATCCAATTGGAATTTAAGGAGGGATTTCAACTGACAGTTATTAAAATCAAGCAAACCTACTTGTCCAGTAGTTTTCCTGTTATTTTGGTCCAGTGGGCCTAGACCATCGTTTAACAAACTCCCTCTCAAAGGGTAAGCTCCCAGGACCCTTCAGTCCATCTCAATGGTGGGTGTAGTTTAAAGGTCTTTTAGCTGTTGGCACTGAGAAAGACTCCAGGCTGATCATCTAAACACAATGTAGAATGCACAGCATCAATAAGGTCCAAAGCACCATTTTGCAATTCTGAGGTGACAGCAGGAGACTGTGGTGCCCGCAAATGTTGGGACTCAGAACCAGGGATAACCAGCGACTGGACTTTAAGGCCTTGAAAAGGTCAGAGATTCTTCTGGGGTAAGCTTACAGGTTACATGGCCAGTATCTGCAAGGAAATTGGTGGACCTGGCAACAAGGTCTTGAGTTGCTGTATAGGCCCCCAAGGTTATGGAAGAGGTCTCTGCCTCACGAGAGCTGAAGGAGACTCCAATGACAAGCATCAGTTCCTTTAGGATATAAAGTAGTTGCCCCTGGAAATGTTCGTGTATGGGTTGGGATCACCTGTAGCAGTGGAACTGCCCTATTTGTGTCTGTTGTACCCACATAGTGGTAACGCACCTACGGCCAACATGCATTAAACCAATACAAAACTACTGCAATTTGCCTCTGTGCAGGAGTTTCCTGTAATACAATGGTCACTGCTCTTTGTCCTTGTGAAAAGAAAATGGCCTTGTAACCACCCCTGAAATGGGAGATTTGTTGGATCCCAGCTACAGCTCTACTCTGAATACAGGCTATATGCAGCCCAGTGATGATGTCACCACTACTTTTACAAGGTACGGTGAGGGGGGGGGGGGGGGGGGGGGGGTATTTGATCTCCTGATTTTGTATGTTTCCCCACTGACAAAGAATGAATCAGTCTAGAATTTTAAAAGGTAGGTTTATTTTAATTAATTTTTTTTTTTTTTTTTTTTTAGTAAAAGACAGAACAAAAAAAATCCAGAAAAATGCATTTCAAAAAGTTATAAATCGATTTGCATTTTAATGAGCGAAAATAGTATTTGACCCCTTCGCAAAACATGACTTAGTGCTTGGTATTTGGTGGCAAAACCCTTGTTGGCAATCACAGAAGTCAGACGTTTCTTGTAGTTGGCCACCAGGTTTGCACACATCCCATTTTTGAGATGGGATTTTGTCCCACTCTCTGCAAATTCTCTCCAAGTCATTAAGGTTTCAGGGCGGACATTTGGTAACTTGAACCTTCAGCTCCCTCCCCATATTTTCTATGGGGTTAAGGTCTGGACACTGGCTATGCCACTCCAGGACATTAAAGTGCTTCTTTTTGAGTGACTCCTTTCTTGCCTAAGCTGTGTATTTTGGATCATTGTCATGCTGGAATACCCATCCGCAACCCATTTTTAATGCCCTGGCTGAGGGAATGAGGTTCCAAGGTACATGACCTCATCAATCGTCCCTTTCATGCAGTGAAGTTGCCTTGTCACCTTAGCAGAAAAACACATCCAAAGCATAATGTTTGCACCTCCATGTTTGACGGTGGGGATGGTGTTCTTGGGGTCATTGGCAGCATTCCTCCTCCTCCAAACACGACGAGCTGAGTTGATGTCAAAGAGCTCGATTTTGGTCTCCTCAGACCAAAAAACACTTTCACCCAGTTCTCTTCTGAATCAGATGTTCCTTAGCAAACCTCAGAGGGGCCTGTACATGTGTTTTCTTGAGCAGGGGGACCATGCAGACGCTGCAGGATTTCAGTCCTTCACTGCAGCGTGTGTTACCAAGTGTTTTCTTGGTAACTATGGTCCAAGCTGCCTTGAGATCATGGACAAGATTCTCCCATGTAGTTCTGAGCTGATTCCTCACCGTTCTCATGATCACTGAAACTCCACGAGGTGAAACCTTGCATGGAGCCCCAAGACCAAGGGAGACTGACCATTATTTTGGGTTTCTTCCATTTGTGAATATTCGCACCAACTGTTATCACCCTCTCACCAAGCTGCTTGGCGATGGTCTTGTAGCCCATTCCAGCCTTGTGTAGGTCTACAAACTTGTCATCCTTGGACAACTCTTTGGTCTTGGCCATTGTGGAGAGACTGGAATCTGATATATTGCTTCTGTTGACAGGTGTCTTTTATACAGGTAACAAGCTGAGAGTGATCAGCTTGTTACCTCCCTTTGAGAGTGCTCCTAATCTCAGCTCGTTACCTGTTTAGCAGACACCTGGGAGCCAGAAATATTGCCGATAGGGGATTAAATACTTATTAAACTCATTAAAATGCAAATCAATTTAAAACTTATTTGAAATACCGTTTCTGGATTTTTGTTGTTATTCTGCCTCACTGTTAGAATAAACCTACCATTAAAATTATTGACTAATCATTTGTCAGTGGGCAAACATACAAAATCAGCAGGGGATCAAATACTTTTTTCCCCTCACTGTAGCATTTGGTTTGGCAAAAAAGCATATGGTGCACAAAAAAGTGACTTCATATACATAATGCAGCTATAGCTGAATAATAAGTTTGTATGCAAAGCTTTAAATCAACTGAAAATTAAAAAAAAAAATAAAAAAACTCCATTGTGTTCCGATTTACAAATTCCAGAAAGTAAAACTAAACTTGGTGGCCATCAGTTGCCTGACTTGGTAATTAGATTTAATTATGGGAATCAAAACATTACTAAAAATTGTAACATGGCTTGTGTAGCAATTGTATATGATACATTTTTTATTAATTACATTTTTTTGAAAGCAGAGTGAACTCTTAAAGTGTTAAAAAACCCAGGACCCTGCAACTCACTATATCTGGTTCCCCATAGTAGACAGAAATGCAAATGCCTTTTCTCATTAGCAGTACATAGCAGTCTTGTGACTTCTATCAGTGTCTGGTTAAAGCTTGAAGGAGGAGTTTTCAATCTATGACTGCAGGACTCTTGATCCTCAGTCTGGACAGTGCTGATTGACCCTGTGCTGATCACATGCACCCTCCCAAGAAAAAAAACTCTTTAGCAATACACATCAAGAGTGTGTATGTAAGTGAGTGAGCAGAGTGACTAAAAATGTGCTGTCTTGGATGGATTGGGGACAGTGGCAGAAGGGGAAGATCAGTGGAGACATTAAAAAAAAAAAAAAAAAAAAAAAAAAAAGCTGTTCAACACAATGTGGAGGAATAAAGGAATAACCCCTTAGGTTCCACAGTGTATGCAAGCAATGCTTTACTTTATATACAGACTGATTTTACTGTTGTGGGTTTAGTAACAATTTAAAAGAGGTTGTATACCATTTTTACCTAAAGGTAAGCCTATAATAAGGCTTACCTGTGGGTAAAATGAATATCTCCTAAACCTACATGGTTTAGGAGATATTCACCCTGCATGCAGCTGCTGACGTTTCGCGCCAGAACGGAGGACTCCCACGCGCATGCACTGTGAGTGGCTGGAGCCACCACTTACAGCGTCAGAAACGCAGAGGGGAAGATGCCAGCTCCCTTGGCGTTGACCGGGATACAATGTGGGGGCTTCATTCTAAGGTAAGTATTTCTTAATAAACTAGTATGCGGTGCATACTAGCCTTTGCTCTACAGGTTTTATTTATTTTTTATTTGCGGGTATACAACCGCTTTAAGCTTGCCACATTTTTTTTTTTTTTTTTTTAATATGTTCAGTCAGTGGACTGAATGGGGAAAAAAAAAAAAAAAAAAAAAAGGATTCCACTATACAGACACACAATTCCACACCAATTGGTTGCAGTAGCTAAGAAAAACATCAATTCAAAAGAAAATGTAACAATCAAGTTCTGTCAAGTGGGGACGGTCACACAGCAATCAAAACTCAGGTGATCCCTGAGGAAATTTCTATAAGGCCCCTTTCACACTGGGGCGGTGGGGGCGTCGGCGGTAAAGCGCCGCTATTTTTAGCGATGCTTTACCGTCATTTTAGCGGCGGTATTCGGCCGCTAGTGGGGCGGTTTTAACCCCCACTAGAGGCCGAAAAAGGGTTAAAACCTCCCGCAAAGCGCTTCTACAGGGGTGGTGTAGCCGCGCTGCCCTATTGTATACACCGCTCCTAAGATGCTGTTTGCAGGAGTTTTTTTTCCATCCTGCCAGCACACCGCTTCAGTGTGAAAGGAGACACAGCAGCGGCAGTTTTAGGTTGGTTTGTAGGCGCTATTTTTAGCGCAATAATGCCTGCAAACCGCCCCAGTGTGAAAGGGGCCCAAGTGTAAGGCCAGCTTTATATTTTAGAGGACTTTTATAAGAATTAAAAAATATCTACAACAAGAACAAGACACGGTTATGGCAAAGAAAATATATTAAGATGAAAACCACGACAAGCTTTAAAGTCAAGGTTAGGAGCAATGAAAATTTTTATTCCATACTGTTAGACACATAGCAAGTCTGAAAAACGCAGCCACCTTTCAGACCACTGCTGTTCCTGAGAGAATGAACAGTGCATGCTGCACATTACAAGGCACAGGAGTAGCCGTCTTCAGTTATTTGACCAAATTTGGTCAGCCAATTGTGCCTTATTTGGCAATAATCAGCCTGAACAGCTCAAACATTCTTTTTACTAGTCATTAAGTGGTTAGCTAGTTTGTGCTTTTTTTCAGGGGAGGTCTAGCACTCAGAAGTGCTCAAAGAACAAATTTGATTACTTTGGTATCACATTTAGTTTTGACAACTAAACAAACTCGTTACTAGACCACCACTACCCTTCCCCGTTATCACATTAGATCAAAAGAAAAATCAAGACATTTTAGTCAAGTACAATATGGTGCAATGTGCACAACTATCAAATTTTTGCTATTAAAAAGTCATGGAAGTACAGGCCTAAATCATGTTTGAAATACACCCTTTAAAAAAAAAAAAAAAAAAAAAAAAAAACACATTCTAAAAGTCCTACCAAAAAAGGTAAGCAAAGTTTTTAAATTACACTCCTACTTAGTCCTCAACTTTTTTTTGGGTGTAAAGACTGCAGCTTCTTCATCCCATTGTCTTGACCTCCATGCTTAAAGCTGAACTCCGGGGGGAAAAAAAAAAAAAAAAGTGTATTCCCATCAGTGGAGGTGCTTCCAAAGTTTAACCCATTATCTTGACCATTTAATCCCTCCAGTCTTATCAGTGAGAAAAATCATTGTGCAATATCTGAATCATGGGATTCATTCCTTCTTATATTTATTTTGTAAGATCAGCACCTGCTATGCCATGTATCCCCCCATGGACACCGGTTTGATCACTTCCCAGCTGTAGCTCATGGCAACCAGTAGTAATAATTACATCCCTGCTCGTTGTGTAGGACTCAACCACTGAGTAGCAACATTTGATTGACAGTTCTGGTCATTCCTGCCTCCTCACACAGTGCCCGACAGGCCAGGAGTCATTTGCCATACTGCACTGTGAGGAGCAGGTAGCTTAATATTTAAAAAAAATTAAATAAAATAATTCTGAAAATAGGCATTATAACTGGCTGGAGAGCACGGGTAGGATATGTGGGAGTGCTATTAGGATAATGCAAGACAGACCAGCTTATTCAGTGCAAAATGAAAATCTTCATTAACCAACTCAGGATCAGACAGACAGACACTCACCTCTTCCTGCCCAGGCCACTTTAGTTTTCACCGTTGTCACACTTTGAAGGACAATTACTCAGTCATGCAACACAACCCAAACAAAACCTTCCTTTGGTGGTATTTAATCACTACTGCATTTTTTTTTTTTCTTAGAAAAAAATTTAAAGTTTTTCGGTCATGAAATTATGCAAACAATCTTTCTTTATACATTTAGGGCAAAATATATAATACTACATTTCTTTGGTAAAAATAACAAATCAGAGGTATCGAGTCTACAAACCATGGTATATGCATTTAAAAATTGATCAGTCCCTATGTACTGACTGCATATTTCTTAACCATAAAATGCCAGGGGACAGTACAAAACCCTTGCACCAGGACAGTGGAAACACCCATAAAATGGCCCCATTTTAGAAAGCAACCACCATAATGTATTTTCTAAAAAGTATGGAAAGTCTTTTGAAGACTTAATTTTTTTGCCACAAGTTTCTGAAAAATGTGGAAAGAAAGTTTTTTTTTTTTTTTTTTTTTTTTTTTTTTTTAAATTAAAATAAAAAAAAAACGCCCTTAATGACCAGGCCATTTTTACAATATGGCACTGCACATTTTTAACTGACAATTGCGCAGTCGTGCAACACTGTACCCAAATAAAATTGATTTTTTTTTAACCCCACAAATAGAGCTTTCTTTTAGTGGTATTTGATCCTCTGCGGTTTTTATTTTTTGTGCTATAAACAAAAAAGGACCAACAATTTGGGGAAAAGTAAACGTTTTTTTACTTTCTGCTATAATACATAGCCAATAAAAAAAAAAAATTGAAAAAAACAAATCCAATTTTCTTCATCAATTCATTCTTCATCAATGAATATGTATTCAGCCACATAATTTTGGTAAAAAAAAAAAAAAGCCAATAAGCGAATATTGGTTTGTGCACCAGTCGGGGCTTTATGGCAGAGTGGCCCGAGGGAAGCCTATCCTCAGTGCAAGATATATGAAGGCCCGCATGGAGTTTGCTAAAAAAACACCTGAAGGACTCCCAGATGATGAGAAATGAGATTCTCTGGTCTGAGACCAAGAGAGAACTTTTTGGCCTTAATTCTAAGCGGTATGTGTGGAGAAAACCAGGCACTGCTCATCACCCGTCCAATACAGTCCCAACAGTGAAGCATGGTGGTGGCAGCATCATGCTGTGGGAGTGTTTTTCAGCTGCAGGGACAGGACGACTGGTTGCAATCGAGGGAAAGATGAATGCGGCCAAATACAGGGATATCCTGGACGAAAACCTTCTCCAGAGTGCTCAGGACCTCAGACTGGGCCGAAGGTTTACCCTCCAACAAGACAATGACCCTAAGCACACAGCTAAAATAACGAAGGAGTGGCTTCACAACAACTCCGTGACTGTTCTTGAATGGCCCAGCCAGAGCCCTGACCTAAACCCAATTGAGCATCTCTGGAGAGGCCTAAAAATGGCTGTCCACCAACGTTTACCATCCAACCTGACAGAACTGGAGAGGATCTTCAAGGAGGAATGGCAGAGGATCCCCAAATCCAGGTGTGAAAAACTTGTTGCATCTTTCCCAAAAAGACTCATGGCTGTATTAGATCAAAAGGGTGCTTCTACTAAATACTGAGCAATGGGTCTGAATACTTAGGACCATGTGATATTTCAGTTTTACTTTTTTAAATAAATCTGCAAAAATGTCAACAATTCTGTGTTTTTCTGTCAATATGGGGTGCTGTGTGTACATTAATGAGAAAAAAAATTAACTTAAATGATTTTAGCAAATGGCTGCAATATAACAAAGAGTGAAAAATTTAAGGGGATCTATATATATTTTTCAATTAAATTTTCAGTTAAAGTAACACAGTGGCGGATCGCAAAAAATGGTCTAGTCATTAAGGGAGTAATGGGGTCAAGGCAGTTAAAAGATGCTCATGTCCAGCACATGCAAAATATTCCCCTGTTCAAAGATTGATTGCAGGAATCTTTTTACAGCGAGGGAAAAAAGTATTTGATCCCCTGCTGAATTTGAAAGAAATGATCAGTCTATAATTTTAATGGTAGGTTTATTTTAACCCCTTCCCGCCGACCGTACGCAGATATGCGTACTCGGCTTTCCGGGGTTATACCGGGATGATGCCCGCAGCTGCAGGCATCATCCCGGTACCGTTGTTTAGAGCGGACATCCCCCTCCCGTCGCCTCTTACCTGGCCTCCCGTGCGATCGGGAGGCCCGTGTCCAATCGGCTGTCTCCGGCGGCTGTGGGCGGGCTGGAACGAAGCGTGGGCGGCTTCGTTCCAGCCTTCTCAATGTAAACGCGGAAGCGACGTCATGACGTCACTTCCCGTTTACTCGGCTGCCAATGGCGCCGAATTTAAAAAAATATACAGTATTCAGAATCGCCGTTTTCGGCGATCTGAACACTTTGTAGTGCAGGAGGGAACGGAGGTCTTTTAGACCCCCGATCCCTCCATAAAGAGTACCTGTCACCACTTATTACTGTCACAAGGGATGTTTACATTCCTTGTGACAGCAATAAAAGAAAAAAAAAAAAAAAAAAAAAAAAACACAATTTTTTTTTTTTTTTTTTAAAAACACAATTTCTAAATCTAAAAATAAATGTAAAAATTTTTTTTAAAGAGCCCCCGTTCACGCGAGCTCGCGCAGCGAAGAAAACGCATACGGAAGTGGCGCCCGCATATTTAAACGGTGTTCAAATCACACATGTGAGGTATCGCCGCGATCGTCAGAGCGAGAGCAATAATTCTAGCCCTAGACCTCCTCTGTAACTCTAACCTGGTAACCGTAAAAAAAATTTTAAGCGTCGCCTATGGAAATTCATAGCTACCATAGTTTGTCGCAATTCCACGAGTGCGTGCAATTATAAAGCGTGACATGTTTGGTATCTATTTACTCGGCGTAACATCATCTTTCATATTATACAAAAAAAATTGGGGTAACTTTACTGTTTGGATTTTTTAAAATTCATGGAAGTGTCCCTTTTAAAAAAATTTGCGTTTAAAACACCGCTGCACAAATACCGTGCGATATAAAATATTGCAACAATCTCCATTTTATTCTCTAGATTCTCTGCTAAAAAATATATATATATAATGTTTGGGGGTTCTAAGTAATTTTCTAGCAAAAAATATGGATTTTAACTTGTAAACACCAAATTTCAAAAATAGGCTTAGTCATGAAAGGGTTAACAGTGATAGACAGAAGAAGAAAAATCCAGAAAAAAAAACGCATTTTAAAAAGTTATAAATCGATTTGCATTTTATTGAGTGAAATAAGTACCATATTTAATCGACGCACCTTAAGAGCGCATTCACCCAGGGGCAACACTACTTCCAGCGCAACTTTGGGAGGAAACTTGGACACGACTTGAGAATGAATCACAGCACAGCTTGGGGCAACTTACAACACAACTTGAAGTCACCTCCAAGACAGGGAACTTTACAAGTGGCCAATCAGAGCTTAGCTGTGTGTGAGAAGGAGGGGGCTGGCTGTTTAGTGGAGAATTTTACTTTGTTTTCTTTCTGCTTCCTGTATAGTTGCCTCAGTATGAACAGTGATCACACTTGGAGGCAACTTCCATTGGAATCAATGGGTACAAGTCGCCTTCTAGTCGGATTGAAGTAGTACAGGAACCTTTTCTGAAGTCGCAGCGACTGCAGTAGTGTGCATTAAGACGGATCCATTCACTTACATTGATTTTTTTCATGTAGCGCGACTTGAAGTCGGATCCAAATTTGTCCCTGTGTGAATGGGCTCTCATTTTAAAGAGGGAAGTTTCAGGGGGGGGAAAAAAAAAAAATAGTAATTTTAAATAAAGAACTTCCAAGCAAAATAAGCGTCAATGCCCATCAATGCAGCCACACCATTGCAGCCTGATCAGTGCCCACCTGCAGTCTGACCAGTGCATGGAGATTAGAGACGTCAGATTACACAGAGCTGGGATCTCCAGTTTACTCTATGGCCTCTGTAATATGAAGTCCCATCTCCTGGACCAGCTATGATAGACAGAACACTGGTCCAATGCTGGGAAATGTGACATCTATCATAAGAGTTGGTCCAGGAGGCGGGACTTCGTATTACATCGGCCGAGTAAACGGGAGATCCCCGTTCTGCGTAATCTGGTGGCGCTCAACCACCACCCCCCCCTCCGCCCTCCGAGGCAGGCCAAAAGAAAATATTGGCGTATAACACGCACATGATTTGCACCCGATTTTCAGGGTGAAAAAGTGCGTGGTATACACTAGAGCTGCACGATTCTGGCTAAAATGAGAATCACGATTTTTTTGCTTAGAGGATAGATCACGATTCTCTCACGATTCTCGCGGCGTAACATCATCTTTCACATTAAAACAAAAAAAAAAATTGTGCTAACTTTACTGTTTGTTTTTTTTTTTTTTTATTTATTGAAGTGTATTTTTTCCCAAAAAATTGCATTTGAAAGACCGCTGGGCAAATACAGTTTGACATAAAATATTGCAGCAATTGCCATTTTATTCCCTAGGGTCGCTGCTAAAAAAAAAAATATATATATATATATATACACACACACACACACATACACTCTAATGTTTGGGGGTTCCAATTAATTTTTTTTTAGCAAAAAATATTGATTTTAACTTAAGAAAAAAGAGTCAGAAAAAGATTTAGACTTTAAGTGGTTAAACTTCCTGCATTTACACGTTGTTTAAAGCTTGGCAGATTGCCCAGGTTATTTGTTTACACAGAGAAGTTTATCCCTTTGATCTAAGAAGGAAGTTAGATACAATGTTTCAAGTTCTAAACTTGGCAGACTGCCTGGATGTTTTCCTGTGACAGCTGAGTGAACAGATAATCTCTCCACTTGTTTATATGAAAGAATCGGCAAACTCAGCAGGAGAGATCGTCAGGGGAGGTGAATCGAGATCACGATTTTTTAACGATTAATTGTGCAGCTCTAGTATACACCAATACGACATTTGACCCCTTCACAAAACATGACTTAGTACTTTGTTGGCAATCACAGAGGTCAAACATTTCTTGTAGTTGGCCACCAAGTTAGCACACATCAGGAGAGATCGTGTCCCATGTCTCTTAGCAGATCCTCTCCAAGTCATTAAGGTTTTGAGGCTGACGTTTAGTAACGCGAACCTTCAGCTCCCTCCCCATATTTTCTATGGGATTAAGGTCTGGTGACTGGCTAGGCCACTCCAGGACCTTAATGTGCTTCTTAAGCCACTCCTTTGTTGCCTTGGTTGTGTGTTTTGGGTCATTGTCATGCTGGAATAACCATCCACGACCCATTTTCAATGACCTGCCTGAGGGAAGGTGGTTCTCATCCAAGATTTGACAGTACATGGCCCCATCCATCGTCCCTTTGATGCGGTGAAGTTGTCCTGTCCCCTTAGCAGAAAAATACACCCAAAGCATAATATTTCTACCTCCATGTTTGACCTTGGGGGGGATGGTGTTCTTGGGGTCAATAGTCAGCATTCCTCCCCCTCCAAACATGGCTCGATTTTGGTCTCCTCTGACAACACTTTCACCCAGTCCTCCTCTGAATCATTCAGATGTTCATTAGCAAACTTCAGATGGGCCTTTACATGTGCTTTCTTGAGCAAGGGGACCTTGCAGGCGCTGCACAATTTCAGTCCTTCACCACGTAGTGTGCTTCCAATAGTTTTCTTAGTGACTATGGTCTCAGCTGCCTTGAGATTGAGAAGATTCTCTGATGTAGTTCTGGGCCGATTCCTCACTGTTCGCATGACCAATGGAACGCCACGAGGTGAGATCTTGCACAGAGCACCAGAGGGAGATTGACAGTTTTGGGTTTCTTCCATTGGAGAATAATCGCACCAACTGTCATCACCCTCTCACCAAGCTGCTTGGTGATGGTCTTGTAGCCCATTCCAGCCTTGTGTAGGTCTACAATCTTGTCCCTGACATCCTTCGACAGCTCTTTGGTCTTGGCCATGGTGAAGAGATCAGAATCTAATTGATTGCTTCTGTGGACAGGTGTCTTTTATACAGGTAACAAGCGGAGATTAGGAGCACTCCCTTTAACCACTTCAGCCCCAGAAGAATTTCCCCCTTAATGACCAGGCCAATTTTTGCAATACGTCACTTTAACCGAATTGCGCGGTCGTGCAGCGTTGTACCCAAATAAAATGTATGTCCTTTTTTTCCCACAAATAGAGCTTTTTTTAGTGGTATTTGATCACCTCTATGGTTTATATTTTGTGCGCTATAAAAACAAAAAAGGAGTGACCACTTTGGGGGAAAAAAATAATAAACCACACACAATATTTTGTACTTTTTGCTTTAAAATAAATATCCCAAAATATATAAAAAAAAAAAAAAAACAATAAAAAGAAACAAACAAAAAAACACAAATGTCTTCATCAGTATAGGCCAATAAATATTCTTCTACATATTTTTGGTAAAAAAAATTTAAAAAATATCGCAATAAGCGTATAGTGATTGGTTTGCGCAAAAGTTATAGCGTCTACAAATTAGGGGATAGATTTTTGCCATTTTTTTAATAATTTTTTTTATTTTTTACTAGTAATGGCGGCGATCTGTGACTTTTAATCGGGACAGACATCGCTGCGGACAAAATCGGACACTTTTTGGGACCATTGACATTTATACAGCGATCAGTGCTATAAATAGCCACTGATCACTGTATAATTGTCATTGGCAGGGAAGGGGTTAACACTGCCCAGCCCAAGCACAGATAGGCAATATCAGCATTTATGTTCAAGCAGTGAACTTTAATATTCATCTGGTGAACCAATCCCTGTGTTGAACTGGATGTATGCTTTGGGTCGTTGTCATGCTGAAAGATGAAGTTCCTCTTCATGGTCAACTTTCTAGCAGAAGCCTGAAAGTTTTGTGCCAATATTGACTGGTATTTGGAATTGTTCACAATTCCCTCTACCCTTGACTAAGGCCCCTGGTTCCGTTGACAAAAAACAGCACAAAGCATGATGCTGCCACCACCATGCTTGACGGTGGGTATGGTGTTCTTTTGGTGATGTGCAGTGTTTTTGCTCCAAACATATATCTTTTGGAATTATGGCCAAAAAGTTCAACCTTGGTTTCAGAAGGCCAGAACACATTTTACCACATGCTTTTGGGAGACTTCAGATGTGTTTTTGCAAAGTTTAGTCGGGCTTGGATGTTTTTCTTCGCAAGAAAAGGCTTCCATCTTGCCACTCTACCCCATAGGCTGGACATATGAAGGATACGGGAGATTGTTATCACATGTACCACACAGCCAGTACTTGCCAGATATTCCTGCAGCTCCTTTAATGTTGCTGTAGGCTTCTTGGCAGCCTTCCTGACCAGTTTTCTTCTAGTCTTTTCATCAATTTTGGAGGGACGTCCAGTTCTTTGTAATGTTACTGTTGTGCCAAATTTTCTCTACTCGGTGACTGTCTTCACTGTGTTCCATGGTATATCTAATGCCTTGGAAATTCTTTTGTACCCTTCTCCTGACTGATACCTTTTAACACAATGAGATCCCTCTGAGGTTTTGGAAGCCCTCTGTGGACCATGGCTTTTGCTGTAGGATGTGACTAAGAAAAAGTCAGGAAAGACCTACTAGAACAGCTGAACTTTATTTGGGGTTAATCAGAGGCACTCTAAATGATGACAGGTGTGAACTGACTCCTATTTAACATGAGTTTGAATGTGATTGCTTAACCACTTAAGGACCAGCCTCGTTTTGGATTTTAGGTGTTTACATGTTTAAAACAGGTTTTTTTGCTAGAAAATTACTTAGAACCCCCAAACGTTATATATGGTTTTTCTTCTAACACCTTAGAGAATAAAATGGCGGTCATTGCAATACTTTTTTTTTTGCACCGTATTTGCGCAGCATGTCACGCTTGAAAATTGCGCCCGCTCGTGGAATGGCGTCAAACTTTTACCCTCAAAAATCTCCATAGGCGACATTTAAAAAATTCTACAGGTGGCATATTTTGCGTTACAGAGGAGGTCTAGGGCTAGAATTATTGCTCTCGCTCTACCGGTCGCTGCAATACCTCACATGTGTGGTTTGACCACCGTTTTCATATGCGGGCGCTACTCGCGTATGCGATCGCTTCTGCGCGCGAGCTCGTCGGGACGGGGGGGGTGGGTGTTTACATTTTTTTTTTATTATTTTACAAAATATATATATATATATATATATATATATATATATATATATATATGTTTTAAAAAGAAAAAAAAATGGTGTCACTTTTATTCCTATTACATGTAAACATCCCTTGTAATAGAAAAAAGCATGACAGGACCTCTTAAATATGAGATCTGGGGTCAAAAAGACCTCAGATCTCATATTTACACTAAAATGCAATTAAAAAAAAAAAAAAAAAAATTCATTTAAAAAAATGACATTTGAAAAAATGTGGCTTTAAGAGGCGTGGACGGAAGTGACGTTTTGACGTCGCTTCCGCCCAGCAGTGTCATGGAGACGAGTGGGTGCCATCTTAGCCTCACTCGTCTCCAGACACAGCACTGACAGGACGCGATCGCCTCCGCCGCTACCGACGGCTCCGGTAAGCGGCGGAGGGCACCGGATCGCGGCGGGAGGGGGGCCCCTCTCCCGCCACTGATAAAAGTGATCTCGCGGCGAATCCGCCGCAGGTACCACTTTTATCAGAAAGAGGACCGCCGCATGAAACCGGGGATACCGGGGTTATGGCAGCTAGCTGCTGCCATAACAACGATATCCACCGCCAAAGTTTGGACGTACATCGTCATGCGGCGGTCGGTAAGTGGTTAATTCCGAACACAGCTACAACCTCAGTTATACACACTTATGCAACTACATTATTTTAGTTTTTTATTTTTACTTCCCCTCCCTAAAAGATTTCAGTTTTTCAACTTAGTTGTACAGTTTATAGGTCACATTAACCACTGGGCACTTAAACTCCCTTCCTAACCAGACCAATTTTCAGCTTTCGGTGCTCTCACATCTTGAATGACAATTACTCAGTCATGCAACACTGTACCTATACGAAATGTTTGTCTTTTTTTCACACAAATAGAGCTTTCTTTTGGTGTTATTTAATCCCTCTGGGTTTTTTATTTTTTGCGCTATAAAAGAAGACCAAAAATTCTGCAAAAAAAAAAAAATGCATTTTTTCTTAGTTTCAGTTGTTTGCCAATTAGTAATTTTTCTTCATAAATTTTGGCCAAAATAAGAATCACAATTTTTTGCTTAGAATAAAAAGATCACGATTCTCACGGCGTAAAATCTTTCACATTATACAAAAAAAAAAAAAAAACAGGCTAACTTTACCTTTTTTAATTAAAGCAATTTTTTTTAAAAAAATTACATTTGAAAGACCGCTGCGCAAATACAGTGAGACAAAATATTGTAACAACCATTTTATTCTCTAGGGTGTCTACTAGAAAATATATATATATTTTTTTTTTTTTTTTTTTTTAGGGGGTTCTAAGTAATTTTCTAGCAAAAAAAAAAAAAAATTTCAAACTTGAAACCAAATGTCAGAAAAAGGTTTAGTTTTAAGTGGTTAAACTTTTTTCACTTAGACCCCTTTCACACTGCCCATAGCGTCGGCGGTAAAACGCCGATATTTTTAGCGGCGTTCTACCGTCAGATTAGCGGCGCAGTTTGGCCACTAGTGGGGTTAAAAGCGCCCACAATGCGCTGCAATAGCAGCGTTTTGCCGGCGGTATCCCAGCCCTGCCCCATTGATTTCAATGGGGAGCAGCAGTGGAGGAGCGGTAGAAACACCGCTCCAAAGAAGCTGCTGGCAGGACTTTTCCTGACGTCCTGCCAGCGCACCGCTAAAGTGTGAAAGCCCTCGGGCTTTCACACTGGAGACAATGCTGCAGCTGTTTGAGGGCAGCTTGCAGGCACTATTTTTAACGCGCTATAGCTCCTGCAAAACGCCCTCGGTGTGAAAGGGGTCTTAGGGGCCTTTCACACCTGCGCTCCGTTCATCCCCGCTGAGCCGGCGGATGACAAGTCCGTCTCAGCGGACATGTCACCGCTGCATAGAGGTCTATGGAGCGCCCGTTCAGGTCCGCCTGTCAGTTTTTTAGGCGGACCTGAACGCAGGTGTGAAAGGGCCTTTACACACAAAGTCTATTACATTGACAAATTGTTACAATGTTTATACTTAAGTTCAACTGATAAAGTATGTTATGATTCTTGGCAGACTGCCCAGTTTTTCTCTTACTTTCTTTTGATGGCTGTGGCTTCAGAAGAGCAGAGATAATTCTTTGCATAGCAAGAATCGTGAAACACTTATCAAGATCGCAACGGGAAAAAAAAAAAAAAAAAAAAAATCGCGATAACGATTGACGATTAATCGCGCAGCTCTACTGCTACATATCTTCAGTTAAAATAACTCAAATCGGTGTATATTATTTGGTCTCTGTGAAAGTTAAGAGTCCACAAGCTAAGGTGCCAATCTCTGAAAATTGATCACACCTGATGTACCATCTCATTTCTTGAGACCCTAACAAGCCAGGAAAGTACAAATACCTCCCAAATTACCCCTTTTTGGAAAGTAGACATTCCAAGTTAGTAAGAGGCATGGTGAGTTTTTTGAAGTTGTAATTTTTTTCCCACAATTCTTTGCAAAATGAAGATTTTTTTTTCTTTTTCACAAAATTGTTATATTAGCAGGTTACTTCTCACACACAGCATACGCATAGCACAAATTACACCCCAAAACACATTCTACTACTACTCCTGAGTATGGCGATACCACATCTGTAAGACTTTTACACAGCGTGGCTACATACAGAGGACCAACATGCAGGGAGCACCGTGAGGCGTTCTTGGAGCATGAATTACACATAATTTTTTGACTACCTCTTACACTTTAAGGCCCTGGAGCACCAGGACAATGGAAACGCTCCCAAAATGACCCCATTTTGGAAAAAAAAAAAAAAACAAAACAACCCAACATATAATCTATGAGGCATAGTGAGTCTTTTGAACGTGTCATTTTCTTCTACAAGTTTCTGGAAAATGTGTAAAGAAAATAAAAACACTATTTTTTTTATTTTTTTTTTACACAAAGTTGTCCATTTATACAATATTTCTAACACATAACATGTACAAAGCAAAAATTTCACCCCAAAATAGATTCTCCTACTCCTCCTGATTATGGTGATACCACATGTGGGAGTCTTTTACACAGCCTGGCCACATACGGAGGCCCAACATGCAGGGAGCACCATCAGGCATTCTAGGGGCATAAATGTCAAATCTAATTTGACTACCTATTACACTTTAGTGAGACACTGTAGTGGCATGGACGGACGGACGGACGGACGGACGAGCATTGCCGAGCATGGACGGACGGACGGACGGACGGACGGACGAGCATTGCCGAGCATGGACGGACGGACGGACGGACGGACGGACGAGCATTGCCGAGCATGGACGGACGGACGGACGGACGGACGGACGAGCATTGCCGAGCATGGACGGACGGACGGACGGACGGACGGACGAGCATTGCCGAGCATGGACGGACGGACGGACGAGCATTGCCGAGCATGGACGGACGAGCATTGCCGAGCATGGACGGACGAGCATTGCCGAGCATGGACGGACGAGCATTGCCGAGCATGGACGGACGGACAGACGGACGAGCATTGCCGAGCATGGATGGACGAGCATGGATGGACGAGCATTGATGGACGGACGGACGAGCATTGATGGACGGACGGACGAGCATTGATGGACGGACGGACGAGCATTGATGGACGGACGGACGAGCATTGATGGACGGACGGACGAGCATTGATGGACGGACGGACGAGCATTGATGGACGGACGGACGAGCATTGATGGACGGACGGACGAGCATTGATGGACGGACGGACGAGCATTGATGGACGGACGGACGAGCATTGATGGACGGACGGACGAGCATTGATGGACGGACGGACGAGCATTGATGGACGGACGGACGAGCATTGATGGACGGACGGACGAGCATTGATGGACGGACGGACGAGCATTGATGGACGGACGGACGAGCATTGATGGACGGACGGACGAGCATTGATGGACGGACGGACGAGCATTGATGGACGGACGGACGAGCATTGATGGACGGACGGACGAGCATTGATGGACGGACGGACGAGCATTGATGGACGGACGGACGAGCATTGATGGACGGACGGACGAGCATTGATGGACGGACGGACGAGCATTGATGGACGGACGGACGAGCATTGATGGACGGACGGACGAGCATTGATGGACGGACGGACGAGCATTGATGGACGGACGGACGAGCATTGATGGACGGACGGACGAGCATTGATGGACGGACGGACGAGCATTGATGGACGGACGGACGAGCATTGATGGACGGACGGACGAGCATTGATGGACGGACGGACGAGCATTGATGGACGGACGGACGAGCATTGCCGAGCATGGATGGACGGACGGACGAGCATTGCCGAGCATGGATGGACGGACGGACGGACGAGCATTGCCGAGCATGGATGGACGGACGGACGGACGAGCATTGCCGAGCATGGATGGACGGACGGACGGACGAGCATTGCCGAGCATGGATGGACGGACGAGTATTGCCGAGCATGGATGGACGGACGGACGAGTATTGCCGAGCATGGATGGACGGACGGACGAGTATTGCCGAGCATGGATGGACGGACGGACGAGTATTGCCGAGCATGGATGGACGGACGGACGAGTATTGCCGAGCATGGATGGACGGACGAGTATTGCCGAGCATGCATGGACGGACGAGTATGGCCGAGCATGCATGGATGGCCGGCCGAGCATGCATGGATGGCCGGCCGAGCATGCATGGATGGCCGGCCGAGCATGCATGGATGGCCGGCCGAGCATGCATGGATGGCCGGCCGAGCATGCATGGATGGCCGGCCGAGCATGCATGGATGGCCGGCCGAGCATGCATGGATGGCCGGCCGAGCATGCATGGATGGCCGGCCGAGCATGCATGGATGGCCGGCCGAGCATGCATGGATGGCCGGCCGAGCATGCATGGATGGCCGGCCGAGCATGGATGGATGGCCGGCCGAGCATGGATGGATGGCCGGCCGAGCATGGATGGATGGCCGGCCGAGCATGGATGGATGGCCGGCCGAGCATGGATGGATGGCCGGCCGAGCATGGATGGATGGCCGGCCGAGCATGGATGGATGGCCGGCCGAGCATGGATGGATGGCCGGCCGAGCATGGATGGATGGCTGAGCATGGGCACAAATCAGTGCTGTGGGCACTACACATCCAGCAAACAGCGCTGCAGCAGCATCTGATCTCTCCCCTCTCCGTACTGATCAGTACAGAGAGGGGAGAGGAGAACCGGACGTGACGCCGGTTTGTTTACAAGTGATCGCTCCATCATTTGACGGAGCGATCACGTGGTAAACGGCCGCTTTCAGCAGCCATTTACCGTGATCTCCAGGAGGCGCGCGGAGAATCTGGGAGGATGTCAATGTACGCCCTCTCCCAGAGTTATCGAGCCGCGCTGTAGCCGTCATTCGTCTATAACACAGTCGTTAAGTAGTTAAAAGGTGGAAAAAGTTCTGAAACGGATTTATCTTTGCCTCTTTTTTTTACATGACAGAAACCTGACATTTTAACAGGGGTGGGCAGACTTTTTATATCCGTGTACTTTTTTTTTTTACTAAAACATATGCTTAACCTCCAAGCTACTGCCATAAAATTACTATGCCATACTACTACATAAAAATGAATAGTGAACCAGAAATACAACTTAGGTTTAGCTTTATATGTTCCAGCATCTAAACTGTAGTTTATATTAAAAAAAACAAAAACGACTCCTTTTCAAACTAAACACTGTCATTCTTAACATTGCAAGGGAAGAGGTGTAACATATCTCTGAAAAAACATGTTAACGTACAGTAAGCATTAAACTGCATAACATACTGAAAAAAATTTGGAGAATGCATCTTCATAATTTTTTTCAAACAATTTGAGAACACTGATGTCACCAGCTATCAGAAAATAAATATTTATAAAAAAGTTATGAATAAAAATTTATAAAACTATACACCGTAGATATATATAAAAAAAAGTGCAGTAGACATAATTAGCTGGGCACCCAAAATCCATGCAAACTGCTTTACAAACTCCAGATACAATGATGCAAAAGAATTCCATACTAGCTCTCTATGTGCTGGTATATCAGGTACCAAGAGAGGGCCATTCAGAGGGTGTTGAAGACAAAAGTCCAGGACAGCTGGAAGACTGACATCACTTTATTAGAGGCAATACAAACTTAGCTCTGACTATACATGGTGTGGGCTTCCCCATGACCAGAACAAGAGGGGAGGGTGTGGAGTGTTGGCATACGATAAAGAAAAATATACTTGCCATGTGCACCATTCTAGGGTATGTGCTAAAGAAAGTAGATAACTTACTAAAACAAAACCATATACAGTATAATTAAAATAAAACTGAAATATTGCTTTTTTTTAACCAAACACTGTTGCTCAACTGTAAAATGAAACACCGCTTTTTCAAGAAGATATGTTAAAAGGATTTTAGCAAACTTCATTGCGGATGCATACTTCTTTCTGTTAAGAAATAGTTAAAGGGTTGTAAAGGCACAAGGTTCTAGTCACAAAAGGTAAAAACCTGTGTGCAGCAGCCCCCTCAATACTTACCCGAGCCTCCTCTCGATCCAGCGATGTTCACGAGAGCCTTGCCTCTCCAGGGACTCGCACTCCTGATTGGCTATTGGCAGCAGAGTGGGCCAGCGTGGGACCCAAGATGAGGTGGATCCGGGCCACTCTGGTCAAAACCACAGAGCAGGTAAGTATCCTAGATTGTAAGCTCTAACGAGCAGGGCCCTCTGATTCCTCCTGTATTGAATTGGATTGTACTTGTACTGTCCTCCCTAATGTTGTAAAGCGCTGCGTAAACTGTTGGTGCTATATAAATCCTGTATAACAATAATAACTTGTTTACTATAATGAGAAAAACAAAAAAAAACAAAAAAACACTAATTAAAGCCTTACAATCACTTTGTTTAACCGTGTCTTTTGCTGGCCGATTTCTGATTGGGAGGGTCAGGCATTAGTTTTCTAAAAAGAAAGTACCTTTCATCCCTGGTCCCAGTTTTGCTAGCTTGTCAACAAGCTGTACTAACAAAATATACATCATCTTGTTTTATTTGCCACTCTAATTGCCAACTGCATTTTCACAAGGGGAGGCATTTTTCAGGCACTATTTTCAGCCCTTTAGCGCCTGAAAAATGCCTCAGTGTGAAAGGGGTCTAAAAGTTTGAAATGAAATGAAAGGCACTACCGCCAAAGCGATTCGGCAGCGGCACTACACAAACACATTTAACCCCTTTCTTCGGCCGCTCACGCCCATTGAAATGAATGGGCACCGCTGCCAAAGCGCATGCAAAGCGTTTCGGCAGCAGCGTTACACGAGCGCTATTAACCCTTTCCTCGGCCGCTAGCTGGTTAAAAGCACCCCACTAGCGCCTAAAAGTACCACTAAAAAGACAGTAAAGTACTAGCGGTGCTTTACCACTAATGCGGCCACAATGTGAAAGGGCTCTAAGGCCTCATGTTTTTTTCAGCTGCCCTGAACTCTCCTCTATGTTATTCTATCAGTACATGCACAGGGTAATTTATAGTCGTTTCTAGGCAGTTGAGTTCAGAAGCATTTTTTGGAAAGCAAAAAAAAAAAAAAAAAAAAAAAAAAAAAAAAAAAAAAGGCGTTCAGAACGGATGCTCAGAGACATTTGAAATGCCAAATGCCTGTAACAGCTTGTAAACGCGTGTAAACGCACATTTTATAGGAACAGCTTTGTTGAAAAAGAATGATCTGCTGACAGGGTCTATAATCCTAAAAAGGGACATAATAAAAGCAGCCTACTTAAAGGATCATATAGAAACTAATATGTTTTCTCTATTACGGTTAGCGTAAAAAATATATGTACTATTTACTTTCGTAACGATTGCATAAAATAATTTGCATTCCATATGTAGTTGGAGCATTCCGCTACTGTCTCCCCCCACAACATGTTAAAGTTTTAGCCTGAATCCACACTAGCCCTTTACTGCACAGTTAAAAAGAATGTACAGAACAGTGAGGAGCTCATCTGTCACTCTTATCTTCCTATCAGTGGGTTTCTTTGCCAGCACAAGGAACAAACTGGCTCCCTGTCCTGCTTCTCTCATGGTCCAGCCATATCACATTAGGGTACTTTCACTGCTTGCAAATATTTTTTATAATGTATTAAATCTAAAAGCAGTTCAGGTTAAAAATTCACAATTTTTTTTTAAATGATGTTATATTTGTCTTCTCTGCGCAAGGGTATTGCATAGAGCCGCCCCAAACCTCTTCGGAGTACCTCTGTTGGAGCTCTTGGTTCCTCCAATTCCCCATAGGAAGCCACTTCCCTTGGTGGCACAAATGCGGATTCACTCCCAAGCTAGGCTGCGTGAATCCATCGAAACACAGCACGGCTCGGCCCCGCCCATCACTCTGCTCACTGGATTTAAACGACAGCAGCCGAAACCAATGGTTCCCAGTGCTCTCAGCCCAGCCTGTGAGAAGGGGTAGATGGGAGAAGACTTGCAGAGGAGCACAGCGCTGGATCAAAGCAGGGCTCAGGTAACTGTTTACATTTGGGGGCGGAGAAACTGCTTTAGAACGACTAATGATTACGGAGTCGCATTAACTTGTGTCTTTTATATTCCACTTTAATGTGGAATAGCTTATTAACCCCAAGTGGTACTTTAAACAGAAATGTAACAAATCTTTACTAATAAATGTTTATTTTGTTTTGTTTCATTTTTTTGTGCACACTACATCATACTTTAATGCTGGCCATACAAGCACAGAATTTCGGCCATTTGCACACTGACCGATTATTCGGCAGTTAAAATCTAATTGGCCACTGACCGAATAAACTTGTTTAACATGATTGTTTCCATGTTCGTAGCGATCGTTCGATAACAGTAAAAAACAGATTATACAAGAAAGAATTTTGGTTTTTGATCACATTATCGACATGTATACACTTTTGTTGAAACAGTAAATGTTTTCACTTCGGATCCATTGACATTAGCAGGGCCCACAGTCAAAATAGTCGGTACAGTTGTGTTCACCAACTGCACGACTGTCGAATGCTCTTTCAGAAACCGTCAAGTTTCGGACGAAATTCTGTGCGTGTATGGCCAGCATTAAAATGTTGACAGAAGATAAATACAGTGCAGAAAAATCATTTGCTACTATATACCGTATTTATCGGCGTATAACACGCACCCCAATTTAGGAGGGAAGTTGAAGGGAAAAAAACTTACATTTAAATGCCCATCATTGCAGCCTTGCCCCAGTGCAGCCTTGCCCCAGTGCAGCATTCAAACCTCTATCCCAGCTAACCTGGGCTTCAAAATCGCCGACCGCGATTTGAAAATGGCGCCGCCGGCGCCGAAATACACAAAGGCGGTCCTCGGCTCTTCCCGGTGGCTCTCGTTCACTTTCGGCTCCACTCGTAGTCCCGAGCGGAGCTATCCGAACCTAGCCGAGTAGGTTCGGATAGCTCCGCTCGGGACTACGAGTGGAGCCGAAAGTGAACGAGAGCCGCCGGAAAGAGCCGAGGACCGGCTCTGTGTATTTCGGCGCCAGCGGCGCCATTTTCAATTCGCGGTCGGCGATTTTGAAGAATTGACAGCTCGGGATCGCAGGGGATCGGCGTATAACACGCACCTGCGATTTTCCCCTGATTTTCAGGGGAAAAAAAAGTGTGTGTTATACGCCGATAAATACGGTATATAAACTTCTGTTCATGCACTCTTGTGAATCACAGGCTCCTAACTGCATAGCTATGATAGGGACAACTAAGTTCCCTATTGCAGATCTGCAGTATTGCTGCACCACCTGCCTGATAATGGTGTTAACGTAGTCACATTTTTAATAAAACAACTTGGTAACCATTTGGTGCTTTGCCATCTTCAAGTTCTGACGTCTAGAGTTATGGTAGAAGGGGTTAACTTGCACTTATTCTGATAATTACAAGAGGCTGCTAGGTTTGTATTTCATCACAGAGGTAGATAATGTGCCCCAACAGGAGAGACAGGTTTCATGTGACTTGTATTCAGTCCCACCTGCTCATTTAATACTTAAAAAGTGGAATTTTTTACTACATAAATCCTTGAGAAGGAAAAAAAAATGGTGTGGTCAAGAGAATCCGAGTATATGAAGTCTAATACAACTTAAAAACTGAATTTGTCAGCCAGAGTGCCCAGCAACTGCAGCATTGGGGCCTGTTCACACAGACCCACAGTGCCACGAATCCAACGCAGCCCATCAGTGCCCACCAACGCAGCCTAACAAAATATAAAACAGTTTTGTATTAAAAAATTTTGGTCTTTATTTTTTTTAATAAAAAACCCAGAGGTGATCAAATACCACCAAAAGCAAGCTCTATTTGTGGGGGGGGGGGATGATAATTTCATTTGGGTACAGTGTTGTATGACCACGCAATTGTCGTTCAAAGAGTGCAAGTGCTAAAAGCTGAAAATTGGTCTTGGCAGGAGGGGGGTTTAAGTGCCCAGTAAGCAATAGGAAAAAAAAAAAAAAAAAAAAAACGCACCTCCAGTTCAGTTGAAAACGCAGCAAGAACACACCATTAAAGCACCCGTGTTACTTTTGTTAATGCGGTTTGAGTCACATGACCTATGAAACACACAATAAGCACAGTAAAAATTAGGGGTACAACGGATCGTCATTGATCCGTACGGATCAACCTCCGCGGATCGGGACACCAGCGATCCGCGGAGCACTCTGTGGCCTCGGCCATAGGAAAGGCCGCGGCTTCAGCCTAGCTCCGGAGCGGCGGCCATCTTGGTACACCCGGCGGCCGTTTATCACGTGATCGCTCCGTCAAATGACGGAGCGATCACTTGTAACAAACCGGCGTCATTACAAGACGCCGGTTCCTCTCCCCCCCCCCCCCCTGCCAATACTCTGCCATGCCCTGCAATATTCCTGCCATACCCTGCTAATATATTATTACAGTGGGGGAGATTGTGGATATTACAGTGAGGGAGATTTTTTTTTGTTGATCCGAAAATGATCCGAACCGTGACTCCTGATCCGAGGAACGATCCGAACCGTGAGTTTTTTGATCCGTTGCACCCCGGGGCCAAAATCGCCCCAAAATTGCTGTAAACATTGCCATAAATTTGCTGCAAAAAATTGCCTCGAATTTGTAGTAAAGTCACGGTAAAATCACGGTGCGTTTTTGGTGCCATTATTTCCACCTTTTTCTCTTATCGGCTAAATGCGGATAACACCATTTTTGGACTGAAGTGCTTCGGCTGCCTAAATTTCGGTGTATCTTTAGTGCATATTCTTGCAGAATAAAACTTTCCACCCCATGACCGCCCCCTTAACACAACACAGACTGGAGGAAGTGTTAAATGTTGTGGGCATTTATTATACACAAAGCGGTGGTGCCTGCCAATGCAAGCCATTCAAGTGAATGAGGCCACACACCACTGCTGTCGTGCAGTGCATACAGTTGCAGTACCGTTGTGCAGGCTTTTCTTGGTTAAAACAGACAATGAGAAGGTACAAATTTCTATTGGTGTGTGACCATCCCTGCTTAACAAAACTCATTGCTTGACCAACTTCGGTCGAAGGTACATGCTGGAGACATTGGCAGGTCCCGTAGCACCCCAAACAAATCTAACAAATGCAGATGTTTGCGGCTTCCATAACTATAGCTATTATAGACACCAACAAGTGTTTGCATTGTAGAGATGTTAACCGCCATTAGAACTTGTGTACATGGGCATTGCTGTCAAATGTTGTCTTTTGCATGTGAACGCAGTGGTGCTCAATCACAAGTGCTCCCATGCAAATCACAGCAAAAGGCTGCATTCAGTCTCATTTGGTTTCAATGAAAATAATACACCTGCAACTTTCAAGGCATTGCAACCTAAAACATTTAAAAAAGTCTCTATGAAGCACACCACACCAATGAACTAAATGGAAATATGTTGACCAGCATTTGAGGTGCTTTTCAAATGTATTTCTAACACAAGAAAACACTTGTGTACAACAAGCCATTAGGGTTTAACAGAACATACAATACATAAAGTGCTGCATAAAGCATTGGTACCGTAAAAACACCTGCAATAAACGGCAAACTATAGCTGGCCATAGGCACAGATTTCTTGCATTCATGCGAGCTGAATGAAAGAAATCTAACAGGAATCCCAACTTCTGGGTGTTGCATTCTGACAGCGTCATCAGTGGATGTCAGAACACAAACCGTGGCTGCAGCTGATGAACGGCAGGCGCATTCAGACGACAATTTGGTGTCTAGCGCTTTCAAGCAAAAGATATAACCCTCCTTGTGTGCCACATCCAATTCTTTCCCAGCATGTAACACCTGGGAAAGAGACAAGAGAAAAAACGAGTCACTTGAGTGAGTTCTGAGTCTGCAGTAACTACTGACATCTTAGCATCAGAATCATGGCTTTTGCATGTCTACACATGGGAAACTTCACAAAATAGAACGTAAAACAAAATTTGAAGAAAAAAATAAAATAGGAAGGTTTATTTATTTATTTTAACATGGTACCTGTAGTAATATCTTGTGTGCTTTCCTATCCTTTTACATAATTGTGGTTATATGCTGCAAAGAAAAAAAAAAAAAAAAAAAATCACCTGTACCTGGGCAAAAATAGAACATTACCAACTCCAATACACTGCAAGTAAAGGCATCCCATAAGCTCAAAATGCTATGCAGGAAACATAGCAAATGAAAAAAAAAAAGAAAAAGAAAGGTCTTCAATTTTCCTTACTCAGATCTTTGTAACCTTTCCCAGAATAAGCAAAAATCCCTCTGCATATGATGGGTGGCCGACAAGCGTGTATACCTTTTGGAAGTCTATACTGTGAAACTGAGCCATTTCTCATGCAAGTCATGCTCTCTGTCCCCAAATTTAATTTCAGTGTGGACTGACTTAAACTACAAACAGGCAGGCTCCTTATTGCATAAGAGACATGCAAAGTTCACTTGCAAAATAAAATAAACTCACCTGCCTGTTCACAATCCTCTGTAGTGGACACAATGACCTGAGCATACGCAGCTTAGTTTACATTTCTGACACAGTGCCAGATGAACGACTCCCACACATATGCAGGTGACATCACACACCAGCCAATCAAGATGGCTGAAGACTGTCACCTGAAAAAAGCTGGGGAAAGATGCCCGAGCCAGATTGGGACCTCTTAGAGAGAGACAGATTACTGCCTTTAGTTCCAACTGTATACTGCAATCACCTACATAACAATCATTCAATGTCCAATCAGAACATCCTGCGTTACTCATAGCAGTTGGTAAATGTAAAGGAAATTGTACAATTGAATGGCAAATGTCTGGGGCCAGCTTTGGAAACACCATACAAGCCTATACACTTCGTATATGTGTATAGAACACAGACAGCAACCTATTCCCACTTGTGCCTACTGTCTGCATACAAAAAGTATTCTGATGCTCATCGTGCATTGATATGCATTTTTTTTAAATTGGTGCCAACATTTCAAAACTACCTGTTCAAAAAATAGGGACATATTTTGTACTTCATATTTATAGCCTAATATGTGGAAAAGGACGTTGGTGTTTTTACCTTTTGTGCTATAAAGGGCTAGTAGTTCACAGTAACCTGCATGGTAAAAAAAAAAAAAAAAAAAAAAAAAAAGCAGAGTTTTACCATATGAGCAACTGTCAGCCTGAGAACAGCCATCGAGCAGCATTTCAGCACATTGCACTTTTTCTTCCCCCCTTTAACTTATTTAAGGTATCACATAGTGACACTTTTTGCTGGGTCTGCCCCAATGTCCCCACATAACATCTCCTTCTCCATGACTCGCCAGCTTTATTGGCAAACAATACTAAGATCACAGAAGGAGGAAGGGACCTGTGCCCTGTACTGTATGAGATATTTACAGCAACAGCAAAATCCCTCTCATCTTTATCATACAGGAAATGACCATGGGACATCCTCAAGGAATCAAGGAGTGGGCAATGAGACAGCTAAACAGCCACAACAGGTCCACAGGAAGAAAATGTGAAGATCGACAGGCCTCAAAACAAACTTAACAGTAGAAACTCCTTGCTCCAGGAACAGTGAACCGCAGCCAATGGTTTGGGAGAAACTTGAAACAAAACTTAGGCAGTGACTCTGCTCTGCTGGAGTGCAGAACTGTAGGTGCATGGGCTAGGGAGGGACCCATTCCCCAAAGGTTGAAGTTTGTGGAAGGGGGGGGGCACAAAATGACCACCTGGGTGGGTAGGGGCAGAAGCGCCAAGGATAAATATTCCAGTAAGAAATTAGAGAAATGGGGGCACAAGTTCTAATGTAAACAAAAGTCATACCTGACCCCGGAGTTCCGAATGGGATTACTAGCAAAATAATGTGCTGGTCAACAGACATGACAAGAAAATTGAGGTTAAGGGAAATCAAAAACATCATGGAGGTAAGGGGAACACTGGTCTCCAGGCTATCCTTTCCCCAAGTGGAAGAAAAGCCCAAGGAAGGTTAACGCTGTCAATGTGTACAGAAAAAGGAGGATTGGATCTTATGCGGGTCCCTCTACAAGGGAGTATCAATTAACTCCCATTGAGTTACAAGGGAAAATCCTGTGTAGTAGAAGGTTGTACAAGCAGTGCAAGACATCAAGAGATTGGAAAATGGTATACAAGGTTAATCAGGTTTTATAGGGTGCCAGAAGTATAGCCAGGTCAAGAGGGGTGTGTGTGTGTGTGTGTATATAACATTTTATAAGGGATGATTAAGAACTCAGGAGTAGAATGTTTATTAGCCCGCATAGCAGAGCAGTCCCCCCCCCCCACCACCACCAAAAAAAAATAAATAAAAAACACAAGGAAGAGAAACACTGTGCCCCAATGGGATGTAATAGGAGACATCCATCGTAACAATGCAATAATCTAACATAGGGAATAGCTAGGTGGCAAGGATATTAGGGAATTACCTGGCCAGGCTGTTAAGCATCCATAGACGGATGAGGATGGCAGAGAATGGTAGAAAAGTGCCAAAGTTGCTGTGGACCATAGGTGGACAGGAAGGGTAACCACCCAAGAATCCCTAGGAACAAGGGGGCTTAAACCATTTTTGATACAATGTGTTAATAGTGAACCCCATATCAAGGTTGAGAACTAAGAATTGGAGGACAAATTAAATACCTTATCCCAAAAACTCTAATCATGGAATGGATGGTAAAAAAAAAAAAAAAAAAAAAAAAAAAAAAAAAAAAGGTGGTGTGTTGGAGTGCAAGACAAGGCTGAGGGGTAAGCCAGTGAGTTAATTTCATGGTAAAATGGAGTAGTCAGGTTCCAGGTTGAGTAAATAACGAAAGGGATGGGCTGCCCTTCAGTCCACCTGCTCTCATTTATGCATCAGAATGCATGTGGCTCCACTGTGGGGACACTCATATTTTAGTGTTAGGACCACAGATATCAGGGTGCCGTGACAAGGCTCTGCAGCATTTGCAAATGCGTGCGGACTAAACCCCTGTTTTTAACGCATACTGTTAGGTTAATTTGGTTGTCTGCGAGCTGGTGGTAAGTAGGCTTGGAATTTTTTCCTGGGCATTCCCCAGGCCTTGTTTGTATGAGTAAATAACGAAAGCAGGATCCAGTGCCTGAAGCATACATTACAAGGCCAAGCCTGTGACTGCAGGTACAGTTCCCAAGGTGTGCAGGAAACGAATAATGAGCCACAAAGGCAGTAAACGGTCAGATCTTAAAACCTCCATCGACTATTTAAATCTGTTGAATAGATAATAGGAAAACTTGTCCAAAAAGAAGGCATCCATCACCTAAGGACAGTAGAAACAAACAAACACACACTAGACTAGAGCAAGGGTC
The DNA here is from genome assembly GCF_042186555.1 of Aquarana catesbeiana. Lineage (NCBI taxonomy): Eukaryota > Metazoa > Chordata > Amphibia > Anura > Ranidae > Aquarana > Aquarana catesbeiana. Next base: position 254,948,930 of record NC_133326.1, on the reverse strand, counting down.
AGCAACCTTTTTCCACTTAAGGACGGATTCAATGTATGTGACTGCATGGAGGGCCGCATTTACCTGCTAATAAATGAAGATAATAATCTTAACATAGTAATAACAGTACAGGTATATTTAAGGTGCTTCACAAATACAAAGCCAGTTCACCCTGAGGGAGCATGTAGCCCCCCCCCCAGCGTCCTCTGCAGCAGCAGCCGCCGCCCCCCCCCCCCCCCCAGCGTACTCTGCAGCAGCAGCCGCCGCCCCCCCCCCCCCAGCGTACTCTGCAGCAGCAGCCGCCGCCCCCCCCCCCAGCGTCCTCTGCAGCAGCAGCCGCCGCCCCCCCCCCCCCCCCAGCGTACTCTGCAGCAGCAGCCGCCGCCGCCCCCCCCGCCCCCCCCCCAGCGTCCTCTGCAGCAGCAGCCGCCGGCCCCCCAGCGTCCTCTGCAGCAGCAGCCGCCGCCGCCCCCCCCCCCAGCATCCTCTGCAGCAGCAGCAGCCGCCGCCGGCCCCCCCAGCGTCCTCTGCAGCAGCAGCCGCCGCCCCCGGCCCCCCCAGCGTCCTCTGCAGCAGCAGCAGCCGCCGCCCCCCCCCCCAGCGTCCTCTGCAGCAGCAGCAGCCGCCGCCCCCCCCCCCAGCGTCCTCTGCAGCAGCAGCAGCCGCCGCCCCCCCCCAGCGTCTTCTGCAGCAGCAGCCGCCGCCCCCCCCCCCGCGTCCTCTGCAGCAGCAGCCGCCGTGCCCCCCCCAGTGTCCTCTGCAGCAGCCGCCGCCCCCCAGCGCCCTCTGCATCAGCCGCCGCCGCCCCCCCAGCATCAGCCGCCGCCGCCCCCCCAGCATCAGCCGCCGCCGCCCCCCCAGCATCAGCCGCCGCCGCCCCCCCAGCATCAGCCGCCGCCGCCCCCCCAGCGCCCTCTGCATCAGCCGCCGGCCCCCTAGCGCCCTCTGCATCAGCCGCCGCCCCCCTAGCGCCCTCTGCATCAGCCGCCGCCCCCCTAGCGCCCTCTGCATCAGCCGCCGCCCCCCTAGCGCCCTCTGCATCAGCCGCCGCCCCCCTAGCGCCCTCTGCATCAGCCGCCGCCCCCCTAGCGCCCTCTGCATCAGCCGCCGCCCCCCTGTGACCTTATGCCGCCCCCCCCCCCAGCATACTCTGCAGCAGCAGCAGCAGCCGCCGCCCCCCCCCCAGCGTACTCTGCAGCAGCAGCCGCCGCCCCCCCCAGCGTACTCTGCAGCAGCAGCCGCCGCCGCCCCCCCCAGCGTACTCTGCAGCAGCCGCCGCCGCCGCCCCCCCCAGCGTACTCTGCAGCAGCAGCAGCCACCCCCCCCAGCGTCCTCTGCCCGCCCCCCCCCCAGCGTCCTCTGCAGCAGCAGCCGCCGCCCCCCCCCCAGCGTCCTGTGCAGCAGCCGCCGCCGACCCCCCCCCCAGCGTCCTCTGCAGCAGCAGCCACCGCCGACCCCCCCCCCCCAGCGTCCTCTGCAGCAGCCGCCGCCGCCCCCCCCCCCCCCCCAGCGTCCTCTGCAGCAGCAGCCGCCGCCCCCCCCCCCCCCAGCGTACTCTGCAGCAGCAGCCGCCGCCGCCCCCCCCCCGCCCCCCCAGCGTCCTCTGCAGCAGCAGCCGCCGGCCCCCCAGCGTCCTCTGCAGCAGCAGCCGCCGCCGGCCCCCCCCAGCATCCTCTGCAGCAGCAGCAGCCGCCGCCCCCGGCCCCCCCAGCGTCCTCTGCAGCAGCAGCCGCCGCCCCCGGCCCCCCCAGCGTCCTCTGCAGCAGCAGCAGCCGCCGCCCCCCCCCCCCAGCGTCCTCTGCAGCAGCAGCAGCCGCGCCCCCCCCCAGCGTCCTCTGCAGCAGCAGCCGCCGCCCCCCCCCCCAGCGTCCTCTGCAGCAGCAGCCGCCGCCCCCCCCCCAGCGTACTCTGCAGCAGCAGCCGCCGCCGCCCCCCCCGCCCCCCCCAGCGTCCTCTGCAGCAGCAGCCGCCGGCCCCCCAGCGTCCTCTGCAGCAGCAGCCGCCGCCGGCCCCCCCCAGCATCCTCTGCAGCAGCAGCAGCCGCCGCCCCCGGCCCCCCCAGCGTCCTCTGCAGCAGCAGCCGCCGCCCCCGGCCCCCCCAGCGTCCTCTGCAGCAGCAGCAGCCGCCGCCCCCCCCCCAGCGTCCTCTGCAGCAGCAGCAGCCGCCGCCCCCCCCCCCCAGCGTCCTCTGCAGCAGCAGCAGCCGCCGCCGCCCCCCCCCCAGTGTCCTCTGCAGCAGCCGCCGCCCCCCCAGCGCCCTCTGCATCAGCCGCCGCCGCCCCCCCAGCATCAGCCGCCGCCGCCCCCCCAGCGCCCTCTGCATCAGCCGCCGCCCCCCTAGCGCCCTCTGCATCAGCCGCCGCCGCCCTAGCGCCCTCTGCATCAGCCGCCGCCGCCCTAGCGCCCTCTGCATCAGCCGCCGCCGCCCTAGCGCCCTCTGCATCAGCCGCCGCCCCCCTGTGACCTTATGCCGCCCCCCCCCCCCCCCCCAGCATACTCTGCAGCAGCAGCCGCCGCCCCCCCCCCAGCGTACTCTGCAGCAGCAGCCGCCGCCCCCCCCCCAGCGTACTCTGCAGCAGCAGCCGCCGCCCCCCCCAGCGTACTCTGCAGCAGCAGCCGCCGCCCCCCCCCCCAGCGTACTCTGCAGCAGCCGCCGCCGCCGCCCCCCCCAGCGTACTCTGCAGCAGCAGCAGCCACCCCCCCCAGCGTCCTCTGCCCGCCCCCCCCCCAGCGTCCTCTGCAGCAGCAGCCGCCGCCCCCCCCCCAGCGTCCTGTGCAGCAGCCGCCGCCGACCCCCCCCCCCCAGCGTCCTCTGCAGCAGCAGCCACCGCCGACCCCCCCCCCCAGCTTCCTCTGCAGCAGCAGCAGCCGCCGCCCCTCCCCCCCCCCCCGCGTCCTCTGCAGCAGCAGCCCCCGCCCCTCCCTCCCCCCCCCAGCGTCCTCTGCAGCAGCCGCCGCCCCTCCCCCCCCAGCGTCCTCTGCAGCAGCAGCAGCCGCCCCCCCCCGCGTCCTCTGCAGCAGCAGCCGCCGCCCCCCCCAGCGTCCTCTGCAGCAGCAGCCGCCGCCCCCCCCAGCGTCCTCTGCAGCAGCCGCCGCCGCCCCCCCCCAGCGTCCTCTGCAGCAGCCGCCGCCGCCCCCCCCAGCGTCCTCTGCAGCAGCAGCCGCCGTGCCCCCCCCCCAGCGCCCTCTGCATCAGCCGCCGCCGCCCCCCCCAGCGCCCTCTGCATCAGCCGCCGCCGCCCCCCCAGCGCCCTCTGCATCAGCCGCCGCCGCCCCCCCAGCGCCCTCTGCATCAGCCGCCGCCGCCCCCCCAGCGCCCTCTGCATCAGCCGCCGCCACCCCCCCAGCGCCCTCTGCATCAGCCGCCGCCCCCCCTAGCGCCCTCTGCAACAGCCGCCGCCCGCCTGTGACCTTATGCAGCAGCTACCCCCCAGCGCCCTCTGCAGCCCCCCCCAGCATCCTCTGCAGCAGCCCCCCCGTGACCACTGCAGCCACCCCCCAGTGTTCTCTGCACCCCATCACATCTGCCCACCATAGTGTCCTCTGCCACCCCCTGCACCCCACGGACACAAAAACACACGCTGAAGTTAGAACTCTCCTACCTTACACAGGTGTAAAGCACACAGAGGCAAGCGGCTATCACAGGGCTGGATGGGGGTGGGAACTGCTGAAGCTAACTTTTTAAATCAACAGGCTGGCGATTGGTTGCTAGGATCACCCAGCAACCAATCACCTGCTGTTTAATATAAAAAGTCAACTTCAGCTGTTCCCACCCCCATCCAGCCCTGTGAAACCAGCTGCTCGGCACTGTCCAACAAGGACAACAGCTGTGAACAAGTCCACGGGCCCGTGACTTAATCACGGGCACTGACAGGCCGGACTATTAGCGGTGGCGGGCTGGGTGTGGCCCGTGGGTTGCTGACCCTGAACTAGAGTCTCACAGAGTGGGCAGGGTTATATGTGGACAGTAGGTGTGGATCCACCAAAGATTTTACCAATCGAAGATCGTGTCATCTAGCCCATGGTCTATAAACAGGATTCCTGTACTATATGATAAAGATGCATAGGTTTTCTACGTGTCCTAGTGATGCTCCTTTGTTTATCCAGTGCCGAATAAAAAAACAAACACAGGTCACCACACTAAGTGAACAAGCCAGAAGATAGGTTTACAGGAGTAGAAAAAAAATAAAAAAATCCTACCTTGAGCTCTTTTACAATACTAGTAAAACATGAGTAGTAAGATATTTTTAAAATGACAATAAAAAAAAGGGCTATGCTAGGACAGCTGCTTTACAATTGGAATTCTAAAAATGCTAAGAATTCTGGCTACTTGCCCATAATCTCCTGTATGATGAGTGACCTATCTCAAGGCCACAGCAATATATAAAAAGGTGCTGCAACAGCTTAGAGTAAATCACACCAGAATTTGCTGCTTAAATTCTATGTTGGCTCAAATGTGCTTAAATATCTATGGCCAACATTTTAAAGTATATGCACTTCCACATGGTACCGTATATACTCGAGTATAAGTCGAGTTTTTCAGCACATTTTTTTATGCTGAAAGTGCCCCCCTGGACTTATACTGGAGTCAAGCACTTTTCTGCAGCAAAAAATTTCATTTTCCGAACCAAATTTGAGGCCCCATATCTCAGGGCCACTTTGTGCTAGGAACCCCAAATTTGGTGTGCAAACCTAGTGGAACTGGTACCATAACATATCCAATGCTGGGGTACCTGAACCGATTTTTGGGGCCCTGTATCTCGGGAACACTTAGTGCTAGAAACCCCAGCTTTGGATATTTTATGGTGCTAGTGCCACTGAGTTTGCACACCAAATTTGGGGTTCCTAGTACTAAGTGGTCCCGAGATACAGGGCCCCAAACTCGGTCAACTGTGTCCATCTGCAGCAATGTCATTTCGGGACCATTTGGGTTCAGAGACCTCAAATTTTGGCTGCAGCTAGGGGGCAGCTAGGAACCCTTAACTACCGAGTTTGAAGTTCGGGGGACCTATGGCTGCAAATGGGCACAGTGAGGCATGCAAATGGGCACAGTGAGGCTGCAAATGGGCATTGTTGACCCTCTTTTCCACTTACAGTAGCTGCGCATTTCTCACCCTCGTCTTATACTCGGGTCACTAAGTTTTTACCTTTTTTTTGTGGTAAATTAGGGCCTCGACTTATACTCGGAACGACTTATACTAGAGTATATATGGTATTTTAATTATGTTAAGCCTACTCAAATCAGAATGAAAGAGTCCCACATTTACTTCCATTAATTCTGTGACACATTCATTCTGCCCTGAGTAGGCAGTGCTGTGTCACACTTCACAGAGCCTGCCTTCTGAACTACAGAGGGGCCGAGAGGTCACGTTATGGGAGGCAGAACCAGAACAGGAATCACAGCTTGTAGGCAGCAAGCTGCAAAGCATGCAGGGAATCCAGAAAGTTGGGGAAAGAAGTTACCAGCAGACAGGCAGTAATCAATATATTCAGCTTAATTGGTTCAGAAATAGTAAGCAACAAAGTGGAAGCATATTCTCTTCTCTCTATCCCTTCATATAGTGGTGCTTTGCCTTGTAACAAAAAACCATAAATGCCAACTGTGGCTTTGTGGACTACAGATTATAGAAAGTGAATGCATAAAATTAGGACTTTAAATATCTAAAAGTTTTTTTTCTTTCACTGCAGCTCCCCCCCAAAAAATCCAACCTGACATGCACCCTGCAGAGTTACAACTACTGCTCTCCAGGCAGCAGGGAGGCTCTGAGTGTTGCTGGTTGAATTTCAGTAGTTGGAAATGCACAGAGGGCATGTCAGGTTGCAAGAGCAGCAGTTTATTTTCAGGCTGCTATCTAGGAAGAGAATATTGGGATGGCGCTGGAGCTGCCATGAAAGAAAATTTAACACAAAACATTTTTATGCACTCTCAATCTACAACAGTGCACCTTAATGTGGCAAAAGTAATGGAAAAGCCGGCTCCCATAAGAGCCTGCACACACACGTTTTTTGCTTTAGGACAGATTCTTATTCAGTATAAAAGTAATAGTTTTATTCAGGCAACTAACACACAGTAGACAGATAATCTAGTTCATTTACATTTACCTGCATGAAAAAAAAAAAAAAAAAAAAAAAAAAAAAAAAGAGAAAGAAAACAGAGGACACCTGACAAATTACCAACTTTAACCGCTTCCCGACCGCCTCACGCAGCTATACTGCAGGAGAAGGGCACATACAGGCAGATTAACGTAACTGTACGTTGCCTTTTAGAAGGCGGCTTGCGGGCGCGCGCCCGCTGGGATACCTGCGATCGTCTCACTGTGAGGAAGAACAGGGAGATGCTAATGTAAACAAGCATCTCCCCGTTCTACCTAATGACACTGATCACAGCTCCCTGTAATCAGGAGCGGTGATTAGTGACTTGTCACACACAGCCCGCCCCCCCCCCCACAGTTAGAATCACTCCCTAGGAAACACTTAACCCCTACAGCGCCACCTAGTGGTTAACCCCTTCACTGCCAGTCACAATTACACAGTAATCAATGCATTTTTAATCACACTGATCGCTGTATAAATGTGAATGGTCCCAAAATTGTGCCAAAAGTGTCCGATGTGTCCACCATGTCGCAGTCACGATAAAAATCGGGGACTACAGCTTGAAATACCTTTTGCCCAAAGGCTTGCTCACTAGCCAACACCAGGTCCACTCTGTAGTGCTTTACGAAAGTGGAATAGCTGGACCATGTTGCAGCCCTGCATATTTGCTCTGGCGTTGCTCCAGCCTTTTCTGCCTGAGAAGCTGCCATAGCTCTGGTAGAGTGTGCCTTTATACCCATTGGGATTTCTTTCCCTGCTAATGTATAGGCCTGGCTATGGTTGCTCTGAGCCATCTGGCAATAGTGCGTCGAGACGCTTTGCATCCCTTTCTGGCCCCAGAAAACAAAACAAATAAGGAGTTTGACTTTCTAAACGTCTTGGTCAGATCTAGGTACTGAAGGATACATCTCCTTACGTCCAAAGAATGAAATTTTAATTCCCTTTCCCCTGAGAGGTTGGGACAAAATGAGGGTAAAACTACCTCCTGACTTCTGTGGAATCCAGAAGCCACCTTAGGCAAAAGTGCCGGATCAGTCTTGAAGATGATCCGATCTGGAAAAATAACGCAAAAAGGAGGTCTGACAGATAAGGCCTCAATCTCACTGACTCTCCTGGCAGTTGTCACTGCTACTAAAAAAAACTGTTTTTAACGTAAGATCCTTCAGTAGACACCCTTCTAAAAGGCTCAAAGGGGGTTCCCGTCAGGCTCTGTAAAACTAAAGATAGGTCCCACTTGGGAAAGGGAGGGCCTTGAACCGGTCTCTGTCTAGAAAGAGCCTTAAAGAATCTGACCACCCATGGGTTGGTGGCCAGATGCTTTTCTAAATAAGCACTGAGTGCTGACCTCTAAGGGTACTAATGGATAAACCCCTATCTGCCCCGCACTGAAGAAATTCCAAACACAGCTGTGGGACTGTGAACCGCAAAAGAGCCTTCTACACACCATTCATTGAAACATACCCAGACCTTCTTATACATCTGGCGTGTTTCCTTCCTGCTGTTGAGGAGGGTGGAGATTAATTTCTCAGAAAAACCCTTAGATCTTAACATACCCTCCTCAGTAGCCAGGCCGCTAACTGCCATTGGTGTATCTGTGGACAGAGGTCTGGGCCCTGTGAGAGGAGGTCCTCTCGAGGAGGCAGGAATAAGGGAGGTTCAATCGCTAGCTGCTTGAGTACTGAGAACCATGCCCTCTTTGGCCAATCTGGTGCTATTAGAATAGGACGTGTTTTCCATCTGGAACTTCCTGAGAACTGCCGGCAATAACGCCGGGGGCGGGAACGCATAGCAGATTCTGAAATGCCAGTTCTGGATCAATGCGTCGACCCCCCCCCCCCGTGCTCCTTCCCCTCTGTTTAAAGAGAAAAAACATGGGGCTTTCGCGTTGTTTCTTGACGCGAACAGATCCACTTCCAGAGGACCCCATTTCTCTGAAAGGAGATTGAAAACCTCCTGGTTGAGGATCCAATCGCCCTCTCTCAGCTTGGTTTGGCTGAGAAAGTCTGCTATCACATTCTTTTCTCCTCTCAGGAAGACTGCTGAGAGAGAGCGTTGGTCTCGGCCCAGTTCAGAATGTCTGATGCTAAGGCCAAAAGGACTCCGCTTCTCGTGCCGGCTTGTTTGTTTACATAGGCCACGGCAGACGAGTTGTCCAACCGCACCTGAACATGGTGGCCCTGTAGCTCCTTTTTGAAAAACCTGAGTGCTAGCCCGATTGCCCTCAGCTCCTTCCAATTGGACGACCTTCTTAGTTCGTCGTCCTCCCAGGTGCCCTGTGCTAAAAGGGAACCCAGATGTGCCCCCCATCCTTTGCCGCTTGCGTCTGTGGTTACCACCCGAGAAACTGGGATGAACCACAGACAACCCTGCGACAAGTTTGAAACCTTCCTCCACCACCAGAGGGATCTCTTTACTTGGTGTGGAACCTGTACCAAGGTGTCCAGATCTTTCTCACTGTGATCCCACACCCTTAGGACAAAGGACTGCAAGGGACGAAAGTGCAGACCTGCCCACTGCACTGCTGGGAGGGTAGAGGTTAAAAGTCCCAGGGCTGACATCAGAACTCTTATGGAGACCTGATTGCTGCACTGGAGAGCAGCCACTGCTGTCCAGTTTTAGTACTTTTTCTGCTGGAAGAAACACTCTTAGAAGTGTTGAGTCCAACAGATAGCCTAAGTACGTGATGCGCTGTGAGGGAATCAAACTGGACTTCTCTAAGTTCAGTAGCCACCCTAGACCTGTAAGAACCTTCTTTGTTAGTTCTAGATCTTTGACTAACTGTACTGGGCACGCTGCAAAAAGGAGCAGGTCGCCCAGATATGCCATCACTGATATCCCCTGGAGCCGAAGAAAGGCCATAACTTCCGCCAAGACCTTGGTGAAAATGCGGGGCGAGGAGGATAGCCCCGAATGGCAGCACCTGAAACTGTAGATGTACCGTTGTTCCACCTGCGTCTACTGCTAGCCGAAGAAACCTCTGCGAGGCTTCTGCTATAGGGATGTGTAGATGCGCGTCCCTTAGGTCCAGCGATACCATAAAGCAGCTGTGGGGTAACAGGGCTATGACTGTGAAAATTGTCTCCATACGGAATCTTCTGTATGTCACTGACCTGTTCAGGGGTTTTAAATTCAGAATCAGTCTGAATTTCCCTGTGGGATTTTTCACTACGAAGATGTGTGAATAGAAACCCTCTCCCTCCTCTGCCTTTGGTACCCTGAGAACCACATTTTGATCTTCCAGATCCCTTAGTGCTCCCAACAGAGCCTCGGCCTTTGCCCTGCATCTGGGTAGGACAAGGAATCTCAGCAGGGGAGGACTTGTGAATTTGAAACGGTACCCCCTTCTTATAACCCCTAGGATAAAGTGATTGGGGGATATTGCCTCCCACTGTGGGAGGAAGGCCCCCAGTCTTCCCCCCCACTGTGGTTGGGGAGTCATTGGCTTTTACGGGGCTGCTCAGGAGGGTCGAAAAATCGCCCCTCCTCCGCCCTTGCCTTTTTGACCCCAAGATCTCTTCTGCCCTTCCGGCTTTGGAGCTTCTTTACGTTTTTGCGGACGAAACCCCTTCTTTGTTTGTGCAGGGGTTTTCCGCTTAACTGGGTAGGATTTCTTCCTGTCTACTGTGCGGTCCAAGACGGTCTCTAAACCTGGGCTGAAGAGGAGGTCTCCTGTTAAGGGTATCCCGCACAACTTGACCTTGGAGGCGCTATCGCCTGGCCAAGTTTTTAGCCAGAGGGCTCTCCTGGCCGAACTGGCTAGAGCCGCTGATCTGGCTGACATACGGACTGATTCTGCCGAGGCATCAGCTATGTAGGCGATACCCCGCAGAATCGTAGAGAAAGAAGATAGAATGGTTTCTTTTGCCGTTCCAGCTTCAATATGCTCTTGGATCTGGGAGAGCCAGTGCTCCAGATTGCGAGCCACAACTGTGACAGCCAACTTAGGCATTAAATTGCCAATTGTTGAATCCCAAGTATTTTTGAGGAGAGAGTCTATTCTCTTATCCATGACATCCACCAAGGCCCCCATGTCCTCAAACGCCAGGTTCGTGTGTCTGGAAACCTGGGAGAAGGCGGCATCTAACTTGGGATTTTTATTCCAGATAGATGCAGGATCCTCTGAGAACGGAAATCTCCTCTTTAGGGATCTAGAAAAAAAGGGCTTCCTTTCGGGATCTTGCCACTCCTTTTTAATAGTTTCAACCAGTACCTCGTGTACTGGAAACATTTTTCTTTTCTTCCCCCAAGCCCCTGTACATTTGGTCATGAAGGGTCAGGGGTTTCTTCTGAATACCGAGGGTTGTATAAATAGCCCCTAAGAGGTCCTCTACCTCTTCCAGGGATAATTTATATCTGGAGGATTTCCGGGACTCCCCGTCCTGGTCCTCCCCCCTCTGAACCATCCTGGGAATCGGAGGAGGAACTGTCTGGTTGTCTTTGTTCCACTCCGGAAGGGCCTGGAGCTTCCTCTGCCCTAACTGAAGTTGCAGGTTGGGCAGGAGCAGAGCCCTGAGCCTGAGGCGGGATTGTATCCTGGGGAGCTGGATTTACGGGAGGCTGAAACCTTTCAAATAAAGCCTTAAATGAAGAAAAGGTGGACGAGAGCTCCTTTACCGAGGCTGCTAGTCCTGACTCCTGTTCAGAGTCCCTCTCTTTAACAAGGGAGTCTATGTACTCCCTACACAAGACCTTTGTCCAAGATTCCCCTAATGTGTCCCTGCAAGAGGCACATCTCTTCTTAGAGCTATGTGTAGACTTAGATTTCTCTGTAGCTTTCTGAAATACATGAAAAAAAATACAAAACATTGTCACTTTTTTTTTTTTTTTTAAACTAGGATACAACCCTGGGAGTGCACTAGACCCTCCTTAATATGTGGGGATCTGAGCTTCCTCCCCCTGACCACCCAGGGAGTCTGCCCCCCCATGACAGGAACTATACATGGAGGGACAAACCTAGATAAAGAGTACCCTTCCCCAGGGCGCTCTTACCTTAGGAAGGCTGGAGGTAGTGTCCGTTGGCTGAGCATCTGCTTCAGACATGACTGCAGGTGGTTGCTACTACCGAGTCCCACGCTGCCTGTGCGCGACTCCAGCCTGTGCCTGGCTTCCCTATCAGCTCCGCGACCCGGAACCAGAAGTCGCGGGTCAAAGGCAAGCATTCGCCCTTCCGCCGGAAATTACGTCACCCGTCGTCCGGCCCGCCTAGTTCCAAAAACGAGCGGCCTGTACAGTGTACAGGGAAAGGCGAACGCCTGCTTGCTGCGGCCCTGTAGCCGCGATAGGGATCCCCCACAACCTGAAGCCGCGCTCGGCTAGGATGGGGTGGCCACTGAACGAGGGGTAAGTACCCCCCTGCTCCCATTACCAGATCAAAAAACACAAAACACCAGCCACAGTCACCCTGACTGAGTGGCCTGGCTCCTTGCACAGTGTCTCCCCACCGGAGGAAACACTAATACTGAGGTCTAGCAGGGGGAAGTAAGAATTTATGGGCTGGCGCAGTGTTTTCTAGAGGAAGAGGAGGAGACTATCTCTCACGGTGGCTGTCCTGAAAGACGAAGGGGGAAAGTAAAGTGTGATGGAAAGTTATACTGAATGAAGGAGAACGTAGAGAAAAAATTGTGGTGACAGGGCATAGCAACATCATCATCCATGGAGTCCAAACTTATTGTAATTGTCTACATGAGCATTCAGCTGTGCTGCAAGATATTCCATAGTATGTACATCATGAATGCATTAAAAAAAAATCCTGCTTGAGATGGTCTTGTTGGTTTGCTTCATTTCACATTCTCGTATTCACCTTGCAACAGTCAACATATGATTCATTATTTTAGTAAAGAATTTTAAGCATGTCAGGAATGGGAAAGCCCAAAAGGAAGTGGACTGGTTTAAAAGGCTTGTGTAGGGTGTCGAGAAAAGGCTTGACCTCTGCAAGAAAGGGTGTGCTTTGGCACATTCCCAGTAAATATCGTGTAAAATAATTTATTTGATCCCCTGCAGATTTTGTAAGTTTGCCCACTTAAAAAGAAAAGAAATGAAGAGTATAATTATCATAGGTGTATTTTAAAAATGATAGAATATCAACCAAAAATCCAGAAAAAAAACAAAAAAAAAAAAAACAAAAAAAAAAAACAAACAAAATACAAATGCTATAAATTGATTTGCAGTTCAGTAAGTAAAAATAAGCATTTGATACCCAAGCAAAACATGACTTAATACTTGGTGGCAGGGTAGATTTGATCAACTCTTTTTAAATCATAATTTTTAAAGAGCAACAGTCATCTCTGTCCTGCAGCGGCTGTTGATTCACCAACAGTTCCATTCACTTTAATGGGACGGCTGGTGATGCGGCAGTGACAACAAGGTGAGGGACGTGGCAGCAGCAGGTGAGTGGATGCCCGCTAACAGGAACTACGATGATAGATCTGCAATGACAGGTGCTCTTTAAATGTAAGGACTTATTCTTGCTGGTATTTAGAATCTTTAATATTTTCAAACAAAATAAAGGTTTCCCATTTAGAATAATTAGCTGTCAGGCTATGTGCAGAAAGATCACAAGGTTTATAAGCTGCTTAGAATGTTTCACTTTCATTTTTACTGGTTGCCCTTCCTCCTCACACTTAGAGCCTAGTACAGATGCATTTCTCTTCAAATAATACAGTTTGTAATGTACATAGATTTGCAAAACAATGGGATAAATATTCCTGAACTTTGTTTTATCTGATGGTTACTGTAAAATTGTGTGAATGTTATTTCAGATGGCAGAGTTTGGATTCATTGAATGAGTTTACCAAAAATGTAAATATTGCAGAATATACAGCATCATGCTACATACCTAAGCTCCATTTCATGCTGAATAAACTAAATTATTAATGTATCTTAAATAGAAAACTATCTTTAGATAGATTTTTACTCCAAAAGCAATCAAAAAAAAAAAAAAAAAAAAAAAAAACACCACGATTTAACCACTTGACAACTGGGCACTTAAATCCCCTTCCTAACCAGACCAATTTTCAGCTTTCGGTGCTCTCACACTTTGAATGACAATTACTCAGTCATGCAACACTGTACCCATATGAAATTTTTGTCCTTTTTTCCCCCCACACAAATAGAGCTTTCTTTTGGTGGTATTTAATCACTGCTGGGTTTTTTTTATTTTTTGCGCTATAAATCAAAAAAGACTGAAAATTCGATAAAAAAATACATTTTTTGTTTTTCTTAAAATTTGTGGCAGAGCGTGGCAGAGCGTGGCAGAGCGTGGCAAATTATTGACATTGAGCAGCGCTGTGGGCACTAAACATCCAGCCCACAGACATCTCTCCCCCTCTCCCCTCGCACTGTACCGATCGGTACACAGAGGGGAGGGAGGAACCGGCGTCATGACGTGACACCGGTTTGTTTACAAGTGATTGATCCGTCATTTGACGGAACGATCACGTGGTAAACGGCCGCGATCAGCGGTTATTTACCGTGATGCGCCGGGGATGTTCCCGGGGGCGCACGGAAGCAACATTCTGGAATGACGTCCCATGGACGTCCACCCAGAATAAGCCGGCCGCGCTGTAGCCATCTTCCGGCTATGGCCCGGTCAGCAAGTGGTTAAACTAAAAAGAATTATCGATTATTATCCTTTGAAACCCGTTGTTGGCAAGCACAGAGGCAAGATGTTTCTTGTAGTTGGTGACACATCTCAGCAGAGATTTTGGCTGTCTCTTGGCAACTCGAAGTTTCAGCTCCCTCCATCAATTTTTTTATAGGATTAAGGTCTGGAGACTGCCTAGGCCACTCCATAACCTTAATGTGCTTTTTCTTGAGCCACCCCTTTGTTGCCTTAGCGGTATGTTTTGGGTCATTGTCATGCTGGAAGACCCATCCATAGTGTTCTGGCTGAGGGAAGAAGGTTCTCATCCAAGAATTTACAATACGTGGCCCCGTCCATTGGCCCCTCAATGCTGCAAATTTGGCCCGTACATTTAGCAGAGAAACAGCCCCAAAGCATCATGTTTCCACCTCCGTGCTTGACTGTAGGGATGGTGTTCTTAGGGTCATAATAGCATTTTTCTTCCTCCAAACACAGCGAGTCAAAGTAATGCCAAAGAGCTCAATTTTGGTCTCATCTGACCACAGCACTTTCTCCCAATCCTTCTCTATATCATTTAGATGTTTATTGGTATGTACTGTACACGTGACTTCTTGATGAGGGGGACTCACAGTGTTTGGAGGAAGAAAAATGCTGCCTATGACTCCAAGAACACCATCCTTACAGTCAAGCACAGAGGTGAAAACATGATGCTTTGGGGCGGTTTCTCTGCCAAAGGCACAGGCCGACTTTGCCGTATTGAGGGGCCAATGGATGGGGCCATATATTGAAAAATCTTGGATGAGAACCTTCTTCCCTCAGCCAGAACACTTTAGATGGGTCCTTCTGCATGACATTTAGCCAAAAGATACCAAGGCAACAAAGGATTGGCCCAAAAAGAAGCATATTAAGGTCATGGAGTGGCCTAGCCAGTCTCCAGATCTGAATACTATAGAAAATTTATGGAGGGAGCTGAAACTTCGAGTTGCCAAGAGACAGCCAAGAAACCTTAAAACAAAGTTCCACCCAAAAATAGAAGCTCCGCTGATCTGACTCCTCCACCCCTCTGGTGCCACATTTGGCACCTTTCAGGTGGAAGGGGGTACCTGTTTTTGACCACTTCCGAGAGATCGCGCAGCAGAGCAATCACTCAGAAGTTCAGCCCCCCTCCCCCCACCACCGGGCCATTCAGAAAATGCAGCATGAGTCGCGCATGCGCAGTAGGGAACCAGCTGTGAAGCAGCAATGCTTCACTGCCAGTTTCACTTACAAACGATGGCGGCAGCAGCACCTGAGAGCTGAAGGAAACATTAGCTAGGGTGCCGACATCGCTGGATTCCAGGAAAGCTAAGAGTCCGAATATTAAAAGTCTCCACCAAGTACCAAGTCATGTTTTGCTTGGGGAACAAATGCTTATTTTACACACTGAATTGCAACTAAATTTATAACATTTGTTTTTTTCTGAAATCTTGGTGGATATTCTGTAATTTAAAATACACCTATGATAAAAATTTCTAACTGTGCAAACTTACAAAATCTGCAGGGGATCAAATAATTATTTTCCCCACTGCATGTATCGACACCACTGATAAGTGGACAGGATCGCCCAGAGAGCCTATCCATTTAAAGTGTAGCTAAAGGCAGAAGAAATCCCTCTAAACTGAGGGAATCCCATTGTGTCATTAGGATCACCAGAACTAGGGTCCCTATTGGAAAACTTCCCTTTTATTACGGTTCTGATGTCAACCCAAAATTGGAGATTCTCTTAAGGCCTCATGCACGCTGGTTTATTGTAAATGCCACTCCTCCTGACAGGAGAAAACCAGCGTTAAAAACGTATCTAAGCTGTGTTTTTCAAACAAGTTTAGCAGTGTTTGGGGTTTGAGCATTTATTTCCTTGGCCACATTTTACTTCCTTGAATTCACTATGCCCTCTAAACTACAGACAAGAACTTGCAGACAAGAAGGTATCATGAGATAGCTAGTCTTTAGAAATTGAACAGCAGAGGAATAAGCTGCAAAACATGCAGGGAATCCAGAAGTTGTGGTAAGACAGCCAGTAGACAGGCAGAACTGAAGTGAAAAGGAGATTCTTCATCAAAATTTACTGGATTGTTACTTATTGAAAATATAACTATATATTTCCTTTAAATATAACTGTCCGATGTGTCAGAATTATATTAGTTTCCGGGGGGGGGGGCTGGCACCTCTAAACATATTTCTTTAAAGGAGAGTCAGCACAGAGAAGATCTGACTTTAAGAAATGGGGTGGGCACATGCTTAAACCTTTCGCTGCATTGTAATACTTGCGTCCATCCATTACAGCAACAGAAGTTACACTCACACTCAGCAGCTGGGAGTGTATGTAAATGCTGAATATCCTCTTTCTGGTGGTCACTTCCATGAGTGCTAATGTTAAATGTATATGCATGTTCCATACCTGGCCAATCACTATGGAAGCTGGAAAATCACTGTAAGACACCAGTACTACAGTGATTGCCGCTAGCTTCAAGGTCTAGCACCAAGCAGCATAGTAAAAATACAGAGGGTCACTCGCTCACCACCAGGCCAGAGAACATCAGCATTTTCTAAATGATCACAAAGCAATCTTATTGGACAAGGTAGAGGGGTGGGACAATGTTATGACTCACTGAGAAATGCAACATGTTCTCTGAATAACGCCCATGCAGAGTTAGCAACCAAAGCAGAAGGGCAGATGCTTGGCACGGGACCCAGAAGCCACAACCCACACTTTCCCTGCCCCCCCCCCCTCCCCCATCTCTGTCCATATACATATGTAAAATGTATGCATGAGGTGCTGCTACATGCGAGAACTATGACTGAACACCACACATAAAATATTCCCACACACAAAAGAGTGAGAGCAACAATTCTAGGGCCATCATTTGTGGCTAACTCTAAACTGATTACCTGTAAAAGACTTTAAAAAAAATGTTGCCTATGGACAATTTTAATTACCGAAATTAGTTGGTTTCATATGCAATTTTAAAGCTTGACATGTTTTGTTATCCATTTACTCACATAACCTCATCTTTTATATTTTACATAGCATATGCCACTATTTGGCGATCTCCATGCAACCCCCCTCACGATCTTAATCCAGCATTTCCACAATTCATCTAACAAGTGCAGAGCAGCTCTCCACAGCTGTAAAAAAAAAAAAAAAAAAAAAAAAAAAAAAACGCACACACACACACATCCGGTGTTCTGCCAAGAAAGGTCCCCCCGTCGGATAATGTCCACCCTGTACTGCACTGGCACCGCCGAAAGTCTCCGAACATGAACAGCTGTTGATCAGCTTTACACGATGCCTGCACAATAAAGACTACATTGTGCCGCACACTCCCGATGCTCATGCAACTCTGCAACGGACGTGTGTATTATTGAACTCTGCAAGGGGCGGATGCATACAGAAGAGGCCGCATGATAGGCAGAGCTTATACGATGGGGGTGGATTTCTCAAAGGGGCAGATGTATTATTAAGAAGCGTGTAAGGGGCGGATGCTTACAGAAGAGGCCATATTTTACAATGATGGGCAGAGCTCACAAGTTGGGGGTGGTTTTATCAATAAACTACAAGTTTTTGCGGGGCATTTACACAACTGAAGGGTGTATTTTGCATCCGCTCCTTGCAGAGTTAAATAATACACCCGCCCCTTGCAGAATTGCACGAGCATTGGGAGCATGTGGCACAATGTAGTCTTAATTGCGCAGGTGCCATGTACAGCTGATCAACAGCTGTTTATGTTCGGAGACTTTTGGCGGCTCCTTAGTCCTCTGTACTGCGCTGCGCCTGCGCAGTACAGGGCGGACATTATCTGACGGGAACCTCTCGGCAGAACACCGGCAAATGTTTATCAACACTGCTCAGCGCTGAGAGATAAAGAGAAACATTGTATCATTTGGATCTTTTATATCAAAAAGGGATGAACTTCTGTCTGCAAATAAGGGCAGTTAAACCACTTAAAGTGGGGGTCCACCTATCTTTTTTTTTTTTTTTTTTTTGAGTTCATTCACAAACTTTTCTTCTCAGCATTACATACTCACATATTGTGTGTAATATGTCCGCCTGTGTCAGATTTCGTCGGAAAGAATAACTTATATTATTCACTGCAGGCGGTTTCCATCTTCATTGTGGGCATTTGAAGCCCACAAGCATTTATTTCCTGGATGCGGTGAATGCTGTGCTCCCAGCATTCACCGCTCGTTCCCGCACATGCTCAGTGGCATCCTGGGAAGCCTGAGACTAGCTCCCAGGAGTCTGGGAGAGGCTAGAAATACGCCTACTCCCACAGGATGAGAACCAGGAAATGCAAAGAAGAATAGAAAAATAAAAGGTAATTACGGCGATTTAAATTTTTTTAAATGGCGTGTCAGCATCTAGGCAAGGAATAGAATACATACAGATATTGTTCAAAATTTGGGTGGAACCCCGCTTTAAAGACCAGGCCTTTTTCTGACACTTGTTGCATATATATATATATATATATATATATATATATATATATATATATATATATATATATATATATATATATGTGTGTGTGTGTATGTATATATTTAAACTGAAACAGTGAAATTTTTTAGCCAACTGTACACCATGTGATAGCTGAGGCCAACAGATAAGGTTGGCATGTAGAGGAATGGAGGTCATTGGAAAAGCTGTAGAGAATAGATGAAATTTTGAATTGCAGCCAGTCATACATGGTTCAGCTTTTTTCAATTCAGCCAGCAGGCTGAACCAATTCCCCCATCCACACTTTTGAGATGTATGGGGAAACCTCTCTGCCGCGTTATTGAAATCTGACAGCAGGGGGGACCGTCCGATTTTAGAGTACACAGACCAGCTCAGATCCCGCACAGAAAACTGCACATACCTTGCAGATTCCTGTGCAGAAAAAATGTGCACACAATACCAGTGCTGTGTAGTAAACAGGACACAGAACAGTTTTTTTTTTGTGCCCTTGACGAACGCGTGCAGAAAAACTGATGTCTCTGCACATGGTGTGTGAACAAGGCCTAAAGTACAAAAAGCAGACAGTAAGATGCATCTAGAATTTTCAGGAGGTGGACAATAATAGCAGAGGACAGGTGTACTTTACAATATACAGCACAGATGTAGTCGACCCTCCCCTCATTAGATGCAGACTAAGTTCTGGAATACTAGTCCTCAAAACAAGAGCCATTTTCCTGCCTGGTTCCATTGTGTAAAAAGTGCAAGAAGAAAGCAGGCCATCCACAGGTAAGGTGCCGGGAGACCTTTTTCCAGAAGTGAACCCAGTAAGTGAGCAGCTGAGAAGGGAGGGGGGAGGTTTAAGGAAACTTTCATAAGATGTTTTTGGAAGTTTCCTTACAATTTAAAGTGGTTCTAAAGCCCAAAGATTTCTACCTTGCATTCTATGCATTTAGGTAAAAAAAAAAACCTTGTGTCTTATACGTATGTACCCGAGCCTGATTTCAATCCAGCTTTATGCATAAGAGCAGCATCTCTCTCCCTCCTCACAGGGCAGATTGAAAAGGGGTTGTTGGTTGAGAAGCCAAAAGCACTGGCAGGGGATCCCAGAAAAGGAGGAACAGGGCTGGCCTGTGCAAAGACCATTGCAAAGAGCAGGTAAGCATGACGATTTGTGATTTTAGTTATAAAAAAAAAAAAACACCACACACCTATTACAAAACTTATGCAAGTTTTATAGAACATATGATGGAAAAGCTGTGTAGAAAAATGATCAGTAGATTGAAGTGTTCAAGGTCTATAAGCAGATAAAGTATGAATTGACTTTCCCTATATAAATCCAGCTTTCCTATTGCTCCGTTGAACATGGGGCCACCTCAACGTTTATATTGAAAAACAGATACTTAAATAAGAACCTGCCATGTTAGAAATATGGCAGGTGTTATTGCTCTTTTCTTGGGCTCCATTCACACCTATGCATTTGGAATTCTCCGAAGCCGTCGTCCAACAGAAGCTCCTGCTCCTTTTAGAGCGATAAGCTTTGTGCACTGCTATTTTCTCACAATTTATCACGGGAAAAAATAATAATAAATAAAACACTGCAATTGGGGTGTCATTAACAAGTAATGGCATCACAGTCGCG
Organism: Aquarana catesbeiana; assembly: GCF_042186555.1. Classification (NCBI taxonomy): domain Eukaryota; kingdom Metazoa; phylum Chordata; class Amphibia; order Anura; family Ranidae; genus Aquarana; species Aquarana catesbeiana. The sequence goes on along the minus strand of NC_133326.1, from coordinate 254,929,163 downwards.
TCCCGCATTCTGCCAGGATTCTGGAATCGCGGGCAGAATCGTGACGATTTTGCCCAAAATTACAAATGCCTAGTTGTGGATGGAGCCTGCAGACTCTGGGGCAGTCATCTTCATTTCACTACTTAACCACTTGCCGACCGCCTCACGCTGATATACGTCAGCAGAATGGCACGGGCAGGCAGAATCACGTACCCATACGTGATCTGCCTCCCGCGGGCGGACCACCCCCCCGGTGCCAGAGGCGGTCGGCTCGAGTTCGCGGGCGATGAGAGGCGAGGGGGAGGCCATCCATTGTTGGCCACCCCCTCCCGGTCGCTCCTTCCTGTGTCTCTGTAATGTAAACAGAGGCACAGGAAGTGATGTCATCCCTCCTCGAGACGGTCTTTTTGATCCGGCGCCGAGGAGAGAAGACATCCAAGTAAGTGCACCAACACTACACTTCCAGTAGAACATGCCAGGCACACTTTTCACCCCCCTTCACCCCCCTGTACCCCCTGTCACACTGACACCAATAGCAGTTTTTTTTTTTTTGCATTGGTGTCAGTTTGTGACAGTTATAAGTGTTAGGGCAGTTAGGTTAGCCCCCTTTAGGTCTGGGGTACCCCCCTAACCCCCCCTAATAAAAGTTAACCCCTTGATCACCCCCCGTCGCCAGTGTCGCTAAGCGATCGTTTTTCTGATCGCTGTATTAGTGACACAGGTGACGCTAGTTAGGGAGGTAAGTATATAGGTTGGCTGTCAGTGTTTTATAGCGACAGGGACCCCCATATACTACCTACTAAAGGTTTTAACCCCCCGATTGCCCCTTCACCAGCGATCACCGTATAAGTGTTACGGGTGACGCTGGTTAGTTAGTTTTTTATAGTTTATTATAGTTTTAGGGCACCCGCCGTTTATCACCTTATAAAAGGTTTAACCCCCTAATTGCCCGGCGGTGATATAAGTTACGTTTTTAGGATCAGATAAGGTCTGCGTCGCCCCAGGCAGCGTCAGGTTAGCGCCAGTACCGCTAAAACCCACGCAAGCAGCATACACCTCCCTTAGTGCTATAGTATCTGAACGGATCGATATCTGATCCGAACAGATCTATACTCCCCAGCAGTTTAGGGTTCCCATAAACGCAGTGTTAGCAGGATCAGCCCAGATACCTGCTAGCACCTGCATTTTGCTCCTCGGCCCAGCCCAGCCCAGCCCACCCAAGTGCAGTATCGATCGATCACTGACACTTACAAAACACTAAGCACACATAACTGCAGCGTTCGCAGAGTCAGGCCTGATCCCTGCGATCGCCAACAGTTTTTTGGTAGCGTTTTGAACCAGTCGCTAACAGTCAGGAGCTTTTTTGCCTGCGAGTCTCACTAGTGTACCCCTAAATTTACAGCCCAAAATGGCAAAATCGAAGGTACACTAGTGAAGAGGCCTACAGGTTTCTGAGCATGACAGATAGTGAAGAGGAAGTCACTCATCTGTCAGATTCAGGCTCAGAATACGATCCTGTAGAGGACAGCGGCTCCATGACAGATAGCTCTGACAACGGAGTTGTGGTCCATGCTAAGGTCAGGCGTACCAGACCCCAAACTTCTTCTGTCCTTGAAGTACAAGAACCGCAGGGCTCTCGTATGGAGCAGAGAAGTACTAGTGCCGCTATTCCTTCCGGTGAACTGGAAAGCACCAGCGGCCTAGTACACCCTGGTCGTACATCCAGCACTGCAGTATCACGTGGTGACGTGGCGAGTCCCATAAGTGCAGTTCAAGCTGGCGAGGTGGCAAGCACAAAGTAGTGTCCCGCTGCCACCAAGAAGACTAACACAGGCCCGTCGTGCCCATAGTGCCCTTCCTGCTGCATTCGCCAATCAGAATTGGGAACCCACCACTTCTGCAGCACCCGTACTTCCCCCTTTCACTGGCCAACCCGGAATTCAGGTGGAAACAGTTGACTTTACGCCACTGGATTTTTATTCGCTGTTTTTCACCGAAGATCTCTATAGATCTATTGTGGACCAAAGCGATTTGTACGCTGGTCAACACATCGCCACCATTCCCCAGTCCTCCCTTGCCAGAGATTGGAGACCAATTACGGTTTCCGAATTTAAGACCTTTCTGGGCCTTTCCCTCCTCATGGGCATAACTAAAAAGAGTGAGTTGCGGTCATATTGGTCCACTGACCCAATTCACCATATGCCCGTGTTCTCTGCCTCCATGACCAGGGCACGATACGAGCAGATTTTGCGGTTCATGCACTTCAACGACAATGAACTCTGTCGTCCTCGTGGAGACCCTGGATACGATCGGCTCTACAAAATTCGGCCCCTCGTAAACCACTTCAACCAGCGTTTTGCAGACTTGTTTACTCCCCATCAAGTTGTCTGCGTTATTGAGTCCCTGATTACATTTTCTGGCCGCTTGTCATTCAAACAGTACCTTCCCAGCAAGCGTGCCAGATACGGGGTCAAGATGTATAAGCTCTGTGACAGGGCCACAGGCTATACATGTAGATTTATGGTTTACGAGGGCAAAGATAGTCACGTAGAGCCAACAAACTGCCCTGACTACATAGGAAGTGCTGGCAAGATAGTGTGGGACTTGGGGCCCCCCATATTCGGAAAGGGGTACCACTTGTACGTGGACAATTATTACACAAGCGTGCCACTTTTTAGTCACCTTTTTGATCAACAGATTGGAGCATGTGGCACCGTGCGACCTAATCGCCGGAGCTTTCCCCAGCGGCTTGTAGATTCCCGTCTTAGGCTGGGGGAGAGAGCCTGCTTGCAGTGTAATAATTTGCTCGCTATGAAGTGGAGGGACAATAAGAATGTTTTCGTTCTTACCTCCCTTCATGCAGACACGACAACCCAAATTACTATGGCGACTGGTGTTGTGGAGAAACCCCTCTGTGTCCACGAATATAACCAAAATATGGGAGGGGTGGACCTCAACGACCAGTTGTTAGCGCCGTACCTAGTTGCCCGTAAGGCCAGACGCTGGTACAAAAAAGCGTCTGTTTATTTCAATTGGCTTTGCTGAATGCTCATGTGCTATACAGAGCTTCAGGGCGGACTGGATCCTTCCTTAAATTCCAGGAAGAGATCGTCAGAGCCCTTCTGTTTCCAGACGGTGCTCCACCTCACCTTTCCCAACCAAATGCAGTAAGCCGGCTGCATGAGAGGCATTTTCCTTATGTCCTCCAGAGTACCCCTACCCAACGAGCCCCCCAAAAAAGATGTTGTGTCTGCAGCAAGCGCGGATTTAGGCGTGACACCCGGTATTGTTGTCCCTCCTGTCCTGACAATCCTGGTCTATGCATTGGTGAATGTTTTGAACGCTACCATTCACTAGTTGAGTATTAGCGTAGGGTACAGCACTGCACAGACTAGGACACACTTTCACAGGGTCTCCCAAGATGCCATCGCATTTTGAGAGACCCAAACCTGGTACCAGTTAAAAAAGTTAAAGTTACTAAAAAAAAAAAAAAAAAAAAAAAATAATATATATAAAATAAAAAAACCAAAAAAATAGTTGTTGTTTTATTGTTCTCTCTCTATTCTCTCTCTATTGTTCTGCATTCTATACTGCAATGTTTTATTGTTATGTTTTTATCATGTTTGCTTTATAGGTATGCAATTTTTTTATACTTTGTTTTTTTATTGTTAACCACTTTTTTGTTCTCAGGTACGCCATTCAGCTGCAGAGCGGATTTATTTATCTTGACAGCAACAGCGTTTGCTCCCACGATACATAAAGCCGTGACTCCAGCGCTGTCGGAGGTGATTTCACCACCAGTTACATACTTCAGCATATATGCCGAAGCGTGGGGGCAGCAGTAGGTGGAGGAGCAATTTGCTCCTGCCTTTTGCGGGAGGATGCCCCCATGCTTCGGCATATATATATTTTAGGTAGGCACAGGTTGCGTTATGTGTTTTATTTTTTACTATTTTTTATGTATTTGCTTTGCAGGTATGGTAAGTATTACTGTTATACTGTAATGTTACTTTGTTTTTTGTTAACCATCATTTGCTTAGCAGGTACACCATTTAGTTGCAGCGCGGATTTATTTATCTTGACAGCAGCAGCGTTTGCTCCCAAGATATCTAAAGCCATGACTCCAGCGCTTTCGGAGGTGATTTCACCACCACAGTTACATACTTCAGCATATATGCCGAAGCGTGGGGGCAGCAGTGGGCGGAGGAGCGATTTGCTCCTAACTTTTGCAGGAGGATGCCCCCATGCTTCGGTGTGTATATATATATATATATATATATATATATATATATATATATATATATATATATATATATATATATATATATCTCATGTATGCCCATCATTAGAAGTGGGTGGATGAAGGGAGGTATTCTAATGGTGGGCATACCCACCGATCAATATCTTTTTTTTCGTTCAGCCCACAGGCTGCATGAAAAAAAAAGTTTACAATATATGCCCAACAAGGACCAGCAACGTACTGGTATGTTGCTGGACTTTGAGTGGTTATACCAGAATGATGCCTGCAGGTTTAGGTATCATCTTGGTATCATTCTTTTCAGCCAGCGGTCGGCTTTCATGTAAAAGCAATCCTAGTGGCTAATTAGCCTCCAGACTGCTTTTACAAGCAGTGGGAGGGAATGCCCCCCCCCCCCCACCCCACCGTCTTCCATGTTTTTCTCTGGCTCTCCTGTCCCAACAGGGAACCTGAGAATGCAGCCGGTGATTCGGCCAGCTGACCATAGAGCTGATCAGAGACCAGAATGGCTCCAAACATCTCTATGGCCTAAGAAACCGGAAGCTACGAGCATTTCATGACTTAGATTTCGCCAGATGTAAACAGCGCCATTGGGAAATTGGGAAAGCATTTTATCACACCGATCTTGGTGTGGTCAGATGCTTTGAGGGCAGAGGAGAGATCTAGGGTCTAATAGATCCCAATTTTTTCAAAAAAAGAGTACCTGTCACTACCTATTGCTATCATAGGGGATATTTACATTCCCTGAGATAACAATAAAAATGATTAAAAAAAAATAAAAATGAAAGGAACAGTTTAAAAATAAGATAAAAAAATCAAAAAAATAATAAAGGCGAACGCAAGCGTCGGTCTGGCGTCAAATGTAAACAGCAATTGCACCATGCATGTGAGGTATCACCGTGAAGGTCAGATCGAGGGCTGTAATTTTAGCAGTAGACCTCCTCTGTAAATCTAAAGTGGTAACCTGTAAAGGCTTTTAAAAATGTATTTAGTTTGTCGCCACTGCATGTTTGTGCGCAATTTTAAAGCATGTCATGTTTGGTATCCATGTACTCGGCCTAAGATCATCTTTTTTTTATTTCATCAAACATTTGGGCAATATAGTGTGTTTTAGTGCATTAAAATTTAAAAAAGTGTGTTTTTTCCCCAAAAAATGCGTTTGAAAAATCGCTGCGCAAATACTGTGTGAAAAAAAAAAAATGAACCACCCACCATTTTAATCTGTAGGGCATTTGCTTTAAAAAAATATATAATGTTTGGGGGTTCAAAGTAATTTTATTGCAAAAAAAAAAAATAATTTTTTCATGTAAACAAAAAGTGTCAGAAAGGGCTTTGTCTTCAAGTGGTTAGAAGAGTGGGTGATGTGTGACATAAGCTTCTAAATGTTGTGCATAAAATGCCAGGACAGTTCAAAACTCCCCCCCCAAATGACCCCATTTTGGAAAGTAGACACCCCAAGCTATTTGCTGAGAGGCATGTCGAGTCCATGGAATATTTTATATTGTGACACAAGTTGCGGCAAAAAGACAATTTTTTTTTTTTTTTTGCACAAAGTTGTCACTAAATGATATATCGCTCAAACATGCCATGGGAATATGTGAAATTACACCCCAAAATAAATTCTGTTGCTTCTCCTGAGTACGGGGATACCACATGTGAGACTTTTTGGGAGCCTAGCCGCGTAAGGGACCCCGAAAACCAAGCACCGCCTTCAGGCTTTCTAAGGGCGTAAATTTTTGATTTCACTCTTCACTGCCTATCACAGTTTCGGAGGCCATGGAATGCCCAGATGGCACAACACCCCTCCCCCCCCCCCCCCAATGACCCCATTTTGGAAAATAGACACCCAAAGCTATTTGCTGAGAGGTATAATGAGTATTTTGCAGACCTCACTTTTTGTCACAAACTTTTGAAAATTGAAAAAAGAAAAAAAAAAAATACATTTTTCTTGTCTTTCTTCATTTTCAAAAAAAAAACGAGAGCTGCAAAATACTCACCATGCCTCTCAGCAAATAGCTTGGGGTGTCTACTTTCCAAAATGGGGTCATTTTGGGGGGTTTTGTGCTATCTTGGCATTTTATGGCCTTCGAAACTGATAGGTAGTGAGGAGTGAAATTAAAAATTTACGCCCTTAGAAATCCTGAAGGCGGTGACTGGATTTCGGGGCCCCGTATGAAGCTAGGCTCCCAAAAAGTGCCACACATGTGGTATCCCCATACTCAGGAGAAGCAGCAGAATGTATTTTGGGGTGTAATTCCACATATGCCCATGGCATGTTTGAGCAATATCATTTAGTGATAACTTTGTGCAAAAAAAAAATTATGTCACTTTTCCGCAACTTGTGTCAAAATATAAAATATTCCATGGACTCAACATGCCTCTCAGCAAATAGCTTGGGGTGTCTACTTTCCAAAATGGGGTCATTTGGGGGGGGGGGGGGGGGGTTTGTGCCATCTGGGCATTTTATGGCCTTCAAAACTGTGATAGGTAGTGAGGAGTGAAATCACAACTTTACGCCCTTAGAAATCCTGAAGGCAGTGCTTGGTTTTCGGGGCTCCGTACGCAGCTAGGCTCCCAAAAACTCCCACACATGTGGTATCCCCGTACTCAGGAGAATCAGCAGAATGTATTTTGGGGTGCAATTCCACATACGCCCATGGCCTGTGTGAGCAATATATCATTTAGTGACAACTTTTTGTAAATTTTTTTTTTGTCATTATTCAATCACTTGGGACAAAAAAATTAAATATTCAATGGGCTCAACATGCCTCTCAGCAATTTCCTTGGAGTGTCTACTTTCCAAAATGGGGTCATTTGGGGGGGGGGGGGGTTTGTATTGCCCTGCCATTTTAGTACCTCAAGAAATGACATAGGCAGTCAAAAACTAAAAGCTGTGTAAATTCCAGAAAATGTACCCTAGTTTGTAGACGCTATAACTTTTGCGCAAACTAATAAATATACGCTTATTGACATTTTTTTTACCAAAGACATGTGGCCGAATACATTTTGGCCTAAATGTATGACTAAAATTGAGTTTACTGGATTTTTTATAACAAAAAGTAGAAAATATCTTTTTTTTTCAAAATTTTCAGTCTTTTTCCGTTTATAGCGCAGAAAATAAAAACGACAGAGGTGATCAAATACCATCAAAAGAAAGCTCTATTTGTGGGAAGAAAAGGACACAAATTTTGTTTGGGTACAGCATTGCATGACCGCGCAATTAGCAGTTAAAGCGACGCAGTGCCAAATTGTAAAAAGTGCTCTGGTCAGGCAGGGGGTAAATCCTTCCGGGGGTGAAGTGGTTAAAGGGGTTGTAAACCCTCGTGTTTTTCCACCCAATGCATCCTATGCATTAAGGTGAAAAACCTGTCATGCAGCAGGTGTCACATAGCAGTGACACCTATACCGAAATCAGGAGATAGGGTCTCCTCCAGCCCCTCCCATTTTGCATTCGTCACCAGTCAGGTGACCTCTAGTTTCTGCCCCCCCAGCCATGCCGTGAACTGAATGGGCAGCTGCAAAGAGGCTGAGTGGGTGGCCGCGGGCTCCAGGAACAGCCCAGCTGGGTGGCTGCAGAGAGGCTGGGAGAGCAGTGCGGGCTTCAGGAACAGCCCTGGATTCGGTGACCCCTGGCAAATCATCATTCGACCCCTGAGGGGGTCCCAACCCCCAGGTTGAAAACCATTGCTCTAAGCTAATGTTACCTGGTGCCGTCTCAGGAAATGCAGGAAGATGACCAAGCTGCTGTGTTACTGGGATAGACAGGGAAGTGGACAGGGTGGGATTTAATTTAAATCAGAATTTTTAAAGCGCAGTAAAAGTAAACAGTCATCTCTGTCCCGTAGCAGATTCTCCTCTGACCCGCTGTTGACTCACCGACCGTCCCATTCACTTAATGGGGCGGCTGGTGATGTGTCAGTGATGCAAGGTGAGGGACGTGGCGGCAGCAGCAAAGTGGATGCCCGCTAAATGGCGCTGCCATGATGGATCTGAAATGACAGGTGCTCTTTAACCACTTGTCACCCAGGCCAATTCTGACATTTCTCTCCTACATGTAAAAAGCATCTTTTTTTGCTAGAAAAATACATAGAACCCCCAAACATTATATATTTTTTTTTTAGCAGAGACCCTAGAGAATACAAATGGCAGTCATTGCAACTTTTTATCTCGCGCAGTATTCACGCAGCAATTCTTCAAACGCTTTTTTTGGAAAAAAAGGCCTTCATGCTATTAAAAAAAAAAAAAAAAAAAACAAACAGTAAAGTTAGCCCAATTTTTTTGCATAATTTGAAAAATGATCTTACGCCGAGTAAACAGATACCCAACATGTCACGCTTCAAATTTGCACACGCTTGTGGACTGGCGCCAAACTTTGATACTTAGAGATCCCCATAAGTAACGCTTTAAATTTTTTTACTGGTTACATGTTTTGAGTTACAGAGGAGGTCTAGGGCTAGAATTATTGCACTTGCTCCAACGTTTAAAAACAAACAATAACTTCCTTCAAAAAAAAAAAAAAAATGTCATTTTAAGAACGTTCGTTCAATTTTCTAATCGTTAGTGGGGTCAAATCGACGTTCATTTTCAACCACAGCGACGGGAACATTTGGAAATAATAGAAAACGTCTTGGTCAAAGGAACTTTCAGACAGTGTATGTGGTTTTCGTTCAGAAATTACATTAGTTTTAAAAACAGAATGTTAAAAAACAAGTGAAAAATTCAAACAACATTCTTTCATTCAGTGAATGTACAAAGATTGAATATTCTCGTCTGAAAATTGATCCGTGTGGCCAGCATAAGGCTCAGTACACACCTATGCAGTTTGCTTTTGATCTGTTTCTGCAGTGCTTTTTGCTGTGCGTTTTGATTTTTGAACACGTGATTTTGCTGCGATTTGCGTTTTTGCATTTTTTTTGGCCAATTTGTTGTTGGGCAGATTAAAAAACACAAATTGCTGCAAAAAATGCATTACATGCGTTTCTGCAGCTTCTCCATTGAAATATATTGAACCAAAAAAGCACCGTTTTGCGTTTAAAAAAAAAGTCCCCTGACCCTTTCCAAATACGCAGCGGCTGAAAAAAAGCATAGATGTGAACGTGTCCAATGGGAAACCATGTAAATGAACTGTAGTGCGTTTCTGCAAAAAGCACCAAAAAACACATAGATAAGAACCAGGTCTAAGACGTTTAGTAACATAATGGGGTTAGAAAACTAAAATTAGCCCTTTATAGTACAAAAAAGCAGATAATCACTATTTTTTTTACTGTAGAACTGTGAAAGTAATATTTACAGTAGCGATTTGCTCTTTTTGTACTATAAAGGGCTCATTTTAGTTTGTTTTTAACCCCATTATGTTAGTGGCCGATTAATCGATTATGGAAATAGTAACCGATTAATTTCATAAATCGATTAGTTGTCGATTAATCGATTAGTTGTTTCAGCCCTAGTTCGTCACTCTTAAAAACAATCAAGCAGCGAACAGCCAATACCATCATTCTTATGGTGTAGGGAATCGCCGCCACTAAAAGATGATATCTGAATGATACCTGTAGCTGCAGGCATCATTCAGATATCCCGCTCAAAGTCAAGGACGTCATATGACGGCCGGCGGGGCGGGAAGTAGTTAAATGTAAGGACTCATTCTTGCTGGTAGTTAGAATCTTTAAAGTGGTTGTAAAGGCAGAAGGTTTTTTTTTTATCTTAAGGCATTCTGTGCATTAAGATAAAGACTTCTGTGTGCAGCAGCCCCCCTAATATTACCTGAGGTCCCTCTCGGTCCAGCGATGTACACGAGTGTCTCAGCCATCTGAGTTGCTCCTTCCTGATTGGCCGAGACACAGCAGCGGTGCCATTGGCGTCAAAGTCAGCTAGCCAATCAGGAGAGAGAGGGGGCTGGGCCAGAATGGGTCATGTCTGAAAGGACACAGGGAGCTGTGACTCAGCTCGGGTGCCCCCATAGCAAGCTGTTTGCTGTGGGGGCACTGAACAGAACGGAGGGGCCAGGAGCACAGAAGAGGAGAGTTGAGGATCCAAGCTGCTCTGTGCAAATCCACTGCAACAGAGCAGGCAAGTATAACATGTTTATTATTTTAATAGGAATAAAAAAAATAGAATAGGCTGTCAGGTTAGTAAAACAGCGATATCAGAACCGATATAATCATACAGTTTACAGTTTGTAGTGTACATAGATTTGTAAAACAATGAGATTAAGGAATATTCCTGAACTTTGGTTCATCTCATGGTTATTGTGAAATTGTGTGAATGCATCAATTCAGTGCATGTTATCTCAGCTTGCAGATCTTGGATTCATTGATTACATTTTTGGTAAACTCAAATATTGCAGAATATACAGCCTCATGCTACATAACTAAGCTCCATTTCATGCTGAATAAACTAAATTATTAAAGCGTCTTAAACGATCTTTAGATTTTTACTCCAAAAGCATAAAAAAAAAAAAAAAAAAAAAAAGTTTTTTTTTTTTTTTTAAATCATTGATTTATATCTACCCTGGGAAGTGGAAGCATCTGTATAATTACCTTGTACACTGAAAAAAGTGCAAAGGCAATGGAATGGACTATACACAACAGACGTCTTATGTGACAATGCAATATCAACAACAGCAACATAGCCGGATGGAGAAAACTATCCCGGTAAAAAAATAAAAACAAAAATGTGCCCATTTGTGTCATACTTAAAGTGGTGTTCCGGCCGAAATTATACTTTTTAAATAAAAATACCCCTATAATACACAAGCTTAATGTATTCTAGTAAAGTTAGTCTGTAAACTAAGGTCTGTTTTGTTAGTTTATAGCAGTAGTTTGTTATTTTATAAACTTACAGCAGGCCGTGGCCATCTTAAGTCTGGGCATCTGAAGCCAGACTGTATTTCTTCCTGGATCTCATCCTTGCAGATCTCGCACATGCTCAGTGCAGCACAAGCAGTGTAATAGGTTTCAGGTCAGGTTTCCATAGCAACGGCAGTGTCAGAGGAAGTTGCCGCCCCTTCCCAAAAGGCATTGTAAACAGGAAATGATGCAATGGGCCGCGGCCAGGGAGGAGGAAGTGAAAAATGAATACAGCAGATATACAGTAAGTGCTGAGAAAAAAAATTTAAAAATATCCAATTCGTTTACAGTGGACAGTTTAGTGAGGGATGCTGAAGAGTTGTAAAAGTGGGTGGAACTCCACTTTAAAAAGGACCTATTCAGACTGCTGGTGTGCAAAACCGTGTTGAAGCAACCCACTCATTCAGAATGAACTGCCACGAAACTGCAATGCATTTTTTAATGGACATGAAAAATTATTATATATACACACACGCATCTCACAAGAGTACACCCCTCACATTTTTTGTAAATATATTATATCCTTTCATGTGACAACACTGAAGAAATTACACTTTGCTACAATGTAAAGTAGTGAGTGTACAGCTTGTATAACAGTGTAAATTTGTGTCCCCTTAAAATAACTCACACAGCTATTAATGTCTAAACCACTGGCAACAAAAGTGAGTACACCCCTAAGTGAAAATGTCCAAATTGGGCCCAATTAGCCATTTTCCCTCCCCGGTGTCATGTGACTCGTTGGTGTTACAAGGTCTCAGGTGTGAATGGGGAGCAGGTGTGTTAAATTTGGTATTATCGCTCTCACTCCCTCATACTGGTCACTGGAAGTTCAACATGGCAAAGAGCTCTCTGAGGATCTGAAAAAAAGAATTGTTGCTCTACATAAAGATGGCCTAGGCTATAAGAAGATTGCCAAGACCCTGAAACTGAGCTGCAGCACGGTGGCCAAGACCATACAGTGGTTTAACAGGACAGGTTCCACAATGGTTGACCAAAGAAGTTGAGTGCACATGCTCAGCATCATAACCAGAAGTTGTCTTTGGGAAATAGACATATATGGGCTAGCAGCATTGTTGCAGAGGTTGCAGAGGTTGAAGGGGTGGAGGGTTAGCCTGTCGGTGCTCCGACCATACGCAGCACACTGCATCAAATTGGTCTGCGTGGCTGTCGTCCCCGAAGGAAGCCTCTTCTAAAGATGCTGCACAAGAAAGCCGCCAAACAGTTTGCTGAAGCAGACTAAGGACATGGATTACTGAAACCATGTCCTGTGGGCTGATGAGACCAAGATAAACTTATTTGGTTCAGATAGTGTCAAGCGTGTGTGGCGGAAACCAGGTGAGTACAAAGACAAGTGTCTTGCCTACAGTGAAGCATGGTGGTGGGAGTGTTATGGTCTAGGGCTGCATGAGTGCTGCTGGTACTGGGGGGGCTACAGTTCATTGAAGGAACCATGAATGCCAACGTGTACTGTGACATACTGAAGCAGAGCATGATCCCCTCCCTTCAGAGACTGGGCAGCAGGGCAGTATTCCAACATGATAACGACCCCAAACACACCTCCAAGACGACCACTGCCTCGCTAAAGAAGCTGAGGGTAAAGGTGATGGACTGGCCAAGCATGTCTCCAAATCTAAACCCTATTGAGCATCTGTGGGGAATCCTCAAATGGAAGGTGGAGGAGCAAAAGGTCGCTAAAATCCACCAGCTCTGTGATGTCATCATGGAGGAGTGGAAGAGGACTCCAGTGGCAACCTGTGAAGCTCTGGTGAACTCCATGCCCAAGAGGGTTAAGGCAGTGCTGGAAAATAATGGAGGACACACAAAACATTGACACTTTGAGCCCAATTAGAACATTTTCACTTAGGGGTGTACTCACTTTTGTTGCCAGCGGTTTAGATATTAATGGCTGTGTGTGGAGTTATTTTGAGGGGACAGCAAATTTACACTGTTATACAAGCTGTACACTCACTACTTTACATTGTAGCAAAGTGTCATTTCTTCAGCACATTAAAAGAAAATATTAACAAAAATGTTAGGGGTGTACTCACTTTTGTGAGATACTGTTATATATACACACAAATATTGTCAAAAGTATTGGGACGCCTGCCTTTACACACAAATGAACTTTGATGGCATCCCAGTCTTCGTCTGTAGGGTTCAATATCAAGTTGGCCTACCCCTTGCTATAATGGCTTCAACTCTTCTGGGAAGGTTGTCCACAAGGTTTAGGAGCATGGTGTATGATAATGTTTGACCATTCTTCCAGAAGCGCATTTGTGAGGTTGGGCACTGACATGGACGAGAAGGCCTGGCTCACAGTCTCAGCTCCAATTCATCCCAAAGATGTTCTGGCGGATTGAGGTCAGGACTGTGCAGGCCAGTCAAGTTCCTCCACCCCAAACTTGCTCATCCATGTCTTTATGGACCTTGCTTTGTGCACTGGTGCACAGTCATGTTGGAACAGGAAAGGGCCATACCCAAACTGTTCCCACAAAGTTGGAAGCATGAAATTGTCTTGGTATACTGATGCCTTAAATGTTCCCTTCACTAGAGCCAGCTTCTGTAGAAGGGTCATGACTGAAAAAAATGTCTGCTGATCGGCTCCCAATCAGTGATTTTGGCCAATGGCTGAGAGCACTGACTGGAGTGTTCTGGCCGGGGGGAGGAGTGTCAGAACACTAGCACAGCAGGGGAGATCGCTGTACTAATATTAGAATGTTAATACAGCGGCTCTGATCTGAGCTGTCAGTTTTTTTCTGTTCAGCCTGCCGAGTTGAATGAAGAGAGACTAGTAGTGTGTACAGGGCTTATAATACTTTGTCTACATGTGACTCGCTTTAAAGGCGAAGTTCACCTTTTTTTCTAAATTTCAGCTCACCTATGTAACAATATAGCATTAATGTACTACTTTTGCAAAATAAAACAGCTTTCCATTAGTTCTACACAGGCTTACCTCACTCTTTATAGCCATTTAAAAACACTGCTCGATTACTTCTGCCTTACTTCCTGGACAGACTTTAGGTCATGACACAGGAAGGCGTTGACCAGCTGAGGGTAGATGATGCAGGTTGTGTGCCAATGAGATCAGCTGGTCAACTCCTTTGTGTGTTATGGCCTAAAGTCTGTCCAGGAAGTAAGGCAGAAGTAATTGAGTAGGGTTTTTTATACAGCTATGAAGAGTGTGAGGTAAGCCTGTGTAGAATTGAAAGTGGATTTTTGCAAAATAAGTACATTAATGCTACTTATTACATTGTTACATAGGGGAGCTAAAGTTTAGAAAGAAAAAAAAAAATGGTATACTTGGCCTTTAAAGTACATTTTCAAAAGTACTTTTCAAAAGGCGACAATGGCAGCATTAATGCTTCTGTTATGACATGTTTCCTTCAAGAGAGACTGTTTCTTTGAGACTTTAAATCGGAAAAAGGAGGGAATTACTACTCAACTTAAAACCAATCTTTAGAAAGTTTACAGCACCCAGTCAGCAACTATAGTGCACTAGATACAATTGTTTAAAAGAAAAATTATTTCACATACATGTGTGAAACTCAAATATAAAGTTACAACTGTAGGTAGTTCCAAAAAACTAAAACATTCTAAACATTTTTACAATACTAATTGAATTCACTGAGCAAATATCTAATGCAACAGGAGCCTGACTCAAGTGCTCAGCACCTCATGCATTATCTCCTATTGCTAACCTGCCCTTATTTGGCCAACACAGAGAGATACCAATCAGCAAGCTACAAAACATAACATTAACATACACAACACATTCATTTTGAGACAACTTGACTGCTAACATCTTTAAACAACTCTTCTTTGCATTGGAACCTAGAAAACCAATATATTACAGCATTAGGAAAACAAGCTGAGACGAGCTTGACAATTTTTTAGACCCTTGAACAGTGAAAACCCTCTTCAACTTTTCCCATAACAATTTACTGGCAGGTAGTCTGAATGAAAGTGCTTTGTAATGTAAAAGGGGGTTAATGTATACTGTAATAAGCCAGTTACAATTAACCAGTCACTTGTTTTACCATCTCAACATAATGCAATTGTTTTTTCTTTGCAAGTTAAAAGATAGCAAATATACTATAAAAATGTCATCAAGCAAAAAAAACATTTGTTAGAAAAAAAAAAAATACATGTGTAATAACTAACCATTAAACCACCTGTAAAGAGAAATGCTGCCCTAATTATAAAGGTTCATCAAAACACCAATGACCACACAAATTACAAACCACAAAATTCACTTGTGTCAAACATGTTAAGCAAACAAATGCAAATGAAACCAACAAGTTGGTAGCCAACTGCTGCCAATTTCTCTACTTCAATTTAACATTAGGTACTTATTTCTGGACTTGTTAAAACTATTATCACAACAGGGTGTCAAAGAACTAAGGAAAATAAAATGGGCAGATGAAATCACACCCCCCCCAACCAAAGCATTCAATTACATTACAAGGAAAAACTATTTGTAAACATACCACGCCTATGATGACATTTCTTAGAAGGGTTCACAGAATCTAAAGTGACAATGAACTGCTAAGCTGACTGTAAAAAATGTATGTAATGTGCCACAGGTTGTTTTTTATGCAGGTCATGCTATAACTAGTAGGATGTCACATTCATCTAGACTTGGATGAAAGGAAAAAAAAAGGCTTCAACGTTGCAAAACAAGCGGTTTCTATAGTTTAGTGTCAGAACATACCCCCTGCATTTACAGCCACAAAAGTATTGGTGGCAAAAAACTTTTCCAATTGATCTCTCAAGGTAGGAGCATCTAGTTCTAGCTGAGAACCCATCGGATCAATGTGCCACACACAAAGAAGTGCATTTCAATCGAGTATTGCAAGATATGATCACAATCTATTGAATGGATCTCAGTTTTCCCCATGCAATCTTAGGATTTGATTGATCAATCTGACACAAATTAATAAAAAAATGCATCTCAGAGCTGACGTTGTTAATAATTTTAGGCTCTGGCAGTTTGATTGATCTGATCTAAATCAGGTCTAACTCCATTGGAAGGGAAGAGTTAGGATCTTCTGTCATTTGTCTCTATTGGAAAGATTCACCCCTAAAGCAGCACAGTGGCTTAGTGGTTAGCACTTCTGCTTTGCAGAGCTAGGGTCCTTGGTTCAGGAAATCATCTGCATGAAGTTTCCTCACACATTTCAAAAGACATCCTGGTAGGTTAACTGGCTGAACTGAATGCAGCCTCACCTCCTCCTAAGTGGTCTGAATGCCCAAGGAGATATGCACTATACAAATCAAACTATTTGTAAGGGAGACCATTGTCACCAAATAAAAAAAAGCAGAGAAATCCAAAATTTGAGAGTTGTCTTTAGAACAAGAGGTAAAGTTACATCTTCAAATGGGGACACCTGTTCTGTAGATTAGGAGATTTCCTCTAAGGCTAGGTTGACAAAATCACGCTCTTCCCAGACATGCAGAGAAATGCACTACACTTTGAAGCACAGGGTGCCATTAATTCTTTTCCTGCGGGTAGAGCAGTCCATTGAAAAGAATGGGCAGCCCTGCACATAGCATGCATCAAGGCTTAATTAGTGTTACATCTCTGGGGCAGAGGTGAAGGGACATTTCCCCACTCAATCGATCACAGACATCAACCTGGCAGGAAATTCTCTACTTTATACAATAAAAATGCCATGACTATACATACACTCTACTCCAATGAACATGGAACTTCACATGCCAGATGTTGATCTGAGTTACCCTTGTGACTACAGATGCTATGTCCCCGATACTCATTAAAAAAAAGGAGGAAGACACTTGGATGAGAAGAGGCTGCAGGGACCAGTTCAGCAGCAGTGAGGAGCCTTGCTGGAGCAAAGAATCTGCTAGGTAAAACTGATCTTTCAAACCCCCTAGACAGAAACTGGCCTTTAAGCCTTGCAGCAGAGGTGCATTCCCTCAAAGAATTTTTATTTTTCCTGGTTCAGCTACAGGCTCATTTACACCTGCACTGTTCTCTGAAAAGTGATCCGCACAGAACGCTTTTCAGAGAGTAGTGCATGCTCAGCACAGCCACCTCCTGAATGCTTTGACAGCCAAATTATTTGAATGGGAATACAGCTCTGCAAGCCTACCATTTGGCATGCAATTGGGAACATTCCTATTGCGCACGTTCCTGTAGTAGGCTAGGAGTTAAGATGGTTGCTGCAGCAACAGCCTGCTAGGTAACATCATACTTAAATTGCATACAATACTAAAATATAGCCATTGACATAAAAAAAAAAAATATTATACATACATATATATACACACACACACACACACACACATATATTTTATATACACATGAAGTTTATTATACAGACAATATAAAACAAGAACAGTACATCTAATATGTCTACCATAAGGCCCCTTTCACGTATGTGGACCGTTCATTTTATCGGTTGAGTCGCGTTTTTTTCAAATAAAATAAATGGATGAAGTTTACTGTACATCAGTTGCTCATCAGTTTTTTACATCCACTACCAATGCAAAAACTGTCAGTTTACATCTTTTTTTAACGGAACAAAACTAGGGCTTTGATCCGTTTAAAAAAAGAAATAGAGCTAGAGATAGAGATATATATATAGATATATATATATATATATATATATATATATATATCTATATATATATCTCTCTATGTTGATGGATGTGATTGTAAACTGATGTAAATGGATGATCATCCATTTACATCCGTTCTTCTATAGAGATGCATTGATGTCAGCTTTGTCCATTTTTCATTTGCCAAGGGTTCACACATTGTTTACATCCCAATAATCCACATGGATGAATGTGTGAAGTCTTATGGTAGACATGTTGGATATATCTGTGCTTGTTATATATAGGATGTATAATAAACTTCATATTTCTATACAAACGTATGCAGTGCTCTAAATCAATACATGCCTAAAAAGCAAAGAGTCCCCATGGCTAGATTTCAGTATTTTATACAACATCATGAACGTACATATTACCAGCACCCCCCCATGGATCTTCAAAAACAATGCTTTATTCAAGATGATCACAGGAGATGCACAGGACCCAAAATGTTGAACTTTTCTACTGTAATCGGGCTCTCTGCCTCAAAAAAAAGAAGATTGAAATGTAATTTGGGTACAGTGTTGAATTACTGAGTAATCGTCATTCAAAGTGTGACAGCGCTGAAAACTGGCCTGGGCAGGAAGGGGGTAAAAGTATCCGGTGATGACATTTGGATGTCATTTGAAGATCCACGGGGTACTGACAATAAGAACATTGCAGAGTCCTAGTCACACCAAGGAATTGTGGTCAATGGCACCAATGCCCGCTAAATGCAATGGGGGAACAATTTTTGATCATTTGTGCTACACTGCAAAGCATGTACACAGCGTCATCTGACTACTTTGCAACTTAAAGAAGAAGGGGGGGGGGGTAAAATTGAGTTTCAACTCCCTACTTTTGCAGCCCCCCTGCATCTGACTTTGCAAACTAAGCCTTCCTATGACTATGCACTCCCAGGTAAGACAGGGTCTGTGTGTCCTGCAATGAGTAAGGCCCTGATTGGCCAGCCGGTGCAGGGTGACAGAGCCGTACCTGGTGCAGGGCGGTGAGTCCGTCCACATTGGCGTAGTTGATGTCAGCCCCCCGGTCCAGCAGCTTGAGCACCTCCTCGCTGTCCCCGCTTGAGCAGGCGGCCAGGAACACGGCCCCGTCATCGAACTTCACCTTGCTCTTCTTCCGCTTCACGACGTCCGGCTCCAAGTCGGTTTCCGAGCCTATCCAGCGCTTGAGCTGCTCGTTCCTCTTCTGCTTGGCGTCCGCCATCTTCATTCCCTCCCCCCCTCCCCCTCACAGCCCCGGGTGCTGCCCTCTCTTCTCCGAAGCTCTCCTCCGTTCCTCCCCGTGTGGCCTAGGCCTCTTCGGTCGCCTCAGAGGCTGTGTCTCGGCCTGCTCCCGGAGGGGGGGGCCCACACCCAACTTCTCTTCACTGTCACACAGACGTCTGCAGGCCCCGACCGGCTGCGCACACACGACGCGCGCCCGCGACGCTCATCTACATGTTCTCGCGAGATCGCGGAGCTTCGGGAGGTTGTGGACAGCGGTGTGGAAATGGCTCGCCGCCACCGCCTCTGGTTCTGGGAGGAGCCTTGTTGGGTCAGGGAAGGGCGCGATTGGCCGCGGCAGCCCTGACGTCATCTGTGCCTTGTTTGGAGCGAGGTGGATGAGTTGTTACTTGTAGTAAGTGGAGGCAGCGGCTTGTTGTCTGTGTGCTGGCTGGGCGGAGAGCCAGCTGATCCGTCCCGGGGAACACTTCGTCATTGCTTTCCCAGGCACACGGTGATTGCTCTGCTGGGAATCTGCGAAGAACGACCATAAAAAAAGAAAACTTTATATACAACATGTGATCAAACACTGTGTGATGACTACAGGACACCCGCACATGGAAAGCATCATTGGATGACGTATACACCATGGCTTTCCATAAAATACTAAGCTTTGTGTCATCCATTGTTGCCTAGCAGTGTTGTGAGTCTACATGCACCCCTCTTCTGTCTGCATGCACCCCTCTCCTGTCTGCATGCACCCCTCTCCTGTCTGCATGCACCCCTCTCCTATCTACCTGCACCCCTCTTCTATCTACCTGCACCCCTCTTCTGTCCTCTGCACCCCTCTCCTGTCCACCTGCACCCCTCTCCTGTCCACCTGCACCCCTCTCCTGTCCACCTGCACCCCTCTCCTGTCTACCTGCACCCCTCTCCTGTCTACCTGCACCCCTCTCCTGTCTACCTTCACCCCTCTCCTGTCTACCTGCACCTCTCTCCTGTCCCCTGTACCCCTCTTCTGTCTACATGCACCCCTCTCCTGTCCTCTGCATCCCTCTCCTGTCTACATACACCCCTCTCCTGTCTACCTGCACCCCTCTCCTGTCTACCTTCACCCCTCTCCTGTCTACCTGCACCTCTCTCCTGTCCCCTGTACCCCTCTTCTGTCTACATGCACCCCTCTCCTGTCCTCTGCATCCCTCTCCTGTCTACATACACCCCTCTCCTGTCTACGCGCACCCTTCTCCTGTCTGCATGCACCCCTCTACTGTCTGCTGCACCCCTGTCCTGTCCACACACGCCCCTGTCCTGTCCACACGCACCCCTCATGAGGGTGACAACGAAAGCCCAGGCCTGCACAATGTGTGTTGGGGGTCATGTACACATGAATAAATAAAGTGATTGTAAACTGTATACCCAGGGAAGTGATTGGCTTCAGGAGAAACACACAGAGATTAAACAAATCTGCCTACATAAGTTGTACCTGCTTATCTGCTGTCTTCTCTTCTCTACATCTCTTTGAAGCAGAGTTTCAACCAAAACGGAAGTTACACTTTAAAGCAGAACTTTACCCATAATAACTTGATAAAAAATAATGTTCTTTAGCAAAGAATATACATTCCGCATTATTAATTAATCTACCAAAATTAGTGTGTGCTGTAAATTACCTCCAGCATTGCTCCTGTTTCTTCTTACTGGAGGAAGGCATTTTCTGAAGCCCAGAGCCCCTGTGCAGCAGTAAATTATAAAGCGGGACTAAACCCATTGATTTAACAGTTTAAAAAAAACTGTTACATTCCTGGAATGCTGGGATTGCCAACTGTCACATTTGCTTGTTTCCTCAACCAAACTGTCAAACCATCAAATAGCCGGTGTCATAACTGATCATGTGTGCAGCACCATGGCAGTTGCAGATCAAACAGAAGCAGCTTAAAGTGGATGTAAACCCTCACATATGCTCAGTGAAGTGAACAGCCTCAGATGATACACAGAGATGAAACAAATCTCTCTACATAAGTTTTATATGTATATCTGCTGTCTGCAACTTTATACTTTCTGTAGAAAGTGCACATATAGTTAGAATTTGTTCTTCCTGTTTCAGCAGGGGGAGGGGAGTCTTGACATACACTGTGTGACAGCTGATTGGAGGAAAGGCACACCCCGCCCCTCCACATAGACAAAGGAAGGAAGGAATGTGCAGAGCTGTGCTGTAAATAGACCAGCTCTTTGCTAATCTATTTATAGCACCCACTAAACACAAATTTCAGGCTGGTTTTATCAGCAGAAAGACATGGGACTTAATGCTTTGGAGAGAGATAAGAAAACACTACAGATAGATGTTCTTAGGTTAAATGAGTGAATGAATCATGAATCAGGTTTACATCCACTTTAAGGGTGGTTGTAAAGGATAGGAGGGTTTAATTCTTCTTTTCAAGTGGAACTTTACCCATAGCAACTTGATAAAAAATAATGTTCTTTAGCAAGGAACATACATTCCACATAAATAATTATATTACTAAAATGAGTGTGTGCTGTAAATTGTCGCCAGCATTGCTCCTGCGTCTTCCTGCTGGAGGCTGACATTTTGTTGAAGCCAAGAGCCCTTGAACAGCAGTAAATCATAAAGAAGATCTAAACCCATCGATTTAACGGTTTCAAAAAACAGTTACATTTCTGGAATGACCTTAAGCTTTGACCTTGTCAAACCATCAAATGGCTGGTGTCATAACTGATCACATGTGCAGTATCATGGCAGTTGCAGGTCAAACAAGCAGCTTCCTGGCCGTAAAGGATGACAGAGCTTAATTCCACTTTAAGACTGGCAGCAGATCGGCCTCTACAAACTTGGCAGTGCCTAAAAAGGCCTAAAAATGTAGGGCAACTGGGCATGTGCAGAGAAGGGTGAGACAGTGTATTATTGGATTTTAAACAACATAGACACTTATTTTTAATGGGTACTCCGGTTTCCTCCCACACTCCAAAGACATGCTAGTAGGTTAATTGGCTCCTGTTTAAATTGGCCCTAGTATGTGTATGTATGAATGTGAGTTAGGGTCCTTAGATTGTGAGCTCCTTGAGGGTAGGGACTGATGTGAATGTACAATGTATATGTAAAGCACTGCGTAAATTGACAGCGCTATATAAGTACCTGAAATAAATACATGAAATGTTTTACATAGCTATACCTGCAAAAGGGGCAGCCTGAAGTGATCTAGCAGGACTTCATTTTCTGACTAATGTTCCACTTTAAGCACTCCTCAACCCCTCCCCTGCCACATCTGGAGCAGGTACTTAGTTTTGATCGATCCGAGGGGAAGTTCTCTCCCCCTCCCTCCCTGCAGTCTTCTGGGACACGTGACAGGTCCCAGAAGACTGCCGGACCATTCAGCAGGCGCAGTGCGCACCCAGCTGTGAGGCTGCAAGCTGTCACTGCCAGGTGCCCACAGTTGGAGAGGAGACAAGCAACGGTTGGGGTGACCACAATTTCTGAATGCTGTGACAGGTGGGTGTGTGTTTATTAAAAGTCAGCAGCTACACTTTTTGTAGCCACTGACTTTAAAAAAAAAAATGACTGGAGCTACGCTTTAAAGTGCAGAATTTTAAAGCTTGTCGGGGAGTTCAGAAAAAAGGGGGTGTAGAGCTTAAATTGTGCCCTGCAGAGCTCAGTGAGGAGAGCTGAGATCTGATTGGAGGGAAGGGACCCCCCCTCCACACAGCACACAGGAACAGAGTTGAGGCTGTCAATGAGCTGGAATTCCCTCCCGTCACCTTTTTTATTCTGTTGTCAGGAAAAATTGTCAGAAGTGAAACAGAGGAACAAAGCAGCAGACAGAATTAGCATGTAGTGCTCTTAACTGAGACAAGTACACACTACAGAGGGATAGGCTTTGTTTATATTTCATGTCTGAGGTTTGCAACCATCATTTTTTTTGCCATATGTGTCCCACTGGGGAGTCTTCCTTTCACTTTCTGTCTCATAGCCAAAACAGGAAAAGAAAGGAAATCCCTCCAAAGTAAAGAAATTCCTGGTTGTCACCAGCTCTGGCGACATTCCAAAATTTGGGATTTTTTGTACTCTCGGTAAAAACAGTGACCAGGACACATAGAGAGGGTGAATCTCCATAATGGGGGCACAGACAGCAATAAAAACTGACAGGTCTTCTATTTCTCTCGACCAATTAAAGTTATTCTAAACCTCTATTTTTTTGTTTTTTAAATATAACAAATGTGTCCTACTTATCTGCTCTATGCAATGGTTTCACACAGAACAGCCTTGATCCTTCTCTTTTTGGGTACCCCGCTGGTGCTCCTGGCTCCTCCCCCTGCCAGGTGGCCCCGCAGCAAGCTTTCTATGAAGCCCTCAATCCCGAACCCCGCTGCCTACATTCATAGACACAGACAGCAGGGCTTTGCCCCGTCCCCCACTCTATCGTAAGATTTTATTGACAGCAGCAGGAGCCAATGGCTTCCCCTGCTATCAGTCTGCCCTGTTAGGAGGGAGAAAGTGGAGAAAGCCACTGCTCTTATGCACAGCGCTGGATCGAGATCGAGGCTCAGGTTAGTTTAAAGGGGGAGGATCCTGTGGCACAGATTTTTCACCTTAACCACTTCAGCTCCGGAAGGTTTACCCCCTTCATGACCAGGCCCTTTATTGCGATACGGCCCTGCGTTATTTTAACTGACAATTGTGCAGTCATACGATGCTGCACACAAAGATGTCCTTTTTTCCCACAAATAGAGCTTTTTTTTTGTGGTATTTGATCACCTCTGCGTTTTTTATTTTTTGTGCTACTTGTATAAACGAAAAACGACAGACAATTAAAAAAAAAAAAAATAGGGAGTGCTTTCTAACTGTGTGGGGGATGCTTTAACTGTGGGAAGACAGAGATCCGTGTTCCTGCTTAGCAGAAACACAGGATCTCTGTCTTCCCTTGTCACAGAATGGCAATCTGCCTTGTTTACATAAGCAGATTGCTGTTCTGCCTCTCTGGGGAATGAATGGCAGATCCTGGCAGACATCAGGTCCGCGGGACCCCTCTGATTGGCTCCCGCTGTGTCCAATCACAGCAAGAGTTGGTCGGCGGTGGCGCGCATGCACGCTGCAGACAAGGAAGAGCGGAATCACGTACCTGTACTTGATTTTGTGCAGAAGAGCCGCTGCCCCGCAGTACATGTACGTGAGGCAGTTGGCAAGTGGTTAATGTAAAGCATGCATAAAGGTAAAAAATAACTTAAGGCTTTAGAACCACTTTAAAAATGTGTTTAATTATACTGTAAAGTGGCATTTCTGCCTAACCCTAACTATTCTTAAACATGTCCCCTCTCCCTCCTGCTACCTATCCTGCCTAAAAAGAAGCATATACTTACCTTTATTTAGCCTGCTCCAATGTGATCACATGATCTCGCAGCTTCATGAGAGAGAGGGGGAGCGACAACAATGACTGGGCTATGTGAGTCTATGGGTGTCTATGAGTGATGTCACCGCTCCCAGAATTCCCAGCCGATCTCAAGCTCTTCCTGACACAATGGAGCTAGAGATGCAGGATCATGTGTCTGAGCCGCAGTGGCCTGAAAAAGGTAAGTATATAGACCTTTTTACATAGGGTAGATAGCATAGGCAGCATGGGGAAGGGGACATTTTTTAATAATAGTTATGGTTAGGCAGGAATTCCACTTTAAAGTGATATCAAAGGCAATTTTTTTTCTGAAAATAAAAATGGCGTTATACTTACCAGCTCTGTAATGTACACTATGTTCTGCATTAAAATCCTACCCGTTTGCCAAATGTTTTTTTCTTACATAAAGTTTCCACTTTAATTCAGAGAATGCATTTAATGGTTGCAAACCCTTACATATACCCAGTTAAGTGACTAGCCTCAGGTGATACACAGAGATGAAACAAATCATCCTACATAAGTTGTACCTCTGTATCTGCAGTCTTTTCTTCTCTACATCTGTTCAAAGTCCAGAATGTATCAAGTTTGTCTGCGCTTTCAGAAAATGGGGTGGAGAGCTGAAATTATGCACTGTAGAGATCAGTGAGGAGAGCTGAGAGCTAATTGGAGGGATACTTAGTGCTCTTTATTGAGACAAGTACACACTATATAGGGATATGCTTTGTTCATATTTCATTTCTGAGGTTACATTTTCATAAATAGACAGAAGGATATGAGGCAGCCTACATCCACAGGAGCTCTGTAGTTAGTTTTCCATGATGTTTGGAACAACCTGCCAAGTACCAACCAAGTTCCTTCAAAAACTGTGTGCAAGTGTACCTAGAAGAATTGAAGGACTGATGCTGTTTTGAAGGCAAAGGATGGTCACACCAAATATTGATTTGATTTGGATTTCTCTTCTGTTCTTTTACTTTCCATTTTTTTTAACAATACATTTTTATTGAAAGTTATTAACTAACAATACAAATTATCATGTACTTTAATCATATGTATCCAACATCCAACAGAGTTACATTGATTTAAAAAGGTTTTGTGTAAGTATAAAATACTTGATAACCTGTACCAGTCTACACACGGCCCTACTTCCCGACAGAAAAAGTCAGATGGGAGCTTTTGGTCGGACATTCCGACCATGTGTATGCCCCATCGGACTTTTTATGTCTGCATTTCTGATGGACTCAATCTAAATCTTTCCGTCGGAAATGCCGACGGAGTTTAGCCCGTTGGCAAGTCTGGCCGCGTGTACGTGGCATAATGGGTTCAAACTGTAGGCATGGACAGGTCACCAAATTGACTAGATACTTGGGTTCAAAAGATGAAAACGAAAACAAAACTTGCAAATCAGATTGAAAGGGTAGGTCCAAGATGCTAGACTACATCAAAGATATGCACATAAGTGGCTTAACGGTACTTTAAAGTTACACTCTTTTAAGTAGTTGGATGCCCTAGGATGGGATAGCCAGGTATTCCATGTTTTTTTTAATGTGATGGTGGAGTAGTTTTTATAAGCAAGCATAAGGTCGTACTGAGCTTGAATATTTAGTCTGGCTATAGCTGTCGATAAATTGGGTGCGTCCCTGGATTTCCAGAGGCTGGTTATAGTGAGCCTTGCCGCTTGTATTGTATGGATTACTATTGTTCTAAATGTCCAAATTTAGGCCCCGTAAGGATATGGCCAGAGTAAGTTTGGTTAGCTTTCCTGTAAGGTCTGCTATAAATGAAGCTATTGAGTTCCAGAAGCTTTGCAAGTTTTTACAGCTCCATAATATGTGCAGAAGGTTACCTGTTTGTTCGTTACATCTCCAACATATGTCAGATGTAGAGGGATACATTTTTGCTAATTGATATGGGGTCATATATATATATGGAATATACAGGGCTTTTTTTCTCAGAGAAAACGTGCAGGAACTCACCCTCTCTGTCCAACTCTCCGCCTCAACCACGCCCAAACGCTGCCCAACCACACCTAAACCCCGCCCCAACCACATCCAAACCCCACCCCTTCCTTAGAGTGGAGAATTACAGCGGTGCCAAAAAATTGTAATGAGATAAGGCTTAGAACTGTGTATCACATAAGGCAAATTCCCCCAAATTCCTCCCAGCTCTCCTCTCATCACAAATCCCCTCAGCTCTCCTCTCATCACAAATCCCCCAGCTCCCCTCTCATCACAAATCCCCCCAGCTCTCCTCTCATCACAAATCCCCCAGCTCCCCTCTCATCACAAATCCCCCAGCTCTCCTCTCATCCCAAATCCCCCAGCTCTCCTCTCATCACAAATCCCCCAGCTCTCCTCTCATCACAAATCTCCCCCCAGCTCTCCTCTCATCACAAATCCTCTCCTAGCTCTCCTCTCATCACAAATCCCCTCCTAGCTCTCCTCTCATCACAAATCCCCCCAGGTCTCCTCTCATCACAAATCCCCTCCTAGCTCTCCTCTCATCGCAAATCCCCCCAGCTTCCCTCTCATCACAAATCCCCTCCTAGCTCTCCTCTCATCACAAATCCCCCCAGCTCCCCTCTCATCACAAATCCCCTCCTCGCTCTCTTCTCATCACAAATCCCCTCCTCGCTCTCCTCTCATTACAAATCCCCTCCTAGCTCTCCTCTCATCACAAATCCCCTCCTCGCTCTCCTCTCATTACAAATCCCCTCCTAGCTCTCCTCTCATTACAAATCCCCTCCTAGCTCTCCTCTCTGACCTCCCCCTCCTCCACACACACATACTTTCTCAGCTCCCCTCTCATCACAAATCCCCCCAGCTTTCCTCTCATCACAAATCCCCCAGCTCCCCTCTCATCACAAATCCCCCAGCTCTCCTCTCATCGCAAATCCCCCAGCTCTCCTCTCATCACAAATCCCCCAGCTCTCCTCTCATCACAAATCTCCCCCCAGCTCTCCTCTCATCACAAATCCTCTCCTAGCTCTCCTCTCATCACAAATCCCCTCCTAGCTCTCCTCTCATCACAAATCCCCCCAGGTCTCCTCTCATCACAAATCCCCTCCTAGCTCTCCTCTCATCGCAAATCCCCCCAGCTTCCCTCTCATCACAAATCCCCTCCTAGCTCTCCTCTCATCACAAATCCCCCCAGCTCCCCTCTCATCACAAATCCCCTCCTCGCTCTCCTCTCATCACAAATCCCCTCCTCGCTCTCCTCTCATCACAAATCCCCTCCTCGCTCTCCTCTCATTACAAATCCCCTCCTAGCTCTCCTCTCATCACAAATCCCCTCCTCGCTCTCCTCTCATTACATATCCCCTCCTAGCTCTCCTCTCATTACAAATCCCCTCCTAGCTCTCCTCTCATTACAAATCCCCTCCTAGCTCTCCTCTCTGACCTCCCCCTCCTCCACACACACATACTTTCTCAGCTCCCCTCTCATCACAAATACCCCCAGCTCTCCTCTCTGCTGATCCCCCTCCTCCACACACACATACTTTCTCAGCTCACCTTTCATCACAAGTTCCCCCAGCTCTCCTCTGTGTACAATGTTTTCCCCTCTGCTAAACACACACAAACTTTACCTCTCTCCACATATTCCAGCTCTCCCACACACTTTCACAGTGCACTCCTATCTGAATGAACTCAGTCTCTGCAAAATTTTCACAGTGACAGATCCCTCACCTCTTCTGCCATCACCGCTCTCCATGATATGTGCAGGCTTTTTTTTCTGCACAGTGCAGTGGACCGGAGAGCTCCCCCTACTGTAGCACAGAGCTGAGGAGGTGTTTCAGGGCTCCTCGGCTCCGTGCTACAAAGGCTGAGTAGCGGCGGCAGGCAGGGATGGAAGCTTCCTCCCAAAGCACTGCAGCAGCTGAAGGTTGGGATCGGAAGCACTAACCAGTGATCGAGGGCAGCAACCCTGATTGTGCAGAGCTAGCAACAAGAAGCCAGTAGAGGAAGTGCGCTGTGCAGAAAACTTCCTCTACTGGCTTCAGTATTAAATGACAGGCTGGAGAGGAGAGCAGTGGCGTAGCGTGGACTGTCAGCGCTTGGGGCAAGGCAAGTAATTTGCGCCCCCTAACCTGCGGACTTTTCGCACTCCCTGAGTCTCTTCCCTTCCTACAATACTACTGACCTACCTGATTCCTAAACTGACCTACCTGACCACTAATCTACCTGATTCCTATACTGACAACTACACTATCCTCTACACTGACCTACCTGATTCCTACATCGATCACTACACTACACACTACACTGACCACTACATACTGACCACTACACTACACACTGACCTACCTGATTCCTATACTGACCACTACACTATACTACTACTACACAACACACTACACTACCCACTACACTAAACAATACACTGACCACTACACACCACACTGACCTATTTCATTCCTATACCGACCCTTACACCAACCTACCTGATTCCTACATCGACCACTACACTACACACTGACCACTACACTGACCTACCTGATTCCTATACTGACCACTACACTATACAATCCACTACACTACACAATACACTACACACTGACCACTACACTACACTGACCACTACACTACACACTGACCACTACACTACACACCACACTGACCACTAAACTACACACTGACCACTACACACCAAACAGATCACTACACTACACACCACACCACACTAACCTACCTGATTCCTATATTGACCACTGCACAATACACTACTACACAAACTACACTATCCACTGACCACTACACAATACACTATACTATTACACAATACTCTATACACTACCCGCTACCCCCAGACCACTACTTAATACACTACATATTGACCACTACACAATACTCTACCCACAGACCAATACACTGACTACAGTCACACACACACAATATACTACCCACTACACACACACACACACACTATTAGAGGTCGACCGATATGGGTTTTTCTCTGGCCGATGGCGATATTTAGAAATCGGGGTGGCCGATGGCCGATATATAATGCCGATTTTTGCAGCCGATATGTAAGGCTGATTTTTTTTTTTTTGGCAGGTGGCACTGGCAGGCACTGACAAGTGGCACTGGATGGCACTGGCAGATGGCACTGGCAGGTGGCACTGACAGGTGGCACTGGTTGGCACTGGCAGGTGGCACTGGTTGGCACTGGCAGGTGGCACTGGCAGATGGCACTGATTGGCACTGGTTGACACTGGCAGGTGGAACTGGTTGGCATTGGCAGATGGCACTGGCAGGTGGCACTAGGTGGCAATGGCAGGTTTCACAGCCGATAGTGTAACTGTGTGAAACTGAATGCTTTCTGCAGCACCGCGGTGTGTGAAACTGTATGGAGAGAGAGAGAGAGGAGCTGACAGATTCAGCGTGATGTCGGAGGTGGGTGGGACCCGGGGTAGGCAGAACCCAGCAGCTATCCAGCCAATGATTGGGCTGTTTAAGAAAGGGGCGGGGCCACATACACGTAGCGGCCCGCCCAGATCCCATCCCATTGGCTGGTGTTGGATAGCTCGGTCCCGCCCACCCCGGGTCCCGCCCACCCCCGACATCCAACCTTCAATTTTGACAGCTCCTCTCTCTCTCTCCACACACTGCGGCGCTGCTCTGCCAACAGTGTGGAGAAGGGAGGAGGAACCCCACTATACACTACCCACAATACTATACATTACACTGACTCTCTCCCCAGACCATATCTACTCCCCCCGGGCCAGCATCAAAACTCTCGATTGAGTCTCTTATCTTTTTTTCTTTCATCTGCTCTGCCTCTGCGCCTCCGCCTGTCACACTGCCAGACTGCCTGCCCCAACGGGGACATGATCAGTGACCCGGAGAAGAGGAGGAGGAGGAGAGGAGGAGACAGCAGCCACAGCTCACTGCGAAGGCCAGCCCCACTCCGCCGCGATTGAGCACAGGTCAGCCCCACCTGCTGCACATGACCCTTTTCACCCAATCACAGGGCGCCGGCCTGAGACTTAACATGATAGCCGGTGTCTTGTCGAATTCAGTCCCCTATCATATAGTGTCCTCCCTGTACTGCGCAGGCGCAGTACGGAGGACAAAGGAGACGCCGAAAGTCTCCGAAGTTCAACAGCTGATCGTCAGCTGTACACGGCGCCTGCGCATTTATTCTTACCCTATGTCCAGGATCATTCCCCACTATCCAAGTGGACATAGAGTTAGAATAAATATTTGCCGAGCGCAGCGAGGCCGTGCCCGAAGCGTGGCGAGCGAAGCGAGCCCGCGAGGGGCCCTCTTACACTGCCATCGCTAACAGGTGCCCGAGCGCCGTGTACAGCTGATGGTCAGCTGATCACCTTCGGACATTTTCGGCATCTCCTGCTCCTCCGTACTGCGCAGGCGCAGCGCCTGCGCAGTACGAGGCGGACACTATTTGATACAAGGACACTATATGGCAGAACACCGGAGGTTCCGGAACGCAGTTCCAGTGAGTTCCGGCTGAAAAAAGCCCTGGGAATATATATATCTATATATATAGAATATATATATATAGATATAATATATATATATATATATATAGAATACCATGTATTCAGTATTTTTTTGTGCATTATCCCAGTGTTTGATACACGCAGAAGATTTACTGGATATATAATTGGCTTTTTTCCATTGGTCCCATGAGAATTCTTGAGCTAAGTCTTTCTCCCATTTAATCATGTGTGTGTTTTTAATATTATTTGGGTAATTAGTTAGTAGTTCATAGAAAAAAGGAAATTCCCTTTATTTTTTGGTTATTGTGTTGAGTAAGAAATTGCCACATTATTGAGGGGATTTCTATAGTATTATTGGGATTGAACTCTTTTAAACGGGTGTAGTTTGCATAAAATTATCATTTTATACTGCAAGGGTAGATTTACATAAAGATGATATCCTTCTTTGACCCTTTCATCAACATTTAGGCGTATTCTGCAATAATTAAATGTTCCTGTCAGTATAGACAGTATGGATTTATTTTTGATGACTTTAGTTTTGGAAAGTATGTGCTTCCAGGCTATTAATGTAGCTCTGATACTAAGCAAATTAGGTAGGTTAATCTTTGGAATTATAGAGTAAGCTATTGCCAGGGCGTATAAGGCATGTCTTTTGGTGGCTTCTTTTTCTATGTTTAACCATAGTTTGTCTTGTGTGGTAGAAAACCAAAATTTCATCTGATCCAAGGATATTAATAATACTTTCCATTTTTTAATCAATAAAAATAAGCTATTAACTCCTCTATTTCAGAAAGCATTCTTAATTTACAGCATTTTGCTTACACCTGCCTAAAACTTTTGCATACAGTAGCGATAGCGTCACTGTCATTGAGCCATCTCCTGAAAAGGGTGTCAAAGAGCCTGTGAAATCCCCTAGTACAAAACCAGAACCTCATTCACCTCTGTATATGGGAATTCAATAAAGCATTTACAACACTTTTCTGGCACCATGGCCCCTGTAAAATGGCAAGCACCAGATTCAGAGATCACTGCCACCATTTTGTTTTAAACATGTCTAGGGGACAGGAGTTCTAATCCTTATCCACTCTAAAATAGGTTGTCACCAGAACAAGTCACAGACAGCAGACTGTCTGTGTTCGGGGTCACTCACTCACACTTGCAGGCAGGGCTGTGGATAGAGGGGTACCACTGGCACTCCTGTACGGGGCCCAGCTGAGGGGTCCAGGCAGCTGAGTGAATCAGATGTGAGCAAGGGCAGGGAGGGTAATCTTCATGGCGGGGGGGGGGGGGGGACTACTGGAACCGATCCCATGAATGGCTTTCCCTGCAGAGCTTCTTCTCCTCTCCCTGCAGCCAGATGTCAGCTGCTGTAGAGAAAGCCATACAGGGGAATGGTTCCAATAATTACCCCCCCCCCCCCCCCCCCCGAGCACACTCCCTGTGCAGTGCAGCATACGTTCCCCCTGCTGCCCAGGCCCCCCTGTGTGCCCCTACCCTTGCAGTGCTGCTAACTTCCCTCCAGGGATTGGTTGCCGTTTATTCCGTGTACACGCGACCAGACTTTTTGTCGGATTGAACTCCGAAGGACTTTTCAGTGGAGTTCCGACGAAGTTTCAACGAAAGGGACTTGCCTACACATGATCACACCAAAGTCCGATCGTTTCAAACGTGATGATGTACGACCGGACTAGAATAAGGATGTTCATATAGCCAATAGCCAACAGCTGCCCTTGCGTCCTTTTTTGTCCGTTGGACTAGCATACAGACGAACCGATTTCAAGTCCATCGGAAAGATTTGAAACACGTTCTACTTCTAAAGTCTGACAGAATTTTCGTTAGAAAAGGACCGATGAAGCCCGCACAGGATCGAAATGTCCGGCGGATTCATAGTGTCGGACCAGTTTGGTCGAAAAGTCCGGTCGTGTGTACACGGAATAAGAAGTTTAGCCTGTGTTTTCCTTTCTATAAAAAAGGTTGATATTTAGGTAGGAAAGTATTATATCTCAAAGGCTGGAATAGTTTTATTTTTTCTCACACTTTATTTTAACTTAGTAATCCTACCATTACCACACTTCTTGTGCTTGGGTGACAACTATGCTGATCAGCGTCGTCGCCATAGAATAAGGAATGTATTAGGACTACATGGCACCTCCCTCTCTTCTCTGTAACAGGGGAGGTATTTTGCAGTACATGGAATAAAAATGTATTGTAATAGTTTACATACACTTTAAGGGGATTTCATTAATTTTCTTTAAAGTATGCCCTGTTTGGCATGCCCTCTCTATGATTGGCAAGGCCTTCAGAGTTCATTAGGTATAGACACCAGATCGCTTCTGGTGTCTATGAAACAAATCCAAGCTGCTATTAGGGCTGTGAGTTTGTTTACATGGCCATTTTTACATTCTGTACAGCTACTGCTAAACACCTTGTTGTAAAAAGCCTGTTTACAATAGCGCTAGATGAATGAGCCAACAGACCAGTAACTCAGTGACTCATCCCTTATGTGACAGCTCCATCCTAGGCTTGAGTCAGAGGAGGCAGCTGCCACGGACATAAATTAGCTGCGCTCTCTCCTAAAGTGAACCTGTGCCCAGGCTATGCATACTAAAGTATTTACATATCCTGAACAGGAAATAAAAGTACTTCAAAGGGGTAGTAAACTCTGTACTACCACTTGTACCTACAGGTAAGCCTATAATAACGCTTACCTGTAGGTACTGTGAATATCTCCTAAACTAGCACAGTTTAGGAGATATTCAGAGTGCATGCAGCCGATGACATCATCAGTGCATGCGCTCTGAAGGTCCAGCTTACAGTGCCAGATCTTTAGAGCCCGTGCCGGAAACATGAGCGGGAGTGACGTCATTGTGCCCCTGGCCACTCATGTAGCCAGAGGCCGTGAACCCGGAAGGAAGACTGGGGGAAGATGTCAGTCATCTCAGTGGTGACATCGCGGCACAGGAGGGCTTTGTTCTAAGGTAAGTTTCTTATAATGTGCTAGTATGCGATGCATACTAGCACATTATGACATTGCTTTACAGGAATTTATTTTATTTTTTTAAGCACCAGGGGTTTGCAACCGCTTTAAAACAAACCCTCATTCATCTCTGTATTTATAAATATTGGGGAGAAATTTGTTTTCAAAGTTCCGTGAAACTTCTATTTGAACAGAATCTTGGCAGCCTGTTAACATTCAGTGTAAGCAACCAGATGTTTCTAAGCTGGAATCCAACTGAGACTGTTTACAATTATGCAAAGCACATAAATTTGCCCCCTTTTTTGGGTGCACTGCAGTGTCACTAAAGTGGTTCTGAAGTCCAAAGTTTTTTTTTTTACTTTAATGCATTCTTTGCATTAAGGTAAAAAATGGAACAGTACTCGTCACTCCACTCCCAATTCCTCCTCTGGTTGGCAGGCTGCAGGCAGTGGGGCCTGTGCCCCTCGGTCACTTTAAAATGCCAGGTTTGACACACACTGGGCAAGCGCCTATTGTGCAGGGGGCCTAAGGGTTCATGCACATGGAAAGTTATAGGCATTTTTTATGCTTAGCGTAAATTTAATTGCACCTGGTGAGCTGGACTTGTAATGTAATGTCTAACATACAAATGAATGACTGTATACAGCCGTACTCTTGTAAACAGCCATGCTTCTTAGCATTGGTGTTTACCTACACATGCAATAAATGCAAAATTTTAAAACCTTATAAAATCTCACAGGGGACCTAGTGTGTGGATCATTTGGTCCCATTCTGATCTGTGCTACTATTGCTAAACTAGCATGGTCAGCATCTTGTCCTCCTCCCTCCACCGCTGTTTGACCACGCTGCCAGCAAGAAGACAAATATAGAATTAGGACTGAGTAACAGGCACATAGAGGAGAAGGAGTGGTAACAGCCAGGCAAAGAGAAGGAGTTGTGATGGACAGGCACAAAAAAGATTGGTGGTGACAGTGGATAGGGCCGGATACCCTATATACACAGACTCTAGGCTGGGTTTGCTCAGAGTAGACTGAATGTTGCTGGCTGGCTATACAGAGATACCAGGCAGGTAGGGGGCCTATTTTTTTCCTATAGGTGCAGACAAAGTAGACGTATAAATGGTCTGACTTCTTGTTCAATGCTGTTGGGGTGGTGATTTATCTTTTATAGTCATAGCAATACCTAACAGCTTGTATCATTGTGTATCACTGCCTTGCTGGCACTGAGTGGAGTGTCAGCCCATGGATGCAACTTCTGTGTCTGCTCTGACTCTTCACTCAGTGACAAACAATACAAGCTGCTAGCTGCTACTTTGATAGCAAAATATCAATCACCACTCACTGGGGAGATCATGAGGTTCAAACCCCTCTTGTCCTAACAAAGAATTCCTTGCACCCTTTGAAAATAATACAAGATGTTTTCTGAATGGAGGAGCTGCATATCGAGCGACCCACTGTGATCGCTGTGCTCTAGCTCCATCTCTAGCTTCAGCTGTCAGTTTCACATCTGGAACTTCAACAGAGACATCACTATCAGAGGCTGCATGTAGGTAACATTTTTCAAGAAAAAAGCAGCAGCTTCTAGTGGGGCACCCATTGTAAGTTGTACCCAGGGCCGGGATAAGGGATGGGCTGGAGGGGCGGCTGCCCAGGCCACGGTGGGGATTTGGGCAGTTGTGCTAAAAGGGATAATTTGGAGGGGGGGTTGTACTAGGTGGGTGAATTTCTGTTAGGAAAGGGGATTTGGGGGGATGAGCTGTGCTAGTTGGGATGATTAGGGGAATTTGTGCTAGAATGGGAAAAATTTGGGGGGAGGATTTGGAGGGGGGGGCGGATTTATGCTCAGAGGGAAAATTTGAGGGGTAGAGGATTTGTGCTAGGAGGGGGAATTTGAGAAGGGAGGCGGGATTTATACTGGAAAAGGAAACATTCCTGTTTGGGGAGAATTCTGGTTTGTAAAGGGATTTTATGTGGTAAGTGTGTTTTTTAATGCTCAGAGGGGAAATTTGAGGGGTAGAGGAATTGTGCTAGGAGGGGGAATTTGGGAAGGGAGGCGGGATTTATACTGTAAAAGGAAACATTCTTGTTTGGGGAGAATTCTGGTTTTCAAAGGGAATTTATGTGGTAAGTAAGTTTTTTTTTGGGGGGGGGGGTTACTGACACATTGGGGTTGATTTACTAAAGGCAAAAAGACTGTGCACTTTGGAAAGTGCAGTTGCACACTGCAAGAGCTGTTGCTCCAGAGCTTAGTAAATGAGCAGAAGCTCTGCTGGCTTTCATCAACCAATCATGTGCAAGCAAAAATGCTGTTTTTTTCCTTGCATGTGATTGGGTATTCTTTGCAAAGTGAAGCTTTACCTCATTGACTAAGCTGTGGAGCAGCTGCACTTGCAGAGTGTAATTGCACTTTCCAAGGTGCACAGTCTATTGGCCTTTAGTAAATCAACCCCATAATGCTCATACTTCTTTTTTTTGGGGTGGGGGTGCCATTTTGCATCCTTGCCCTGGGCTCTAGATGACCTTGTCCTGGCACTGGAGGTACCTTATTAGTACCTTGCCAATGCCCCAATAAAGCTTTCGCCCACACCTCAGCTTCAGGCCCCCTTCAGACGAATGTTTTTTCTGTTGTTTTTTTTTTTTTATACAGATCTAGATGGAACACAACACAATTTTATCTCTATGGGTGGGTGAATGTAAACCAATGTGTGTCCGTTTACATCTGCCCACATCCAAGTCCATTTAGGTCCACAAAAACAAACAGAAAATGAAGGGCAAACGATATGTATTGAATGAACATTGATGCAAACAGATGCACATCAGCCCACGTTTCCCCACCCATATAAATTGCATGGGTCTGTTTTTCCTCCATCATAGCTGGAAGAAAAATTGGAATGAACGCAGATATCACAGAAGTGACATCCGTTCCATCCTGATGTGACTCAGCACAAGATCTGTTTACAGATCCTTTGCTGACATGGAACAGAGGATGGCCGTGAGAAAGTGGCCCAATATGCTACACTCTTTGGTGGAATGAAATAGTTAATTTTATCTCCTACAGAAATGATTTTCATTATAAATCAAAGCAAGCTCCATGGCAACTATGAATCATTGTGAGCCAAGAACAAACATTCGTCATAAGTATTTTTCTGTTATATTTTTTTCCCCTAACAGATTCAAATGAAAGAGTAGTTTGATTTAAATGTCATGCAAAATATGCATATGTGTTCTCTGCTTAGCTAATAACATTTACCAGCGGGTACCTAATTGTAGATTGCATTGTATTCTGAACATTAGCAGGTTGAAACTGAGTCATTCATCTTTCGTAATTTCATTGGACAGCCTTGCAACTGTCAATGGCAGTGAATTCATTACCTCTGTCTTCTAAAGGCTGCATACAGTTGTGAGGTTTGTTTGTTGTCCCGCTCAGACAAAAAAGAAAAATAAGATACTGGGAAGCAAGGCTCAAGCAGGGGGGTAACCATAGATCATGGGACTCCATAGCAAAATTTTGATGCCCCCCCCCCCCCAAAAGGTAGGTGCAGGATAACTGTCATCGCAGTCAAGACATTGCTAAGGACCAAAGCTGTGGACAGGAGTGAACATTCTCTTTTAGCCACCATTCTTCAGCTAACCACTGTCTTAGTACTTACCACTACCTTACTTTAATTGCATGTCAGATATAAGGGCCTTAGTCTACCCTCTCATCTCTTCGACTGCCACAGCAAGCACGTGCTGAAAGAGTTGGTGTAGTAATAATAATAGCCATCACAACATTTTATATTATGATATAATTGTTAGTACTCCTGCACACAATTACTCTTTAATCCTAATACAAACTTTTTTTAAACTGTGGGCTTTTTTTTGAAGAACCACAAACAGCTACCATCTCAGTTTTTAGTGAAGGAGAACTTCTGGTATTTTTTATAACCTGAATAAGATTGCATTAGGCAAACTGGATGAGTTTCAGTGCTGGCCGGGATGACCATATGCTCTGAGGGCAATAAATCTACAGTACTAAAACATCTAAACAAGTTCTCCTTGTTGTACAGCCTGCAAAGGAGGATTGGGACTAGTGACCTCCTCATCTCCTGCTGTATGTCTGACATCAGCTCTTCATAATTGGAAATGTCACAGGGAATACACGGTCAGTGTCAACAGCAACCTCTGTAATCCTTAAAGTAGAGCTTCAGTCAGATTTTCAAAAAATGTAAAGTCAGCAGCTACAAAAACTGTAGCTGCTGACTTTTAATAAAAGGACACTTACCTGTCCAGGGATCCAGCGTTGTTCCCACCAGGGTCTGTTCTTTGCCAGCCTTCAGGTCCCCGGTCCCCTCCATGTTCACAGTGGGAAGCCGGCTGTGGCTCCTTGCAGCTTCACACTTGACTCCTCAATGCGCATGAGCAAACACCACTGCACTTCTGATTAGTCCTGCAGCCTCCTGGGACCTGTGACGTGTCACAGATGGTCACGGGCAAGAAAGGATCAGGCCAAACTTCTGTTGCGATTACCTGGGTACTCCCCCCCCAAACGAAAATCCAAATATGGTACGGGGGAGGAAGAAAAGCCAAGAAAAGCCAAGCTTCCTTTTTTGGGGTGAAGTTCTGCTTTAATAAAATGAGGGGTATGTGTTATTGTTTCATGCAAATAGATATTATATGCTCAATTTTCCTCAACAGCTTTCCTTATGGGGCCCCTCCTACCCCAGGCCCTATAGCAGCTGTGAGAACTGCTATGGCTGTTGTTATGCTACTGAGGACAAGCGCTAATAGATGCTAGCAAGAACATCTGCATTGCATCCATATTATCCAAACATATTAGGGGAGACCTTTCAGATCAGCCCTTTGGTAAATAGGTGATCACTTGTTCAGAAATTGACCAGCAACATAAAATGATAATCTTCCAGTTAATAGTACATTTCATTTTAGTGTGATGGGAAACTAGAGTACCACATCCCTAAATTCATACTGTATATGAAAACACCATCCTAGTATTGGGACTTTTAAGGTACCAAATCAAGACATAAGTCCAAATAATACAATATTACAATTGTATTTTATTTGATACACAATTAATTAAAAGTGTGCCTCAAAATCTACAACGATCTGCCTCTTGACTCACTCCACTACCTCCTAGGTTTCCTCTTTTGGGCATCTCTAGAAACTCCAAAAAGCTTGTAGTCTATATTTTAACAGCAGCTAGGAGACTTATTCCCCAACATTAAAGGTCTACTAAAGTTCCCTCGCATGCACAGCTCCTCTCTACTGTCACAGATGTACGAGCGTTGTACGAGCATTGGAACATCTAACTATATCGTGTGACTGTCTGGAAACTTTGAATAACATATAGGCCCCATGGGACCACTCCTCCTTTGGCTCGTTCTCCTGTATACTCTTCGATATCCTTGTTGTCACATCCCAAGACATGTAAACCGACCTTTTATTCAAGATTGATTGTACTATGGCAAAACTTACTCTACAATGATAGTGTATATACATAAACCTATGATTATGGAAAAAATCCCTCCACCTCTGAATGGACACCTTGTTGCAAATATTCTCACATACAGTAGGTCTAATTCACATAGGTATATACGTACAAATAAATGGCCACTGTCCCCACCTATTACTGGCCTTCGCAGAAATGAACACATGGAAGGGTGACGCATGTCAAACAAAAGCAAAACCAAAAAAAAAGTTTACATTAAAACAGGGATTTAGTTTTCACACTATTGCAAATACATGTGTAAGCTGCACCCCAGTATAATCTGCATTCCAAACTTTATAAAATTTTGAGAACTTCCACAATGGAAGCACATGCATAATAATGGATAGGTAGAGGGCAGGTAAGCCTGGAGGGAGCCCACCCCTCCTTAAAGGCACAGGTGCACACTGGACACAGAGCATAAAGCACAATGGCAGCAAAGGTGTCAAGTGCATCCCCTCACCAGTATTCCAACAGTATAAACAAATGGCTACTGCCCCCATCTATAACTGTCCTTGATGCATGTCAAAGAAAATTCCCAACTTACCAACCAGCCTGCAAACAACCGAATTATCCTGTCTAACGGTTTGTGTTAAAAACAGGGGTTTAGTTTGCACACATTTGCAAATACATGCAAAACCAATTCATGGAACCCCAGTATTATTTGCAGTCCCAACTCTATTAATTTTTTTAGAGCCTCCACAATAGAATCACATGACAGCTAAGGTGTCCAATGCATCCCCTCACCAATATTCCAACAGTACAAACCATGGTCACCTATATCTGGCCTTTGCAGCAAGGATCGCATGGAAGGGTGACGCATGTCAAACAAAGCCAAAAGAAAATTCCCAGCTTAACTCACCAACCAGTCTGCAAACAGCCAAATTATCCTAACTAACAGTTTGCGTTAAAAACAGGAGTTTAGTTTGCACACCTTTGCAAATGCATGCGGAAGCTGCAGAGCCACTTCATGGTACCCCAGTATGATAATACAAATACTAACTTCTATGTACCTACTGTATGTGATGTAGACCACGCAAATTAATGTAATGAATGTTACATATTTGGCACACTGCATCTAAGCATATTAGTATAGTCTTTGAGAATGTTTGTACATAGAGGTCGTTCAGAGGATGAGGGGATTTTCCCACAATCATAGGTTTCATAGGAAATCATAGGAAATTCACTTTTAAATCGTTGTGTTTTAAATAAAATTCCTTTGTAATATTTTATTATTTGGACTTATGTCCTAATTTGGCACCTTAAAAGTCCAAATACTATAATGTTATGAAATGTACAGTTAATTTAGAGTGTATCTCTAAGCAAAACTTTTTTTTGTTTTGGATAGAGTGTGGAATTTTAGACCTCCTTTTAGGTTTTTATTGCTGTCTGTGTCCCATTGAGGCGATTCCCCAATCCAACTATACTTGTGACCCTTGTCACCAAAAAAGAAATGGGAATCCAAGATTTTAGAGTTGTCCCTAGAAGAAGAGGAAAGGGAATTTCTTCTAATTGGGACAGGTTTGGGGACAACCATCTCACAGAGTAATTGCCCTCGCTTTCTGAGATTTCCTCAACATTTCTGTTGTATCTCTGGGGCAGGAAGTAATTGGAAGTTCCCCAAAGGCACACGGACAGCAATTCACATTGGTGTCCCAGCTCCAGTTAGGGACCTTCGCCTGGAGCTTCCTGAAGCAGTGCAAGATGCCTTGCAGAAGATCCATTCCAGAGGCAATCAGTACAAAGACTGACTGGTACTACAGAAAGCTTTACAGTACATAGAACACAGTGAGTAATAGCTACAAGGATCCTAAAGACTGCCTTTATCACTTTTGGGAGAGCTCATTACAGTTTCACTCAGAGTACACCTCTGCCAAGAGGTCCCCTGTGTACAGTTCTCTAACTTCTAAATTAAAGAAGGTGCCTACATCCTGAAGATGCAGACTAGTTGCAAGTGTCCTCCTTTAAACGTTTGCTACTTTTGGAGTATCCCAAGGCTCACACCATCCCACCCAAGTTAAGCCAGCAAATAAACTATAGAAAGACATGCTCAGCTTATTTACTGACTCCAGTAACTGTGAAATACCCGGTGCCTGGCTGCCATGTGCCTTACAAGGAATGAAACCTGGTATCAAACAACTGGCCCGGTTTGGGAACTGTGCTACAATAGTATAACTTCATGAAATCTTAAATTTCTAATTTGCTCCTCTTCAAAGTTCCATGTAATATTTATTTTGTATATTTAACTTAAAAGGAACCCAGGGAGTTCACTGTTTGTCATGCTCAGCTTCTGACTTTTTTTGGCCACTGACCTGGGACAAAGCACAGATCAAAAGTTTTGATGTGAAATTGTTCATGGTCATTGACTGAGAAAATATTTAAGTCAGTCATTTTAACACTTTTAGAAAGAAATATTTTCATGTGTAACCAGCCATAATTAGATTTATACAAAAACTTGTGCATACTTAATTACATTATTATTATTATTATTATTTAGGGTTGCTTTGAATATATTTACCTCATTAGCTTTGCATACTTATCTGCAGATGACCCTCAAGCTAAAAACTCCCTTAGGTGTGACAGTTGCTGCCCTTTCAATTGTTTGAACTCATGCTAAACACATTGTGGTTGATATGCGGTATTAAAAGAAAAGAGACTGTTCAGTTAGCAAAGTGAATGTTCACGGAGCTAAGTAAATAGGTTGAAGCAGTGTCCCCTTCAACAACGATTTCAAAAATCTTGTTTTGTTTTATTATTTCCCTTGCATTAATACGAATTCAAAGTAAACATATGTTCACCTTTTTTACAAGCATACACTTGAAATGAACATTTGCTTTGCTAAATGAACAGCCTCAACTTCTTTGGTAAATAAACCCTACTGATTTTAAGACAAAGAGCAATATAAAGAGAGAGTGATAACCCTTGGCAACCAATCATTTTTCATAATTCTGGCTGCTGAAAGATGCAGTTTAATGAATTTTGTGCTGAATTTTGTGCAATGTGTTAGTATTGTGTGGTTGTCTTGATGATTGAAAACGCCATAGGACTAGCTGAAAATACTTATGTACTTACTTGCAGTTATTGCTCTTCATGGAGTATAAGGGTCTATTCTGTATTACACCCACTCTTGTCTTGAGCTGCCAAATAGCTGTTCTCTGACAGATATAGTTAGAGAACCCAGCATAAATTATACTGTAAAGGTTTAGAAATGTCACAGAAATATGTTGCTTAGCTACAGACTGATGTAATGGATGTAGTGGAAATTTTTTATTTCGTGACACATTCACATTCAAATAGTTATAGCATGTGGAAAAGGAATGTACAATATACCGTAGATATTAGATATGTATGCTGCAGTGAAAGGAAAATAACACAGCTGAAACATTCGTTTTAGGACAGATCTATACAGGAAATTAGGGATGATGACTGTGGATATTATAGGGAAATTTAATTTTTTCCTATAATTTTATGTGTAATTCAGCTATGATTCTGCTTTAAAGAGTAACCTGAGACTTAGACATGTGGAAAGCCCCTCAATACATTCAGTATATTTGGCACAGGATAAACATAACATTTTAGGAAAGGCCAGGTGATGACAGTCTAAAGTATGGTTTGAAGATAAATGGGGACCAACAAATGTGTCTCCATGCAAACAATGATTAAAGTCCAAGAACTATCTGCAATATGCAGTAGGATTGTCAATCAAATATTACAGTGTCACCTCACATGTACTAACACTCTTGAAGCATGTACAAATATATATAGATTAAAAAACAGATGGCCATTTAAAAAAAAAGAACAAAAATGGGATTGAAAGTAGAGTTGCTGTCCATAGTGACCTATCATGTTTTATATTTTAATACAACAAGAATTCAAAATCATCACTATGAACAACAATTCCATATTTGTTATCATTTTCTTCTCTGCAGCTTTTTATACATATGTTCTACTGTCTACATTTCAGTGCTATATAATTTATTATATATTGAACTTTTAACATGTACCTGTAAATGGCTGAAGATTAGCTGACGGTTTTGCTTATTTTCACATAAAGTGAGACAAGAATCAGTGGTTATAAAATTTAAAGCGTCAAATGTGCCTTTGTGCATTGTAGAGAATTTAGGCAAAAGTTTCTTAACTTTTTTTTACTTTTTTGTTTTAATTTTATAGTAAAAAATAAACTTTAGGAGCTATTGATACACAGAAGCAACAATGTCAGTCTAGTTTAGACATACCTGCTATTTATCTTGTTTGCACCAGTGCCAATCTGAAAACAGCCATGTTTCCATTAATAGAGATAAAGGACAACTTCACTTTTAGTGATATATTTTAAAGTGGTATTAAAATCATTTTTTTTTAAATATTGCTAACAGGTAGAGTTTTTATGACAGAGGAGACTCTATCGCTCTTTTGTCATAAATGCTTTCCCCTGCCTGTCAGCTGTAATGTACACTAAGCTGCCCATGCATGTGCGGGAGTAATGTCATCATGGCTTGCCCATTCAAGTGGCAGGAGAGAAGACCAAACAAAGATGGAAACACCTGTGACCAGCAGCAGAGGTGACGGCTCAGCTCTGGGGGGCTGCGTTTGACAGGTAAGTCTGTCATAATGTGCTAATATGTACATTGGTGCATACTAGCACATTATGACATAAACCACCTGGGCGTCTGGTTAATTAAAAAAAAGTAGGGATTTAATAGCGCTTTAAATCTTTCCCTACCCACCTGAGTAGCAGTCACTAACTATGATCTTCACTATGTGGTCCTTTTCAATGTCTCAATGTACAGCATTTGTTAAAAAAAAAAAAGTCTGGGCCATGTCCAGCACCTTCTTCACTTAAAACTAAATTTTCTTTTTTTTAAGTTTTAGACACAGTGGGCAGTGTTGCCAACCATCTGTAAATTTACAGACAGTTTGTAAAAAGCAGGCATTTTTCTCTGATAGTAAATGTCCATGGACAGGAGAAAAGTGCCTGTAAAAAATACCCTTGTTGGCGACTCTGAACTGCGCATGCACAGTTCCAGAGCCAGCTGATTAAAGAGCTGCTGGGCTTGGCCTCAGATTGGGCAGCAGGACGGGTCCAGTTGAGCAC
Source organism: Aquarana catesbeiana (assembly GCF_042186555.1). NCBI lineage: Eukaryota > Metazoa > Chordata > Amphibia > Anura > Ranidae > Aquarana > Aquarana catesbeiana. The sequence goes on along the minus strand of NC_133326.1, from coordinate 254,884,852 downwards.
CAGCCCAGTGACATTATGGTGCTCATTGGGTGTGGCTTACATTCTAATGATAAAAGTGATAAAGATAGACCCGCGCCGTGGAGAAAATTGCAAATAAATTATAGAATAAATACAAAGTGTACATATACGTGTGCGTTTACACACTCACCCACATGTACATGTGTAATAGGACTGCCGCTGTAGTGTGAGGTGAGTACCCCAATAAATTACAACAGAAAATATATACTCAGCGCTACCTCTCTCAATCATAAATGTGCATATACTCGCATCAAATATGTGTCATATGACAACATGTGTAACAAAGTGCCAATATAGTGCAAAAAAATGCATTCAATAAAGTTCAAAAATTAAAAAAAAATTGCAAAATAAGGTGCAAACAATAAAGTTCATCAAGTGTGAGGTGCAGGTCTGGTGACACGTTGATGTAAACTTGGTGACTTCCTGTGCTTCCCTCCTTGATCCCCACTCACCAGATAAAGATGATAAATATGCCTGTGTATATCAAGATGGTGTCTCCTGGGGGCGTGGCCTGGCTATGGAGGAGTGAGGACGTGCTGAGCTCGAGCTCCGTCCGGTCCGCAGCTACATCAGCAGCTACAGGGGTGATTACCCCCCGATTTCCACCCAGGGCATGTCACAGCGGCGGCGGGCTTCATCCCAGCCTAAAAAAACTTACCCCCACAGCCAAGGATCGCTGGATTCCTTCCTTTTGGATACTCCCCGTCAGCAGAGGGGGAGATCCAAGATGGCGCCGGAACGAGCGGCCACGCTGCAGCAACAGGAGATTCAGCCTGCTCCTCCAGCATTGTCTCCTATCTCCTCTCCCAGGCTGGTAAGCGACACCATCCCCCCTGCATCCCCCCGCTCCACATCGCCACAAGACAGGGGCACAGACCTGGCAGATTTAACAGAGGACAAAGACATCAGACAGAACTTATGGTCTCTCCCTACTAAGGAGGACCTAGAGCGCTTCACCAGCAGGATTGAGAGGGCCTTTAGGCAAGAAATTGAGCAATTGCAAGCAGACACCACTGAACTGGGTCACAGGGTAGAGACTTTGGAGCAGAAATTTGATGATACTATACCCGCCATCTCCCAACTCAGAGAACAGACCGTAACCCATAGTCACCAAATTGAGGCCCTTTTGTGCCAATTAGATGACATGGAGAATCGCAGCAGGCGAGCGAATATTTGCATACGCGGCCTTCCAGAAGCCACTGCACCTAAAGATATTGTTCCCACGTTGCAGGGAGTGTTCCGAGAAATCCTGAGTCTGCCCCCGTTGGTGCCGATTGAGATAGACAGAGCTCACAGGGCACTTAGGCCCCCATCAGAGGACCCCGACAATCCCAGAGATGTGATTTGCAAGCTGCACAAATTTACACTAAAGGATCGCATAATGCAAAAGATGCGTAACAGACCAGTCTTTGACTTTGATGGAGCTCAGCTGTCCTTTTACCAGGATCTCTCGCGGCGCACCCTAATGCAGCGACGAGCCCTACGCCCACTCCTGACAGAAATCCAAGCAGCAGGCCTTACATACCGCTGGGGCTTCCCATTCAGCCTCCAGGCATCAAAAAATGGCCGTTGGGCTATATTACGCACGAAAGATGACCTCCCCTGCTTCTTGCACACCTTGGAGCTCAACCCTGTGGACTTCCCGGATTGGCGCACCACTCCGGACATCCCGAAACCCCAGCTACCTCAGCCTTGGATCCAGGCAGCAGGAGGCAGGCGTTCCCGTGGTCGCAACAGGCAGACAGAGGGCCCACGTCCGGGCACTTCTACAACCAGCGATTGAACAAGCTACTGCCACTCCTATTTCTTATTTCTTTTTCTAATCTCTGGACATACTCCCCTCTTCATCGTCGGTATCTTGGCCGGGACACTGGGCCCATTAGTTGCATTGCTTTAACAATATACCTCCTTCTGTAAGACGCTGCACATTGGGCTCTTTGCACTATTACCCAACTTTGAGATACATTATGCAACGTGATGGACTGAGGGGGTCTGCTGTTCAGCCCCCTGCCTGGCTGCCTTGTTTTTTTTTTGCACTTTTTGGGAGTTCGAGTTACATAATCTCCTTTTTGATTTTGTTGCCGTTTTTCGTTTTCCCTTTTTTGCACATTACTTATCCACCCTGTTTATATGCTGTAATGGACTGGACGGAGGGATGGGCCACTCGTCCCCTTGGTGGTTGCCCACGTACCCCACTTAGGCCTCACCTTACTAGGTGACAGTCCCTAAAGGGACTCCGAGTCTTCACCCGGGTGGTTTTCGGGTTGATACCCCCGTCCTGGGTGAACTCTGTAGTTTACCACGGTGCTTTACACCAGTCCTGTTAGATACGGTCCGGCCCCGGTGGTATTGTTGTTTTATTTTCCTCATGTCTCCCTCCTTCTTGCCCCCTCCCTCCCTACCCTCCCCGCCCTTCCTCCTACCCTTCTGTTAATTTCCCCCTTCCCCCCTCTCAACCCACCTCAAACTCCCTCTCTCCTTCCCCCTAATCTCCCCCCTTTGTATCACTTTGTGCTTTACATCGCTTTTGAAAGCTAACGTTTATTGTTTTAAACTTCAGGTTGCCTCTTGATCGACTGAGCCATGCGCAGAGGACCCAGAGGGGGTGAGACCAATCTGTTATCATCAAATTCAGGTACGCCGTCACTAAAGGTACTATCCTACAATGTCAGGGGGCTCTGCTCTCCATACAAGCGTAACAGGCTCTGGCTGGAGTTAAAGAGGCTGGGAGCCCAGGTGGTTTTCCTGCAGGAGACTCACTTCAGGCAACAGTCCCTCCCTAAGATACCCACACACCTCTATACCCAATGGTTCTTTAGCAACTCCCCGGTAGCTAAATCGCGTGGTACCGCCATCGCATTTCATAAATCATGCCCATTCCAACTCTCAGAGAGCCAGGTTGACTCACAGGGTAGATACGTCTTCGTGAAGGGGGTCTTGGCCAACACAAAATTTACGTTTGCGACTCTCTATGCACCTAATGCCCAACAACTGCCCTTTATTGATTCTGTGCTAGATAAGTTGAACAAATTCAGGGAGGGACACCTAATCCTTGGAGGGGACTTTAACGTAAGCCCAGACCCTCTCGTTGACACGTCCAGTGGCCGCCCCACCCACTCCCAAGCCTTCCTCAAGCATTTTTGTAAGTCACTGTACAATAACTTCCTTATGGACACATGGAGAGCTCTTCATGCGTCGGATAGGGATTACAGCTATTACTCGGGGGTGCATTGATCTTATGTGTGTGGACCATGACACCCTTGAGCTGTTGCAGTCAGCTGAAATACGCAATATCACTATTTCAGATCATGCCCCAGTGTGGGCCGTGTTGAGGGTTCCAGATGGAACACCGAGGGCTTGGTCTTGGAGGCTCAATGAAAACCTCCTGGATGACGCCTCTGTAGTAGCTAAGGTCTCTGAGACCATCACGCATTTTTTTACAGAGAATGTATCTGAGGATATGGCAGACGGAGTTGTGTGGGAAAGTCATAAGGCGGTACTCAGGGGAGAATTGATCTCTCTGGGTTCTAAACTCAAAAGGGAAAGACAGATGGACTTCAAGAGGGTACTGACAGCCTTACAAGAAGAAGAACTTAGACACAAACGTCAGGCAGATACTAAAGCCTGTGAAAGGTTGACTGAATTGAGGGAGCTGTTTTCCCGCCTCCTTGATCGTCGTGCACGTAAGCAACTACGCTACCTATCGCATAAATTCTACGAACAAGGCAATAAGTGTGGCAGAATGTTAGCTAGAGCGCTTCGGAAGCGTCGACTGATAACGCATGTTCACTCGTTTCGGTCCCCTGATGGCACGGCAACTTTACACTCCTCTGGGATTGCCTCCATCTTCAGAGATTACTATGCAGACTTATATCACCTAGATAAGGATACTTCCCACATAGGGCGGACAGCAAAACAGAAAGCTATTGACGACTACCTCGCCTCGGCCGGACTCCCCTCTTTGACACCTGAGCAGAAACTAGACCTTGACTCCCCCGTCTCCCCCCAAGAGATCATCACGACAGTGAAGGCCCTACCTAATGGGAGGAGCCCTGGCCCGGATGGATATTCCAAAGCGTATTATGTAAAATTTCTTCCCTTACTACAAAACCATATGTGTAGGTATTTTAACTCTTTAGCCACAAACCATCAGATCCCCCCTGAGGCATTGCTGGCCCACATTACTGTACTTCCGAAGGAGGGTAAGGACCCCACCCTCCCACAGAGCTATCGACCAATATCGCTACTCAATGTCGATATTAAAATTTTCACTAAGATTATGGCAAATCGACTTAAGCATGTTTTACCCTCCTTTATTCACCCCAATCAAACGGGATTCATCTCAGGTAGAGAAGCTAGGGATAATTCCATCCGGGCCATGCAGCTCATACAGTGGGCTTGTTCCCACAGGGATTACACCTCCTACCTCATTCTGTCCACAGATGCCGAAAAGGCTTTTGACAGAATAGATTGGTCATACCTTAAGGCGGTTCTAGAGGCTTGGGGACTAGGCCCTCATATGCTTAAATGGATCATGGCACTCTACACGACCCCCAGCGCGAAGGTCAAGGTAAACGGTCATCTGTCCCTGGGGTTCCCCATACGGAATGGCACGAGACAGGGGTGCCCCCTCTCTCCCCTTTTGCCCTGGCTATGGAGCCTTTGCTTAGAACAATACGGGCAAATACCGATATTAGAGGGGTGACGGTGGGGTCAACGGAACACAAACTATCGGCCTATGCCGACGACGTGCTCTTTCACTTGACCCAGCCTTTGGTGTCACTGCTAAACCTTATGAGGGAACTTAAAATTTTCGGTCACGTGTCAAATTTTAAAATAAACTTTTCGAAATCCGAAATTCTGCCCATTACCATTCCTGTAAAGATGGCCACCGACCTACAACAAGCTTTCCCATTTAGTTGGGCTAAAACATCTATTAAGTATTTGGGTATACAGCTTACAAATTGATTTGATACTATATACTCAGCTAATTTCCCTACCCTTTTGAGCATGGTGCGTAGAGACTTACAGAACTGGGCCAAGACCTCCTTCACATGGCTGGGTAAACTTAGCATACTCAAGATGAACATCCTCCCTAGAGTGCTTTTTTACTTACAGATGTTGCCCATCTCCATCCCTAGGGGCTTCTTTACACAGCTTCAAAGCCTAATGATTAATTTCATTTGGCATGGTAAAAAACCAAGGCTGGCTGCGTCTCTACTGCAGAAACCCAAAGAGTTGGGAGGCTTAGGCCTCCCAGATATACGGCGATATTACAGAGCCATTGCGATCCAACATATCCTTAACTGGCGTCACCATGGGGGTTCAAAATTGTGGCTCTCCTTGGAGAAGAGCTTAGCTGGCCGCGACCTGTCTTACGCACCCTGGCTACCCCGCGAATACAGGGGACTCTCACGAACGTCTTCCCCGTTAACTACTCACACCCTTCGGGTCTGGGACCGCACAAATGCTCTGTATGCTTTGGTGCCCTCGGGCTCCCCACTGGCACCGCTGGGGGGATTTAGGTGGTTCCCTCCTGGGGAGCAGAGGACCTTTTTCGGCGCTTGGGTTACCGACGGCAATTATAGTTGCGGCAAATTTATAGATAAGGGCAAGTTGATACCACTAGACACTTTACGGACTAGGCATGGCAGATTCCCCATGGATTGGTGGAGGCACCAGCAACTCCAACACTTCCTGGCGGCTGAAGGGGCCCCGATGAGAGGGCTAGACAATATCACCACACTAGAAAGACTTTTCATAGAAGAAGAACCAACTCCCCATCTGATTTCTGAGATATACAGGCTCCTGGGATCAGTATCCACTGTTAATAAGCCGGCATTTGTACGGGAGTGGGAACGAGACCTGAGGGTAGAGCAGGGGCGGACTGATAACTCATGGGGCCCCCGGGCAATAGGAGATTATGGGGCCCCCGGGCAATAGGAGATTATGGGGCCCCCAGGCAATCAGAGATTATGGGGACACACAGTATACACACACACAGTATACAATCACACAGTATACACATACCTGTACACACAGACAGATGTAAAAAAAACACAGAAACACAGATACTGTCCCTGGTTTTACTGAGGCTGGCAACCCTGATGGGGCCCCCTAGTGGCCCAGGGCCCTCGGGCAGTGCCCTAATCGTTCAATGGTCAGTCCGCCCCTGGGGTAGAGTTCACATCGGAACAATGTCTGCTCATGTACAAATTAGCACACTCCAGCTCCATAGAGTCTAGAACGCAGGAAACTAACTACAAGCTTCTAACTCGCTGGTATCGCGTACCAGCTGTCATTGCACATATTTACCCCTCGGTCTCTGACCGCTGCTGGCGGGGTCGCGGTCAGAAAGGCACCCTCCTTCATGTTTGGTGGGAATGCCCAGTAATCAAGCCTTTTTGGATGGAAATACAGACTGCCATTAAAAACGCCCTGCAGATTGAGATTCCGTTTTCCCCTATGCATTTCCTCTTGCACCTTCCTACCCTCCCTCTGAGTCATTACAAAAAAAGCGTCCTTCCTCATTTACTAAATGCCGCTAAAAGACTTATACCTCTCTACTGGAAACGTCCGCAGATCCCTACTTTAAAAGAATGGCTACAGAAAGTTGATGATATCAGGGAGGCGGAGGAGTGGGTGGCGAGGTGCAAAGATAGGAGTGAGTGTTTTGACAGTATTTGGGCCCAGTGGCGGAGATTCACTGTCGACGTCAACCCTGGGCCCCCTAGCTTAGATGTCGCACTGGTGGAGTTAGCGGAGCCCTCCCTAAAGCTAAGGAGGCCTGTGAATGGTGACGTACGTACCTGATTAATATGTCTCACTGCCCTGCTGGTAGCGCAATATGTGTGCTCTTCCTTCCTCTTAGCGTGGTTCACAAGGTCTATAGTTGAAGGTATAGATGAGGCGCTAGGCACTACTAGTGATTATAGGCATGTTTTTATGTCTACCTCTTTAAGTGTTACCATGATGCTATTGGTTTAGATGTATTGGACAGGGGTCCCGCCTGGTGGCTTATGGCCCCCCTCCTGAGGGACCCGCCCTACGGGCCTCTGAGGGCCTTGAGGCAGAATAGAGACCCCCCCCCGGTATTTGGATGGGGGGGCTGGAGAAGAGAGGTCAGGCTGAGGCCGTTATGGCGGGACACCCTTTATGACTTATTGTGAGTTTTTTATAATGTGATACGGTTTAGAGATAACCTAATCCCTCATCCCCCTTCCCTCCCTTTCCTCGCCCCTATGTTTTATAATTTGTCCTATAATTTGTTTTTGTCTAAACGTTTAGGTTTACACTGTGTAGTATACACTGTTATGTGGAAAGACCGATCATAGACTATGTGTTTGTATGTTCTTTATAAAATATAAAATAAAATAAAGATTACATAAAAAAAAAGATGGTGTCTCCTGTCCAGCAGATATGTAGATTGGTTGTGCGTCAGAAAATGGAATCTCCTCTCCTTCACCAGAGAGTGAAGATCCTACATAATTTACTTAGTCAATGAGTCAATGAGTTGAGGCCAAGTTTGGCAGTTGGCAGTGCTGCCTATCAGTGCCCACCAGTGATGCCCTTCAGTGCCCATCAGTACTGCCAATCAGTGCCCATCAGTGCCCAGTGATGCCTGTCAGTGCCTATCAGTGATGCCTGTCAGTGCCCATTAGTGCCTCCTCATCAGTGCCACCTATCAGTTTTATCTATCAGTGCCCATCAGTGGCGCCTATTAGTGCCTATCATTGCCACCTATCAGTGCCCATCAGTGCCACCTCTCAGTGCCCATCAGTGCCACCTATCAGTGGCGCCTATCAATACCCATCAGAGCTGCATATTAATGCCTCCTCATCGATGCCCATCAGTGCCACTTCATCAGTGCCCATCAGTGCAGCCTATCAGTTCCTGTCAGTGCAGCCTCATTAGCGCACATGAGTAGAGAACAAAAATTACTTATTTAAAAATGTTATAACAGAAACTAAGAAAAACATTTTTTTTTAAAAAATTTTCGGTCTTTTTCTGTTTGTTTAGCACAAAAAAACAAAAAAAGAGCCCAGTGGTGATTAAATACCACCAAAAGAAAGCTCTATCTATCTCCAAAAAATGGTTAAAATTTTTGTTTGGGTATAGTGTTGCATGACCGCGCAATTGTCATTAAAAATGCAAAAGCGCTGAAAACTGAAAATTGGCTTGGGCAGGAAGGGGTGAAAGTGGTCCTTTGTCTTGAGGTTTATTTGTGTCCTTGAGACTGTCAGTTGTGGCACAGTTATTAGTATTTTGTGGGTGCAAGGACTGTGGTATATGTGTGCAGTGTATACAACAGGTGCACATTCTGTTCAATCCCCATTTATGTCCCTCCCACTGGCCATTGTTTGCTACAAACATTTTTTCTGTTCTTTTACAGGGTAGTGTGTGCCCCGTGTCTTTCATAATCCTAGTCTTGCTCACATTTTTCCATGCTGTTTACTTTTTCATTGTAAAGCCAGGCAGTTTACATACAGAAGAAGAGGAGAGAACCCCCGATCACCTCACACCACAAGACCCACCAGTCATAGGAGTAAAGGCAGCCTCAACCTAGCTACATCCAGGCCATGCCCCCAATGCATTTCGCTCCACCCCTGGCACTTGAAGGTCAGGGGGTCTCTCCTCTACTGTATGTCTTGAGTGGGGATGGGTTCTCCCCAAGCCACCACCCGCATTTGCGAGCCATTGGATTTGGATATTGAAACTTGGAGTAGCACCCAAATTTCTTTTGATGCAGGCAGTTTACTTGTTATAAGTATCGTTAATGTTTTGATATTGTTTATACTGTTCAAAATCCAAATTCGTCTTTAGGAACATGTTATATGTTATACCTGTATTTAGGGTGAAACATGTTGCTAAGCACCCCAACCCTCAACCCTAATGATCAGCACACTTGTAGTCTTTTGACACTTCTTCCAGCTCTCTACCTGAAAAAGCTGGGGGAAGTAACTGCAGGAGTCTGACATTGCACCCAAAATGCACTGATCATGAGTGCAATGTTTAACAGACTCCTGTGGGAAAATATAATACATTTTGTTTATGCAAAAATATGAGCATTTATAATTTTTCCTTAAAGCTGAATTGAGCTTTTAAATATCACTTGATAATTTATCATAGGGGTTTCTGTCATATTTCAGGCTGTCAGTAAAAAATGTGCTCATCAGTAAATTTTTCATGTTTTGTCAGAAAAAAGTAATTGGGGATTGGAAACTCTGACAGTGGGGAAAGAACAGAACCTGAGTTTTTTTTTTCTTGCAGTCTGTGTCCTCAATGGGGAGATTTCCCCTTCTGTTGGGACAAGTGGTCAGGACAAGGAGTAAGTAGATGGCACCATAACACTTTTTTGGTAAAGTGGGGAAGGGTAAAAACTTCTGCTTTGTATCTTCCTATCGTAGTGACAGTTCCCCTCATTTCTTGTTCTTCCATCACAGGGACAAGAAAAGTGAAATCTCCTTAACACAGTAATGGACAGAAAAAAAAAAAAGTTGACAGAGCTTAGAACCCATTTTCATGAGTCTACCTAAAATAAAAATATGTTTTTTTTTGTTTAAATGGTATTTCATTTTTTGTTTTACTATTTCATTGGTAGAGTACACACTTACAAACATCTTGATGAGCAGAAACCGCATATGGAAATGATATTGCCCATAAAAAATGTTAATACAAATGTAGTTACCAACTGTGTTGGGTTATAAAAATTTATGTACTCCAATATTGTGTGATGAAGCATACTTCATAATTGCTCTGACTCAACAGTAGAGTCTGAATAGGTAAGAACTAATCTTTATTTACCACAGTTGAGGTAAAGAGAAAAATATGTAGAGCAGGGCATTTTTTTCAGCTTTCGATTTAAACAGTACACGTATGAGGCTGTGTGTTATAACAACTGAAACAACTGAAAATTTCCAAATACTTACCGTAATTTTCCTTTCCTGATGGACTCCATGGCAGCATACATATGGGTTAACCCCGCCTCCACTCCTCCCCTATAGGACCCCACTCCCATAAACCTTTGCTCTGAGCCAGAGGCCGCGTTCCGTAACTAGCCTCCTCAAGACACTGGGGGGTGGAACTCCTGCTGCCATGGAGTCCATCAGGAAAGGAGCAGCCGAGGACCTCCAATCTTGAAAATCAGGCTGTCAGATGCAACCGTGCTGGACATGGATGTAGAATTGCACCCAGTGACAGAAGGGATGGCCTGAGGAGAAGGCGCACTGGGTTCCGGAAGCTGAACTGTGCTAGCAAGAGGAACCCTGGCCTTATTGGCCAATAAAGCATCCCACTACCTCCACAACCTCTGTTCAGAGTCTTCGTAGAAACCCAAGGCTGACCAGGACTGGAAGAAATGCATAGGTCCTACTGCATTTCCAATGATCCATCAGGGCATCTGTGCCTGAAAACCTCCACATGTAGAGACCATTTGCTGTTGTCTAATTGGACTCTGGAAAGAAAGTCTGTTAGAATATTTTGGACTCTGGGGACATAAGCCACTGAGATGTAGGCTTGAATCTTCTGAGCCCAAGTCATAATTGGGTCCGCTTCCTGTAATAGAGAACGGGCTGTGACTCCCCTTTGTCTTTTAGCGTAGGAGACCGCCATGGTGTTGACTAACCTAAGAGCACCAATGCTCCTTTCATTATATGGTAAAAGGCCTGTAGGGTGCAGAAGGCTCCCTGTAGTTTCAGAATGTTCAACATAATCTGTGAAATTGACAGCCCTACCTGACTTGAGCTATCCCTGATAGGCAGCAAGCCCCCCCATTATGTATTGCTAGCATCGAACCTGATTGTGAACCAGGAAATGGGGCAATGGAATGGCAAATGAGCCAGTTTTTCCATTGCAGCCATCAGGGGACTCGCTCTCATGACTGAGGTTATGTACAGGCATAACCCACTTTTAAGTACACAATGGGGTTTATTTACTAAAGCTGGAAAGTGCAAAATCAGGCTCACTTCTGCATAGAAACCAATGAGCTTCTAACCCCAGCTTGTTCAATTAAGCTTTGGTAATAAAACCTGGAAACTAATTGGTTTCTATGCAGAAGTGAGCCTGATTTTGCACTTTCCAGCTTTAGTAAATAAACCCCATTGTGTACTTAAAAGTGGGGTATGCCTGTAGATGACCTGAATTCTGCTTCCTGGCTCCCACTGCTGGAGAAATCCCTTCCTGGAAGGGCCGCCTTCTCCAGCTTCCACTTGGCCCTCAGATCCGTAGGCACCATAGTGCCAATCAATTTAGACACTGAAAGGTGTGCAGGTGGGAAGAAGATAGGGCCGGGATTATTCTGTTCCAGCACATCGGGATCCAGAGTCAAGGCAATGGTTCTCTTGATTATATTGAACTGAGCCCCGCTGCAAACAAGAGACCGAGTGGGCTCCCGGTGACTCTTTTCCAGATTCAGCTGCTATACGAATTTGAGGTGCATTGAAAAGACCTGAGATCTGGGCTCCTGCAGCTGCCCTTTGTTTTGGGACAATAGGAGAAGGATATCCATGTGACTATCCAGGCGTATGCTCCTCCTTGTTTTGATAAAGACCATAACAACCAATAAGACCCTGAAAATACACAGGGTGATGTTAAAAGCCCGAATGACTGGAGATGGTTTTGACCTACAGCAAACTGAAGGAACTTGCAGAAGTCTTCTACAATGGGCACATGAAAGTAAGCATCTTAGGTCTATTCAAAACAAGCCAGTCACCTGGCTGGACTCCCTATGAGTCAGGGACAATGTTTCCACCTTGAACTTCTCCTTTGCTGAAAATGTCTCAGGTGCGCAAGGTATAAAACCGGGCTCCACAATGTGTTCCTCTTCATGATCATAAAGAGGGTCGAGTACCTGCCCTGAAATCTCTCGCATTCAGAGACTGGCAGGGCAGCACTTTGCAACACCAGTGACTTACATAAAGCATGAGTATATGCTTCCTTTATCTCAGAGTGAGAAAAAATCCATTGAAATGAATCAGAGATGAGGAGGACTTCTGATGGACCATGCATGTCCCGAAAAGACCACTTTGATGCCCCAATAGTCTGAGGCCCAAACTCAGTAGCTTTCTTGAATACCCGAGTTCACGCTTTTAGCATACTTCTGAGGGTAAATCTGGTATCCACACCAGCTCTCCCTAGAATCTCGACCTAGTCCGTAAAAACGTGCGACCCTCGCATGCTCCGAACTTTATTCTCTAGACTGTCATCTATCAGGCGCCGATCCTGAGGCAGGACCCCAACTTGTCAACTGTGACCAGGGTTGTGGTGCTATCCAGCTTGCCAAAGATGAAGCTCCCTCAAAGGGAATGCTATATTACGCCTGTTAGAGGCGGGATCAGCAGGCCCAGGCCCCAGCCATAGCACTCATTTGCTGTAACTGACGAGAGCATAACCTGCGTCACTATGCGGATTATGTCAATTGGAGCCTCACTATGGAAACCGACATTAGCTCTGGCTCCTGAACTACAGAGTTTCTGAAAACGCTCTTGAATACTGCATCCACATTCTCCATCCACATTTCCATCCTTTTCAACATGGTCACAAGAGCCCAGGCTGACTTTTGGGCTTTTCACTGCATCTTCCAAGAAGAAGCGACATGTTTGCTCAGAAGGGAGGTATATCTCGCGACCTTGCTCCACTCATCCAAAATGATGTCCCCTAGTTCCGTTAGGAATAGAGAAATAGAACACTCTCTCTAAGGATACGTCTCCGCTATTGCGACCCCAAAGTCGAATGATTTAGAGTTTGACTTTGGAGTGCGACCTTGATACGATTCTGAGTGCAGCCCAGAACCAACTTTACAGTCTCTGGATCAAAGCTACACCAAAAGTCGCACCAAAGTAGTGCAGGAACCCTTCCAGAGTCACTGCAACTATAGATTGGAACGGGTGCCTTTGAAATCAATGGGCTGTGACTCATCATGCGACCCTATGTGTCCAAAGTCGCATGCCAAGTCACACTAGAGGAAAACAGAGCCCAAGGTGCTTGCAGAACCTCCTCTTGCTTTGCAGGAGACTCTACAGGTTCTATTAATGTAAATGCACCCATCATTACCTTAACCCCAAGGCGTTACAAGGGTAAAGAGATTCATCTCTCTCTGCCCCACTGACTTCATAGATGGATGGCTTGGTTGGGACAGTTCCAGTTCTTCTTGATCATCCTAGTGGGAGAACACGTTGCAATGGCTGTTGAACTTTGCGTGTGGCTTGCATTACACTCTTTAGGGGATTCTTGCACCACGTGCCTCACCAGAGATTCCATTTGCTGGAGGTCATCATCCCCTTTTCCAACGGCCTGGGCTTAGCCTAGCTTACACAGTGACTTGCCCTCTGGGACCGGAGTCCCACATCCCCAGTAGGCTTCCTTCTTGGAGCAGCTGACATAGCGGTGGGTAAGGATGAGCTCCGGCGTGTTCGCAAGCTGCACGTGCCGAGCCCGCTAGGAAGTCGGCACTGCACAGCACTAATCACAAGCAGTGAGACATTTCCCGATGTGCGGCTGCAGAGATCGGGAAATGTCTCACTGCCTGTGATTAGCACAGCGCATTGCCGACTTCCTGGCGGGCCCGGCACGTGCAGCTTGCGAACATGCCGGAGCTCATCCTTAGCGGTGGGTACGTAAAGGAGGATTCATAGCTTCTACTATGAAGGCTGGGCCTTGACAGTGCCCTATGCCAAATACATTTGGAAGAGGAATGTTGTGACCTAATGAGGTCTTTATCATCTTGTGCCGTGTAATGTCAATCTGACCTAGGACAAAAAAAAAAAAAAGCCAAAATAGGATAGAAAGGAAATCGTTAAACTCAAAAAGAGTACCTAGGTTAGCAAGGAAAGGAAAGGGTTAAACTCACTCTCTCATAGTTGTTACACAAGGGCTGGCCACAAGGAGGGGTAGTTAAACATCCACAGTGTGAAACTGCACAGACAGACAGACAACCTGCACAGGTGATCAAATCATAGCAGAATCACACAGGCAGCATAAAAGGGTCATTAGTGCAGATGATCGTGATGATTGTACACAGCATTTAGAGAAACTGCTGCAAGCTCCCCACAGAGAAATCCCAATATCAACAGTACTGACTGCTGATTGAATTTCTCCACTGAAATGACGCCACCGCCACCCACAGCGCGCATGCACTGAGCCTCTGGGCAGGATTAACCCAGGGATACCCGGCAAGAAGAAAAGCAGAGGCTTGGCACACCAATGCGCTCCAGCTGCCATAGGCTGGAAGACACTAGAGCCAAGGAAGAAAACAGACAAACAGAAAAACGCACAAACTGCTGCCATGGAATATGTAATATAACAGTATACATCACTGCACATGGCATGAACACAGATCTGTGATTCAATCCTGCTTCCACGATCAAACCGGGCCACCCATTAATAGCTGGGCTATCTGACCATTGCGCCACTTGCCTGCCAATGACCAGGCTTCAGCTCTTCCAGCTCCTCTTCTGTTTGCCTACTCCATACCCTGCTAATAGCCAAGGTTTATCGGAGTATCCCAACCTGTCTTTCAGTGGTTGGCCGGTCTTGATCGCGGAGAGGAAAAACTTAGGTAGTCAAATAACCAAACCGGTCCTTAGGAGGAGGACAAAAAAGGAATGCGGCCTCTGGCTCAGACCAAAGATTTATGGGAGTGGGGTCCTATAGGGGAGGAGTGGAGGCGGGGTTAACCCATACGTATGCTGCCATGGAGTCAGTCAGGAAAATACATTTAACTCAATTTTTACATGCAAGACATGACGTTTTGGATCATTAGCCAGTATTAAAAATGCTCTAAAGAGCAAAATTGATTAGACCCTTCCAGCAGCCGCAGTTATACTGCGGCAGGACGGCACTGCTGCACGAGCTGTCATAGCTGTATGTCAGCTCTTTAAGATGCTGTAGCAGGGGGGCACCTGCGATCGTTCGTGACAGAGTGAGAACCGGGATCTGTGTGTGTACACACAAATCCCGGTTCTGTTGGGGGAGAGGAGGAAGATCGTGTGTTCCTACTAAGTAGGAACAACAATCTCTCCTCTAGTCAGCCACATTCCCCCCACAGTTAGAACACATGTAGGAAATACATTTAACCCCTTGAACGCACCCTAGTGTTAACCCCTTCCCTGCCAGTGACATTTATACAGTAATCAGTGGCTATTTGTAGCTCTGATCGCTGTATAAATGTCAGTGGTCCCAAAAAAGTGTCAAAAGTTTCTGGTGTGTCCGTTGCAATGTCACAGTCCCGATAATAATCGCAGATCACCGCCATGACTAGTAAAAAAAAAAATAAATAAAAAATGCCATAAAACTATCCCCTATTTTGTAGACGCTATAACTTTTGCGCAAACCAATCAATATACACTTATTGCAATTTTCTTAACCAAAAATATGTAGAAAAATACATATCGGCCTAAACTGATGAAGACATTTTTTGGGGGGATATTTATTATAGCCAAAAGTACAAAATATTGTTTGTTTTTCAAAATTTACGCTTTTTATGTTTATAGCGCAAAAAATAAAAAACGCAGAGGTGATCAAATACCACCAAAAGAAAGCTCTATCTGTGGGGAAAAAGGACATACATTTTGTTTTGGTACAATGTTGCATGACCGCGCAATTGTCAGTTAAAGCGATGCAGTGCTGTATAGCAAAAAATGGCCTGGTCAGGAAGGGGGTAAATTCTTCCGGGGCTGAAGTGGTTAGTAACCAAACAAATTTCATTTTTTTAGATCCCTAAGATAATTTTTTTCCATAACTACTGTTCTTTGCAATCCATATCTTTCAAACTTTTTTTCTGGTTGGATGGTTTACTTAAATATCTTTTAGGCCAGTGCATTATACACTATAAATTAAGTCAGTAAAAATCACTTAATATATAATAATTCAAAATGCTGTTAAAAACAATGGACCATTACATTTTAAATGTTAACTTAAAAGTGAATTGAATTTGAGGCAACTAGGATTTTCATGGTGCAGTATAGAATTAAGCTTCGTACACACGATTGGATTTTCTGCAGACAAAGCGTCAGACTTTTGACCGAAGGGCGTGTGCCGGGAACTTGTCTTGCATACAAACGGTACAAAATGGTCGGCCAACAAACACGAACGTAGTGACGTACTATGAGCCGATAAAGAGGAAGTTCAATTATCAGGTGCCACCCTTTGGGCTCCTTCTGCTAATTTCATGTTAGTAGAAGTTTGGTGAGTGTTGATTCGCGCTTTTCCTTTTGTGCTTTTCATTTTGCACTTTTCATTTCGCGATTTTCAGTTAGTTTCTGAACGGCCGTTCGTCATCCAGCCATGTTGCGGAATCGGAGAAGATAACATGTTATTATTGGGCTTGGAGTTATTGCTTTGACCCAAGTCCAGTCCAGGAACAGGAGGAGGAGGATTTCTTGAACCAAAAATTGGTTGCTTTATTAATCGTGACCAATTATGTCATATGCCTTTGCTGCGGGAGCTCCAGGAGAATAATTCGGATGATTTTCAAAATTTTCTCTGGATGACGGACCCCTGCCTCACAACAACTCTGTGACATTTCTTGAATGGCCCAGCCAGAGCCCTGACTTAAACCCAATGGAGCATCTCTGGAGAGACCTAAAAATGGCTGTCCACCAACGTTTACCATCCAACCTGACAGAACTGGAGCGGATCTGAAAGGAGGAATGGCAAAGGATCCCCAAATCCAGGTGTGAAAAACTTGTTGCATCTTACCCAAGAAGACTTGTGGCTGTATTAGATCAAAAGGGTGCTTCTACTAAATACTGAGCAAAGGGTCTGAATACTTCAGTTTTTCTTTTTTAATAAATCTGCAAAAATGTCAACAATTGTCAATATGGGGTGCTGTGTGTACATTAATGAGGAAAAAAATGAACTTAAATGATTTTAGCAAATCGCTGCAATATAACAAAGAGTGAAAAATTTAAGGGGGTCTGAATACTTTCCGTCCCCACTGTATGTTTACAAGGTTTTTTGGGCTACATCATCTCAGTCCAAAAATAAACTGCCAAACCGCCACAGGCTTTTTCTCTGCCTTTTAAACAGGATAGCACAATCCACATAGCACACGGGAATTTCATAATATGTATTTGGGGTTTGAGGCACACCACCGTCACTATCATTCTGTGCTCTATTACACTCTGTCCATGGATGGAGGTTAGAGGCACACCACAGTTGCCATTGTGCTGTGGTTAAGGCTCCATTCTACTCTACATGCATAGTCGTGGGTTTGAGACATATCACAGCCACTGCTAACTTATTTGGTTGTTTTTTTTTGTTTTTTTTCCTAGCCTTACTTTTTAACTATTCCCAACATGCATGGTGCTTTCATATCAACCACTAACTAGCTGAGAATAGCTCTCTGCAGGACACAACAGTTCCAAAAGGGCTCCACATGGGAAGTTGAATATAAACTATAATATAAGGGGAATATAAGGGGCCCATGGGCCCCTGCCAATAGGGGGCCCCCGCGGGCCCTGCCCGTTTCGAAAGCCGCCGAGAGCCGCCGAAAGCCGCTGAGAGCCGCCGAGAGCGGCTGAGAGCAGCCGAAAGCCGCCGAATGCCGCCGAGAGCGGCCGAAAGCCCCCGAGATACATCTGGTTCTGTATCTCGGCAGCGCTATTTTTGAACTGAAAGGATGCAATGACAAGGCAGCATTGACACTGGAACAAGGCTACACTGACAAGTCTGTAAGTGACACTGGGGCAAGGCTACACTGACACTGACAAGGCTGCAATGGCACTGACAAGGCTGCAGATGGACACTGATAAGGCTGCATTGATGGGCATTTAAATGTAAGTTTTTTTCTTTAAACTTCCCTCCTAAAAGTTTTTTCCTTAAAATTCCCTCCTAAACATGGGGTGCGTGTTATACCAGTATAGTATCCCCCACTTATACGCTTATACATTATCTACTTTTGTGAGTAGCCATTTAGCTGTTTTGTCTTGTCCAATTAAACAGAAGTTCTTTAATACTGCACTGAGTCTGGCGCACCTTGTCCTTTTCTATTTCTGTTTTACAGAGCTGTGCATATGTATAGAAGGGTAGGGCCCGAAAATGACTCAAGCCCAGGGGCCCCCACTACCCTAAGTCCTGCCCTGCAGATCAGCCATGCCCCCGAATGCCACCTTTAGGTAATCACAGTGGCTAGAGGGGGTTGTACACATGCTGTAGCAAAAACTGTACCTCCTATCACATTTGTATTCCTACTGCCACAAATGAATTGAATTAATTGACCAGTGATCACTTTCAATGCAGTTATTTAAATTATTATCACTTTTGGTCCCTATCTAATGCCATGGCTGTGAGGTTGGCACCCTACAATTACTTCTTTGCCTTTATTTTGAGGCCTTGTTTATAGTAGCGTCATGATAACCACTTTCAGCTAGTGTTATACCTGAACTTGACCTATGTACTTCTTATTTTATCACCACTATTCTAAACTGGTGTATGCTTATTCCCACTTATGACCAATTTACTGTACCTTTTGATTTGTCTAAACGTTAATACACAGATTTCACAAGAAAAAAAAAATGGCAAATGAAATAATTGGCCATTATTAAAGTGGTAGTAAACTCTTTTCGCCTATTTTATTTTTTTTTCAAATTATAGTTTATTCAAACACCAATAGGGGTACAGCTTCATCAGAGTAATGACAAGGCAAGCATATATATTACTCGGTGAGGTCGCAGCCTCCAATAGCTCAATCTCTTACTATTAATATAACAGTGCAGTCCATACAATCCAGAACAGTCAGAACTACGTACCACATAAGCCTTATCCGGTTTGAAATAAAAGTGAATGGGGCTAACCCCTCCATTTTCCGTTTTCATTACTGAAAAAAGAGAAAGTAAAGAAGAAGAGCAAAGAGATAGAAAAATAAAAGAGGAAAAAGTAAGAGAGAGTGCAGGGGGGAAATTAGGGAATAAGGAAGGAAGGGAGGGGGAAGACAGGGATTGGGTGGGAAAAGACTGTGACTAGGGGAGGATCATGGAGGAGGACCAGGCCCATAAAGGTAGCCAGGGCATACAATAACCACATCAAATCATCAAGGATTTCTGATAGACAATCTCCAATGGACTTATTCTATAAGAGGTCTACACTAGACTTACAAGTTCATACCCGGAAGTGACTGGCCTTCTTCTGAGTATATAAACATGTTCCATCTTGTCCAAGTTCTGGAGAATAGCTCATTTTGATGTCTAGCTGTCAGGATCAGATCCTCCATTTTTTTAATATCCTCTACCTTCCTGACCCACGCTCCCACTGAGGGGGGCTGTGTCGATTTCCACATCAAAGGAATACACGCCTTAGCTGCATCTAGCAAGTGACGTATCAGTGATTTTTTATATACTTTACTTGATGAGTGAGCCGCATGGAGCAGGAAGAAGGCCGGATCATTTGATATCTTTTCGCCTATTTTTAACCTACAGGTTTAGTTCCACTTTAAAGAACTTATAAATAGAGTATCGTTATGTTGCTTCCCTGTCCCTTTAAAATAGAGAAGACTATGAAAAGTGTACATTGTTTTAAAGAACATGACTCAAATAAAACAACATGCTGATGTTAAGACTCAATAAAGGTATCCATGTGTAGTTATTAAAACAGGCAGATGTCTTTCTGCCTCACTTGTCTCTGCTGCCTCCTGCTCACCTGGAGCACCACTGACTCACTTATAGTGATGGCTGGTTAGACATCTGCTTGTTCTTAAAACTCCAAGGACCTGTCAAAGTCAGTCAATGAATTAACCCTTGGGCTTCAATTACTAATGGAATAAAACCTTAAAGACAACTACAAGCAGATACACTGATCTGGCACATTATCAAATGTAAAAAAAAGAAATATTGCAGCTTATTAATCCTCACATGAGGTGACTTCATTTGTTGTCCTTTTTATTTTATTTCCCTTTATTTCCACATGTTGATTCGGCCAGTAACACACTTCTCATCCAAGAGTGGCTACTCTCACTACTCCACTTTATCTATGGAGGACCAACATAGCCACCCTTGGGCAGCAGTAGTGTCAGTCTTAGAAGAGGCTAGTGTTAGATGGACTTCTATTTTCAGCTGGACTTGAATAACAAAAACCTTACTCAAGCCAACAATTATTACAGTTACAGAAACAGTTTTTTTTTTCTTTTGGGATAAAGGTTTTAATTAAATGAATAACCTGACCACTGTAAGCCCATCTGTCAGTGGTAAATAGTTTGATTCAATCCTCTAATTACCACTTCTGCTGGACTTTGAGGGGAGTTTACTAAGACTGGAGCAGTCAGAATCAGGAACCGCCATGCATGGCAACAAATTAACTTCTAGCTTTCGTTTTCAAGGTTTATCTAAACAAGCTGAAACTAAAGGCTGTTTGGTTACTTTGCTCTAGATCTCTCTACTTCAATTTTAGTAAATTCCATAATTTTTTAAACAATAACAAGCTTCTTGACAGCATCAACAGGTAATAAAGCCATGTTATGGGGATTTTAATGTTATTCCAAGTAAAAAAGAAAATATAGTAGACATAAAAGAAAATATTTCTAATACGTTCTGTAACATTAAACAGTATCTAAACCCAAAAAACAAAATTATAATATATTGCAGCTTACAAATTATTAAATGTGGTGGGTGCATTCATTATTTTTTTGCTATTTTTCTGTATTTTTCACCTTCATTGTATGCATGAAGGTAAAAAACCTTCTGTGTTCAGCAGACCCCTGCCCTCTAATACTCACCTGAGCTCCTCCTCGATCCAGTGATGTCTCTCATTCCTCATTGGCTGAGACAGCAACAAGAGTCATTGGCTCCTGTTACTGTCAATCACAGCCAGTGAGGAGAGAATGGGGGGCGAGGCTCTGTGTCTTATTGACGCATAGAGCGGGGCTCGGGATCCAGCACGCACCAGTGTTCCCCCAAGCTAGCAGCTTGCTACTGGGGGGTACTGGCTGAAGAGGAAGAGCCAGGAGCAATGGCGGCAGACCCTAAAAGAGGAGGATGGAGGCTGCTCTGTGCAAAACCACTGCACAGAGCAGGTAAGTATAACATGTTTATTTATTTGTTTATTTAATTAACCTTTAATGTCGCTTTAAGCTTTAACCCATTGTTGGCTAATTCTAGGTCACAGGAATGCTGAACTAAGTGCACTCATATGACCCAGAAGAGAATTATGGCCAAAAAAAAGCTTTGTCCATACTTCTTTTTTAAAGGTTAGAGTGTGTACCTTTGTGCCCCAAATACACCAACTATATGTACAACTCGCTACTTTTTATGTATGACGTGACAAAGAATGATCTACCCAAAACACCTTGCCTTGGGTACAATAATGGAAGTGAGTGGGTGTATGCTGGCTCCTGTGCTCAGGTGGTTGTATGACCAGAGCTCTGGCATGAATAACTCTGCAGCTGAGGGATGAGCTGCTATCATCTTCTCCCTCTGGGTGTTGTGGAGGTGTAGGCTACATCTGGCAGAGACACCGGCCCTAGCTTCTGCTACCCTTTCACAACAGAAAGTCTATGTACAAAGCTTCTTTTATACCTACTAAATGTGAGCGCAATAATTACTTTTTTATATGGAATAAAGTTAATTTGATAATGTACCAAATCAGTACACTGTCTTCTGCTTGTAATTGTTTTTAAGGTTTTTTTTGGCCATTCCTTCTGTTGTTTTATAGAGAGCTGCAAGATCATTGTTGATGATATATGATTATTGGAACATGATTTTATTGGGACCTGGATGGATTGACAAGCCCACGAATAGAGACTGTTCAATCAGCAAAGAAAATATTTACCTGTAAAAAAAGTGTATGTTCATTTTGGAAGTGGATGCTTAAGGTGAAGCTGTGTTCAATTAGAATACCTATAATGTTAGAATACCTGCTTAAAAAATACATATTTTGATTGCAAGTGATTGGATGACCATAGCTTCAATCTATTTACTAAGCATACACTTCACAAACAGAACATTCACTGTTTTAAGCAAAGCCCCTGATCTTTCATTAAAGCAACACCATTGCAGAGTAGCAGTGGCAACAATCTTCTCACAAAAACATTGCAGACAATGAATAAATTGGACTGCCATTGAGCTGTTTATGGTCATAGTAAGTTCCCTCTCACGCAATTTGATGATTTTTGGTGAGATACTTTCAAAGAATGCTGGTCACCAAAGCTCCTTTCTTCATTGAAATACTGAGACTTCTCAGAAGGTAATTACACCCTGTTCCAAATTATTATGCAAATTCTATTTCAGTGTCACAAAGATTAAGTATTTTGTTTGTCAGTTTAACTCATGGATGGCATCGTGTCTCAGGGCTCTTTTGATCACTGAAAACAATCTCGGACACCTGTGATAATTAAATTGCCAGGTGAGCCCAATTAAAGGAAAAACTACCAAAGGAGGGTGTTCCACATTATTAAGCAGAGCACCATTTTCAAGCTATATGGGGAAGAAAAAAGATCTCTCTGCTGCCGAAAAGAGTCAAATAGTTCAATGCCTTGGACGAGGTATGAAAATATTAGATATTTCATGAAAACTTAAGCGTGATCATCGCACTATTAAGAGATTTGTGGCTAATTCAGAGCACAGACAGGTTTCGTGCAGATAAAGGCACATTGAGGAAGATTTCTGCCAAATCCATGCATCGGATCAAGAGAGCAGCTGCTAAAACACCATTACATAGCAGCAAACAGATATTTGAAGCTTCTGGTGCCTCTGGAGTCCCACGGACATCAAGGTGTAGAGTTCTCCAGAGTCTTGAAACTGTGCATAAACCTTCCATTTGGCCATCACTAACGAATGCTCACAAGCAGAAATGGCTGCATTGGGCAGAAAAATACATGAAGACTAATTTTCAAACAGTTCTGTTCACTGATGAGTGCCGTGCAACCCTGGATGGTTCAGATGGATGGATTAGTGGATGGTTGGTGGACGGCCACCCTGTTCCAACAAGGCTCTGACGTCAGCGAGGCAGTGGTGGAGTCATGTTTTGGTCCGGAATCATGGGAAGAGAGCTGGTTGGCCCCTTTAGGGTCCCCGAAGGTGTAAAGATGACCTCTGCAAAGTATGTGGAGTTCCTGACTGGCCACTTCCTTCCCTGGTACAGAAGGAAGAACTATGCTTTCCGTAATAAAATCATTTTCATGCATGACAATGCACCATCTCATGCTGCAAAGAATACCTCTGCATCAATGGCTGCTATGGGGATAAAAGAAGAGAAAGTCATGGTGTGGCCTCCAACCTCCCCTGACCTCAGTCCTATTGAGAACATTTGGAGCATCCTCAAGCAAAAGATCTATGAGGGTGGGGGGCAGTTTACATCCAAACAACAGCTCTGGGAGCCTATTCTGACATCTTGCAAACAAATTCAAGCAGAATCTGTCCAAAAACTCACAAGTTCAATGTATGCAAGACTTGTGAAGCTGCTATCAAATAAAGGGTCCTATGTTAAAATGTAAGGTGACCTGTTAAAATGTTTAAAAAGTTAAAATGTTGTTCAAAGTTTGACTGAAATAGCTTTTTTTTAAATTTTTGTGTATAGGGAATTGGTTCCTCTTGGGGGATTTTTAAGGGAAAACAACTACTAGTGGGTAGAGTATGCATTGTTAATTAGAAGTGTTTTCTAGCTTTATAAAAATCTATGGTACATAGAGAAAAAGAAAGGAACTACATATGAAATATACAGGATGCATTAACAAAGGACGTGCAATACAATACAGGGTTTAGCAATCATGTACTCCGTAGCATGTGAAACAGATACAGGGAGTACAGAGTCCCCTCCACCCTCCTTTCGCAACTATTGGTTTTAAAGTGGATGCAAGTACATATAATGTCCTTAAGTAATACTATATGGTCAGTACCTACTTTATTACGTTATGAACTTGAATGATACCACTGTTGTTTAACTTTACAGTCTGTTTTTTACATAACTGTTTTTTCATACTATAGATATGTGCTAACGTGCTGGTTTCAATCATATTTCCCTGAAGAAGAGTAATACTCGAAACGCGTCGGGTACGCCCTGTATCTGTTTCACATGCTACGGAATACATGATTGCTAAACCTCGTGTTGTATTGCACGTCCTTTGTTAATGCATCCTGCATATTTCATATGTAGTTCCTTTCTTTTTCTCTATGTACCATAGATTTTTTTTATATCTACAAAACACTTCTAATAAACATTGCATACTCTAACCACTAGTAGTCGTTTTCCCTTCAAAATCCCCCAAGAGGAACCAATTCCCTATACAATAAAATTTGAATTGTACTCTTAATAGTTGATAACATGAGAATTATGTTGACTGTTGTGTACATCAATTATTTAGGTAAATGAGAAAAA
The DNA here is from genome assembly GCF_042186555.1 of Aquarana catesbeiana. NCBI lineage: Eukaryota > Metazoa > Chordata > Amphibia > Anura > Ranidae > Aquarana > Aquarana catesbeiana. The sequence goes on along the minus strand of NC_133326.1, from coordinate 254,860,534 downwards.
TATCATTGACATAATAATTTGGAACAGGGTGTATAAAGGCATGCTCTCCCACCTAGCAGTCAATTTGAGAAAGAAAAAAAGAAGGGCTTACATAATTTTTTTCTAGACAGGAGTGGGAAAAGATCAGCAATGAAAGGTTCTAAAATCAATGCAATGCATATAGTTAATCTCAAAATGATTTTCAGTTACTTTTTCCAAGGGAAACAGCTCTATCCTAAAGTGGAACTTTAGTCAGAACATTAACCACTTGACGTCCGAGCCATAGCCGAAAGATGGCTACAGCGCGGACCTCAATTTCCGGGAGGCTGTCATATGACCCCCCTTTCCTCTCTCTGATCACAACCTCATTACTTTCACTGTATCCTTGCCTCCAACCACCCATCCCTCCAAGCAGCAAACAATTACTTGTAGAAACCTTCACCACTTTAACCCTTCTCTTCTCTATTCTGCTACTGACCACATATATTACATAATCTCTCCCCTGTCCTGTCCTGACCTGGCCACCTCTGTCTACAACAGTTCACTCTCATCATCACTAGATGCACTTGCTCCTCTAACCACACGCAGAATCAGGCCCCGACCATTACAACCCTGGCAAACTGACAACACTAGAAACCTCAAGAGACATTGCCCTGCTCTTGAACGACTGTGGCGTAAAACCAAATGCCTGCAAGACTTGACCCTATATAAATCTGCCCTTCTAAAATACAATTCATGCCTCCATGCTGTCAAACAAGCCTACTTTGTCTCTCTTTTTAATTCCTAGTCATCCAGTCCCCTTCGGCTCTTCTCAACCTTTAACTCTCTGCTTCATCCACCACCCCCTCTACCCACTAACTCACCCACTGCCCAAGAGATTGCCAATCACTTCAAAGACAAGATTGATGCAATTCGTGAGGATACCTCCACTGTGTGTACATCTTCCCCCACCCAACATACCTTGCCTAACAGCACATTCAACACTCTCCTCTTTTGAATTGGCTACTACTGAAGAGGTTACAAAACTTTTCTCAGATGCCCACTTAACCAATTGTCCCCTGGATCCTGTTCCCTCACAACTACTATGGTCACCCTCTTCTTCTATCCTATGCTCCCTCACTCACATCTTCAATCTCTCCCTCTCTAGTGGCACCTTCCCCTCCCCTCTAAAACATGCGCAGATCCCTCCCATACTTAAAAAGCCCTCACTGGACCCTACCAACAACTTAAGACCCATCTCATTGCTCCCATTCACCTCTAAACTTCTAGAACGCTTAGTCTACAACCGTCTTAGCTCCTACCTCAGTGAAAATAACCTTCTTGACCATTTACAGTTCTAAAAGGGCTCCACATGGGAAGGGGAATATAAATCTTGATTTTTAAATGTTATACATTTTAATGAATATTACAGATGTTATTTAAAAACAATGAGCTTTTCAGTGAGAGCTCAGTTACTCTTATGGCCAGGGGAAACGGTACTGGTTGGAGGCAGTAAAGCTAGGCAGATGAGCAGGGCCGGACTTTTCATTGGGCTTGACTGGGCTCAAGCCCATGGGCCCCGGGCAATAGGGGGCCCCGCCCATTTCGAAAGTGGCCGAGAGTGGCGGAGAGCAGCCGAAAGCCACTGAGAGCCGCCGAAAGCCGCTGAGAGTGGCTGAAAGCCGCCAAGATACACAGGACATCTGGCTCTGTATCTCGGCTGCGCCATTTTTAAACTGAAAGGCTGCAATGACAAGGCAGCATTGACACTGGAGCAAGGCTACACTGACAAGTCTGCAAAAGACACTGGAGCAAGGCTACACTGACACTGACAAGGCTACACTGACACTGACAAGGCTGCAACTAACTTACTAACTGACATATCAGCATGGATGTCGCACCACTTCCTAAACTAAATCACTCTAAAACTGAGCTATTAATATTCCCCCCCGACCGTGCCCCCTCCACGACTTTTCCATCAAAATCAACAATGCAACCATCAGTCCCTCCCCTCACGCCAGGGTACTAGGTGTAATCCTAGACTCTGACTTGTCATTTCAGCCTCAAATCCAATTGTTGTCAAAAGTTTGTAGAATTCACCTCCGTAACATCTCTAAAATTCACCCCTTTTTAACAAATGAAACCACCAAGCTCCTCATTCACTCCCTTCTTATCTCTCACCTTGACTATTGCAACTCCCTTCTCATTGGCCTGCCTCTCCATAGGCTATCCACTCTTCAGTCTATCATGAATGCTGCTGCCAGACTTATCCACCTTACCAACCGCTCAGTGTCTGCCAACCCTCTCCTCCAATCCCTACACTGGCTCCCAATCACCCAGCAAATTAAATTCAAAATACTAACCACAACATACAAAGCCATTCACAACTCTGCCCCGAGCTACATAACCAATCTTGTCTCCAAATATCACCCAAATCGTCCTCTCTGCTCTTCTCAAGACCTCCTACTCTCAAGCTCTCTCGTCATCTCCTCTCATGCTCATTCCAGGATTTCTCCAGAGCCTCTGCCATCCTCTGGAACTCGCTACCTCCACCTGTCCGGCTATCCCCTACTCTTGCTACCTTCAGGCGATCCCTGAAAATGAAAACTAATCTCTTTAGGAAAGCCTATAACGTCTTTACCTAATCTTTTACCACTTCCATCAGCTCATTCCCCACAGTTACAACCTTTTGTACCACCTGCCCCACCCTATTAGATTGTAAGCTCTTCTGAGCAGGGCCCTCTTAATCCTCCTGTATCTTATTGTATTATAACTGTATTGTCTCCCTTTTATATTGTAAAGCGCTGCATAACCTGTTGGCGCTATATAAATCCTGTATAATAATAATAATAATAATGACGGCCTCCCCTTTTCCTCATGAGCACGCATTGGGGAAATTCTGTGCTGGCCGTGTCCCTTGGACACAACACAGCTGCCAATCACAGCAGCCATTTACTACGTGATCGGTGTGGCCAATGAGAGATGATCTCAAATGTAAACATACGAGACCATCTCTCATTTATCGGCTCTCCCTCCTCACACAGAGACCGCATGTGAGGAGAGATACAGGATTATACAGCGATCTGTGCTTTCAGTGAGTTAACTGCATAAATTACAGTGCCAAAACAGTGCCCAAACAGTGCCCCATCAGTACAGCGCCTATTTGGGATCTGTGCCAATCAGTGCCCACCTGTGCCAATCTGTGCCCACCTGTGTCCACCTGTGCCAATCTGTGCCATCAGTGATCAGTGTCCATCTGTGCACATCTTTGCAATCAGTGCACATCTGTGCTACCTCATCGGTGCCCACTTGTGCCACCTCATCAGTGCCCACTTGTGCCACCTCATCAGTGCCCATCTGTGCCGCCTCATCAGTGCACATCTGTGCAATCAATCAGTGCACATCTGTGCCGCCTCATCAGTGCCCATCTGTGCCGCCTCATCAGTGCACATCTGTGCCACCTTATCAGTGCCCATCTGTGCAATCAATCAGTGCCCATCTGTTCCGCCTCATCAGTGCCCATCTGTGCCGCCTCATCAGTGCCCATCTGTGCCACCTCATCAGTGCCCATCTGTGCCACCTCATCAGTGCATATCTGTGCCATAAATCAGTGCCCATCTGTGCTGCCTCATTAGTGCACCTCTGTACAATTAATCAGTGCCCATCTGTGCAGCTTCATCAGTGCCAATCTGTGCCGGCTCATCAGTGCACATCTGTTCCACCTCATCAGTGCACATCTGCTCCACCTCATCAGTGCCCCTCTGTGCCACCTCAGTGCCCATCTGTGCTTATAAGTGCCGCCTCATCAGTGCCCATCAGTGCAGGCTTAGCACACACCTGTGTAGTCGCATCACCACCAGCAACCATGTCCAAAAGATACTTTTCCGCAGAAGAGGCGTACCAAATACTTTCCCAGGCCGACGAGAGCAACGGGGAGCTCTCTTTTTCAGATTCCCTTTCAAACTCGGATTCTGAGTCGGATGTAAATTATGAGCCTGTCCTCAGTAGTGGAACACTGAGTGACTCAGAGGAGGAAGATATTCTACCCGCTAAATGAAGGCGTTCTGGTGAGGAGGCAGTGGCATCCACCAGCCCCGCAGTGGCATCCACCAGCACCACAGTGCCATCCACCAGCACTGCAGTACCTCGGCAAGAAAGGCCAAAGACCCATGCGAGCCTTCCCTATGCCCTTCAGAACCCCTTGTGGCTTCCTCCTAATTCAGGAGAAGCCAATATTCTCCCTTTCACTGCCCAGCCAGGAGTCCAGATGGACACGGATAATTTTTCCCCAATCAATTTTTTTTATTTAATTTTTTCAGAGGACATGCTATCAACAATTGTGGCCCAGTGCAAGCTGTATGCACAGCAATTTATTTTAAATAATAATAATAGTCCTATTATGCTCGTCCCTACGAGTGGAGAGACCTAACGGTGGAGGAGTTGAAGGTTTTTTTAGGCCTCACATTTTGTATGGGACTCACCAAAAAAAACCCAAACTGAATTCCTTTTGGTAAATCCACCCCATCCACCACATGCCAATCATCTCCAAGGTAATGCCCAGAACCAGATACCTCATGATAATGAGGTTCCTCCATTTCAATGATAATACCCAGTGCCCTCCCAGAAATGACCCAAATTATGACAGGCTTTTCAAAATTTGGCCACTACTAAATTATTTTTCAGAAATATTCCCCCAGCTGTTTACCCCAGACCAACACATATGTGTGGATGAGTCCCTTGTTAAATTTAACGGCAGGCTTAAAATCAAACAATTTATTCCCAGGAAAAGGGCCCACTATGGGGTGAAGGTATACAAATTATGTGACCGAGTCACAGGGTACATATATGCCTTCAAAGTGTATGAAGGGAAGGACACCCAGCTGCAACCCCCTAATTGCCCAGACTACTTAGGATCAAGCGGGAACATTTTTTGGGACCTCATACCCCCTACTGGAGAAAAGCTAACATTTATACATAGACAACTTCTACACATCTCTGCCCCTGTTCCACAACCTTCACCGGAAGAGGACGCCAGCATGTGGCACCATAAAAAAGAACCGGAAGGGCTTTCCTCAAAGTCTTGTCAATAACAAGTTGAGAAAAGGAGAAACGGCAAGTCTGTGAAACAAGGAGATTTTAGCAGTGAAGTGGAGGGACAGAAGGGATGTCTACATGTTGTCTTCAATCCACAATAATACCTTCGTGGAAATTCCCAGAAGGGATGGCCCCATCCAAAAATCAAAATGCATATATGAATATAATTTGTTCATGGGGGGAGTCGACTTCAATGACCAAGTGCTCGAACCCTACCTTGCCACAAAAAGGACATACATTGGTATAAAAAAGTCGCAATTTATTTTTTTCAATTGGCCATATACAACTCATATGTAATTTACCGCAACTCCACCCAAAAACCCCAAATGCTTCCTTGGCTACCAGGAGGAAGTTTTCACTGCCCTTATATACCCGAACGGCCCACCAGAAAACATCCGATCAGATGTTCTTAGTCGACTCTCCGAACGCCACTTTCCCGATAAAATCCCTTCCAGACCAACAGGCCAACGACATAAAAAAAAATGTAAGGTGTGTACCAGAGCAGGAGTCAGAAGAGACACATCTTATTAATGTGCCCAATGTCCTTCCCAACCAGGACTCTGCATAGGTGAATGTTTTCGCCATTACCATACTTCAATAAATTATTAGTGAAGTATGGTAAACGTAATCCTCAGTTCCTGCCTTCACACCCCTTTGTCTGTAACTGACCCTGGCTTGTTATTCGACCACTCTTTTGTCTGCTGATTCTGTACATTCCACTGCCTGATCTGGAACTGACCCTGGACTGTTATTCAACCATGCTCCTACCTAACGATTCTGTACATACCTCTGCCTGATCTGGAACTGACCTTGGACTGTTTGACCATGTTTTTTGCCTGCCTCATGGACTGATCTTGTACCCTGCTACTGGACTAGTGGGATTCAACACAGGGGTCTCGCATATGTGAGGGGCTCCAGAATTGTTTTTCTGGATGAAGAAAACTATTTTTTTTGTTTTATCATTCCTAGATTAGGGTCTGGAGACTCGGAGGATTCAAAGAGATTTGGGTGGGAGAAGCCTCTACCCCTGTCCCCATTCTGTCCTGAAGGAGGCCCTACTTCTGCCTGCTGCCTGTAGGACTTACTGCCATTATGTCTCTGCATGTCGCACTGACCACACCACATGTTTCTGCCTAATACCAGGACCGATATTTTTGGCACTGCTGACAATATCTCTGCCTGCACTAACCCGGGACTGTATATGGACAGTATCCCTGCCTGCTGCCTGGACAATTGTGTTCGCCGTTGCTGACCATGTCCCTGCCTGCTGCCTGGACCAGTGCTATCCTCCTGTGTACAAATGCGGTACTAAAACCACAGGTAATCTTTTGTTTACGCTTTGCTCAGCATAATGTATTTTGGGGTGTAATTCTTGGTATGTGCATGCTATGTGTCCCTGGAACACCTGACAGTGTTCCTTGCATGTTGGATCTCTGTATGTGGCCAGGCTGTGTAGAAGTCTCGCACATGTGGTATCGCCATACTCAGGAGGAGTAACAGAATGTATTTTGTGGTGTCAGTTTTGCTATCTAAATGCTATGTGTTGGAGATATCTTATAAATGGACAACTTTGTGTAAAAAAAAAAAAAAAAAAAATGTGTTTTCATTTTTTTTCCACATTTTCCAAAAACTTCTGTAAAACAATGAACCATTCAGAAGACTCATTATGCCTCATAGATTTTACATTGGGGTGCTAGCTTTCCAAAATAGGGTAATTTTGTGGGTGTTTCCATTGTTCTGGTGCTCCAGGGGCTTCAAAATTGTAATAGGTGGTTGAGAAATGACATGCTCCTAGAACACCTGATGGTGCTCCCTGCATGTTGGGCCTCTGTATGTGGCCAGGCAGTGAAAAAGTCACACACATGTGGTATCACTATACTCAGGAGGAGTAGCAGAATGTATTTTGGGGTGTCATTTGTGGTATGCACATGCCATGTGAGAGAAATAAGCTATTACAATGACAATTTTGTGAAAAAATAAAAATCTTAATTTTGCAAAGAATTGTGGGAAAAAAATTACAACTTCAAATAACTCACCATGCCTCTTACTAAATACCTTGAAATGTCTAATTTCTAAAAAGGGGTTATTTGAAGGGCATTTGTACTTTCCCGGCTTGTTAGGGTCTCAAGAAACAGTACATCAGATGTGATACATTTTTTATGATTTGCACCATAGCTCGTAGCATTTAAAACTTTCACACAGACCAAATAATTTCCATAAATTTTGGGTTATTTTTACCAAAGATATGTAGCAGTATAAATTGTGGCCAAAATGTATGAAGAAAAATTTTATCACAGAAATTAAGAAAAATTTGTTTTTTTTCAAAATTTTCGGTCTTTTTTCATTTATAGTGCAGGTGATCAAATACCAAAAGAAAGCTCTATTTGTATGAAAAAGGGACAAAAAAATAATTTGGGTACAGTGTTGCATTACTGAGTAATTGTCATTCAAAGTGTGAGAGCACTGAAAGCTGAAAATTGGTCTGCACAGGAGGGAGTTTAAGTGCCCAGTAAGAAACTGGTTAAAGTGGTTCTAAAGCCTCAAAGTTTTTTTTACCTTAATGCATTCTATACATTAAGGTAAAAAACCTTCTTTGCTGCAGGATCCCCCCAGCCCCCCCTTATTCTTACCTGATCCCAATCCGATCCAGGACATGCACGAGAGCAATGGCTCTCGACGCTGTCTCCCTCCTTATTGGGCATATTGATAGCAGTGGCAGCCATTGGCTCCTAAGTCACCCAGTCTGTGTCAATAGCCAAAGACGAGCCACTTTCCTTGGGGACATTCGCCTAAGAGGAGGAGCCTGGAGCCCCAGCGGGGGACCCCCAAAACGGAGGATTGGGGGTGCTCTGTGCAAAACTATTGCACAGAGCAGGTAAGTATATTATGTTTGTTATTTTAATTAAAAAAAAATGTAAGGTTAATATTGCTTTAAGTCCTAATAGATCACTTCAGACTGAACTCTTTTGCAGGTATAGCATCAAATATAAATGCCTATACTGTTTAAAATCCAGTGTCTCACCCTGCACAGCCTCAGTTGTCCTGCATTCTTGTCACTGTGCCAATAATCAGTGAAGCACTAGAGGCCAATCTGTTGACAGCCTAAACATTTACTGCTGCTGAAGAGGAGGACACATCATAAAACACAGATTAGAGAGAGAAAGTAAAGAAAAGCAGGAAAGGTGACAGGACAAATTCTGCTACCTTGGTAGTCAAAAGCTTAAAGCTTAAAAGGATAGTGTCTTATCTTATCTACCTGCTAATCTCTCCTCTCTCCCTTGGCAGCAGCCTATGAACCTTAGCATTGTAAAGCTTCTGCAGCCTTCCTTTCTACCTGAGCCTTGACATACAATCAATGCACACATTTTTTGTTGCAGAAAGTGACATTTAGGAAGAGATTTACTAAAACTGGAGAACTCCGAATTTATTACAGCTGTGCATGGTAGCCAATCAGCTTCCAACTGCAGCTTGTTCAATTAAGCTTTGACAAAAAAATCTGGAAGCTGATTGGTTACTATGCACAACTGCACCAGATTCTGAGTTCTCCAGTTTTAGTAAATCAACCCCCTTTGCTTTTAAGACTAAAGCCTAGCACTGTACACACTATTAGTTTTTTTTCGTTTAACCCAGCAGGCTAAACGAAAAAAAAAACTGAAGAGCTTGGGAGGAGTCGCAGTACTAACAATTTGATATTAGTACAACGATCTCTCCCACTGAGCTATTGTGCTCTGAACTCCCGTAACACACACTGGTCATCGCTCTCAGCCATTGGCTTCAACAAAATGGTGACCGCTGGCAAGAAGAAATGGAAGCAATGTTGGAGGCAACTTACAGCAAACACTAATTTTGATAGCCTGAATGTTACTGTGGAATGTACACTATATTACTAAAGTATTGGGACGCCTGCCTTTACACACATGAACTTTAATGGCATCCCATTCTTAGTCCGTAGGGTTCAATATTGAGTTGGCCCAACCTTTGCAGCTATAACAGCTTCAACTCTTCTGGGAAGGCTGTCCACAAGGTTTAGGAGTGTGGCTATGGGATTGTTTGACCATTCTTATGAGAAGGCCTGGCTCGCAGTCTCCGCTCTAATTCATCAAAAAATAGAAAAAATGGTATATAGTTACATAGTTACATAGTTAGTAAGGTTGAATAAAGACACCAGTCCATCCAGTTCAACCTGAGTGAGTGTGTGTCTACAACCCTGACCCTGACCCTTGTCCCTAACCCTGTACATTGCACACTCACATCAGTCCCTACCCTCAATCCAAGGTCCCCATTCATATACTAGGGCCAATTTTGGACAGAAGCCAATTAACCTACCAGCATGTCTTTGGAGTGTGGGAGGAAACCGGAGTACCCGGAGGAAACCCACGCAGGCACAGGGAGAACATGCAAACTCCAGGCAGGTAGTGTCGTGGTTGGGATTCGAACCAGCGACCCTTTTTTACTGCTAGGCGAGAGTGCTAACCACTGCACCACTGTGCTGCCCATATATCATGCTGACATGCAATAAGTATGTCCAACAGCAGCCAGCACAACACTAGAATGAGTGTCAATAAAAATAATATAAAGGTAAGATTGTGTGCAGCGCTTACAGATTTGTATTACTACAAATTCATGTATATAAGAACCAATGTGAAATAACCACAACAATAAAAGGAAAAAAAAAAAAAAAAACGGTGAAAATTGTTTTGAAGATCACACACAATCTATGGGTCCATATGTTGTCATATAGAAGTTGATGAAACATGAATACAACAGTCCATAGATGAATGGTGAAAACAAACTCAATAGCAGGAAAAGGTATTCCACATGCCGTCAGTGTTGAAATGAAGAAATTATAAAACGGCAATAAAACCACCACCCGTTGGATGAATGTTTACTGGAGTGTAAGAACTCAAATGGGCATATGCTCAATGAGTCATCAGGGCTTATGGTGTAAACACCAATGTATAGGACCTTTTGCATCTGTATTCCAGATCAGGATAGAAGATGGTCAATGTGTTCTTGGAATGACGCAGAGAAGCAGTCCTCAGGAGCATTCAGCATATTGGCCCAGGTCATCTCATATATTCAGAATGGTATAACCAAAAACAGAAAATACTCAACGTAGTGTAAATCCATAAAAACTTAGAGAATTTATTAAAATTGGGAACACTCACATTAAATAAGTAGGTCAAGCGCTTGAAATGTAGAGTCTAGGCAACACAATGACATCATTAGGGCTCATCCTGACGCGTTTTGTCTAAAGAGACATCATCTCTTTATCCCCAGTTGATGTATCTTTAGACGAAACGGGTCGGTACAAGCCCTACTGATGTCATTGCATTGCCTAGACTATACATTTCAAGAGCTTGATCTACTTATTTAATGTGGGTGTTCCCAATTTTAATAAATTCTCTAAGTTTTTACGGATTTACACTATGTGGAGTATTTTCTGTTTTGGTTATACCATTCTGAATACATGAGATGAAATGGTCCAATATGCTGGCTGCTCCTGAGGACTGCTTCTCTGAGTCATTCCCAGAACACATTGACCAACTTCTATACTGATCTGGAATACAGATGCAAAGGTCCTATACATTGGTGTTTACACCACAAGCCCTGCTGACTCATTGAGCATATGCCCATTTGAGTCTCTACCCTCTGGTAAGCCTTCACACAACCGGTGGTGGTTTTATTGTCGTTTTATCATTTCTTCCTTTTTAACACTGCCGGCATGTGGAATACCTTTTCCTGCTAATTGAGTTTGTTTTCACTACAGGCATACCTCACTTTTAAGTACACAATGGGGTTTATTTACTAAAGCTGGAAAGTGCAAAATCAGGCCCCCTCCTGCATAGAAACCAATGAGTTTACAGGTTTATTACAAAAGCTTAATTGAACAAGCTGGGGTTAGAAGCTTATTGATTTCTATGCAGAAGTGAGCCTGATTTTGCACTTTCCAGCTTTAGTAAATAAACCCCATTGCGTATTTAAAAGTGGGGTATGCCTGTATTCATCTATGGGCTGTTGTATTCATGTTTCATCAACTTCTATATGACAACATATGGACTCATAGATTGTGTGTGATTTACAAAACACTTTTCACCGTTTTTTGATTTTTTTCCTTCTATTGTTGTGGTTATTTCACATTACACATTGGTTCTTATATACATGAATTTGTAGTAATGCAAATCTTTAAGCATTGCACATAATTTTACCTCTGCTCTAATTCATCCCAAAGGTGTTCTATAGGGTTGAGGTCAGAGTTGAAGCTGTTATAGCTGCAAAGGGTGGGCTAACTCAATATTGAACCCTACGGACTAAGACTGGGATGCCATTAAAGTTCATGTGCGTGTAAAGGCAGGCGTCCCAATATTTTTGGCAATGTAGTGTATGTTTTTTTTATGTTAAACAACATTATTGTTAAAAAAAAATTGTTATGGATAAGGGAGCGCTGTATAGACTGTGATAGTGGTTGATCCCTACTTTACCATAATGTGCACATGCTGCACAGATGCTTTATTTAAAGAACAAAATAATAGTTGCCTTTAAGTATGTCATATGGTGTACATATAGTATTCATTTTTTTACAAATGCTGTGTTGCTTTTCAGAATAAAACTACTGTGGCCATATTTCCAGTGTCACACAGAGAGTGGGAGTGTTATCACTTATTGTAAATAGGATTGTTTTTTATCCTTGTTCTCATCAAGTTTCCCATTCTATTTGTGCTGCACATTTTAGTGGCTGGAACACATGGAAACAAAATGACTCAAAAAGATTCTGGCATGGGGCTTTAGTCTGCTGTCTATGCAACTGAAAGGATGCAGATCATGTATGGGCAATCCACTTGTGTAACTGACCCTTTAGGCTACTTTTACAAACCCTTCACCTGTATCTGCTCCACATTCTGTTTAGCACATGATACATATATGAAGCTTGAAATATGAGCTGCTGATGATTCTTATGCTAGTCCATACAAGTAGACTGTAGTGAAAATGCAAGATGGAGCATATGCTGAAATATGCATGCAACATGTTCTTGTTTGAACTTCTTTTCAGTATATGGTTTCTGTAGAGATCACAGGAAGATTAAAATAATAGTTTGTAAGAGCTCATTTAAAGGCTAAGAGCTGTTGCCTGGATACATTTACGGATCTATAGATTGTGAGCATAGAGCTGTAAAGCATGTAACTCATGCTAAGGTATTTAGTAATGACTTATCCTATAACTCAGGCCCCTATAAATATAGTAGGGCACAAAGAGGGCTTTGCAAAACCGCAAACAGAGCAACAAATTCAATCTTGCCTGTATGATGTACTCTTAGTATATCTTTCCAAACAAGGGGGTTGATTTAATAAATGAAAACTGGCTGTTCACTTCACTAGGGAAATTGCATAAGGGAATTTGCCCCAGAGCTTAGTGAATGAAGTGAAGTTTCACTTTTTTTTAAAAACAGAATTTTTGCTTGCACTGATTAGAAGATGGAAGTCAGCAGAGATTTACCTCATTCACAAAGCTCTGGAGCACATTCACTTGCAAAAATGCAGCTTTGCTTGCAAAATGAACAGCCTATTTGCTTTTACAAAATAAATCCCCATATATCCTTTTATACGTAGTTCCATTGTGTTGCCAATGAGATGTAGCACCCTGATGTCTAGGCAGAGTTGCTCCTAAAATGATTGCAGTATAGCTTGATGATTATGTCACATGGGGGGATATTTACGAAAGGCAAATCTACTTTGCACTGCAAGTGCACTTGAAAGTGCACGGAAAGTTCACTTGGAAGTGCAGTCGCTCTAAATCTGAGGGGAAGATCTGACATTTGTGGAAGCTCTGCCGATTTTATCATCCAATCATGTGCAAGCTAAAATGCTGTTTTTTATTTTCCTTGCATGTCCCCCTCGGATCTACAGCGACTGCACTTCCAACTGCACTTTCAGTGCACTTTCGAGTGCACTTGCAGTGCAAAGTGGATTTTCCTTTAGTAAATAACCCCCATGGTTTTCTTGTTTATAGAATTTGCTATTTTTCCCAACTAAGCGAAAATGGAAAAGAAGGTCATACTTAGTTTATTTAGAAGCTGTTATGTAACAGTAAGCCAACGTCACTAAAAGAGAAACCTTTCTACAATAGATATCAACAAACATCTTCCACCTTGTATTTCATGAACACACTATTGTGAACGAACAGTAAAAAGAATAACAGAGGTACACAGAGTCCTAAAGAAAAAGTGAGGAACCGTTTACCAAGTAAAAACAGGGATTAATCTGATATACAGAACCCTTTAACACATTTAACTTGGTCAGGAACTTTTTAATAGAAGTGAAATACATTATGAGTAAGTGCCTGACTAAGTGAAGGGGGTCTGTATATATCGGACAGATTAGTTAATGTGTCGGAAGACTAAATAAACTGTTTCAAGGCTTTTACATGGTGAGCTGTTCCTCACTCTTTATTTGGAGCTCTGTAGACTGAGATAGTGGCCAAGGCCTACAGGAAACGGTTCCTGTTGTCGTTGGTGGCCTGGGGATTTTAGGCTTGAGCGGAATCAACCTTCTCCAAATAAAAGCAACAGAGGGATTCATTTCTGTAGGCTGGTATATCCAGTGCTGCACTCATGAATCAAGGTACTATATTGGCATACTGGTGGGTGTAGATGACAGGATAATGAATATAAATAAAATATATAAAATTATATTTCTTCGCACTGACATATTCGGCACAATTGAACATAAATACTCTTTTTTAGTCCATGTTTAAAGAGATGTTTACAGGCTATTGTTTTTACAAAACCTATACATCACAATTAGTCTAAGCTTTTGTGTACATGGACATAAAACACACACAGCTTGACACCCGGTACATCATTTCTGCTCATACATGTACTTAATGGTGAAGGAGGCCCTTGACTCATCCTTATGGTCAATGGTGATTTTGACATACACTCAGATCAAGTCACTTACAACATCCATGTACTTTATTGAGAACAAGGTTGCAGAATGGTGGAGGTTGTATTTGCCACATGTATCAAAGTGCTGACCTACTATATTATTGAAAACCTTCATATACCATAAACATGAACTGAGGAGTCTTATATGCTGAAAATGTTTGACAACTGTGTACCTGCTTGGACCTCAGAGAAGGAAGTAGGCACTGAAAGCTTGTCCTGGAAAATGAATTGTTGCAAGGGCAAACAAAAATCCACCGTTAATAGGAGGCAGTTCTAAACCCTGAGCATACATGCTGATTCTTAACTTTGGTAATATTTTTTTTTCCAAAAATACATTTATAGGTTTCCAATACCAGATACATTTGCATACAGAAAAAAAAAACTAATTTCTGTAGCAGTATTTCTAGGATTGCAAAATACATTAAACTTCAACTGTGAAATACACTGATACATAATGTTTACAGTACACGACCTTTCAATATTAGGGACCATTTATAGAAAGCCAGGGAAAGAAAATGAGGAAAACTACAATCAACAGCCTTGCTTTTATTCCTGTTTTCTTTTCTCCGCCATATTATTTATGGGTTGTAGTGCTTTAGGCCATTTAATGATACACAGATTGGAATTAAAATAATGTAGCTTTGTAAAATTGTAGGGTGTGAATGTTGTAAAGTATTAAGTGGCTTATGAATATTCAGAGACATATATCAGTTTTATTTTGAGGAACATATGACATCACACTTTAAATGCCATATGTCTATGCAGCGGGCAAAGAGAACAATTTTGTGATATGGTCATTGAATGCCTTTAGTACGCTGTCACTCTCTAATGACCTTTCCTAATTGGTGAAGGTCATAGAGTTTTGTGTTTGAATATTTATATTTGTTTAAAGCAAAGCATTTTTACATTGATTTCATGTGTAATTACTATTGAATAATATTGTTCACATTACATAAATACATACTATACACTTTTACTGCTGTAATGTTTGAAATATTTTCCAGCGTGATCAGTTCTGGTTTTATCAAACATTACAAAGAATCTAGATGAAATCATGGTTAACAATAGCCTGTTAAATTAATTTAATATAACATGGAAATATGTTATAATAGCTAGGATATAAAGTGGGAGGATTATGGCTCATTATAGCACATACCAATTACTTGCAGTCCTTTGTAGGAAGATTTAACCACTGGAGTTCCTGCAAGCCTTTTTTGAGTTCATCCATTATGACCTCATCCGGCTTTAGACCAGACATGATATGAAAACTCTAGCAAAGAATTTTTCAATAATCATGTAAAAGGGTATGTTACTGTTGGAAACTTGACTAAAGTATTAAGTCAAGAGATAATAGTCTAAGCTGTAGGCAAGTCTGGAATAATGTAATTACTCACTAAAGGCTACATGCAATACCAGACAAGGGGATTGTTCTTTTAAAAATATATTGTGTGTTGTGCACGTAAGAATTGTTTTTAATTTGAAGTTAAAAAATAATAAATTATTGTGACACTGTTTTATCAAATGTGCATACTTATCTCATTAAGGATTTCATGTGTTCTGCAAATGTAGGTTCCTTTTTAATAAAAAAAAAGAGGACTGTGAACAATACAGTGCATAATTGGTATAGAATGCATGACATATCGAATTATTGATGGTCAGTGATAGTGAGCAATGAGCAAAAATTAACAGGCACTGTGACAATTACACACTCTCAGCCTCAACCTGCTCAGAGATTTTCCAGCTCGCAGGACAACAATCTAAGACTGAGAGCGACTGTCAATGGGACAGGTCAACTAAGCAGTTAATCCTTTACGCACATGTGGTGGCCACCACAATGTGTTTTGAATGAGGCATGCATGATTCACAGCATCTGCTGTTGTGATTCTGACCTTTAAAAAAAATGGAAAATTGTTATTAATACTCTCCATAATTTTCCTTTCCTGATCAGTCCTCATGTCAGGACACTATGGGTTAACTGTTCCTCATTAACCCTCAGGACCACCTTCTTCCAGCGTAATAAATCCCTGTACTCCACTCCCCCTTGTGTTCTCTTTTGTAGCGGCAAAAGGCCAATTAGGGAGGGATGTAAAGTTGTGCTGACGTGAGGACGGACCAGGAAAGGAACATTAGTGTGAGTATTAATAACAATTTTCCATTTTTGCAGGTCATTTCCCCGTCAGCACACTATGAGATATACCTATACCAATATAGGGTGGGAAAGAAACGACAAAACTTGCTCAATTCCATGCTTCACCACACTTTAATTAATTGGTCAAAGGAGTCGACACTACCACCGCTCAAAACATCGAAGAACTATGGGCGACTACGTCCAGTTTGTAGTGCCTAGCAAAAGTTTCACAGGAGCTCCAGCTAGCGGTCCTGCATATGTCCTCCACCGGGATCTTTGCCATGGATGCCCACGAAGCTACCATCCCTCTTGTAGAATGAGCTTGTATAGTCTGCGGAGGAGCAAGGCCCTGTTGCTTTTAGGCCAAGGTGATAGTTCTTGTGATCCAGGTGGACAAGACCCTTGGTGACGCTGTCTTTCCATGGTTCTGAAGGGAAGATGAACAGATTAATCGATTTGCGTATCTGTTGTGCCCTTTGAAGATATGTTAATATTAAGCCGACCATGTAAAGAGGCCTCAAATCCACCTGGTTCGCCTTATCCGGAGGCTGCATAAAGCAAGGTAGCACTGCCTCCCAGTTTACATGAAACCTTATGACCACCTTAGAGGCTAAGGCTGAGGTGGGTCTCAGGATCACTCTGTCAGGATAAACAATGCAGAATGGTTCTTCACAGGATAAGGCTGCTAATTCTGAGACTCTTCTAGCCGTTGTAATGGCCGTCAGGAAGACCAGTTTGATTGTTAGAAATCCCAGTGTGCATGATTCATCCGGCTCAAACGGGGGCTGCAAGAGTGCTTTAGTACCAAGTTGGGAAGAGGTTCCTCCTTGGCGGCCTCACTCTTATCGTGGCTTTGAGGAATTGTTTTATTAAAGGCTCATTAGCCCATCTATGTCCGGTGAAGCAGGACAGAGCTGACACTTGGACCTTGATTGAGTCATATGCCAAGCCTAAAGTTAGAGCTGTGTGCAGAAACTCTAAAATATTTGCAATACCTGGGGTTACCAGGGAGAAGTTATGTTGTGATGCGAAGTCCGCAAATTTGCTCCAAATCCTAGAATATGTGGCATTTGTTGTAGCCTTCCTTACCCCCAGTAATGTAGCGATTACCTCCTCTGAGAGGCCCTGTGCATGCAGTCGGGCTGATTCAACAACCAGGCCATCAGCTGCAGTCTCCCTGGATTGTGGTGAAACCACTGTCCCTGCTGTAATAGGTCCCTCCTGAGAAGTAGGTGTACTGGAGGGGCCGACGCCATCTGCAAGAGCATGGTCTTGGGCCAGAAGGGTGCAATTAGGATGACATGCACCTCCTCCTTTGCAATCTTTAGCAGGGCCTTCATGATCAATGGGATTGGAGGAAACAGGTATACTAGGGGGAACTGCCATAGGATTGAGAAGGCGTCCTGGGCTATCGCCTCTTTGTACCTGAATATTGCAGCGAACTCTGGCACCTGCGTGTTCCCTGGTGTAGACTTCAGGTCTACATTGGGTGTCCCCCACCTGGCAAAGATTGGCTGAACATAGTGCCTGCTGATTGTCCATTCTCCACTGTTGGGAAACTTCTGGCTCAGTCGGTCAGCTATCTTGTTTTGCCCGCCTGGAATATACACTGCTGTTAAATCAGAGGGGTTTCACAACTCGAAACATACTGGATATATGAACTCCAATATTACCAACCTTGGGGGATTAATGTAGAATGGGATATAAATTCTTTTTTGAACAAAGCTTAGTTCCCTCATGTAAGATCACACAGTATGTCCGGTGATACAAAGATATCTGAGTATTGGGGGGAACCAGATATCTTCTATGTTTTATATATCCGCATTATGAGTTTGATTCTAACCACCAAGTCACATATTCCAAACATTGTGATTTTTCTATACTCCATTGATCCATTGTTCATTCGTTAGGGGGTAGGTCTTTCTATATGTTGATTTCATATGTATGTATGGTTTATACTATGTATTTTATGTATATTTTTTATGCAATTTCTGTTTTGAACCCTGTGTGAGTGCCAGCTCCGCATTGTTTTGTGAAGTCCGGATGATCATGCACTGAATGTATCACTATTCGATATGTGTGTCTAATCCAGGATATATTTTGTTGATTATAATTTTTAATTTATATTTTTTTATATCTATTTTACCCCTGGTTTGGGGGACTCCAGGTTCTAGATAGGTCGGTCACTCTGTTGTCATTTTGATGAGTGACTCACTTTCGGGTGTTTCTGTAGTCATTCCGATGATCGGTTCATTTCCGGGTATCTATCATTTTGGTTTCTATTGTTAGAGACCAAAATGAGGCTTGGTTTACTTTCTTGGGACCGCCGCCATATTTGCGGTGATGTCCAATAGAGGACTCTGCTAGCAGCATTGGGCGCCATTTTGTCAGTGTCCTATGATGCAAGTGATCAGTTCCGCTCTCTTGCTGTGGTGTCAGCATATGATGTTTATAACAGCAAGATCTACTATTTTATTACTGAATTCGGCGAATTTAACTTTTAGTTTATACCAATTATGTTTTTGGATATCTTTTTTCTGTTTAACACAGCAAAGTATTGCCCAGAACATATAGATCAAGTTACACCTATATTGAGGCTTGAATCACACATTAAAGTGAGGCTGGAGTCATACACCAAAGTGAGGCTTGAGTCATAAATCAAAGTGAGGCTTCAGTCATATACCAAAGTGAGGCTTGAATTGCAAGCCATGGGCGCCATCTTTACTAACAGGAAGTGGTCTGTTTATGAAATTTTTTTTTGGCAGATATGGAGCTGGCCCTCATTTGTGGTGATCATTTACTCTATAAATACGCAGTGGCTGCAGTGGACCAACACCCCAGAAGATGCCTTATTAGAACGAAACGTCGGGACGGGCTTTGCTGATGCCACTGCGTTGCTTTATTTTATCCAAACGCTTTTTATGTCTTCTCAAATGTGACCATTTTAGCATTTTTAATAAATGTTTTACATCTAAACGGAATCTCACTATGTGGCCCAATTTTTTCTCCTTTTGCTATATGTCACACTGAGAGGAACTGCTCACGAATTCCGGTTGCGATTCATATGGTGGATACTCACTGATGTCATAATCATCACAGATCCACATCCGATTCGGTCTAGATTGGAAGTCGTGGTTGCTGTACCAAAAGCTTGGTTGACTCATCAGGCATACGCCTCGTTGGGTTCAACCTGTCTGGTAAGCCTCCTTCCTTACGGTGGTGGATTATCTACAGACAACCAGTTCACACTCATTTATAGTCACCATTTTGATGTCATACATGGACTATATGCACTTTATATAAACTATCACTGTTGATTTACACTTCAACAATATTGTGGTTTAATACTGTATTTATCGGCGTATAACACGCACAGGCGTATAACACGCACATTCATTTTAAGAGGGAAGTTTCAGGAAAAAAACGTATATTTTAAAAAAGGAACTTTGAAGTAAAATAAGGGTCAGTGCCCATCTGCAGCCTCACCATTGCCATCAATGCAGCCTGATCAATGCCCATCTGCAGCCTCACAAGTGCCATCAATGCAGCCTCGTCAGTCCATATCAGTGCAGCCTCACCATTGCCATCAATGCAGCAGCCTCACCATTGCCATCAGTGCAGCCTGATCGATGCCCATCTGCAGCCCAGAGGGGACAGGGAGGGGGGCGGGATGAGCACCGACAGATTACATACAGTGAGAATCTCCTATGATAGACAGAACAGTGGTCCAATGGCGGCCCAGGAGACAGGAGTTCCTATTACAGAGGCCGCCAAGTAAACAGGAGATTCTCACTGTATGTAATCTGATGGTGCTCGTCCTGCCCCCCTCCCTGTCCCCTCCGAGGCAGCTAAAATTGAAGTATTGGCGTATAACACGCACGCACTATTTGCACCCAATTTTCATGGTGAAAAAGTGAGTGTTATACGCCAATAAATACAGTAATTTTATTGTATTTGCACTTATATATACCCCAATTTCCCATTAGGATATCTTCACTGTTTTTTTCATTGCATTAGCGCTGCACTATACTATCTTATTCGGTTTACTTTTTCACAGACTATCTGATGTGCTGGCAGCTACCATTTTCTTTTTTTTTGTTTAAGACAGTGCGGTTTCTTTCACATTTATTTTTATAAAGGCTGAACATAGTGCCTGCTGATTGTCTATTCTCCACTGTTGGGAAACTTCCGGCTCAGTCGGTCTGCTATCTTGTTATGCCTGCCTGGAATATACACTGCTGTTAAATCTTCCACATGAGTCTCGGCCCAGTGAAGAATCTTGGTTGCTAATAGAAGTAACGACAGACTCTTGGTCCTTCCCCGTCAGGTAATATATGATACCTCTGTCTGGTTGTCTAGTCTGAGTTTGACTCAAGCTCCCTGAATCATCCCCTTGAATGCCATCAGGGCCATGTATGCTGCCTGTAGTCCCACCTGCCTTGGACCTGCCTCCTGAGGCAGTGAGCCCCCCCAGCTCTGGAGGCTGGCATCCGAGGTGATCACCACCCAGTCTCCCAGGCTGAGAGGCATGCCCCGCGACAGGGTCCCCAGCAAGGTGCACCAGCTTAGACACTGTCGGATCCGTACTGGTATCCAGATCTTCTGGTCCAAAGACTGGCCGTCCCATTGTCCCATTGTCCCAGGAAGGACATCTGGAAGGTTCTTATATGGAACCTTGCCCATGGTACTGCCGGGATAGCTGCGGTGAACATCTCCAGCATTGTCATGCAGTCTCTTGCCGACAGCGTCAGAACTTTCATCACCCTGAAGACACAGGCTTTCAGCTCGGCCACTTTGCGATATGGCAGAAGAATCCAACCTGACTGGGTGTCGAACACCATACCTAAATACTCCATCTGTTGGGTCGGAATGAGATTGCTCTTTTGACTGTTTATAAGCCATCCGAAGTTGGACGGGATTACTATCACCTTGTCACGCTGAAGCACCAGCTGCTCGCTTGAATGTACCATGACCAGAATGTCCTCTAGATAATGAAAGTTTTTTATCCCCCTGTAACCGGATAAATGCTATGGTTGCCAACAGGATCTTGGAGAAAATGCTGGGTGCTGTGTTGATGCCGAAGGGCAGACATTTGAACTGATAATGTTTTTTCTCTTTTGTGAATCTGAGGTACTTTTGATGGTGTCTGTAGATTGGGACATGTAAACAGGCATCTGCCAAATCAATTGAGATTAGCCAATCTCCTTGAACTACTGATGTTATTGTATATATTGACTCCATTCTGAATCTTTTGGGAATGATGAAATGATTCAAGGACCTTAGGTCCAACACTGGTCTGAGATCTCCGGATGCTTTGGGTACCAGGAATATCGGAGAGTATACTCCTTTCTCCTGGCACTCCTGTGGTACTGGCACAAGAGAAGCCACTCAGGTCGCAGACGAAGTCGCTCAAAGTCACCCTCTTGACACCGTCACTTATACCATAAAAGGTCCTCTTCTCACAGAACATCTTCGGCCAGCCATCGCTCCTGGCTGACCACAAATGCTTGCTGGGTCTGTGGCACCATAGCTCTTCCAGACAAATTGGCCTGTCATCCGTGCTTTGATGAAGCTACTAGAGGAAAAGAGACAGATGCCAGAGAGTTGACTGACATTAGAGAATCGGTAAGAGAAGCGATCCAGCAAAGATCTACGCCTGAAACAGATAAGCCTGCTCATACTTCCTCAGCAGTTACACCCAGCACATCAAAAACAGCAGATAGATTATCTGACAGTGAAGAATTGGAGGTCTCAACAGGATTCGACTTTACCCTGATAGAACCATTTGTTAAATCCGTGAAGGAAGCAATCGCATAGGAGGAGCCTAAAGAAGCCCCACGGAAAACAAAAAAATGTTTTCCAAACCTGAAAAAGGAACCAGAATCATTCCCATTCATTGATGAATTGGAGGAATTGATCAAAGAAGAGTGGCAAAAGCCGTATAAAATAAACCAGCAACAACAACAACAGATTGACAAAACTCTACCCACTAAAAGAGCCTAACGTAAATCTGTTAGTGTCAGCTCCAGTGTTAGACGCATCACTATTGCGTTTGGCCAGGCATGTAA
The DNA here is from genome assembly GCF_042186555.1 of Aquarana catesbeiana. Taxonomy (NCBI): domain Eukaryota; kingdom Metazoa; phylum Chordata; class Amphibia; order Anura; family Ranidae; genus Aquarana; species Aquarana catesbeiana. Next base: position 254,838,345 of record NC_133326.1, on the reverse strand, counting down.
CACTACCTCTCGAGGATGCAGTGACATTCAGAGATGTGTTAGACAGAAAAATTGACCTTGGTTTAAAAAGAGCCTATGCAGTAGCAGGCGGCGCTTGTAGGGCAGCCATCGCTTTAGCAGCTGTAAGGAAAGCCATCTCCAGCTGGACATCTAACATTGAGAAGCTGATTCTGGAAGGAGCAGAACAGGAGAGATTGATCACAGCTCTTCAGGAACTTAGTTTCGCAGGGGACTTTGTTGCAGAGGCTTCAGTGGACACAATCAGATCCTCCTCAAGGGCAATGCTGGCCTCAGTGATCGCCAGAAGAGCCCTATGGCTTAAACCCTTTACAGCTGATGCCGCTTCAAAAACTTACTGGTGTAACGTTCCTATACGATGGAACAAGCCTTTTTGAAGAAAAGCTAGACACAGCCATATCCAAAGTCACTGGGGGAAAGTCTCAGACAGGAGACCCAAACAACAAAAACAATAACAACAAGTCATGCAGACCCGTAAAGTAATTTAGGAGAAACTTGAGGAATCCCCAGACCTCCTTCTTGAAATTCCAAAAAACAAAATCCTCCTCCACAGGAGAACAGCAAAAGTCTTTTTGATGGTGCCTCCACCCAGCCTGTCGTGGTAGGAACCAGGCTCAGGAGGTTCACGAAGGCTTGGGCAGTTTGGTCACAGGTGGAAATTCAAAAACTGAATTCTGAATTCCCAGAGACCAGTTTTATGCAACCAGGCTTCCAGCATCGTGAGAATACTCTTAGTCAAGTACATTCAGGACTTGCTTCAGAAATGGGTGATAGTATAAGTTCCATTGCACCAGAGAGGAAAGGCTTCTATTCTCCACTATTTCTAGTAAAAAAAAAGACGGGAGACCTGCGCCCAGTATTAGACCTAAAGAATCTCAACAAAAAAATCATGGTCGAGTCTTTCAAGGTGGAAAGTCTTCAATCAATCCATTGTGCGATAAATCTGGAAGACTGGATGCTATCCATTGATTTATCAGACGCATATCTTCATGTCCCCCTACACATTACGTTCCAAAGATTCCTTCGGTAAAACATCAACACTTTCAGTTCCAGAGTCTACCCTTTGGAATTTCCACCACCCCCAGAACTTTCACAAAGGTCCTGTTACCAGTGATAGCCTTCCTGAGGGAGAAGGATCTAAGAGTCCATTATTACCTGGACGACATCCTCCTCCTATCAGACAGTCAGGAATCTCTCATTTTCCAATGGGAAACACTGCCACACTACAAAGTTTCAGCTGGTTGATAAACTGGGAAAAGAGCAATCTTCAACCCACGCAGAAGATGATCTTCCTGGGAGCAGATCTGGACCCTCGATTAAACAGAGTACAACTTCCCCAAGAGAAAACAACTCTCCTAATTCAGAAAATTAAAAAAATGACTAGCAGCAGTATCGATTCCAGCCAGAGCTACCTCAGTGCTTTAGGCTCAATGTCAGCAACCAAACCAATGGTTCAGTGGGCCCAGTGGCACTCAAGGTCATTTCAGAATTAATTTCTGAGGCAGTGGGGTGAAGTGTCGATGTCTCAACCAATCTTTATTTCCAATCAAGTCAAACAGTCCATATGGTGGTGGACTCATATACACAACCTCAAGAGGTTAAGGAACATAGTTCTCCCGCCACAAGAAGTGTCACTTCCGACGCCAGTATGGAGGGATGGGAGCCCACTTTTGGGACCAGGCAGTCCAGGGTCTCTGGCCATTCTAAATCCAGGAGATTGTTTGAAGCGTACTGGAAATGAGAGCTGCCTTTCAAGCCCTCTTAGCATTCGGTCCCTCTTGAGAGGCAAGGGGGTGTTACTACGTATGGACAACAAAGTGACAGTAACTTACATTAACAGACGAGGGCACTAGGGGTCCTTCTCTTATGAAAGAAGTTCGCCCCATCCTCGAATGGGCACAAATGAACCTGACGGATCTGAGGGCGGTATACGACCCTGGAGCACAGAATCATCTTGCCGATGACCTAAGCAGAAACTTCCTATCCAACAACGAGTGGTCTCTGAGTTGTCAGGCCTTCTCTCTCATAACTCAGACCTGGGGTATTCTGAACATAGACCTGGCAGCAACCCCAGCGAACACGAAATGCCAGAGATACCTTTCGAGGGCTGCTTACCCATCGGTGGAAGGGATAGACTGCCTGCAGCATCCATAGAACTTCCAGTTAGGCTACATATTCCCTCTAGCTCCTCCTGATAGTGAGGTTCCTGTTCTGACTCCAAAGTTAAACATCAACAGTGATAGCAGTGATCCCATGGTTCACAACGCTCATGCAGAGAAACACAGAGAATCCGCTGCCTCTTCCAGTATCACCAGATTTACACTTCCAGGGCCAATTTCTTCACCCGTCGCCAGAGAAACTACATCTGACAGCATGGAGGCTGAAAGGTCTAGGTTCATAGATCAGGGTTGTTCTCAAAGAGTGGTAGAAACTCTACTCCAAGCCAGAAAGGCCACTACCAACAGCACCTACAAGAGAATCTGTAAAAAATTAATCTCATTCTCATAACAACAATGTTTGGACACATCATCACTAGAGGTGGCACAAATTCCTCCAGTCTGGTCTGGAAAAAGGCCTAGGCTCAAATATCTTAAAAGTTCAAGTCTCAGCACTATCGACCATGACAGGAGTATTGGGCCCAAGACCCTCTCGTCATGCAGTTTCAAAAAGTCTGCCTAAAAATAAGACATCCTAAAAAACCTACTTTCCCGGCATGGGATCTAGCAGTTGTATTGGAAGCACTCATGAACCTTTCTTCCCTACCGGAGCCATTTCCTTGTGGGATTTAACACTTAAGGTCACATTTCTCATTGCCATAACCTCAGCAAAGAAGGTTTCGAGGAGCAGGCGCTATTAGCGAAGGAACCTTATTTAGTCTTCTATCCAGACAACTCGGTCCTAAGACCTTCGGACCGATTTATTCCAAAAGTTGCCTCTTCGTTTCATTTTAACCAAGAGATAAGTCTCCCAGCACTTCTTACAGTTCAAGGTGATCCACATTCACTGGATGTCAAAGGTAGCCTCCCTGGCGGTTTTCCCGAGTGTGGCTCGGGGTTAAAATTCAGTACCATTAGCGGTAACCCCGAGCCACACTCGGGATCGCATTGCAGGATCCTGGGGCGGCGTTACTTACCTTGTCCCCGGGATCCTGCGATGTCACCCGCAGTGTCCGAGGGCTCCGTCCTCCTCCGAAGCCTCTCCGTGCCAGGCTCCGTTCCCTGCGAGCGGCGCAACGCACGGGGCGGAGCCTGGCGGCAAATTAAAAAAAAAGTAAAAATCATAACACATACAGTACTGTAATCTTACAGATTACAGTACTGTATGAAATGATTTCACATCCCTTTTGTCCCCAGTGCTTTGGCCCATGCCCTGCATGCAGTTTTACATGATATACACTGTTCTTTCTGCCTGGAAACTGGAGATTGTCCATAGCAACCAAAAAGTGTCCCTTTACGTCAAAAGTGGCTTTAGACCAGCTAGAAAACAGCGATAGTAAATTAGAACACTTGCAGAATTGAGCGATAGTGAATTGTGGGGAAATTTATTTTATTACTATTTTTTTTAATTTTTTTTAATTATTTATTTTTATTTATTATATTATAATTTATGTTTTTGTGTTTCAAACTTTATCATACCCGGGATATCTACTAGACTCTGGTTTGGACAGATTTAAGTGTGTTATTGTTAAGATTTACAGACCTACAATATAAAACGCCAAATTTCCATGCAAAATAATGGTACCGCTTTCAGCACCTAAAATACGAAATAATCATACCGCCAGGGAGGTTAACATCTCAGCATATCTTTACAGTAACTAGTACATTTAGGAAGACAGATAACCTTCTAGTCATTCCTCACGGCTTCAAAAGGGGACAGGCGGCCTCCTCTCGGACCATCGCCTCGTGGTTGGTGAAGATCACCAAAAAACCCTATTCCCTACAGCAGATTCAAATACCTGAGGGCCTAAAAGCTTACTCCACTAGGGTAGTGGCAACTTCATGGGCAGCATACTGCAGAGTGTCCGCGGAGACAATATGCAAAGCCGCAACTTGGTCTTCCAAAAACACCTTTACGACCCACAAAGTAGATTCTGCACAGTTGTCGACTGTGGATTTCAGGAGGTCAATCATTCAAGCCAATGCCTCAATTGCTTGTTAAATAAGCTTAATTTCTTCTTGAACCCACCCATTTGGCAAGTTATTTCCCAAATGTATACTGTCATTATGCGACAGGAAAATGGAAAATGGTATACTAACCTTTCCGTAATTTTCCTTTCCTGTCGCATCTTCATGACAGCATACAGATGCCCACACTTCTGAGGTGATAGATACAGAGAATGCTGAGGTGGGTCCTCTCTTACAATTTACAGCTATTCAGTCCTATCAGGTTTTGAGGGGCGGAGTCACAACCCAAATTATGCTGCCATGAAGATGCGACAAGAAAGGAAAATTACGGAAAGGTGAGTATACAATTTTCCGTTTTTTACCCTCTCATTTTTCCTGGATACACCACAGGACCCAATAGAAAATTACCCTAAAATTAGGGGAAAACTACTTCTTGTACCAGTGACCACTGCAATTGGAACAAGAAGCAAAGGGAAATGTCCCTAACAGGAACTCACATAACAAAATGTGACAATACATATGTTACACTCATTTAAAACACAAAGTTTTATCTGAAGTCTCCTTTTAAGATGCATATTATTTCATTTTGAATTGGAAAATTAGAAACAAATCAGACATACACTGTGAAATACCAGGAACATAAGTTCTGAACCTGAATTTTGCAAAAAAAATGAGAAGCAGGAGTTAAGTTTGACCCATAGACAACAAGTTTCTAGTACAGTGTTGTTACCGGAACCAGACTGCAAAACATTTGAAATGACACGCTGCATAAAAATGCATCAATACTGTTTGTTCACTGTTTTCAGGTGACCTGCTCAGACCTTTTCATTAAGTCAAGCTATGTAAAAGTTGGACACTGCTTTTTAGTAAAACAATTTACAAAAGCTGCTTAGCCCATAATGAACCAAAAATCTGACAAACAAGATGTATTATTTAATACAAATCTAATATAGCCAAATACCCTCATTCCTTTATCATTTGCCATTTTTAAGCAATAAAAGCTGAACTTATGAAGATGACACAAAGCTCCTGGCTCAGCATAATTGTCATTATGCAATTAATTGAGGTTATTCAGGGCACTGGACAACCACAAATATAGCATTTTCCTTGGGCCCACATAACTCATAGGATGATCATACACATGACAAACCGATTGTACAATTTCCTTTATACCTAAACAATTGTACCCAACAACAATCTCTGTTCATTTCAACCGCAAGTTAAAGTGTCACTGTGATGAACCCTTGGCACGCTTGGGTGCTTCTGCCAAACAGTGCATCCTGCTCTATAAACTCTTCCAGCTGACCAAGACCTAATACCAACCCTTTTACCCCAAGCATCGTACACAGACCAGATGTTGAGGTAAAACCAAAGGAATGACTGTTTATTGATCAGAAATACAGGTTTTTACACACTTCAAAAGTAGGACAGTCACATGAACAATAAAACCAAATATTACCCAAAACATCACACAATGGTTAGATAGCAAGGTAGAGTGGACACCAGACTAATCGCATCATGTAGGAACCTCCAAGAGGTTACACAGCAGCCAACATAAACAAACAGTGATCTAATTAAACAGGTACCTAATTAACCACTCAGGAAGATTTGCCCCACTTAACCTCCCTGACGGTATGATTATTTCAGATTTTAGGTGCTGAAAGTGGTACAATTATTTTGCATGGAAATTTGGCGTTTTATATTGTAGGCCTGTAATTCTTAGGAATAACTCACTTAAATCTGTCCAAACAAGAGTCTAGTAGACATCCCAGGTATGATAAAGTTTGAAACACAAAATCATAAATTATAATATAATAAATAACTATAAATAATTACTAATATTATTAATAACAAATAATAATATAATAATAATAAAAATTATTCAATAATGTAATCAAATCAAAAACACTGAAATTTGCTCAGTTGCAGAATTATTACTGTCATTACTTTCAGTGTTTGATGACGAATTTCCCCACAAATCACTATCCCTCAATTTTGCAAGTGATTCTAATTTATTATTGCTGTTTTCTTGCTGGTCTAAAACCACTTTTGACGTAAAGGGACACTTTTTGGTTGCTATGGACAATCTCCAGTTTCCAGGCAGAAAGAACAGTATTTATAATATAAAAGTCCATGCAGGGCACTGGACAAACCACTAGGGACAAAGGGGATGTGTAATTATTTTATACAGTACTGTAATTGTAAGATTACAGTGTACTGTATGTATTGTGTGTTTTTAATTTTTTGAATTTGGCGCCGAACTCCGTCCCCGTGCGTCGCAACGCTCGCAGGAAACGGAGCTCAGCACTCGGCACTCAGCACTGTGAATTGATCGAGAAGACAGCTCGCAGACACAGCGGGGAGACATCGCAGGATCCAGGGGACAAGGTAAGTTACTTTGCCTGGATACTGCGATGCGATCCCGAGTCTGGCTTGGGGTTACCGCTTTTGGTACTGAAATCTCACCCCGAGCCTGACACGGGAATACCGCCAGGGAGGTTAATGACCAGGCCATTTTTTGCGATACGGCACAGCATTATTTTAACTGACAATTGCACGGTCGTGCGACACTGTACCAAATACTTTTTTTTGTCCTTTTTTTTCCCCCCACAAATAGAGCTTTCTTTTGGTGGTTTTTGATCAGCTTTGCAGGGTTTTTTTTGCGCTATAAACAAAAAAATGTCTGACAATTTTGAAAAAAAAAGAAGCAATATTTTCTACTTTCTGCTATAAAACATACTCAGTAAAAAAATTTAACCTCCCTGGCGGTATGATTATTTCGGATTTTAGGTGCTGAAAGCGGTACAATTATTTTGCATGGAAATTTGGCGTTTTATATTGTAGGTCTGTAATTCTTAACAATAACACACTTAAATCTGTCCAAACAAGAGTCTAGTAGATATCCCGGGTATGATAAAGTTTGAAACACAAAAACATAAATTATAATATAATAAATAAAAATAAATAATAAAAAAAAATAAAAATAAATAGTAATAAAATAAATTTCCCCACGATTCACTATCGCTCAATTCTGCAAGTGTTCTAATTTACTATCGCTGTTTTCTAGCTGGTCTAAAGCCACTTTTGACGTAAAGGGACACTTTTTGGTTGCTATGGACAATCTCCAGTTTCCAGGCAGAAAGAACAGTATATATCACATAAAACTGCATGCAGGGCATGGGCCAAAGCACTGGGGACAAAAGGGATGTGAAATCATTTCATACAGTACTGTAATCTGTAAGATTACAGTACTGTATGTGTTATGATTTTTACTTTTTTTTAATTTGCCGCCAGGCTCCGCCCCCGTGCGTCGCGACACTCGCAGGGAACGGAGCCTGGCAAGGAGAGGCTTCGGAGGAGGACGGAGCCCACGGACACTGCGGGGGACATTGCAGGATCCCGGGGATAAGGTAAGTAAAGGCACACCAGGATCCTGCGATGTAATCCCGAGTGTGGCTCGGGGTTACCGCTAATGGTCCTGAATTTTAACCCCGAGCCACACTCGGGAAAACCGCCAGGGAGGCTACAAAATTGAATTTCTTCATCAATTTAGGCCAATATGTATTCTGCTACATATTTTTGGTAAACAAAAATCCCAATAAGTGTATATTTATTGGTTTGTGCAAAAGTTATAGCATCTACAAACTATGTGATATATATATATTTTTTTTTTAAAGTAATGGTGGCAATCAGCAACTTATAGCAGGACTGTGATATTGCGGTGGACAAATCGGACATCTAACTGACACTAATACAGTGATCAGTGATAAAAAATATGCCAGTGTCACTGTACTAATGACACTGGCTGGGAAGGGGTTAACATTAGGGGCCATCAAAGGGTTAACTATGTGCCTAGCCTGTGCTTACCCACTGTGTGGGAGGTGCTTTGACTATGGGAAGGCAAAGATTCCTGTTGCTGCTTTGCAGAAACACAGGATCAAAATCTTCTCTTCTGACAGAACGGCAATCTGCCTTGTTTACAAAGGCAGATTGTCGTTCTGCATGTGTACTGTGTAATTGTGCCGGCAGACATCGAGTCCGCTGTACCCACTGCTGGGCTCTCGCTGTGTGTGATCGGAGCGGGCGCCCCAGACCCAGAAGTGTCAAATCACGTATTAGGTACACAATCTGGCACAGAGCAGCCGCCCTGCCACAGTAAATGTATGGTGGGTGTTAACAACTAGTTACCTAGACAATGCTTTGAATAATCAGGGATTCAACAACAATTTAGACAGTCTGACAACAGTCTACAACCCTGAATACACAAAGTACATTACACAGGCTGTCTTTAAGTGTTTACCTTTAACTTGTGTAATCTGTCCACTAGACAAGTCATCAGAAGACAAACCATGTTCCAGCAGTCTGAGAAAGTGGAATTAATTTATCTTCATATATTTTTTGAGGGATATTGTTGATAAATATTTCTATCCTAAGTGAAGAAGCCTCTCCAACCCAGTCTGCAGGAGGGCCACCATATTCGCTTTGACCATTAACCTGTACAAGATTAAAGGGGTTGTAAACCCTCATGTTCTTTCACCTTAATGCATCCTACTGACCAGTCCTCCAGCCCCCCCCCCCCCCCCGTTTTATTCACCTGAGTCCTGTATTCCCCTACCAGAGATGCGCTTTTCCTCTCTGCCTGGGGTTCTCGACTCTTAATTAGATAGATTGATAGCAGCGCAGCCATTGGCTCCCATTGCTGTCAATCAAATCCAATGATGTGGGTGCCGTGGGGCGTGGCCGATTCCTACATTCGGCATCTATGGACGTTGAATGCTGGACTTGGGAGCGTGCCCGCAAGGTAACCCCCCAGGAAAGAGCTTCTCCCAGAGGGTTATACGATGTGGGGAGAAGCTATCAGCGCCTCTGGGGGACCCCAGAAGGTGAGGATCGGGGCCACTCTGTGCAAAACGAACTGCACAGTGGAGGTGTGACATGTTTGTTATTTAAAAAAAAATAAAAAATGAAGCCTTCCAATCACTTTAATATTACGCCTTACCATCAAATCCAGAAGGGAAGCTTTATTGTCCTTATTCAGAGAATTAATCCAAGCCTCACTCTCAGTGTTCATCGCGTTGTTCTCCATAATTAGAGAATAATCTGCTCTCTCCATGGATTCAGAGGCTGAACTGAGCTCTTTTCCATGCTCCGACTGGGAAAAGCAGACAAAATCCCCAGTCTCCTCCATGGACCATAATCAGTGAGTAGGATGCTTGCCCCTAGTCTCCTCTAAAAGCCCCTGTCCCGGTTGGGTCTGTCAAAGTCATTATAGGCAAACCTTTTTCTTTTTTTGGATAGAGTGGAGAGGGATAAGAACTCGTCAAGTTTTTTTGGTGTCTTTGCTTCTATTAGGGAGATTCACCCTCTCTATTTGTTCTATTTACCATTATCTCAAATGTAAAAGAAAATCCTAAACATTTTGTGTTCACACTAGAACAGGATTAGAGGGGAAATGTTCCAGTGGGGACTGGTAGTTCTGGTGACCCTGGTGACACACTGGGACTTCCTCAGTTTGGAGGGATTTCCTCTCACTCCCTATGAAAAAAATAAGTTTTGCCTTTAGTGACACTTGGTAATGATTAAATGAGCAGCCCCGCTGTATGTATAATCTGCATCTACTGAAATGTGCTGCAATAAAATGCCTTCCTTACTGTTTTTTTCTGGTTTAATGATACTTTTCTGAAATAGCCCCACACTGTCTGTGAGCTGGGTGCTTTTTTTCAGAAGAGCTGCAATGGTCATCCATGTTGGTCAACCCCACCATCTCTGAACACACATCTTTTTGTATGCAACAAGAACTTTTTTTTTCTGCCCTGTAGTGCTTCTTATGTCATTCTGGGGAGGATGGCTTTCTGGAAGCTGAACATGTAGAAATTGAGCATCGGAGACGAACTAACATGAACTGTGTCAGTAGATCTTATGTTTACAGGACTATCAGCTTTATCTGCACCTTTATCATTAAAAGACAACCCCCCAACACACACATGCACACAACTAACATACCTGCCCAGATCTGTGTTATTATCTGCTTCTGGTAACATCATATTCTGTTATGTTGTAAAGGTGGTGACACAACTTTGTGGCGTAAAAAGAAATCCATCCATGAAGCAGCATGATTACTCTTTTCAAAAGGTCATGAAGCATTATCAAAGTCAACAACTGAAGCATAAAGTAAAGTATTTATACTACTATCTTTAAACAGCATGCCTTCTAAAATATTTTTTTGGCAATGCCATAAGGATACTTTAATTGTAGATAAAATTCAACTTTAAGGTGTTATTAAACCCAAAAATAAAAAAAATTATATAATGCAGCTTACTAATCATTAAATGCGATGGCTGCATTAGTTTTCTTTTTTTTAGACTTTCCTCTGTTTTCACCTACTGACCTGGCTAGTAACACATATCCTGTATTATTAGAGTGTCTCCATGCTGGATAATAGAACACAGGGAGCATTGTCAGGGTAGGGTTATATATAATAGCAGATTTAGATACATACCGTGTTTCCCCAAAAACAAGACTGGGTCTTATATTAATTTTGGGTACGAAAAACACACTAGGGCTTATTTTCAGGGGATGTCTTATTTATTTATGGTATGTACAAAAAAGTCCCTCGCCCTGTCAGCTTAGGAGTCACCATTGTGAAATTCTGTAATCCTAAAAACAAACTGTTAAAGACCTTGTAAATTCATGTAATCCGTTCTGTAAAAAGATTATAGAATGGGCAGTGTGTCTCCTTGTGTAACTTTATTGTGGAAAATACCTTATTTACAGCGCTGCTGGGCGCTCACGTGACCCACCGGTGCTCTTCTTCCCTGCTCAGAACACTGCAGAGGGAGGGGACGAGATCCCCGCTGATGTCAGCCCCGCTCTGAGCACTGCAAAAGGAGGGGCCTCTGACATCACCCGGGAGGAGAAGAGAAGAGCTCCGGCAGGTCACGTGAGCACCCAGAGGCGCTGTAAATAAGGTATTTTCCACAATAAAGTTACACAAGGAGACACATTGCACATTATATAATCTTTTTACAAAACGGATTACATGATTTTACAAGGACTTTAACTAGGTCTTATTTTCAGGGTAGGGCTTATATTGCAGCCATCCCAGAAACTCACACTAGTGCCCCGTACACACGGTCGGATTTTCCGATGGACAATGTCCGATCGGAGCGTGTTGTCGGAAATTCCGACCGTGTGTGGGCGCCATCGGACATTTTCCATCGGATTTTCCGACACACAAAGTTGGACAGCAGGAGATAAAATTTTCTGACAACAAAATCCGATCGCGTCAATTCCGACCGTGTGTGGCCTGTTCCGACGCACAAAGTGCCACGCATGCTCTGAAGAAATTCCGACACGGGACAGCTCGTTCTGGTAAACTTAGCGTTCGCAATGGATACAGCACTTTCGTCACGCTGCAATGTAAAAAATGGTTTAATACAGCGCACTCTCTTCTTCTTTATAATGTGACAAGAATTAAGTGGTTTTGCTGCTCATATTCACACACACTTCTCACAAAGTTTGATTTGTGTTTTTTTAGTGGGATTCCCTCAATATATTGTTATTAGTTGTCACATCTGACAGTTTTATATTTTTTTTATATTTTTTTTTTGTTTTTTAAGCCTTTTTTTTTCTTTAATGTTTGGATTTTCTCCAAGGCTGATCTTTGTTCAATGTTATTTTTATTTTTACTCCCGAATATTTTTGTGTGTGTTTTGTGTGTCAAGTTACCCCAACACCATTGATATCTTTTATTATTTAATCTCCATGAGATTTTTTGTTGTTGGTGTCCCTTGTTCATTTCACATTGTATATTTGCAATGTACCTGAATCCTCACAAACCAACTGTCATTTTTGAAGTAAAACACATAGGAGAGTAGAATTCAAAACAAAAATCCTTTATTAAGGTATCAGAACCAAACAAAGAGGAAGGCAACACTGGATCAACAGCAGAAATTAGTGAAGCCTGGGACCCCCACGGCAGACATCAATTCTTCAACATCAAAATTGGTGGCCTGAGGAGTCCATATGTAAGGGAGGGCAGTCTGGTCCGGGATTCACAGAGACTCGGATAGCAGCAGATGACATCTGTGTCCCCAGGCTGTGGTACCACAAGAGGCTGCATCTTTTGGCCGACCAGACTGGATCCAGGGCAATCACTCTCTGGTCTTCCTTTCACACTTCCTTCCGGGCTGTGGCTGTGCAGTAGGAGATGTGGCAGGAGGAGGAGTAGGACCTGGAGGAGGAGGAGGACTGGGAGGACCTGGAGGAGGAGGAGGACTGGGAGGACCTGGAGGAGGACTGGGAGGACCTGGAGGAGAGGGAGGAGGAGGAGGACCATCCCAAAGCTGTGTGTGAGGTGTAAGTTGTCCCCTCACACCTTTCTCCAGAGCCTCTGAAATGAGGGCCTGACACCTGGCTTGTTGGCCCTCCTCCATCCTCTGCATTTTATAGGCAATGAATGCCGCAAGGTTCTCCTGCCTGGTGTGTGGTGCTCCCAGGACCTCTGTAGCCCTCCAAAAAAATCTGATAGCCGCCTCCTCTAGGCTACTCCTCCTGCTGCCACTTTCTGTTTTCAGGGTGGGTGGAGGGACCTGCAGATCAGCCACCTCCTGGCTGAGACTTCCCTGTGTAAGAAAAAGGGACGTGGTGTTTTAGTTTTTGCATCATCAATCACAATCCTAAATTAGTACTCAAAACTAACATCTAGGTAACATCATTGATAGTACAAGCAGAAATATTTAGAGGAATGCTATACCTGGCTCAATCTGGGCTCCTCCACATGTGGCCTGGAAGGCCCAGGTTGGGCGTCAGAAGCCTCAGCCGGGGGGGAAGGAAGTGTGGAAGGAAGACTGGAGAGGGATGACCTGGGTTCAGTCTGGCCTGCCAGAAAGTGCAGCCTGTCGTAGTACAACATCCTGGGGACATAGATGTCATCTGCTGCTCCGGATCTCTGTGAATCCAGGACTTTCTTGCGCTCCCTCAGATATGTGCTCCTCAGGCAACCAATTAAGATCTTTAAATAGGTGATGTCTGCCGTGGGGATCACCTGCTTCACAATTTCACACAATTGCACCAGTGCTGCCTTCCTCTTTGCTTGGTTCTTGAAATGGGGGTGGGTAATCTCCCACAGACAGGGCAGCTCACTTAGCATATCAATGAATAGTGCCATGAAGTCAGTATCTCTCATTAAGATATCCATGTTCACTGCAAGACACAACACAAGACAAAGCCTAATGTCAGACAAAACTCTCCTAATCTTGTTACAATATAGTCCTCAATCTAGAAGCAGTATAGGCCCAAGTTTGTCTCTTACCTTCGTTCTTACGATCGGCGCATCCAATGCTCCTTCCTCCGCTCACAGATCGTACGTAATACGCACGCGTGTTACGCTTTATAGACACTGCGCATGTGTGTAACTCCGCCCGCCCCTGACGTTCTTTCTATTCTATTCCCCGCCCCTTTTCGTTCGGCGCAGTGGGGGAAGAGCATGATGGCGGAGTCACACCAGGTGCGTGCTAATTGTAGCAACGAGGAGGAGGAGGAAAGCCCGGATCCAGGCACGTCCCGATCCAGAAGGAGACGTTTTAAGGCCACAAATATGTCGTTTGGGGAGATGTTGGAGATGGTCGACATCATGAAGAAGTCCGACTATGATGGCAAATATGGGCCTTACCCCAACCCGAACATCCGAAAGGCCAAGATCATGGCGAAAGTGGTCAGGAGTCTCGAGCGGAATTTCGGGGTCCGAAGATCAAAAGATCATCTCAGGAAGCGGTGGTCGGACCTGAAGTTGAGAGAGCCAGAGCAGTACCGAAAGATCCGGAGAGTGCTGCAAAAAAGTAAGTAGTTGTGCTGTGTTTATATTCTTTCTGGCTTTATTCCGTTCGTTCTGCTCCATATGCTTTTATTAATTGTAACGTTTAAAAAGGTCAACTTTAATGTTCATGGGCCCATTATTCGTTCGTATCAAACATTTTTCGTTCGGCCTCTAGAACACCATTGTTTAGGCCATATGCATTTTCCCACATTTTTTTGGGGCCTACTTGGATGCCAAATATTTGTTTAGGTAGATGGGTTTGTTACTAGAATGAAATGCAAACTAGATTGTGTGTAAGGAGAGGACACTGAGCAGCTGTTTTCACATCTGGACACTGGAGCACTAGTGTGGGACACAAGAACACCATTTTTATTAGGGGGGCCACACAGGTGCTCCAGTGTATACTATAGGGGGGGGGCTACATCTGTGAAGCTTGTACCAAACAGGTAAAGTATTGCAGCTTGACAAAGGGCAATAAAAAAAAGACATCTTTGAACTCGGCTAAAATAGACAATTGTACCCCACTTCCAAGCAATGTTTCCTATTTCTATAGTTCTGCCATCAAATATCTGTGTGCTAAGTATACCATTTTTGTTTTACATAGGGGAGAAAAGACTCGGACACCCCTCATCCCAGGAGAACACAGACCCCCCCCCCTCTGGAAGAAGGGGAACTACCCCAAACCCAAGATGCTGAGCAGGAGGAAGAAGAAGATGTAGTGGAGATTGGCACCACAAGAGGTGAGTGTCTGCGACCACAGACTCAGGTAAAAGAGATGGCTGTTGGCAGATTTTTGAGACCTTTTTTTTTGTTCTTTATCTCTTTTTAGGTGATCGTGATGTTGTGGATCCAGAACGCTTTACTTCTGAAAGTGCCCAGATACTGATAGGGGAGATCATGGGGTGTAATCTCCAATTGCAAAACATCCAGCAACAAATACGTGATGTTATTACAAAAAATAATAACATCATTGATGTTTTGGGGCGAATTTAAACCCCACAAAATGACCGGTTTTCAGTATTTTCAATTTTAACAATGTTTTGAAAAGCCAAATTTGGAGGATGCACACAGTGTGCCAACATGTGCTATCTGCCATCACGGGAGATCAATGGACGCGTTTTGGGGGGGCAACCCCTTCCTCAATTATAAAGTAGCGTTGAGGAAGGGCTTGCTCCCCCAAAACACGTCCCTTGATCCCCCCTGATGGCAGATAGCACATGTTGACATTCGTAAATTGGTGTGCATCTTCCAAATTTGGCTTTTCCAGGGGTGAGTTCCCCCCATCTGAACGCTATATCAAACCCAGTTCCTAAATACTGATGTCTGATATAGCCTTCAGGTTTTACCTAACGTGAACTTTGTAAGTTCTAGTTTTTTGGCTTTCTTGTTGGTTTTACACAGGCCTGTTTTATCTGAAATGGATATTTTGATTATTCATAATGCTACTGCAAACATTTTATACTACAAACATGTTGGTTTGTTTTAAAAAATTTTGGTAAATGCACATTTTGATTGTGCAGGTATAAAAAAGTTCCTTACTCAAGAATGTGTGGATTATTGTCTCAACACTACAACAACACTTTTGGGGTGATGTAATTGTTGTTTTATGCACAAATGGGGGTTATTTCCTAAGGGCAAATACACTTTGCACTACAAGTGCAGGTTCAGTGCAGTTGCAAGTGCACTTGAAGTGAAATGTGTTTTTGCATTTAGGAAGTACCAGCCAACACTGTTTTTTATAAGGTTACCCAATCACGACATTTTCTGCACTCAACACATTTCTGTCAGGGTCAGCTAAAACAAACACAAGCAGTAAATGTCCACCAAGAATTGCTTTTGGTTGTTTTTTATTTAAAAAAGGTGTCACATATTGTCTGGCATATTGATAGCCCCCCTACCCACAAAGAACTCCAGGTATCGTAACCGGACATCACGGGCATTCAGGGAGGGCAAGCCAGGACGGCCGCTTTAAAGTGCCGTCATTGTTGATGTATTTGGTATTCCGGCCTCAGGCCCAACTGAGCCAGCATAGTTGGCTGAATGTTTTCTTAAAAAATTATGGAGAACACAGCACGCCAGTATAATATGGTTCAGTTTATACTCCGCCATATGGATGGGTGTCAGAAATAGTCGGAACCGGCTGGCCAGGATTCCAAATGTGTTCTCCACCACTCTTCGGGCTCTGGCCAGCCGGTAATTAAAAACCCTCTGTTCCGGGGTGAGGGTCCTCATCGGGAATGGCCGCATCAGGTGGTCCCCCAGCGCAAATGCTTCATCAGCAACGAACACAAATGGGAGACCTTCAACATTGTCCTCTGGAGGTGGCAAGTCCAAACTGCCATTCTGGAGACGCCTGTAGAACTCCGTCTGGGCGATGACTCCACCATCGGACATCCGGCCATTCTTCCCCACGTCCACATACAAGAACTCGTAATTAGCCGACACCACCGCCAACATCACTATACTATTAAACCCCTTGTAGTTATAATAGTACGACCCCGAGTTGGGTGGTGGGACGATGTGGACGTGTGTCCCATCAATTGCCCCTCCGCAGTTAGGAAAGTCCCACCACTGGGCAAAGTGGGAGGCCACAGTCTGCCATTCCTGTGGCGTGGAAGGAAACTGTTGAGGAAAAAAAAAAAACATTACTATTTTTTCACAGAAACCTGGCAAGCAGATTAGACACAAACATTATGGGTCAACCTCCAGATAGCATTTATTAAGGGGAATTTAACAACAACAAAGTATAAGGTACACCTATCATATTCCCCCTCCCCCCCTCTCATGGGCCATTTCTAACATTATAGGGGGGGGGGGACTCTTGGACAGGTAACCCTCTTCACTTCATTGAGAGATGAATGCCTAAATACAGGGTATTACTTGGAACAGCCCCTCCTTTGTTACACTATTGGCAGCCCACTGGACAGGTAAGAAGTGTCATAATACAAAGATATAAATACACACTGTACACATTTGAGCACATTTGGACATTCTGCTATTACCTATCAAGATCATAATAGGATACAAGAACTTTAAACAGTACCATTGGAAAGTATACAGGCAGGCCCTTGCACTACATGCTTTGGGGAATTCATCCATAAATCTGACCAGTAAAGAGATGGGTATAGTGTGTATGGGTTTGGCAAAGTCAGCAGATAGATGATTGAGGATAGAGAATTGGGATCAGCTGACTTAGCAGTTGGGGGGAGGGAGGGTTACCAAAAATTTGGGGACACCACAAAAAAAAGCCTCTGGCCCTCTGCCTGAATTTAAATCCAAAATAACATTTCCAAACATTTTAGGGGGTGTTTGGGGTAAAGCACTACTATGGAGCTGATAAAATACATTGTTAAGTGACTACATGAGGTGAATATAGGGGCAGGAGACACCATGCTGGAGAGGTTATTGAAGGGCAAATATGTATGAGGGACATAAAATAATAATTACATAAAAATCCAGCATGCATGAGGACAAAGGGGACATTCACAGCATATTACAATCATGGTAATTAGGGAATGAGGAAAGAAATACAATATATTAGCAAACATTCAATACAATAAAATGTGATATAAAAGGAAAAAAATCTTACCTTCATATACTCCTTCTGCAGGACCTGTATGATGGCAGAACAGGTCTCTGGGATAATGATCCCCAGAGCCTGGGGGGAGATGCCTGTCGAGAACTTGAGGTCCTGCAGGCTTCTCCCTGTGGCCAAATACCGCAAGGTAGCGACCAACCTCTGCTCCGGAGTGATGGCTTGCCTCATGCAGGTATCCTGCCTGCTGATATAGGGGGTCAGCGAAGCCAACAAACGGTGAAACACGGGGTCCGTCATCCGGAGAAAGTTCCTGAAATCATCAGGATTATTCTCACGGATCTCACGGAGCAAAGGCATATGACAGAACTGGTCACGCTGAAGCAACCAATTCTTGGTCCATGAACTCCTCCCCACCCTGTTCATGGACTGGACTTGTGTCAAGGTCAGGACCCCAACACCAAGCCCCCGCACAGCACGAACTCTACGAGGAGTACGCATACGAAACATGGCTATAAAATGGTCGGCTGCTCAGAACGAAGTAACAGAACGCACTGAAGAACAGCAAGGCCTGTGAAGAGCGACCTGAAAACCAGTAACGAACGAACAAGAATACAGTGACTAAAGTCACGCGGAACTTGCTTGCACGCACTGAAGAGCAGATACAAACCCACAAGCACAAACTGAACGGCAGAAACCGATCTGAAAGCCACGAGTCTGAAAAAGCGCGAATCGTCTCTCACCAAACTTTTACTAACACGAGATTAGCAAAAGGAGCCCAAAGGGTGCTGCGCTTGGTTCTGAACCGGCCTTTTCTAGTCTCGTCGTACGTGCTTGACGTCACCGCGTTCTTGGCGATCGGAAATTCCGACAACTTTGTGCGACCGTGTGTAGGCAAAACAAGTTTGAGCCAACATCCGTAGGAAAAAATCCGAGGATTTTGTTGTCGGAATGTCCGATCAACGTCCGACCGTGTGTACGGGGCATAGGTCTTATTTTTGGGGTAGGGCTTATTTTCAGGGAAACCGGATAATAGCAGATTTAGATGCATTCAACAAGGTAAAACCAAACACCAGCTGACGCTTTTTAAGCAGTTACAGCAACTATTTTTTTTTCCTTTTAGGATAAAGGTTTTACATAAATAAATAAAAGCTAAAAATAGAAAGAGTCCAGAGAAGAGCAACAAAGCTATTAAAGGGACTATACGATCTCTCCTTTGGGGAAAGACTACAAGCACACACGCAGGTTGAATTGGATGGACCGGTGTCTTTTTTCAGCTTTACCAACTATGTAACTATGTATGTAAAGCTGATCATCGTACGCATCCCTGCCATCGCTAAATGGTTTGTCTGAACCCTCAAACTACTACAGGACAGCTTGTTCTATTGAAAAACAACAGACTTACTGGTAGGTTCACCAAGTGAAAATAAACGAAAGAGAGCCTAAAAAAAGAAAATGAATGCGGCCATCAAATCTAAGAAATAGTAAGCTGCGATATAATAAATGCTCGCTTTTGAGCTTAATACCACCTTATACCTGGGTTCATCCTAGAAGAAAAAGAGACTAGAGATAGAGAGCTGTATCAGTGGAAATGTGGGCTACTACTCTTCTGCTTTAACCCAGGCTGGTCAGATAAGATGTGTAGACAAGAAATCCATCTTTCATTTATTGCATAATCTGTAATCAAAGTTGGTTGACCTCTTTTGAGAATGATGTTTAGATTTTTCTTAAGCATTGTCTAGTAAAGTATTTAAAGGAGGAGGACAGTGGACAGTTTAAAAAAAAAAATATATATATATTATTGTATTATATTCCACTATTTAATTAATAGGTTTTGAAGAGTTTTTGCATTAAAAAAAAAGCACAAGAAAAAGTCAAGAAAAATGCATCCCTTAAGTTCTATGTAAGTCTCACACAAGTCCATTGCACTTCCTTTGTGGTGTAATACCCTCCCTATTGAAATGCATTGAAAACGCGGCAAACATATTTATGGGTATGCAACATAACACAGTAGTATGACATGACAGCACATTCCTGTCAGTGGTGACATAATGGAAATAAAAATAACAGAGGTTAACAGTCACTAACCACAAAATATACGGAGTCTCAATATGTCTCAGGGTTATAGTTAACTGTTGGAAAAAACATTACCATGTTGCATTTTTGATGCAGTTTTTGAGTCACATGATCTTTGAAAAGCACGTTTTTCGGTGGCCATCAAAGGCACCTTTTTTTCTATTAGCAAAATGTTGATAATTTTATTTTCAGACAATAATTTTCGGTGGCTGATATATAGGTGCATTCCTAATTTGTACTTACAAAATTAGTCAGATAGCATGGTTTTCTCAAGGAAATTACATTTGGGTAAGTGTGAGCCTTCTCTGCAATTCCATGAATACATTTTTTACAGTATCGAAAGAGAAAGAAAAACAACGACTACATTGTATTTCCTTAGACAATTTTCATTTTTTTTGGCCTTTGCTGTACATGACAACATCATGAACGGATAAATATGATGTACTCAGCTTTACTATGGAAAAAATGCATCAGTGAATGCTATAAGTGATGCAAAAGACAATGCCACCACAACACGGAGTTTCTTTTCATGCTTCTAGTGCATAACTACAAATGCTTTATGTCACTTGGAAAAAACAAAAGACAATCTGGTGTCTTGGACTTGTTCCTGGAAATAATGATATCATAGTCAAGTTGTCTTCCTTCTGCTAGCTCTGGAAAAATATCAAACAAGGGAAAGCTAAGTTTTGACTTTTGCAAGCATGACATTTTGTAGGTTTGCTAAAGTACACAGTGTATGAAAAGATCTTAGTGTTATGCAAAAGTAAAAAAACAAAGTAAACTATAGATATATTGAAATAAGCAGAAAATAGCCAAATATGCTGAGAATGATGTAATAAAATATTATTTATATGTAATATTGTGGCAAAACATACAGATCATATGAATTTGAAGGTGCTGTTGAAGCATGTGGTGCAGAATTAAAATTAATATTCTAAATCGGTTAATGTCAATAGGAAATAATCTTTTTTAAATGTGTAAATATATGATGATCATCACATGAAAATCAGCAAAACAATATATATAAGAATACAAGACCTGTGCAGACATCCCTTGGCCAACCAATACTAGGTAAACAATGTATTTGTCAGGTTTGAGGTTGACTACATTAGATATATTCACAATACATAAATACTGTATGCACGCTAAGCTGATATGTGTGAGTGTTTATCATTCGGTAATTCGATTTTTGAAGATTACTTTTTTGTGTTAGGCTGTTCTTTCAGTGCAATGCATGCTGTTTCTGGCAAGGAAAGAAGGCATACAAACACAGTTAGGGGGCTGTAAAACCTAAAATACAAGTTAAAAGAAACATGTCTCATAACTGGTATTGCTAAAATGTTTGCCTAAACACAGACATTACAGTCATTATATACCTGCAAGTAGCTTTTTAGTAAAGCAAAGCTTCTACTGAACTGACTGTACAGATTTTTGACTTGGAGCTCCCCTGCCATCCTACACCCAATGAGAGAACCTCAGCAGCTAGTAGAAACAATAGGGTAGATTTAAACGTGCATCTAAATTTCCCTTTCCTCTGAAGCACAACAAAGTACTTTTGGTACTTTTATCATGGCTAATATGCTGCAGCGTGGGCCTTAAAAAACTATATTGGCATGCATTAAAAAGGGGATTAACTCCAGAGATAAAATGATAATTCTCCCACTCTACAATACTCTGGTCCGTCCGCACCTGGAGTATGTTGTCCAGTTCTGGGCACCAGAACCAGTCCTCAGGAAGGATGTGCTGGAACTGGAGAGAGTCCAGAGAAGGGCAACAAAACTAATAAAGGGACTGGAGGACATTACTTATGAGAAAAGGTTACGAGCACTGAACTTGTTCTCTCTGGAGAAGAGACGCTTGAGAGGGGATATGATTTCAGTGTACAAATACCGTACTGGTGACCCCACAACAGGGATAAAACTTTTTTGCATAAGAGAATTTAATAAGACACGTGGCCATTTACTAAAATAGAAGAAAAGCGGTTGGACCTTAAACTCGTAGAGGGTTCTTTACTGTAAGAGTGGTAAGGATGTGGAATTCCCTTCCACAGACAGTGGTTTCAGCAGGGAGGACAGATAATTTCAAAAAACTATTAGATAAGCCTGAATGACCACAACATACAGGCATATACAATGTAATACTGACATATAATCACATACACAAAGATTGAACTTGATGGACTTCTGTCTTTTTTTTCAACCTTGCCTACTATGTAACTGCAGAGGTTTATATTTTTACCTAATCAAATGCTCACACACTGATGCTGGTCCATTTCCTAGCATAAAGTCTATATTTGGAATATAGTGGGAATTACTGGAGATATGGGAAGAGTCGGGGAGTGTGGGGTCGTGGTTATGAAGTGTTTTTTTCCCTTGATATTTTATTAAAACTTTTTACAAAGTTGATGGTTTTATTTTTATTTTTAATAGAAAACTTTTAGTAGCTTTTAGATCTGTTATGGCTTTTACTTTCACCGATCAGTTCAGGTCTATTACTGCTGGTTAGACAATCAATGTCACAGCCAAAACAACCTAAAAAAAGTGTTTTTTGAACGGCAAGAGATTGTTGCAATAATGACAGTTCCCGTCCCCACACCTCGTGACAGACCCCCAATGGGTAACGACTCACCAGATCGCAGCAAAAGCCGAGCCTTATATGATAATATCTATTTATCTTGTGGTCTGTTGAATGTCAAACTCTTCATCTATATCAACTCGCCACCATAAAAGAGACACTCACATAGCGTGATATTGTTATGATATTTTTAATCCATAAAACCCCCCCTTAATACATTGCACTTACAAAGATAAAGGCATACAAAAGCACGTAATACCCTCTAATAACATCAGACTGCGAGCGCAACTATCACCACCCTTTCGTTGAAACGAATTAGGCAGTTCCTGGGTTGGGAGGCACAATCACGTCTGTACAGATCTCTTGCGTGGTTGTGCCCTGTTGCGATCTGGTGAGTCGTTACCCATTGGGGGATCTGTCACAAGGTGAGGTGATGGGAAGTGTCATTTATGCAACAATCTCTTGCCATTCAACCCAGATTGGGAACAGGCAAGCAACTTTTATACTCACGGAGTATCAAAGCAGGACTTTTATATATGTTGATCTGAATGTTAACCAATTAGTGCTGCTAATGTTTGTATTTGCTTTTAGGAAGTTCAAACATATGTGTGTAGTATCTATATGTGTTATAGTAGCAGCTTTGGAGATATTGATACATGTGCGCAGGGAGGAATTGATTATTTAATTGGTTTCAATTGTGCTTTAGATATATACATGTATAGTCCTATATATACAATTCTATACTCACAGTTGATCCAGAGGAAGGCAAAAAAAATCCAATAAAGCATGAAGCTTATTCTCGTATAAAAAGTCTGGAAAGGAAGTCACAATGCATAGGAAAATATCTGTTCCTATAGTATCTTCTTTATTTTAAGGTGTTTGCAAATGTAAAGCCAATATAACAAGTCCTCTGCAATTACCTTTATGATTGTTCTTCACAGTCACATGACTGCTTGGTCCCCTCTTCTCCCTTTAGCTTGGAGGGCTAGGGGTGGAGACTGCAGAAGATGATTGGGAGTCACTGTCAATCACAGTGGTGAGGGCTAGGCTATGGGACAAGAGGCGCTACTGTCAATGAAACACTCTTACCTGCCCCACTCTCTGCTGCCTACGTCAACAGCTGCACTGCCTGATGGGGTGGGTAAGAGTATTTGAATGACTGGTCCTGCCCACTACCCCAGGCCATTCATGACAGATTAAACTCTGTAGACACTTGAAGCATGCACACACAAGCTGTGGCAAAGCTGCAGAAGGTAGATGAGCCCTGCAGATCACTGCCACCTACAACAAACAAAAGGAGTTACTGTCACTGGAAGGATCAACAGGTAGTTTTATATAAATTATATGTATAAAAATAAAATAAATGGCCCAATTACTGTAGAGACTATGGGGTTGATTTACTAAAGGCAAATAGACTGTGAACTTTGCAAAGTGCAGTTGCCCTCTGCGACTGCAGTTGTTCCAGAGCTTAGTAAATGAGGTAAGGCTTCACTTTGCAAACATTACCCAATCACGTGCAAGAAAAAAAAAAACAGCATTTTTGCTTGCACATGATTGGATGATGAAAGTCAGCAGAGTTTCTGCTCATTTACTAAGCTCTGGAGCAACTGCACTTGCAGCGTGCAACTGCATTTTGCAAAGTGCACAGTATTTTTGCCCTTAGTAAATCAACCCCTATATATTTTTTTTGTTTACTGACACTTTAAATGTATTCTACTCAACCCTTAAATGATTTGAATTCTATTAAAAGCTTTTGAATTATGTTTACTGACTTGTTAGATAAATTAAAAAAAAGTAATTTATATTTGCTGCTTCAGTACATCACAAGATTAAATAGGGAGGAAATACAAATAATACATGTAGAGAAGACAATTACAAAGAGTTGAGATGATGTGGAAAGTGCAGCAGATCGTAACTTGACCTTTTAACAGTCTGGAACAAGTAGAACAATAAAAAATCATTGCTCATTGAAATGGGTTACTACACGTTACAAACTGTTCTTTGCTTACCAAAGTGCAAAGTATCATGTGTAGGACCTGATTTATTAAAGTGAGATGAAGTGAAGTGTATCTATGCTCAAACAACCAATCATGTGCAGGAAAATTTGAAAATTTAAAGTTCTCCTACATATGATTGGATGAAGTGCCAGGGCTGGGTAGGTAGGTGAGATAATATTTCCAGGTGCAGTAGTTAGGAGGAATATAGTCTAGGTTATACACAATCTTCATTTTATAAGTCCTAGATCCTGAGGCACAGCTTCTCAGGCTGCCATTTATTTGTTGCTTCTTTTCTTTATATTGAAATTAAACAGGCAGCATACTATCACTCATCTCCTTGCCTTACCCCAGCCCTTTCAACTCTATTGTGTGCTGCTTGTGATTTCCACTTTCACACTATCTTAGAAGTCCTGCTAGTAAATAATACAGAAAGCTTGGAGTTTAGGTGACACCCTTTATAGGCTAAAGTCCAAAATTTCCCACCACAACTAGTGATATTATGTGCATGTGTTAAATCTCTCAATAATTTGAAAAAAAAAATGTACAAAATTTCACCAAACAATTAATATAAGGAAATATATGAATAAATTAACCCAAAAAAGTCATTTTTTTTAATTACAAGATGAAGTTCCCCTAGAGCAAGATTAGTAACAAGCATTGTAATGCCAAAACTTTCTGTATCCAGATCAAAATAATCCTTCTTATATTCAGCGAATCTTCAATATTATACTCTTCCCCTTACTCCATCACTAGTGGTGCTGGGGTGTGTTGATTTAATTATATAGAACGGTGCTACATCTATTATTTCTGTGTTAAACATTTGTATCAGGAGGGCTTGGCACATTTTAATGTAGCACCTGGGGATTTAGCACATACTGTAGATTTGAGTGTTTCTTTTCTGCAGTGTGGGCGGTTGATGTAGCACAAAAAGTTTGATACATTTCTGCATTAATTCATGGCTAATGTGGTACAATACTCTATTATTGGAATTAGAGGCTAAATTGACCTTTCAAAACAAAATAAATAAATAACTAAATAAATAAATGCACATCATTCTGCAGAAAAAAAATGTACAATTACTATTATTATTTTTTTGAGCATGCAGAGCATTGAACCCATATTCAGTGGTTTGCAGATGCAATGCCAGGCTCCTGCAGACACTGCCTACAGATCTCTGTTCGTACATCTGTACAGGCAGACAGTTCCTGGGGAGTAGGCAGCGTGAATGAACTATGAGTGTGCTCAGAGGCGGCTCTAGGCTTTGTGAGGCTTTAGGCAGAACCTAGACATGAGGCCCCACTCACGCTCATAGTGGGAAAAATAATTCAAGCGATAAAAAAAATGGTGTCAGTGCTCTCTATCTCGATGCTGGTGTCAGTGTTCTCTATCTCGGTGCTGGTGTCAGTGTTCTCTATCTCGGTGCTGGTGTCAGTGTTCTCTATCTCAGTACTGGTGTCAGTGTTCTCTATCTCGGTGCTGGTGTCAGTGTTCTCTATCTCGGTGCTGGTGTCAGTGTTCTCTATCTGGGTGCTGGTGTCAGTGAGGGAGGTAGCAGCAGAGAAGCCAATCAGCTGGTAGTACCAGCACAGGATGCAGAGCGCCCGGCCCACCATGGCTGAGGATCAGCACTGGACTGGGCTGGGACCTCCCGACCTCGCAGTGGAGCCCTAAATAGGTGGGGGTAAGGCCAGGGTGGAGGGAGGGTCAGGGGCTGTCAATCACAGGTTGGCACACTTGCACAGGACTGAGCTGCCCTGACTGTGGCATTGATAACCAGGAGGAAGGGAGTGGGGGGATGGGGCAGGGGTTGATATAATGACCAGTGGCTGTGGCTAAGGGATGCTGGAGGAACAGGGATGGGGGCTGGCTCTCTCTCATGCTGGTGTTCACTGGCTGCAGAAGTGGTTGTGACATAGTAGCTATGCTGTGCCTCTCCCTGCAGCTGAAGCCCCGGATCTCCCCCCTTGATTGACAGTTCCAGAGAGGTGCGGCCTGGACACCTCTTCAGCTCTTCTCTTCTACCTCCCCCTTCCTTCGGCTCCATACAGCCCTGGCAAGGCTTCCTCCCCAGTGGGACCCTCCTCTTCCCCTCTGCTTACCAGTCAGACGCTGGATGCCTCCTCCGGGTGTGCGGGGATCGATCTGCACATCATTCCAGTGGGGGGGTGACAGGGGGGGTGATCTGATTCTCCAGAGCAGCGGGAATATTTATTTGTATTATTTTGCTCCGGCTGCTGGAATGAGTCGCCTCCCCTTCTCCTACCCTGGACAGCATAGCGCCAGCCCCGCCTCCTCCCCAAGACACAGCCACAGCTCCATCCTCTCTCTCCATGGAGCTCACAGACATAAACCCTCTGCTCACCGGAATGCATAGCCGCCGCAGCGGCATTGTTGTCAGTAGAGGCGGCTCTTCAATTAGGTGGTCCTGAGGCCCTTGTGAGTGTGAGGCCTTAGGCGACCGCCTAATTTGCCTAATTAGAGAGCCGCCTCTGAGTGTGCTAATCACAGTGCTGGCAATTCATTAATAGTATAAGTCTGTCTGCCACAGTGGAAAATGGGACTAGTAGTTGTTTTTTTCTATTCACAATTCCTGTGAATGAATGATGCAGCTGTGTGAGCAGAGCCCCCTCACAGCCTCACTTTTTCCATAATGTAACAGTGGGTTCCGGGAGAAGCACCCCAGCTCGCAGTCACAGTGTGGGGTGCTTACACCCTAAATAACATGTAACATGTTACTAAAGGTGGACTTATCCTTTAATACCAAATGAAGGAAGAGAGTTTTCTCTTTGTAGTTAAAACACACACACACATAAAGCACTAGTGTAACGCTCAGCGCTGAAACACCTGATTATGAAAAACTATAGCAACAATAAAAATAGAGTGCAGAGGTAAAAATTGAATAAAAACATAAATAAAAAACAAAAGTTTTTGTAAAGAAAACGATTGATCAAAGTCCTAAAATAAACGAGTTGAACATAGGGTTCTAGGAGGTGCGCCCCTGTCAACTCTGAGTCTCTAAAACAAATGCTGCAAAGGGAGCGAGGCTGCTTCAGACACGGGCTGGGGGACCCCGATCACTATGGGAAAAGGAAGGCAAAAAAGGAAGAGAAGCGACAGGAAAATCCTAGTGCAGCATTATTTTATTTGATTAAAATACAAATTGTTGACAGTATAAGGTGCTCTTACAAAGGGGTAGTGAGGGTAGGTCCTTTCCAGATCCAGCATCACAAAAGAGCCGCCGGGGTGGAAGAGTCCATGACCAACGTGTGTCAGCGGGAGGCTGAAGCCTTGAGGGACCTGGCGAGGATGCCGGCTGTGTAACTCTGTGCTGTCAGAGTGGGGAGCCGCCTACCCCTGTGTCTGGCCAATCAGAACGTGCTTCAAAGGCAAGGCCAAGCTGACACCCGGCAGCTCTTCTGTGATGCTGGATCTGCAAAGCATTTACCCTCACTAGCACTATGTAAGTACACCTTATCCTGTCAACAATTTGTATTTTAACCTGTTCCTGACCAGCCACCGCAGTTGTACTGCGGCAGAATGGCACGGGCAGACGAATCGCCATCATACTACGTCGGGCGAGTGGCCGCGATGATCGGTTTCGATCCAGAACTGATCAATCTCAAGGCCCAGGCCAATGAAATCTGGCCTGGACCTGGTGATCGGTCCTGGCGAATGAGATCCTTCCCCTGTCATGTATAACTGTTAACACTGACAAGGGAAGTGATGTCATCTCTCTTCGTGACGGTCTTTTCCGTTCCAGACCGAGGAGAGATAACATCTAAAAGTGAGTTGCACCAACACTACACTAACAGCAGGTCACGTAGGCACACAATTCACCCCCTGATCACCCCCCCAGTTAACCCCTTTACCACCTGTCACTGTGTCACCCAGTACAGCATTCAGATATTTTTTTTGATTGCTTTTGATTCATTAGTGACAAAAATCAGCGTTAGGGTAATTAGTCTTAGGCCCAGATAGGCATAGGAACCCCCCCCAACCCCCCCCATAAAGGTTTAACCCCTTGATTACCCCCTGTCACCTGTGATCACTGTATAAGTGTCACGGGTGACGCAGTTTAGCTAGTTTATTTTTTATAGCGTCAGGGCATCCAACGTATTTTACCCAATAAAGGTTTAACCCCCTATCACCCGGATGTTAGGTTTTAGCGGCAGATAGGGCCTGCGTTGCCCCAGGCAGCGTCAGATTAGTGGCAGTAGCGCTAACACCCACGCACGCACCATACGCCTCCCTTAGTAGTATAGTGTCTTAAGGGATCGATATCTGATCTGATCAGAACTATATTAGCGTCCCCAGCAGTTTAGAATTCCCAAAAACGCAGTGTTAGTGGGATCAGCCCAGATACCTGCTAGCACCTGCGTTTAGCCCCTCCGCCCAGCCCAGCCCACCCAAGTGCAGTATCAATCGATCACTGTCACTTACAAAACACTAAACACATAACTGCAGCATTTGCAGAGTCAGGCCTGATCCCTGCAAACGCTAACAGTTTTTTTGGTAGCGTTTGAATCAGTCGCTGACAGTCAGGTGCTTTTTTCTTGTGAGTCTCACTACTGTACCAGTAAATTTAGAGACCAAAATGTCAAATCGAAGGTACAGTAGGAAAAAGAGGCCTACACGTTTCTGAGCATGACAGACAGTGAAGAGGATGTCACTCATCTGAAGAAGAGGACAAAGACAGGCCCGTCGAGCCCATAGTGCCCTTACTGCTGCATTCGCCAATCCTAATTGGGAACCCACCACTTCTGCGGCACCTGTACTTCCCCCATTCACTGGCCAACCCGGCATTCAGGTGGAAACAGTTGATTTTACGTCACTTGATTTTTATTCGCTGTTTTTCACCTAAGATCTCTATAGATCTTTTGTGGACCAAAGCAATTTGTATGCTGGTCAATTCATCGCCGCTAATCCCCAGCTGACCCTTGCCAGAGATTGGAGACCAATTACGGTCTCCGAATTTAAGACCTTCCTGGGCCTATCCCTCCTCAAGGGCGTAACTAAAAAGAGTGAGTTGCAGTCATATTGGTCCACTGACCCAATTCACCATACGCCCTTGTTCTCTGCCTCCATGACCAGGACACGATACAAGTAGATCTTGTGGTTTATGCATTTCAACAATAATGAACTCTGTCGTCCTCGGGGTGACCCTGAATTCGATCGGCTCTACAAAATACGGCCCCTCGTTAACAACTTCAACCAACGTTTTGCAGCCTTGTTTACTCCCCATCAAGTTGTCTGCGTTGATGAGTACCTGATTAAGTTTTCTGGCTGCTTGTCTTTCAATAGTATCTTCCCAGCAAGCGTGCCAGATATGGGGTCAAGATGTATAAGCTCTGTGACAAGGCCACAGGCTATACATATAGTTTTATGCTTTACGAGGGAAGAGATAGTTACGTAGAGCCGGAGAACTGCCCTGACTACATAGGGAGCGCTGGTAAGATTGTGTGGGACTTGGCGTCACCCCTATTCGGAAAGGGGTATCACTTGTATGTGGACAAATATTACACAAGCGTGCCACTTTTTAGTCATTTGTTTGATCATCAAATTGGCGCATGTGGCGATCTTCCCCAGCGGCTTGTAGATTCCTGTCTTAGGCTGGGGGAGAGAGCCTGCTTGAGATAATAATTTGCTCGCTTTTAAGTGGAGGGATAATGAGAATGTTTTCGTTCTGTCCTCTCTTCACGCAGACACGATGGTCCAAATTCCTACAGCGACTGGTGTTGTGGAGAAACCCCTCTGTGTCCAGGAATATAACCTCAATATGGGAGTGGTGGACCTCAACGATCAGTTGTTGGCACCGTACCTAATTGCCCGTAAGGCTAGACGCTGGTACAAAAAAGTGTCTGTTTATTTATTACAATTGGCTTTGCTGAATGCTTTTGTACTATACAAAGCTTCAGGATGAACTGGATTCTTCCTTAAATTCCAGGAAGAGATTATCAGAGCCCTTCTGTTTCCAGACGGTGCTTTGGCCCAACTTCCCAAACCCAATAAGCCAGCTGCATGAGAGACATTTTCCACATGTCCTCTCTGGTACCCCTACCCAAAGAAACCCCCAAAGAAGATGTGGCTGTAGAAAGAGCGGATATAGGCGTGACACCCGCTATTATTGTCCCTCCTTTCCTGACCAACCTGGTCTTTGCATTGGTGATTGTTTTGAACGCTACCACACACTAGTTGAGTATTAGCGTAGGGTACAGCACCACACAGTCCTAGGCACACGTACACAGGGTCTCGAAAGATGTGATGGCCATCACATTTTGAGAGACCCTAATCCATTCCGTTTACAGTTTTTTTTACAGTTTTTATTTAAAGTTTTATTTTTACTATGTTTTATTGTATTTGCTTTGCAGGTATGGTATGTTATACTGTAATGTTTGTTTATTGTTAACCATCATTTGCTTAGCAGGTACGCCATTCAGCTGCAGCACTAGTTTATTTATCTTGACAGCAACAGCGT
The DNA here is from genome assembly GCF_042186555.1 of Aquarana catesbeiana. NCBI lineage: Eukaryota > Metazoa > Chordata > Amphibia > Anura > Ranidae > Aquarana > Aquarana catesbeiana. The sequence continues at coordinate 254,807,729 of NC_133326.1, read as the reverse complement.
TTGCTCCCACGATACATAAAGTCGTGACTCCAGCGCTGTCAGAGGTGATTTCACCACCACAGTTAAAAAAAAAGAGCATATATGCCAAAGCATAGGGGCATGGGTGGAGGAGCGATTTGCTCCTAATATTAGGGGCGGCTTGCCCCCATGCTTCGGCATATATTTTTTTAGGCACAGATTGCAATGTTTTATTTTTACTGTGTTTTATTGTATTTGTTTTGCAGGTATGGTAAGTTTTATGCCCTGTACACACGGTCGGATTTTCCGAAGGAAAATGTGTGATAGGACCTTGTTGTTGGAAATTCCGACCGTGTGTGGGCTCCATCACACATTTTCCATCGGAATTTCCGACACACAAAGTTTGAGAGCTTGCTATAAAATTTTCCGACAACAAAATACGTTGTCGGAAATTCCGATCGTGTGTACACAAATCCGACGCACAAAGTGCCACGCATGCTCAGAATAAATTAAGAGACGAAAGCTATTGGCTACTGCCCCGTTTATAGTCCCGACGTACGTGTTTTACGTCACCGCGTTTAGAACGATCGGATTTTCCGACAACTTTGTGTGACCGTGTGTATGCAAGACAAGTTTGAGCCAACATCCGTCGGAAAAAATCCATGAATTTTGTTGTCGGAATGTCCGATCAATGTCCGACCGTGTGTACAGGGCATTACTGTTATACTATAATGTTACTTTGCTTTATTGTTAACCATCATTTGCTTAGCAGGTATGCCATTCAGCTGCAGCACAGGTTTATTTAGTGCGTTAGGCGTTCCAGGCGGTGCAGTAGGCCTTCAGCATCTTGGATGGCAGTGACTGCTTTATGAGCAGCGTAGTGTTGTGAAGGTGGTCTCTTTTTTTTTTTTTTTGCAAAATCTTTTTTATTAAGTTTTTCATTAGCATACAAAATTGCCCACACAGGGGCCAAACATTGCCCGCACAGGGGCAGATCCTCTGATGTGGCAACGAACCACAACAGGGCACATCATTCAACATAAACAACTACCTCTGATGCAGCAACAGGCCACAACAGGGCAGACCATACAACATAAACAACCTTACTTATCTATAACCCAATGTGGGGAGAGGTTTAGTTCAGGAGAGTCTGTGCTCAATATTGTAATGACAGGATAATGTGACATGAGAGTATTTGGGTCAATATACTAACATACTATAACCATATTGATAATCTAGAAGTTGGTTACTGCATCAGTTGCAGTGGTATTGTCATCCAGCCAACAGGTCCATACCTTTTCAAATTTTTGCGGGCAACCCCTGCCCGAGTAGGTGGCTTTATAAAGGGGTAAACTGACGTTAACTAGGTTTTTCCAGAATCTGACAGAGGGGGGAGATGATTGTTTCCAGTTCATCGTGATGGCCTTACGTGCATAGTACAATAACAGGGATGCTAGCTCTGAGTCTTGACATTTGTTCAGTCAGTCCCAGCAGACAATATTTAGGACCGTAAGGGACACTATTCTTAGTGACCTTAGCGATCACTTCTTTCCAATAGTGTACAACTGCTGGGCAAACCCAGAAAATGTCAAAGAAGTTCCCCGGCTGGTAGGAGTAGGTGAAGGTGGTCTCTTAGCCCATCGTTAGCTGCGACCAAGGTGGGATAGGAAATTAGGTCTCCGGGTCTCTGTATAAAAAAAAACAAAGGAAAATTGAGGTGGGACAGTGCGTCTGCTGCGAGATTGCGCTTGCCAGGTATGTAAGTACAGTGCACTTTGAATTTGTAGTGAAGGGATATCTGCACCAGCCTGCGTAGGAAGGACATGATGGCCAGGGACTTGGACCTGCCTTTATTGACAATCTCAGCCGTGGCTAAGTTGTCAGTGGAGAAGACCATGGTCTGCCCCGCCCAGGCATGTCCCCAGACCTGAGCTGCTGCAACGATAGGGTAAAGCTCGAACAATGAGGACGTCTGGCTGAACTCAGGGACCAGGAGGATTTCCTGTGGCCATGGACCTGCAAACCAATTGTTGTCAAAAATGCATCTGGTACTATATGATTTGAGGAGGCTGAAGCTGCTGGGATAAACTTGGATGGATACGCCATTCCAGTTCTCAAGGAAGTTGTCCCACATTGCTAGATCTGACTCAGCTGCCTGGTCGAGCCTGATGGTTTGATCAGGGTCCTGTGCGTGGGAAAGTAGGACCAGGAGCTGAGAAATGAAGGAACGCCCCAGAGGGACAATCCTCATAGCAAAGTTCAGCATGCCTAACAGGGACTGCAGCTGTCTCTTGGTGTAACTTCGTGAGGTGGTGAAGGCGAACGACCACCCTAATCCGGGACAGCTTGCCAGGGGGTAGGCTGGCCTGCATTGTCAAGGGCGATTCCTAGGAAGGTGATGGACTGCATGGGGCCTTCCACTTTATGCTCCACTATAGGCATGTTGAGGTTGCCGAACACTACCCTTAATTTATCTAAATCTGAGGGGGGGCTCATTGGGCCGTTCGTTCAGCAGGAAGTCATCCAGGTAATACATGAATTTCTGGCACTGCGCCTGATAAGTTAGGATCCAGTTGAGGGACTGAGCAACTGTATTGAAGAGCCATGGACTACTCTTTCAGCCTAAGGTCAGTTTGGCAGCAAAGTAGTATGATTCTCTCCATATGATGCCATGCCACTGCCACAAGGAAGGTTCAATGGGTAAGAGCTTAAAAGCATCTGAAATGTCCGCCTTGGACAGCCATGCGCCAGTGCCTACGCTAATGATAGACTGTATAGCTAAGTAAACAAACGCATATTTGAGAGAGAACTCCTCGGAAGGAATCAGTGAGTTAAGACTGGGGATATGGGAGAAATGAGGCGTGGACAAGTTGTACACCAAATGCAATTTATTTGAGAATTTGCCCTTGACAAGCCCAATAGGGCTAACTCTCCATGTCTCAAATGGCGACTCAGCGAAGGGGATGTTAACGAATCCCCGGTCCAGCTCGGTCTGCAACAGATTGTCAATAGCCTGCTTGTCAGTGGAGGCTGAGCGGAGGTTCCTGCACTCATGGGTGGTGTGGGGTAGGGTGATGAGCCCCGTGTGGAATCCAGAGATAAACCTGCGCACCAGGAATAGTACGTATGCGGGTGACGGGTGAGAGGAAAGGTAGAACTCCAACCATCGTACGTTCACCCGGCTCAACCAGGATGAGTTGGTATGCTTGAGGGTGCATGTGCTCTTGGGATGAGCTCTATGGCAGTTGACACAAATGTGGAGCAGTCGGCATTGGTTGAAGCTGCAGGTGCCATAGTTGAAGTTGTTGCAGATAGGCATCTTGCCTAGTAACTGGACGGGCCATCCCAACTTGTCCACCTGAGGATGTTGCATAGGGGCAGGCATGCCTTGAGTGGCACTACAGGTAGAGGGGAAGGACAAGGAACATCTGGCATCCGTGTTAGAGCACCAATTTGCCCTGTGCGTGGAGTACTGGCAAGCGGTGCAAAGCAGGGAATGCAGACCTGCAAAGTGGCGGCAGAACAACTCAGTGTCCACGATGCTCCACTTTGTGCTGGTTACAACAGGGGGGGGGGAATGTATATCTCCATATACTGGGACTTTAAATGAAGCACACAAGGAAGGGGGGTAGTGTGCCTCCATCCCTAATTATAAATTCAAAAAATATTAAGAGTATGGGACTTTAAATGAGGCAGGTTCAAACACAAATTTGAGAGTAAAAATAAATATTTTTAATGTACATGAGTATCAAGTTGCGTAACGTTATATATAACAAAATTGCTCAATGCATATGCAGAAATCTTGAGGTATAGTGCATACATATAAACAGAGTGTGAAACATGATTGCCATAACAGGGGGACAATAATACATATTTCATGAGTATAACTTGTAATATACAGTAAATTCATAAAAATCTTGGTGGAAATGTGAGGGGTTACATCCTCAAAATCTCGACGCGTTTTGTCGGTAAACCGACTCATCAGGAGCGGATATTGAATATCCGTAAATAATGGAAATGTTCTGAATCAAAAAATGGGGCCCATGATATGGAAAGTATTATATGTAAAAAGATATATATACAGTGAAGAGATGGTCAAATCCACGAACTTACATCCCAATGGAACACTGAACTCCGAATAATCCTGGTGTGCAGGGGTCACCATATCAAGCCCCCCATAAGCAAAGGCCCACACCGAAAAGTCCCCAACCAGGAAACAAATGTAGTATAATGGGTATTGTGCCAATAGTGGCAAGTAAATCTGTAAGATAATTAAAAAGTATTGTATATGTTAAACCCGGCAGCACTGTCAAGCACAGAGAAAATAGGGATAGATGGAGGAAAGAAGGTGAAGGAAGGTGACAAAAGTGCGAGATGGGGCGTGGGTAGGAATATACCTACTGGAAGTATAAAAAAAAACAGGCGTAGGACTTATTCTCGGCCAGATCGTGGACTGAGATGAGCAGGGAGGCCAGATTAACATCCTTTCCCTCCAGGATGTCCTTCCTGATGCCGGCAGGGACGAGGTGTACAGGAAAAATAGTGGAACAATTGTCCGGTGTACCTGTGAATGGTAGTGCCAAGATGGGCACTGCGACCGTCTCTAGGGGGGGTCACTGCTGGTCGCACCTCTAGGACTCCTACTCTCGCCTGCAAGTCAGAGACTGCTCCAGTCAGCGTGCTGATCATGGTGCGCAGCTGGGCGAGAGCTGAGGAGAGGGACTGCAGGGATGCCTGCTGGGTGCCAGGTGCAGCTGCTGCTGGTGTTTGGATCAGCAGCCTGAATAATTTGGCTTTCCTGGCCGTGGCGGGGTAGGGAATGGTCCTACGCCACAGCTCTGCCGTGAGCTTGGGGATAGTCAATCCCGAGTGCTGCCTGGTTTTGAACCCGTAGTGGGTGACAGAGGGGCGGAGGCAAGGTCCTCACTGCCAGACCATGACATAACTCCAACTATAATTAGAAAAAGGGTGGGTATGTTTAAGAAGTGTTTTTTGGAAAATGAGAACAGCGGGGGGGGGGGAGACAGGGTACGTAAGAATAAGTAAGAAGCAAGGGGGAGAGAGAACAGTTAAAGGAACGACAGGCGTAGTGAAGAACACAATGTGTTCCGCTGAAGAGTGGAAATTTTGAAAACTTGGAGAGTGCAGGGCAACCGAGGTTAGCCAGGAGGTGACTGGCCAAATAACCGATAGCTCGGATGCCTGGTCAGTGTCATGCACGGACTTGTGAACCAAAGCCCCAGGGCGTACTGGTTGGCCTGCTAATGCCTGCACTGTCAGCAAGCAACTGTCTAGCAACTGTTTAGTAACCGTGTCTGGGTAATTTGAAGGTGATGTCCTTCAGAAAATAGGTAAGAAAGAAAATGTGACAGTAGCTAAGCGCCAGACGAGCATCCCAATTTTTGTATGTGAGGTATCGAGATGAATAAAGGGTGCTGCAGGTTCATGTGGGAGAGTGTTCCGTGTACTACCCACCTGACTCGTGCCCTGATAGAATAGAGGTCCTGGTTGTAGCCAAGACTAATCTGGCGACCGGGAACCTGAAAAAGGTAACATGGAAGTCCAGGTTTAACCTGGCGTGAAGAAAAGCCCTAAGCCCGCCCCCTAAAACGTGACAAAACCTCCCCCTGGGTAAAAGCATGCGAAGCCCTGCATGTGCATATGTAAGTCATATTACCTGCGAGAAAAATGTCCAATCTTGTGCAGGATGAAACCACCTGACCTCTCTGACCTATGGAGAAAGACAGGAAAACGTGAGTGGCCGAGTTGAGTGCCACCGGAGACGAGCTTGCAACGTGTGTTGCCAGAAAGTAGCCTCAAAGGGAGGCAAAAACAAGCAGCAGAAAAAAGTGGAACATATATGGGGATAACAAAGGCAATGCTGACCAAGTGACATAAATAAATGAGCTGACACTGAAAGGAGGCGTGCTGAAGCATGTCGGCGTTTGCAAGCCTAAGAAGTCGCATGAGTTGTAAGTGTGAACGGGCAAATGAGTGGTATAAGTGGTGACTGAGAGCTTGTGGCGGGGACCTCTTGGGGGAGGCCGTTTTGCAGAAGCTCGTGGTGCTGGTAAACGGATAATGAGTGGTCTGAGTGGCGACTGAGAACTTGTGGTGAAGAACCTCAAGAAGGAGGCCCTGTAGCAGAAGATCAAGGTGCCTGTAAATGGGTAATGAATGGTATTAGCAGCAACTGAGAGCTTGTGACAGGAACCTCATGGGAGAGGCCGTGTTGCAGAAGCACAGTGCCTCTTGGAAGAACGTATTATATTTATATATATTTATGAATATATAAGCTCATAAGTTTACATACCCTGGCAGAATTTATGATTTATTGGCCATTTTTCAGAGAATATGAACGATAACACAAAAAACATTTCTTTCACTTATGGTTAGTGTTTGGCTGAAGCCATTTATTATCAATCAACTGTGTTTACTCTTTTAAAATCATAATGACAACAGAAACTACACAAATGGCCCTGATCAAAAGTTTGCATATCCTGGTGATTTAGGCCTGATAACATGCAAACAAGTTGACACAAAGGGGTTTGAATGGCTATTAAAGTTTTTAACCACCCTCACCTGTGATCTGTTTGCTTATAATTAGTGTGTGTGTATAAAAGGTCAATGAGTTTCTGGACTCTTGACAGACCCTTGCATCTTTCATCCAGTGCTTCACTGACGTTTCTGGATTCTGAGTCAAGGGGAAAGCAAAAGCATTGTCAAAGGATCTGCGGGAAAAGGTAGTTGAACTGTATAAAACAGGAAAGGGATATAAAAAGATATCCAGGCAATTGAGAATGCCAATCAACAGTGTTAAAACTCTAATCAAGAAGTGTTAAATGAGGGGTTCTGTTGAAACCAAACCACGGTCAGGTAGACCAACTAGAATTTCAGCCACAACTGCCAGGAAAATTGTTCAGGATGCAAAGAAAAACCAACAAATAACTTCAGGTGAAATACAGGACTCCCTGAAAACATGTGGTGTGGCTGTTTCAAGACGCACAATAAGGAGGCACTTGAAGAAGGATGGGCTGCATGGTCGAGTCGCCAGATGAAAGCCATTATTACGCAAATGCCACAAAGTATCCCGCTTTCAATGCACCAAACAGCACAGAGACAAGCCTCAAACCTTCTGGCACAAAGTCATTTGGAGTGATGAGACCAAAATTGAGCTTTTTGGCCACAACCATTAACGCAACATTTAGAGAGCAGTCAACAAGGCCTATGATGAAAGGTACACCATTTCTACTGTAATACACGGAGGTGGATCACGGATGTTTTGGGGATGTGTGAGCTACAAAGGCACAGGAAATTTGGTCAAAGTTGATGGCAAGATGAATGCAGTATGTTATCAAAAAATACTGGAGGAACATTTGCATCCAGGAAGCTGCATATAGGACGTACTTGGACATTCCAACATGACAAGGTTCCAAAACACAAGGCCAAGTCAACCTGTCATTGGCTACAGCAGAATAAAGGGTTCTGGAGTGGCCATCTTAGTCTCTTGACCTCAATATCATTGATCCACTCTGGGGAAATCTCAAACGTGCAGTTCATTCAAGACAGCCCAAGAATTTACAGGAACTGGAGGCTTTTTGCCAAGAGGAATGGGCAGCTTTACCATCTGAGAAGATAAAGAGCCTCATCCACAAATACCACAAAAGACTTCAAGCTGTCATTGATGTTAAAGGGGGCAATACATGGTATTAAGAACTGGGGTATGTAAACTTTTGATCGGGGTCATTTGGGTAATTTCTGTTGTGATTATGATTTAAAAAGAGTAAACACAGTTGACTGATAATAAATGGCTTCAGCCAAACACTAACAATGAGACAATGAAAGAAAAGTTTTTGTGGTATCATTCATATTCTCTGAAAAATGGGCAAGAAATCATACATTCTGCAAGGGTATGTAAACTTATGAGCACAACTGTGTGTGTATATATAATATATATATATATATATATATATATATATATATATATATATATATACAGTGGGGACGGAAAGTATTCAGACCCCTTAAATTTTTCACTCTTTGTTATATTGCAGCCATTTGCTAAAATCATTTAAGTTCAATTTTTTTCCCTCATTAATGTACACACAGCACCCCATATTGACAGAAAAACACAGAATTGTTGTCATTTTTGCAGATTTATTAAAAAGAAAAACTGAAATATCACATGGTCCAAAATATTCAGACCCTTTGCTCAGTATTTAGTAGAAGCACCCTTTTGATCCAATACAGTCATGAGTCTTTTTGGGAAAGATGCAACAAGTTTTTCACACCTGGATTTGGGGATCCTCTGCCATTCCTCCTTGCAGATCCTCTCCAGTTCTGTCAGGTTGGATGGTAAACGTTGGTGGACAGCCATTTTTAGGTCTCTCCAGAGATGCTCAATTGGGTTTAAGTCAGGGCTCTGGCTGGGCCATTCAAGAACAGTCATGGAGTTGTTGTGAAGCCACTCCTTTGTTATTTTAGCTGTGTGCTTAGGGTCATTGTCTTGTTGGAAGGTAAACCTTCGGCCCAGTCTGAGGTCCTGAGCACTCTGGAGAAGTTTTTCGTCCAGGATATCCTTGTACTTGGCCGCATTCATCTTTCCCTCGATTGCAACCAGTCGTCCTGTCCCTGCAGCTGAAAAACACCTCCACAGCATAATGCTGCCACCACCATGCTTCACTGTTGGGATTCTATTGGACAGGTGATGAGCAGTGCCTGGTTTTCTCCACACATACTGCTTACAATTAAGGCCAAAAAGTTCTATCTTGGTCTCATCAGACCAGAGAATCTTATTTCTCACCATCTTGGAGTCCTTCAGGTGTTTTTTAGCAAACTCCATGCGGGCTTTCATGTGTCTTGCACTGAGGAGAGGCTTCCGTCGTGCCACTCTGCCATAAAGCCCCGACTGGTGGAGGGCTGCAGTGATGGTTGACTTTCTACAACTTTCTCCCATCTCCCGACTGCATCCCTGGAGCTCAGCCACAGTGATCTTTGGGTTCTTCTTTACCTTACTCACCAAGGCTCTTCTCCCCCGATAGCTCAGTTTGGCCGGACGGCCAGCTCTAGGAAGGGTTCTGGTTGTCCCAAACGCCTTCCATTTAAGGATTATGGAGGCCACTGTGCTCTTGGGAACCTTAAGTGCAGCCCAAATTTTTTGGTAACCTTGGCCAGATCTGTGCCTTGTGCCTTGCCACAATTCTGTCTCTGAGCTCTTCAGGCAGTTCCTTTGACCTCATGATTCTCATTTGCGCTGACATGCACTGTGAGCTGTAAGGTCTTATGTAGACAGGTATTTGGCTTTCCTAATCAAGTCCAATCAGTATAATCAAACACAGCTGGACTCAAATGAAGGTGTAGAACCATCTCATGATCAGAAGAAATGGACAGCACCTGAGTTAAATATATGAGTGTCACAGCAAAAGGTCTGAATACTTAGGACCATGTGATATTTCAGGTTTTTTTTTTTTTTAATAAATCTGCAAAAATGTTAACAATTCTGTTTTTCTGTCAATATGGGGTTCTGTGTGTGCATTAATGAGGGGAAAAAATGAACTTACCGTATATACTCGAGTATAAGCCGATCCGAATATAAGCTGAGGCACCTAGTTTTACCACAAAAAACTGGGAAAACTTATTGACTCGAGTATAAGCCTAAGGTGAGAAATGCGCAGCTACTGTAAGTGGAAAAGAGGGTCAACAATACCCATTTGCAGCCTCACTGTGCCCATTTGCATGCCACACTGTGCCCATTTGCAGCCATAGGTCCCCTGAACTTCAAACTTGGTAGTTAAGGGTTCCTAGATGCCCCCTAGCTGCAGCCAAAATTTGGGGTCTCTGGGCCCAAAGGGTCCCGAAATAACATTGCTGCAGATGGACACAGTTGACCGACTTTGGGGCCCCGTATCTCGGGACCACTTGGTGCTAGGAACCCCAAATTTGGAACTAGCACTACAACATATCCAAAGCTGGGGTTCCTAGCACTAAGTGGCCCCAAGATATGGGGCCCCAAAGTCAGTTCGGAAAATGTCATTCTCTGCTGCAGAAAAGTGAATGACATTTTCCGAACCGACTTTGGGGCCCCGTATCTCAGGGCCACTTGGTGCTAGGAACCCTAGCTTTGGATATGTTGTAGTGCTAGTTCCACTGGGTTTGCACACAATATGGGGTTCCTAGCACGAAGTGGTCCCGAGATATGGGGCCCCAAAGTTGGTTCGGAAAATGTCATTCTTTGCACCAGAAAAGTGCTTAACTCGAGTATAAGCCGAGGGGGGCATTTTCAGCACAAAAAAATGTGCTGAAAAACTTGGCTTATACTCGAGTATATACGGTAAATGATTTTAGCAAATGGCTGCAATATAACAAAGAGTGAAACATTTAAGGGGGTCTGAATACTTTCCGTCCACACTGTATATATAAAAATAATAATTTTTTTTATTATTAATTATTTTTTTTTCGTCTTTTTTTTTTGTAGAAAGCACATCCAACCTAGTGCAGGATGGAACAACCTGAACACGACTGACCTAAGGGTCCTTTCACATGGGACAGATCCATGATGATCCGCCCCGTGAACATCCGCTTGCTCAGCGGGGATCGCTCCGTTGATCCTCGCTGAGCCGGCGGATGACAAGGCAGTCCCTGCACAGTGTGCAGGGACCACTCTGTCAGATCTCCACTCTCCCCTATGGGGGAATCGGATGAACACGGACCGTCTGTCCATGTTCATCCAATCCGCTCTGCAGACAGATAGAAAAATAGGATTTTCCTCCGTCTGCACCCGCTATACCATAGGGATGCATGTATGTCCATATTTCATCCAAAAACGGATGGATGAAATATGGACATACTGTCCGCACGTGTGAAAGGGGCCTAAGGAAGAAATGACAGACAAAAAAACGTGAGTGGCCAAATTGTGTGCCACTGGAGACAATGAGTGGTCGGATCCTGTGCCACTGGAGACATGCTTGCAATGATTGCAAGAAAGTAGCCTCATCGGGGAGGTGAAAACAAGGACAAGTCATGCCGACTCAGGTCGGAGTTATAAATCGGGAGTATCATATGTGTTTGAGTAAATGCCACCATATGAATGATCTGAGTAACGACTGGTTGCTTGTGGCAGGAGCCTCACGAGAGAGACCGAGCTGCAGGAAGCTTGTGATGTGTGTGACAACTGGAATCAACTTATGTCATGCTGAGGATACGAAACACTTTGTCGCTGATGCGAATCGGGTCATTGTAAAGTGCCACCCCCTCCTCCAAAACCAAACACATACCAACCACCCAGCCCCCGAGGCTAATCAAAGTGCAGACAACCAGCGAAGTCTGAACAACGACTGAAAAACGGCTCGGAGGCTTGGATCTACGAACGAATCGTATGTTTGTGGATGGGATGACGAACAAGGCAGAGGGAGCCTACGAATCTATTACGCCTGTGCCGAACAATGTCGGGACACGACCGACAACAACTCCGAGGCAGCTAAGTGTGAAAAGGAATGCGGGATCGGAAACATAATGAATCGTAACATTGCGTATGAAACTAAAAATGTTTGAATCCTACCTGCAACAGCGAGTGGGATCCGCCGACGAAGACCACAAACTGAGAAGCCGCAACACACTTGTAATCGAACGCACAGACTCACAAACATGTTCACACCCATGCGATCCGATTCCTGGCCGAGTTGTGAGCGATATGTTAATTGTTATCATTACTACTACTACTACTACTACTACTACTACTACTACACACAAAACTATTTTTTCATTTTAGATAGAGTAAGGGAGAATATAACCCCAGTTAGTTTTTTTTAGTCATTGGGAAGACTTGCCTTTACTTCCTGTTCCATAGTCAAAACAGGAAAGAGGAAATCCCTACAAATTCAGAGAACCCATTGGGGACCCCCAGGTCACCAGAACTAGTATCCCCTAAATTTCCCTTCTAATACTTTTCTGGGGACAACCCAAAATTTTTGATTTTCTTTTACTTTCATGTTTGATGATAATGGTAAACAGGACAAATAGAGAGGGTGAATCTCCCTAACGGAGGCAGAGGTAGCAATAAAAACTGTTGTTCTAATCTAATCTGATCTTCACTCTGTCCAAAACTAGAAAAAAAAAGTTTTGCCTTTTTTAAGAAATATTATTTATCAAAAAATTATACTTGGGAGAAAGAGCTAGGCTGCTGCAGGAAAATATTTAAAGACAGATGTTGTTGGGCATAAAAGGCTTGCAATATAAATGAGCTAATTGTACAGTATTTTCCATTGTGGCATTTGCCTGGCTTACAATTAAATAGTTGACTGCTCACCAATGTATTGGCGATGTGAGAGATACACATTTTATTTAAATATATGCTGGTATTGTAACATAACTAGGTTATTTTGGGAAGTAGTGAGGTTGATTTATTAAAGGCAAATTGACTGTGTACTTTGCAAAGTGTAGTTGTACTCTGCAAGAGCAGTTGCTCCAGAGCTTAGTGAATGAGCAGAAGCTCTGCTGACTTCCATCATCCAATCACGTGCAAGCAAACATGCAGTTTTTTTTATTTTTCTTTGCATGTGATTGGGTGTTCTTTGCAAAGTGAAGCTTTACCTCATTTATGCTCTGGAGCAACCGCATTTCCAAAATGCAACTGCATTTTGCAAAGTGCACAGTCTAGTTGCCTTTAGTAAATCAACCATACTTCCCAACTTTTTGAGATGGGAACGAGGGACACCTATTAGCAAAATGTATGTAGGCATAGGATCCACGCCCCCTTAAAGGAGAATTATGCAAAAAAAAAAAAATATTAGTTAAACCCACAAGTGCTTTTTTTTAACCATTACTATTCCTTTTCACTGGCTTTTGACATTTATAAATGCAGCAATTTAGAAATTGGATGAAAGGTTTGGAATTGTAAATCACATTTTGAAAGTTAAAAATGTGCATTTTATATACAGCTATAAATCAGACCAAAATGAGGGACAAATGAGGCGGAACAAGGGACAGAGGGACTTTGTTCCAAATCAGGGACAGTCCCTCAAAATCAGGGACAGTTGGGAGGTATGAATTATCAACCCGTGTCTCACTTTGTGTCAGAAACAGAATAGCATCAGTCAAAACAGGTTGATGAAATACTGTTTTTTATTTATAACATTTCACATTTTTTCAATGTAAAGGACTCACACCTACATCACTTTTAATTGCAGTCAGGGTTCTTAGAATCTAAGAATGCAAGAATTTGCAACGTGCAATGGTTAGTGATGAGTGAACCAGGCAAAATTTGGCTCACCGCACATTTGCAGAACCCGTTGGGAAGTTCACCAATACCTAACAAAGCACTGATCCACATTAAAGTCTATAGGAGACAAATCTTGCTAATGTGCAAGATTGTAGTTTACAGCCTCCTGATAAGCTATCTCTGACTAGAAAGGCTGAAGGGATCGCAATGGAGTGTCGGGCTCCACCCTTTCCACAACTTGGTGTGCTGTGTGTTAGGGAATGTGCTGAGCAGTGAGGTGATGAGTGAAGGTGCTTCAGAGCGGACTGAACATTTAACAACAGAAGCTCACAATGGAAGACATGCTGACCACCCTCTCACCCTCTATCTCTCACCCCCTCCCCCTTATTCTCACCTCCTATCATAACCCCCTCTTTCTCTCTCTTATCCCCCCCACCCCCTCTTGTTCACCCTACCACTCACTCTCAACCCCCTCACCTTACCCCCTTCTTTCCCACTCTCTCACCCCCTCTCTCTCTCACCCCCTCTGTTCTTCACCCTCCCCCTCTCTCTCACCCTCCTTTCTTTTACCCCCCTCTCCCCCCTTCCTCACTCACCCCTCTCTCTCACTCACCCCCCTCTCTCACCTCCTCTTTCTCTCACTCCCTCTTCCTTTTTTTCACCCCCTCACCCTCTCTCACCCCTCTCTTGCTCTCTTTCACCCGCCCATCTCTTCTCCCCTCTCTCTCATCCCCTCTTTCTTTATCACCCCTCTCTTACTCTCTCTCACTCCCCTCTTTCTCTCTCTCACCCCCTTCTCTCTCATCTCATCTTTCTTCCTCACTCTCTCTCACCTCCTCTTTCTCTCTACCCCCTCTTTGTCTCTCTTATCCCCCTCTTTCTCTCTCTCACCTCCCTCTTTCTCCCTCTCTTACCCCCTCTCTCTCACCCCCCTCTCTCTCCCAACTCACGCTCTCTTTCTTCCCCCTCTTTCCCTCTCACCCCCATATTTTTTTCTCTCTCCCCCTCTTTCTTTCTATTCACCCACCTCTTTTTCTCTCTCTTTCACCCCCTCTCTCTCAACCCTCTTCTTACTCTCCTCTTTCTCCCTCTCACCCCCTCTTTCTCTCCCTCTCACACCCCCTCTTTCCCTCTCTTTCTCACGCACCTTTTTCTCTCTCAGCCCTCTCTCTCAACCCCCACTCTCACTCCCCTCTTTCTCTCTCTCTCACCCTCTCTCAATTACCCCCCTTCTTTTACCCCCTCTTTATCTCTCTCACCCCCGGTCTTTCTCTCACCCCCCCCCCCTCTCTTTCACCCCTCTCTCTATTTAATGTAATTCGTTTTAACAAAAAATTGTTTGCATTTCAATTTATTTAGGGCCTACCAAAAATTTGCTTGCTGGGGGGGTATTTGAAGGGGAAGCCGGGAGCACTGGCGAGGGACCCTAGAAGTGGAGGATTTGGGCTGCTTGGTGCAAAACCTTACAACAGGTAAGCATAACATGTTTGTTATTTAACAAAAAAAATCCTTTAATTTCACTTTAATAACCAAAGATGTCTTACTGGGAGACTCAGATAACTCATTAAAGAGTATCACTTTTATAAAAACACTAAAAATGATATTTCTTGTACAAAGTTATTTACCATGAATTTCTCTCCTGACTCGCCTACCCTTTACAAACCCATTCCAGTAAGACTGTTAGCATAACATTAAGGTAATATGGGAGTGTATGTCCAGTTCAAGGTGACTGTGCATATGCAGATTATCTGCTGAGAAATGACATTTGACTTTCTCTGCTGATAATTAGACCATTTGTATGGGAAATATGTGGAAATGTACGTTGTAATAAGATGTGTGTGTGCTTTTTAAAATACTTTTTTTATTTATATTATGGCCTAGATTAGAATGCAATTTAAGAACTAATATTGTCTAAAGGTTTACAAATATATATAAGGGAGCAGCTATCTAACCGCCTATTCACGTGGGTGTATATGGGGCGTGTGTGCCTGATGTATAAGTGATGCAGCTGCTTTTATATAGACAACATTTATTTTAATATTAATCTGGGTGTCGGTGGTGGGTACCTAGTTTTTGTATTATTGTTTTTATTAATTGTGCAATAATAAAGTTCCCTTGATAAGCAGCTGGGTCCGCCCGTGACTTCCTTTCTCAGGGGGGTCTTCTTTTTTCCCTTTGCTCTATTTTATTTACTTTCAGCTGCGTGGCATTTGCACAACTCATTCCTGTCACAGACTGCTTTTGAATGCTACCCCCCCCCCCCCCGTTCTATTTTACATATTACTGTAATTTCACACATTGCAGGATTGACCTCCATAATGTTGGCAACATTATAGATAACGGGCGCAGCTGATGGCAGAGTATTCTCCTTAGATTCTTATAGCTTATTCAAAAATATATTACTAAACCCAAATAAATATCTACAGTACGTGTTCACATTAACAATACATAACTATAAAAGCACAGTGCATATTGTCACTTTAGCAGTACACAGTCTTCATACACATTGAGATGACATCTCTGACAGCATTAGAGGGAGGAGGGTGGAAATGAGCTGACACATGCGCATGTGCTGTATAATTGATCTGGCGCCTGCGCAGTAATTAAGAGAGGCTTGTTCTTTACCAAGTGCGACAAAAATATCCAGGAACAAACAACTAGCAAG
This sequence comes from Aquarana catesbeiana, assembly GCF_042186555.1. Lineage (NCBI taxonomy): Eukaryota > Metazoa > Chordata > Amphibia > Anura > Ranidae > Aquarana > Aquarana catesbeiana. The sequence goes on along the minus strand of NC_133326.1, from coordinate 254,791,890 downwards.
TGGGATTATCCCACTAAAATCGGGACTGTTGCCAACTTTGCATTAACCTCCTTGGCGGTATTCCCGAGTGTGGCTCGGAGTGAGATTTCAGTACCATTAGCGGTAAATAAATATATTGAAAAGAGGATTGATTAACATGTATACGTTATGTACCTGAAAGGTTGTGATTGCACCTCAGCCCCTGGGGAAATCGCAATAACAATATTGTCCCAAACAGGGGGGGACCAAGAAAAAGAAGGAGCTCACTGAGGAGCAATACCCAGTATGAATTTTAATCAAAAATTAATTTTATTCGGTACAAAAGATAGATCATGTGGATAAAAGAGTGTGAACCAATACAAAACTACTCTAGGTGCAAATTGCTGACTGGTTTCAATGGGTCAGTCAAAGAAACCACAGACTGGGGGGACAAGAAAACATATAACATACACTGACAAACAACGGCGTCCGGACGCAAAGGAGATTGATGTCTGCCCAGCCATCCACCAGGGTGGAGTATCCTGCAATTGCAGAGTATGGCAGTTGGGCTGACATCAATCCCCCGGGGGGTTCGAGCCAGCAGCAGGAAAGGAGGGCGAGGATGGAATGGGTTTGGGGCATAAAATATCCTATATGTACACAGCTGTGGAAGTAGTCCCATACGTTATCTGTAAACAATGTGCAATGGATATGGACCAACCAATCATGTGTTGGCAGTGATAAAGTTCATGAGTACAAAATGGACTACTCTGCATGTGTCCCAGTGAGGCAGTTATAATCAATAATGAGCACAATTGATAATCATGCTGGTAGAGAGCGGACAATGAAAGCAACCGCTGTACATTACCACTCCCGGGGGCGAATGAATGCCATCTGAAACTTTGGAGGTGGATGCGTGCTTTCCACTGTGTTCTGCTCCCGCTGGATCCTCAGACCATCAAGGGGATATCGCTCAGAGAAGCCCTGTGTTTGAGAACAGATAAATGTCCATGGGTATGCTCCTAATGTTCGTTCCTGCTAGTAGCCTTGACCTGCCGGTCATATTCCTTTCCTCGATGTGCGGGCCCGCAAACCCCTATCGGGGATGTCGCCGTAGTGTGGCATCCGGACGGAACTGACGCCAATGCGTTTCACATTACAGGGATGTGTAGCTTCATCTGGACATAGTGGTGACGTACGAGGGCTCCTTCTTATTGATGTCCGTTCCTCATATATGCCCACCAGGCCAAATTTCCAAAAAGTAAGGAGATGTTCCCTTGTGGACACTGCTACACATCGGAGGTTTTCAAGGAGCAGAAAGTGGGAACCAGTGACCAAAGAGGACATCTGGAAATTTCTGAGTCTAATAATTCTTCAGGGAGTGGTGGGGAAACCCCTGCAGAAGTGGTATTAGACAACCAATAAATTACTAGCCACTTCATTCTTTGGCACGGTCATGTAGGAGTACAAATTTTCCCTGTTAATGAAATATTTGCACTTTGAGAATAATGAAGCATTTGACGAAATGACTCACCCAGCACCCAAACTCAGGAAGATTTGGGAGGTATATCAGATGATTCCTAAAAATTTACAACAGAGCTATGTGCCAGATAGAGAAATCAGCATAGACGAAAGTCTAATGGCCTACAAGGGAAGGCTCAGCTGGATACAATATATAGCATCAAAGAGGGCACGATTTGGCGTAAAATCTTTTATGCTATGTGAATCGAGCACTGGTTACATTTGGAATTCTGTCCTATACACTGGTAAAGGAACCAAATTCAACCAAAGATACAGTCATTATGGAATGGCAACCTCTTCAGTTCTTTCATTGATTGAGCCATTGCTGAATCAGGGCTATTGTGTAACTACAGGCAATTTTTACACATCTCCTGAACTCTATAAGTTCCTTCTACAGAACAAAACGAATGCCTATGGAACTGTTAGGGCTAACCGGCATGACATGCTGCCAACCTTTGGCAATAAGAAGCTCAAGACGGGAGAAATGGTTGCCTGGCAGAAAGGCAAAATTATGGCAAATGATGACAAAAAGATGCGTGCCTAATGAGTACAATCCATAACACCTCCGCTGTCATGGCACACACAAAAGGTGGGAAAGTCATCATAAAACCACAAGTGGTTATAGACTACAACAACACCATGGGAGGTGTTGACAGACCCGACCAGGGAATGACATTTTATCTAGCCATGAGAAAACCACAAAAAAAGTATTATAAGAAGATATTCAGGCATCTTCTTTGCCTTCATTCTACTAAAAAAAAAGAGTGACAGGCCTGTGGTTCATGCTGACTTTGTTTGGAAAGTTGCAGACGTATTTTTTTGAACCACCAAACACCAACGGCTGCAAATGGAGCTGGACGTCGTGCTGCTGGTGTTGTCAACCCGGAACACCTGACTGGTTGTCACTTTATGGACCACATCCCACCAACTGAAAAAAAAGGCAGCACCCACAAGGATGTGCGTGATGACACTGGAAGGAAAATCCGAAAGGAAACCAGGTTCTATTGTCCTGATTGTGACGTTGGACTTTGTGCAGTCCCATGTTTCTAAATTTACCATACCTGGGATGTTTACTGAAGCAATATGACTAGTAATATTGCACCCTTGTTTGGCCCCCAAAAATTTCAGTGTTTTTGATTTGATTATATTATTGAAATGTATTATTATTATATATTATTTGTTATTATTTATAGTTATTTATTATATTATAATTTATAATTTTGTGTTTCAAACATTATCATACCCGGGATGTCTACTAGACTCTGGTTTGGACAGATTTAAGTGAGTTATTCCTAAGAATTACAGGCCTACAATATAAGATGTCAAATTTCCATGCAAAATAATTGTACCGCTTTCAGCACCTAAAATCCAACATAATCATACCGCCAGGGAGGTTAATGTATCTTGTAGTGCTGCAGTACTTCCTGGGAGAATGCAGGGCACCCAGTGAGGTACATGCTATTCAACACACCTGGAAATTTGAGATCGCAGCAGGGCCCAGATTACTTTAGGAGAGCAAAGATTTACCACACCACTAGCAAAAAAGTATTAAAGTGTATCTATTGTCAAATTGTAAAATCATATATTCATTTCCACATTGTATTTAATTGGTTTCTAGCCTACTCCAAACAATTTGGATGATCTTGAAGTTTGCAAACTTACTTTGTGAAACTCCCTACACATTTATTTCCTTGAAGTCTGCAAAACATATTCACAATGCCCTGTGCATAGGCACTGCTGGGTCACAGAATTCACAGAGCCTGCATTCTGAACTACAGAGGTAACGAGAAAGCTTCAAGAGGCAGAGTCAGTACAGGAATCACTGCTTGTAGGCAGCAAGGTACCATGGGATATATAGTCCTTAGAAGTTAAAGGTAAACAGCAGAGGAGAAGCTGTAATGCATGCAGGGGATCCAGGAAGATGTGAAAAGATATAACCAGCAGATAGGAGGAACTCACAACTTAAAAGGAGCTTTTATTGGATTTTTAAAAAGCTCTAATGAGCAAGGCCTTCTGCTTCCTCCTGTAATAAATTGTATTATAACTGTACTGTCTGCCCTCACGTTGTAAAGCGCTACTCAAACTGTTTGTGCTATATAAATCCTGTATAATAATAATAATAATTATTGTTTGTATTGCTATTACAGTGCTGTATGTTATAATATTTAAGTGTGTGCTGTGACCATAGAATTTGTTTATGGTGCTTAATTAATGGGGGCTGCAGGTTTATTTTTTTCTGGCATGACAGGATCTCTTTAATATGTACTTCCATTTGTATCAACACGCCCATAACATGTTCTGAAACATTATAACAAGCCAATATACCACCATTACCAGCATGCAAAGATAACATCTGGGAGGATGAGTCCACGGACTTCCTGTTATCTCCCTAGCTTCAATTAAACACAGCTGAAGTAATTGAACAACCCCCACTGTTTCTGTTCCTTAGATTTACTTTTATTGCTGACAGAATTAGAACAGTCTTAAGTTATAGTGACCATCTGGGACAAGGCCTAGTACAATAACGTGCAGTATAATAATAATCGTTTTCTTCTCCCTTAAAAGCAGACTCCTTCCATCCATATTTAAAGTACTTTGTGAGAGCCCTCACTGGCTGAAAACCATTCCTGAAAGATCAAATGTATTATCATGCATGAAAAGCACAGTCATGATCTACTACTCAATATTTGAAGCAGTCATATCTGACATCCTTTAAGTCATTACTTTACTGATTGTATCTCTAAATTGCATACACTATTTGGTACTCAACTTTGTAAACAGCATTGCCTATATATGTAATTATTTTTCCAAGCTGGTAATATTTAATGGATGTTGAATATAATGATTACTCTACTTGGTAATCGCTGATATTGAGATGTACAAACACTGTTGTATATTGTTTAAAATCTCTGTGGATAATATTTTCAGCAGTTAACAGTGTGTTAATATTGAGTTAATTGTGCTTTGGGCACTCCAGTCTAATATGGCCTGTATTAGACCAGTTAACCCCAGAGACTTCACAAAATAAATATTTTAAAGCAGCCATCCTATGATTTTTAGGCTCGGTTCACACTGCCGCGACCATGGATCTGACTTGTGAGACCCCAAGTTGCATGACATGTGAAATCTCATGTTAGTCAATGAGAGCTGTCTTAATTAGCACTACTGAAGTTGCTCTGACTTTAGAAAAGGTTCCTGTATTTCTACAAGGCGACTTCTATCCAACTTTTAGTCACCTTCAAGTCAGATCCTCATCTATATTGATGTGATGTGGATCAGACATTACAGGAAGATCACCCAGGCAGCACATGGCATCTTCCTGTATGTATACCTGCACAAGACAAAGTCGCATCAAAGTAGTATTTAAGTCACATCAAATCACCAGGAAGTCGCCTGGCAAAGTCGCACCATAACTCGCGCAACTTTCACGTCACAGTTGTGTTAAACTGAGCCTAAAGCTGATGCATCCACCTTCTGGTAAATGAGCTGTTATTTGGCACTCGGAAGAAAATACTAATTTATGACAAAAAGGCAGTGTTGGTGGTTGCTGAGGGGTCCAAACAGCGGACACAGTGCAGGGCTTACAGAAACTACTTCAAAGCTTAGCTGACTTAACAAGCATCTCATATGCCCTTATATATTTCTCTAGCTTTTTTCTTTCTTACTATCCTGGCAGTAGTTATGATTTAATTGGCCCTTTATTATGTAGGAATGCTCCTTTATTCTTTAAAAATCGCAGTATTAGATTTTGGTAGTACTGCTTGCTTACTATTATTTATGCTTGGTTCTAAATTTTGTATCATGCACATTGTACTAAATAGGTTTTTGTGGTTTATATGTTGCAACAAGTGCTCACTGTTTTGCTGATGGTTGCTGAATAAGGACATTGTGTAATAACTGTACTTTATTTTGGAAATTGAGAAGTAGACAGTTACTAATTGATCTTTGTCCTATGTAGGTAGGGACCTCTTAAGAGTAGCTGTCAGAAATATGGGGGGCTGTCATTCTGTACCTCCTTTTGAAAGTTTAGTTACCTGGCTGCCTCTGGTTTCAATATTCACTCACAGACCTGGGACAAGTATGCAGAAAGTGAAGTTAGGATGAAGCTGGAATTCCAGGTGTGCAGACTTGTTTTGGGCTTGTGACTTAGAAAATGCAGTACTGAAACTGCTAACATTTTTAGAAAAGATGTAAGCACTGACAGTTTACATATTTTCTCTCAGTACAGGTTTCCTTAAAGCCTGACAAAGAGCTAAATTTGTTTTTTTGAAGAAGGTCCAGCAGCCTGTACAAAAAAGAAAAACAAAAAAGCACTCAGGCAGCAATGCTTACCTTCACTCCAGAGTTGTAACTTTTCTCTGCCGCTGGATGTCTTTAATATTTTAGGTGAAATTATGCTCAATGTCACTCAGTGCAGAAGAGCAAGGAAAGACCCTGTCCCCTTGCGGGCATTACCACAGCACCTTGCATTCCTGTAATGGTGCAGAAAACAGTGCTGACCTCATTATGTCAGTGCCACTCTTTAAATCATTAAGGATCACTAAACCCAAAAAAGAGGCAAACAGGACCCTCTAGACTCTGCAGTCCTGAAGACTTGGAATAGATAGATATAAAAAATAGTAAATAGTATAGCCTGTGTGGTCTTCAGGGTCAGAGTAGGGATGACATTGGGGGCAGGGGGAAGTTAGGGGACAAAGTTGGGCTTTAATTAGTGGCCATTTCTGTTTAATACATTTCCTTAAATGTTAACTGCTCTCTGTCAGAATGAAGCATTGTAAAATTAGATTCCAAAGCCTCATACACACGATCTGATTTTCCACAGACAAAGCCTCGGACTTTTGTCCGAAGGGCGATGGCCAAAAACTTTTCTTGCATACAAACAGCACACAATTGTTGGCCAACAAACACGAACATAGTGACGTACTAGACATACTAAGAGATGATAAAGCGGAAGTTCAATTGTCATGCGCCACCCTTTGGGCTCCTTCTGCTAGTTTCGTGTAAGTAGAAATTTGACTCGCACTTTTCATTTCACGCTTTTCATTTTGCGCTTTTCATTTCGTGCTTTTCAGTTCGTTTCTCAACCAGACGTGTTGTGGAATTGGAGGAGATAACGTGTTATTTATTATTGGCCTTGGAGTTATTGCTTTGACACAAGTCCAGTCCAGGAACAGGAGGAGGAAGATTTCTTGGAATAAAAATTGGTTGCTTTATTAATCGTGACCAATTATGTCATATGCCTTTGCTGCAGGAGCTCCAGGAGAATAATCCAGATGATTTTTGGAATTATCTCCGGATGACGGACCCCTGATTTCACCAACTCTTGGCATTGTTGGCCCCTTATATTAAGAAGCAGGACACATGCATGAGGCTTTTATTTTATTTTTTGGTTGAATAATGATTTGATTTGGTATATTTTCTATATATTTGGATGAATAGAATGCAATTTTTGGTTAAGTTCTATTGGCAGATAGAATGTCTAATTTTATTTGTTTTCTTTTTTTAATGCACAATAAAAAAAATTGTGGAGAATAATACTTGGCTATGTATTTTACGTCAAATGACAGTTTGGGAGTAGGCAGTTACATTTAAAAAAATACAATGTAAAATTAACAAGGGACACCAACATAGTTGTATCTTTGATCTTAAAAACTACGGGATAATGGTGTTGTGGTAACTTGACCAAAAAAAAAAAAAAAGCATAACAATATTATTCTTGATATCACTAGAAAATAAAAGCCATTTAAAATAAGTTTGGCAGAACCCCATTAGTATCACCAGCAAAGCAGCTTCGTTATATCCCATTAAAGAGGAAGAGAATTGTGCGCTGCATTTCTGGATTTCATAATTTGCCACGTCACAAATGTTAATTCTACATTCCGAACGCTAGTTTACAAGACCGACTGCTTCTGGCTCGTCCTTGCTTCCGAGCATGCGTATTTGTACTTTGGACTTTTGTCTGATGGACTTGTGTACACACGCTCGGAAAATCTGACAAGAGACCGCTGTCCGCGGAAAATTTTAAAGCCTGCCATCCAAAATTTATCCACAGAAAATCCAACAACAATTGTCCAATGGAGCATACAAACGGTCGGATTTTCCTGACATCACACAACTCCCGTCGGAAAATCCGATCATGTGTACGAGGCTTTAAGGATGAGCATGGATGATGACATGGATAAGGCTGTCATCGTGTGGGGATAGGCAAACCTGTAGACCTGGACCATGGCACAGGTGAAAGTCGCGTCTCTTTGAGCCACAGCTATTTGACAAAACCCACATTATCTTAATAGAGCTAACATTTTTTTTTAAGTAACACAAAAACAAACTTTTTATATTTTAAAAATAAATGAGTTTCCCACAGAATAGCTGGCCGGCCGGGACTTTGCTCTCCTCCATTGTGAGCTTTCAATGTGAATCTGAAACATAAATGTAATCATTTAAAAAGTCACGTGGAAACCTGACATGGGCTTAGCTTAGATGTGTTAGAGAAATGAATGACTTCTGCTTACTTTAAATAGAAAGGGACTTACCAAAATAGATTTATCCCACTCACTTTTTAAAATAATGTGCCATCTGGCAGGAGATAAAACTTGTCCATCCACTGTCAGCTCCTTCAGGTTATCACTTGCCTCCATGCATCTATTCTGGGAATGTTTCTGTAACCCTTTGCTGCCCATTGGTAAAGTCAAGCTGTTATTGTTAGTGATCATAATATAGGTAGAAAGTTTCCAGTTAAAACGTAACATATTAAATTGAGAATTTGTATAAAGACAACAATGCCATTCACTTATGCGTAGCCATTTACTATTGCTGTGTGAGGAAGATTATTTTATATACCTGGTGTATTGTGTTAGTTAGCCACAGAGCACTTTACTGGTCCAGGGCAATGACACATCCGTTGGTGGAATCCTGTTTCTGAAGACTCCCTGGGGAATATGCCCACTGGAGAGGTGAAGTATGTACATGTTTCACTGGGTTCTGATTAGGCACTTTTTGATATTAGTACTGTTTGTCTGTGGCAGGGCACAGTACAAACCACAACTGCAGAAAGTAACAAGGGTTTTGATCTTATTTGTAGAGCCTGGCATATGTTACTGTGTCTTCTCCTTTGAGGTTAACTCCTTCTCATTCTACCTCTCTCTGTTTGAGGGGAACCACCAATGACTCCTTGCAAGGCTCAGGGTCTATCATCCTTGCTGCTGCCTTACAGTGACTTGGTCACAATTGGCCATTAACCGCTCCTGCTTCTGCAGCTGATCTGGTAATACTGGTTGATATAGTCTCACTTCACATACTATCACTATGGCAGATCATAAGCACAGGGGAAGCAATCCTGTTAGGGATTTCCAGGTCATGATACACTAACAGCTCCAGGATGGCTTGCAGTGTTTCTCTGAAGGACCGGACACCAATAGCCTGAATAACTGTTTCTCACTCGAGTCCAGACACTCCTTAGAGTCTTTATTAGCATAGCTCACTCCTCTCCTGCAACAATTTGTAAGCTTTATGCAATGTTAGCCAACTCAAAATTTCTACACCCTCTCCTTCAAAATCCATTTCTCATTGCCTAGAGCTGCAGTTACGTCTGTGCCCTCAGCAGAGGTTGATGAGGAGTGTAACCTATCCTGTTGGATGAGTTGTGCCTGAGTAGCCTTAGCCTACTGACATAACTCCTAGTCTTAAGGACACCTTTTCAGTCCCATAGTGTGCACATGCTTAGAACCGGAGCAAACTGCTTCTGACTTCTCTAAAGTTACCAGTATGGGTTCTTTAGCATCCCCAGCCTGTTAAAACCTCTCAGTACACTTGCTGCTGCAACCAGTTTTGTAAGGTAACTGATCTAGTCCAGAGAAAATATTTATTCCTCCCAAACATATTGAGTAAACATTTCTTAGGAAACGCACTGTTCTCATTGTAGACCTGGCCATTTTTTGCCATAACAAAACGCTGACTGTTCCTGTTGCAGACATTCCAGTGTTTAAAGATTCTATGAAATAAAGACTGGAAGCCTTTTCCAAAGCCTTTATTTTTCTAGCAGGCACTGCTCTGCAAGCTGTCATTGTTGTCATTCTCATCGGCCAGACCTTGGGTGTCTGATCCAAGAATATGTCTAAAGCTCCTGGATCAATCCTAATTGATCCAGGAGAGCTAGACATAACCATAGACCAACAAACTCTTGCCAGCCACCTTGCACTACTGTATTGGTGGGCTTGTGAGTCAAGAATGGGTCGCCTAGGTCAAGGTTCCCCCTTTTCATGTCAAGGCACACTCCACAAGATTAGAATGTGCCTCTTGGGATTTTCAGCATTAGACATCTATTTTCAAGATTGCAGGCATTGCATACATGTTCTCCAAGTTTACCAGCTGGATGTTCATGCCTCTGCTAATGAAAGCTTTGGACAAAAGGTCCTTCAAGCAGCTTTTTCAGCTACAAGTAGCTAGCCAGTTTACCCTCTTGTTGTGGGCCTGTTGCTGTTTTGATTGCTGTTTTGCCGATCAGTCAGTTGAATTGTTTTAAATGCCCCATACTTCTTAGAATTACTTCTACTATGTATGCTTCAATAAACAATAGGAAAACAGGAATTGACTTACCATAAAAGCTTTAACTTTTTGAGGCACAGGTCCCAAAACTGAAACATGATGGGAGTGGGAGTCTTTGACAAGAAACCATCTGGACACTGTGATTCGTTTCTTTATTTGTGTAATCAAGCCCTTTTTCAAATTCAATACTCGCTTTTACATGCGTTTCCAGCCTTTAAGGACTATAAACTAGGACCAGACAGGCTAATGAAAAAGATTTTCCTTTTAAAATGTATGAGATATTTAAAGTTTTATAGAACATCAAAGGAGCCATTATCTAACTCAAGGCAGATGTTTTCCAGGGTGCAGTAGCACCACAGGAAAACATTAGCTCTTACTACAAGAGGAGGCATCATTTTTGAGGGGCGAGGGGTGCTATAGTCACAGTCTTCTTTTCTTTCAACCCCTACAGCCTCATATACAGTATCTCACAAAAGTGAGTACACCCCTCACATTTTTGTAAATATTTTTTCTTTTTCGTACATCACAGGGAAACATAGAGCAGCCATATACATTACTACCTGGATTATGCACCACCTATAGGTGAATAGACACTGGCAGAACAGAAAAGACAGGAAGTCCCCCTCTATATAACATCTCACATACAGGAAGTACTTCAGTTTTTTTGCCAGTGTCTGGAAGGTGGATGATCACTCTTAAAGCTCTCTATGAGCTTCCATGCTATAATCCCAAACAGGTTCTTGAGAATCAAAGGACGGCTTTTCCAAATCGGATCCATATAAAAGAGCTATTATGCTAGGATAAATGGTACCTGAGCCTCGTAAAGAAGATCAAAAACAACTATGAGGTTTTGCCTGTAATGCGACCTCAGGGCGCTGGACCCTGCGTAGTGGAATCCTGGACACCACAGAGCTAAGGCATTCCTACAGGGTGCTGTACAGGTCCAAGGGAGTGGACCCTAAAACATGAAAGGGTACCCAGTCTTTGAAGGTCTGTGACTCACAATACCCACCATGATGGGTGAAGGCTGGACCTCTGGTATGAGCCATAGTCCTGTGGCGGGATTGGTCCCTGTGCAAGCAGGGGCTGATTATTATGTATTCCCCTGCAACACTGTTTAAAGTCTAGGCTAACATGTTTTGAAAAAAAAATCCTTGCTATGCTTGTTTTGTCCTCTAGAGGACATGGGGTTGCTGCTCTGTGTTTCGCTCTGCCCAGGCGTGCAGGGGAGCGTGCACACGCATCTGGCGGGGCACAGGCTGCGGGAAAGCTTTAAAAAAAAGAGCTACAGTCAGAGGGCTTTTTGCTGACAGATTGGAGGGGCACAGAGCAGCCCATCCTGGGGTCACGTGAGTCCTGTGGGTGATGACAAGTGGCAGCCTAGTTATGTTGCACTGACAGGAGGACCATGTAATTTATACAGAAGTCTTCCAAGGGGAAATTGTGGTACTGAGGGACTATATCTTCTAGAAAGTGCACTGGGGGGAACGCTGAGCAAAGCGCACAAGTGTTCTACCAATAGCTCCTGTATAAAATAATCGGAACTCTGCTGTAATAGCCTTCCCTAAAAAAACCTACCTCAGCGTATGTTACTAAGGAGGATCTATCATCAGCTTTGGCTGGTTTGGTATATTCCAACTGGGAGCACCCAGTTAGGATGTTTGTGCCTCCAAAAAGATTTTCCCTGTTCTATCCAATGGAGGAAGGCTTTAATAAGAAATGGAGCATACCGGTTGTAGATGCAGCAGTTTCCTCCCTGAGTAAGACCTTAACTTGTCCAGTGGATAATGTACAGGTCTTTAAATATCCTGCGGATAAGAAGCTGGAAGCCTTGTTAAAGACCTCCTTTGCTCTGGCAGGGTCCGCTATTCAGCCCACAGTGATGGCAATTGGGGTCTGTCAAGCCCTAAGGGATCAGGCAAAATGGTCCAGTAGGGGAGAAGAGCTTGCTCAGGATCAGGCAGATTTTCCTCAGGCTTTATGCCTTGCTATAGATGCCCTTAAAGACTCCATTCAGAAAATTTCCCGCATGGCTTTTTTATCTGTGCACATGCGCAGAATTTTTTGGCTAAGAATCTGGTCAGCAGAACTTCCTTGTAAAAGGTTGCTAGCTGGTTTTCCATTTCATGGGGAACTGTTGTTTGGGGAGGATTTTGATACATACATCCAGAAGATATCTGGAGGAAAGAGCTCCCTTCTTCCTATAAAGAAGGTAGCTAAACAGCCCTCTTTTAAGGGTCGGCATGCTGCTTCTTCAGGGTATTCAGGCCCTACGCAATTTCAATGGCACCAGGGTTCTGGGGCCCAGGGTAAACAGTAAGGCCACGGCCAAAAGAGGAGTGTGGGAAACGCTGGTTCATTACAATTGGGTCATCTCCACAGTGTCTCAGGGGCACAGGCTGGATTTTCAGTCCTACCCTCCTCAAAGATTTTTAAGGTCCAGCATTCCCACAGACATTCAAAAAAGGATTTATTATTTCAGGCACTAGATTGCCTAAAACGGCAAAGTGTAATTATGGAGGTTCCGGTTCCCGAAAGAGGTACAGGGTTTTATTCAAACCTGTTCACGGTTCAAAAACCAAATGGAGATATAAGATTGATTCTGGATCTAAAAGCGCTGAACCGTTATGTTTCAGTGTGGCCCTTTCAGATGGAATTAGTCCGCTGTATGGTGGTCTCTCTCCAAGTAGGAGATTTCCTGGCATCCATAGATATCAGGGCCGTAGTGTCTTACAGGCTGCTGTATAAATCTGATGGTGGTATTCATACATTATCTCTCCCTCCCCTCAAAGGGATTGCTCTGGGATGTCCCAGGTAGTAATGCATATGGCTGCTCCGTGTCCCGTGATGTACAAAAAAGAACATTTTTTCTTCATACTTACCTGTAAAATCCATTTCTTTGAGTACATCATGGGACACAGAGGTCCCTCCCCTCTCTTTTTGGGAGTTCATTGCTTGCTACAAAACTGAAGAAGTACTTCCTGTATGTGAGGGGTTAAAGGGGGACTTCCTATCTTTTTTGTTCTGCCAGTGTCCATTCACCTATAGGCGGCACATAACCCAGGTAGTAATGTATATGGTTGATCTGTGTCCTGTGATGTACTCAAAGAAATGGATTTTACAGGTAAGTATAAAGAAAAAATCAAATTTTTATATATTTTCACGTGACAACACTGAAGAAATTACACTTATGTACAATGTAAAGTAGTGAGTGTACAGCTTGTATAACAGTGTAAATTTGCTGTCCGCTCAAAATAACTCAACACACAGCCATTAATGTCTAAACTTCTGGCAAGAAAAGTGAGTACACCTCTAAGTGAAAATGTTCAAATTGGGACCAAAGTGTCAATATTTTGTGTGGCCACCATTATTTTCCAGCACTGCCTTAACCCTCTTGGGATGGAGTTCACCAGAGCTTCACAGGTTGCCACTGGAGTCCTCTTCCACTCCTCCATGACAACATCACAGAGCTGGTGGATGTTAGAGACCTTGCGCTCCTCCACCTTCCATTTGAGGATGCCTCACAGATGCTCGATAGGGTTTAGGTCTGCAAACATGCTTGGCCAGTCCATCGCCTTTACCCTCAGATTCTTTAGCAAGGCAGTGGTCGTCTTGGAGGTGTGTTTGGGGTCGTTATCATGTTCGAATACTGCCCTGCGGCCCAGTCTCTGAAGGGAGGGATCATGCTCTGCTTCAGTATGTCACAGTACATGTTGGCATTCATGGTTCCCTCAATGAACTATAGCTCCCCAGTGCCGGCATCACTCATGCAGCCCCAGATCATGACACTCCCACCACCATACTTGACTGTAGGCAAGACACACTTGTCTTTGTACTCCTCTCCTGGTTGCTGGTCCTCCCACTCATCTGAACTGATAGGGTAACTGATAGGGTGTGATTTGCGGCCAGTGGGCTGGTGTGTGTTTGGATCCCCGGGAGCTGTGATTCGCGCTGGTGCCCTCCCTCTCCCCTCCTCTCCATATCCTTGGGGGATACAGTGGATTGGGGTGGATTGGGCGGGCGTTCCCATCGCGAATCGGTGCCATGCACCCTGCGCTGTGCGTGTGACGTCCTGATTGGGCGTCCCATCACGCACGCGTCTGTTATTTCAGATTGGCTGACATGAGGTGAGCCACTCCAGAGGCCGCCAGGCTGTCTCTCATTAAGTGTCATGCCAGCGTGACGCTGGAGGGGACCTGGTCATGCTGGGCTTGGGTTCGCAGCCCTCAGTGGTTCACAGCCTTTGTGTCAGCACATCTGTTCAGTTTTGTCACCGGTATTCCCGGAGCTTCTCTCCCTGTTTCACCACGATCCAATAAGGTAGTCTATCAGTAAGCACTTTACGCACTCTATTTCACCTTAGTATTTCCTTGGAGCTATTTCATGCACATTTCTGTTCCCATCTCTATGTTCTTTTGATGTTTTCTTTCACTTCACCCTTTCATTCTGGTTCTACTATGGACACTTACTGACTGTGCACATTGATCATGACCTTATTCTTCCCTCATGGTTATGGGCTCTACTCTATCCCTACATATCTACGCACGTTGATATGGTTATATATATATTTTTTACTCTATTTCACATATTCCAGAACTCCCATTAACCATGACATGACGTTTTCACTTTCCATGGGGGATTGTGGCCGCGCTCTCGGTTTTTCCTATTGGATCCCTTCCTCAGCTCCCGGGCCAGACATATTTGGCTGGTCTCTGGCTCGCGCTATCGCACATTTTAGTTCATAGGTGAGTAATTTTAGGTACGGCTAGCAATCTTCTAGTGATTGTAAGTAACCTATGTTGGTTGATACATTAGACTATAATGGTCATTTATCCCCTCCCTTTTTAGAACGTGGATGCATGGCTCCTGATGAGTGGATGAAGTCCATGAAACGCATCGAGCCTATCTTGATGCATCCAGTGTACATACATATATTCTAAATGGTTTTACCAATTTACGCTTTTATCAGACTACATTCTGCCTAATATCTAGTATGCATATATTTTACTGTTATGTACCATGCCCTTAACAATTTTTCCAATGTAATTTGACAACTGTAGAATTATTAATAGGGATGGAGGTGTGCAATGTGGTCTGAGACCATCAATCTTTATGGCTGACCCTATTTGGTCAGACCATATTTCTAGTATGAAATTTATAGTGCATAGCACGTATTGATATGCACTGTTGCTGTCCCTCCCACTCATCTTAACTAATAGGATATCGTGTGATTTGCGGTCAGTGGGCTGGTGTGTGTTTGAAATCCCGGCAGCTGTGATTCACGCTGGTGCCCCCCCCTCCCCATATCCTTGGATACGGGGGATTGGGCGGGTGTTCCCATTGTGAATCGGCGCCACGCACCCTGCGCTGTGCGTGTGAGGTCCTGATTGGGCGTCCCATCACGCACGCGCCTGTTATTTCGGCTTGGCTGACACGAGGGGAGTCACTCCGGTGGCCGCCGGGCTGTCTCTCCTTATGTGTTATGCCAGCGTGACGCTGGAGGGGACCTGATGATCATGCTGAACTCGGGTCCATGGCCCTCAGTGGTTCACAGCCTTTGTGTCAGCACATTTGTGCAGTTTTCACACCGGTGTCCCTGGAGCTTCTCTCCCTGTATCACCACAATCCAATAAGTTAATCTATCAGTAAGCACTTTACGCACTCTCTTTCACCTTATTATTTCATTGGAGCTATTTCATGCACATTTCTGTTCTCATCTCTATGTTCTTTTGATGTTTCCTTTCACTTCACCCTTTCATTCTGGTTCTATTATGGACACTTACTGACTGTGCACATTGATCATACTTTCATTCTTCCATCATTATTATGGGCTCTACTCTATCCCTACATATCTACGCACATTGATATGGTTATATACCGTATATATTTTTTACTCTATTTCACATATTCCAGAACTCCCATTAACCATGACGTGACATATTCACTTTCCATGAGGGATTGCGGCCGCGCTCTCGGTTTTTCCTATTGGATTCCTTCCTCAGCTCCCGGGCCAGACATATTTGGCCAGTTCCTGGCACGCGCTATCGCACGTTTTAGTTCATACATGAGTAAATATAGGTATTTTAGGTATGGCCAGCAATCTTCTAGTGATTCTAAGTTCCCTATGTTCGTTGATACATTAGACTATAATTGTCATTTTTCCCCTCTTTTTTAGAACATGGATGCATGGCTCCTGATGAGTGGATGAAGTCCATGAAACGAGTTGAGCCTACCTTGATACATCCAGTGTACATCGATATTCTAAATGGTTTTACCAATTTACACTTTTATCAGACTACATTCTGCCTAATATCTAGTATGCATATCTTTTACTGTTATGTGCCATGTCGTTAACAATTTTTCCAATGTAATTTGACAACTGAACTACGCATGTTCATGCTGTATTATGTCATGCCATTTAATGGTTTAGTAATAAACATATGGATGTTTTTACTTACATGATTTGTTTGGTTTCCCCATACACACCTCATACAAAGTCCCAAACCTCCCCCCTCTTATGTTGCAATAAGTTTATCTTGGTCTCATCAGACCACAGGAAATGGTTCCAGTAATCCATGTCCTTAGTCTGTTTTCAGCAAACTGTTTGTGGGCTTTCTTGTGCATCATCTTTAGAAAAGGCTTCCTTCTGGGAAGACAGCCATGCAGACCAATTTGATACTGTGTGCGGCGTATGGTCTGAGCACTGATAGGCTGTATTCGTTACGTAAACTAACAGCCAAATTTCAAAGGAAATTCCAATACCTCTAATTTAATAGTTATCATTAGTTAGTTAGTTATCATTTAGAATTTTCAGATTTTCTTTCTTATTTTTGGATTTTCGGATTTTCAACTTTTCAAATTTACAAATTTACGAAATGTGATGATAATGAATGACCCGAAAAACCCCAAACAAATAAAACGAAAACAAACTAATTTTTCGGCAGTGCACAAGTCTAGAACCTGTCCTGTTAAATCGCTGTATGGTTTTAACCACCGTGCTGCAGCTCAGTGTCGGTGTCTTAGCAATCTCCTTATAGCCTAGGCCATCTTTATGTAGAGCAACAATTCTTTTTTTCCGATCCTCAGAGAGCTCTTTGCCATAAGGTGCCATGTTGAACTTCCAGTGATCAGTATGAGCGAGTGAGGGCGATAACACCAAATTTAACACACCTGCTCCCCATTCACACCTGAGACCTTGTAACACTAACGAGTTACATGACACCGGGGAATGGCTAATTATCACAATTAAAAAAAGTTTTAAAAAAATTGGTAATTTACTATTGTTGTTGGACAGAATAAACTGTATATGTTGCTGTTCTTTATTACTTCTAACATTCTTTTAGCTACATAGAATAAAACATTCAGGTATTAAACTGCTGATGAAAAAATATTTCCCTAGCAGTGCCTCAGTCAATCAGACATGGCTATCTCCCATGCAATGCAGTCAATAAAGGAACATAAAGTCAAAGTTAACCGTTACATGTTATCCATTAAGGAAAAAAAGTCAAGGTCCAGGAAAGGGTGGACTGTTGCGCTGAAGCTTCCCTGGCTTCATTAATATTAGTAGCTTAGAGATGATGAGTCTCTTCACTTGGTCTTGTAAAAAAAAGCAAAAGTGTATGTGTCTTGGTATTGAAGCTTGTCTGTCTTTGTTAGTGAAAATAATGGCCAGGACAAATAGTATCTAGGCATTATTACTAAAGCTCTCCAAGCATCAGAATAATATTTTCAGTAATAAAACACTCATATTTCTGTGTAATAGCATAATGGCTTTCATTTCTGAATTTAATAAGCACTTATGAATGTAAGACATGCAATGTCATACTGCAGATGTTTGACTGCCTTTATCTTTAGCAAGATAAATAGGTCATAGATTATGTTTGCAGCACAGTAGCCAAACAGAAGGTGTGTTGCTTCAATGAGCCCAACCTGTGGCAGCTGAACAAGGAGACATTTTTGCTATACAATGTAACAAACTGCATGTACTCTCAGGCTCAGGCCATATTCATACGTGCAAGCAACACTTCCAGCCATATTATTTTGCAGACACCGAACTTCAAACGCTCTTAGGTTTAGGTTTAAAAAAATAAATAAAAATTACCAATATCTAGTAGAAAAAAAAACAATCTACAACAAAGCTGTTTATTTTTTGCCCACTTGCCACGCTTCATTGATGCCTCAAGATGTGTGTACTGGCTTCTGGATCTGTGTCATGCACACATTCATTCAGAGAAAAAAAGAGATCGCATCAAGAGTGCCAGACAAATTGAGTCCAATAATCCATTGCACACAGAGCTTCTTAGGGAAGCCTTTACCTACTAGAGAAGCATTCAGTGCAAGGAGGTGCACCCTGACCTTAAAGCGGGGTTCCACTCAAATTTTGAACATTATCTCTATGCATTCTCTTCCTTGCCTAGATGCTGACATGCTGTGTAAAAAAATTTAAATCGCCGTAATTACCTTTTTTTTCCTAATCTTCTTAGCACTTCCTGGTTTTCCTCCCATGGGAGTAGGCGTGTTTCTAGCCTCTCCCAGACCTCCCACAGTCCCCTGGGAGCTAGTCTCAGGCTTCCCAGCATGCATTGTGCAACAGCGTCATCACAACATCTCTGCTCCCAGCATTCACCGCATCCAGGAAATACATGCTTGTGGGCTTCAAATGCCCACAATGAAGATGGAAACTGCCTTCAGTGAATTTTATAAGTTATTCTTTACAACGAAATCGGACACAGGCGGACTTATTACACAGAACATGTGAGTAGATAATCATGAGAAGAAAAGTTTGTAAATGAACTCCAAAAAAAAAAAAACGATAGATAGGTGGACCCCCGCTTTAAGCTATCAGCAGAGGACTACAGTGTGTCTGCCCAGTGGCGTAAAACTGCCTCAAAGAGCACCCCATCAACTAACTCTCCCAAAAACTGGTCGGGTAATAGAGAACACCACTAGGTTTTTGTTGAAGGTGCATTCACCAGCTGGGTCATACGGTGGCCCCAAACAGCCACAAGTTGATGGAATGTGACTTGGGCTGATGATGTTCTGTGTATGTGTATACAGTGTGTACTGCTGAGATAGTAAACCAGAATAAGTGTGTGGTACGGGTTAATGAATAGGAGGTTGTTGCACTCATTGACTGTGGGAGTGGTTATCCTTCTCCAAACTAAAGAGTTGCAAGGAAAGAAGATACTTGGAAAACATGTGGACTGCCTCATTAGAGGTTGGGCTGCTACATAAACTTTTGATGAGGTGAGACTGCCCTGTGTTCTGGGACCTTTTTTGAATAAAAGTTGAAGCTCCTGGAAGCCTCTATAATAAGGAGGAACCATATGACAAAATCTCTAATGCCATCATTCAGGAGGCTAAAGAGCCTGACCCTGATCCACTGGAGGTGTTTGTGGGACTAGAAACTGAGGCCTCCTCCCCTGAGCCAGACCTAATTTTCTGAGGGATCCCTCTCTGATGCCCACTAGGGGCAAGGCAATGTTTTTACTGGTCCAGGGTAAATTGGGAGATCAAGGACTTCTGTGAGTCATTTCCAATACATTAAATAAACCTATATTTAATTAGTAAGGTACCCTTTGATCACATAGCTATGGACTTTGTGTGTCCCTTAGTTAAGTCAGCTAAGAGACACCAATATGTAGTATTTTAGTAGTTCTTGACTATGCCACCCAACATCCAGGTTATATCACAGGAGTTGCAAATGTTCACAAGAACAGAGCTCCCTTCAGAGATTCTGACCGAACAAGAAACCCTTATGTCTAAGGTTATAAGAGGGCTTTGCAAACTATTTAAAATAAGATACTTAATGACTTCTGAGTATCATCTGCAAACCAATGGGTTAGTGCAAAGTTTTAATTAAACTGAAGGTGATTGAAAAAGATGGTAGTAATTGGGATTGTTTACTGCCTCATGCATTATTTGCAACTTGGGAGTAGACTGGACAGTTCAGGAAGATCCCCACACTCAGTTTAAAAAGTAAAAAAATAGCACTGACCCTCTTCCCCTTCCAAAGACAGGAGCATTGGGAATTCCTGAAGAAAAATGTGGAGATTTTCGTAAACTTAGCAGGCGTATCTAATTGTGCATGATATTCTCACTGACCATACTGTTTGCATGGGTATCAAGGTATAATAAATTCAAGAAACCCACTGAGAAATTACATTAGCGGAGGTTGAAAATATGTTGGGCCTTGGGGTCACCTGTGGAGAAAACCAGCGGGGGATATATTGGAGTCTTTGTCTCTTTAGATGCTTTCAGAGTGGATGCTTGGGGACTCCTGTTTGGCGCCATAGTCTCCCCCACTATTGGTTAATTATCAGCATGTAATCGGAACCCTGGTATATTTATACTAACCCTGTTCCTGCCTCCATTTTTGTCCGTTTGGAGGGTCGAGTGCTTGCCATTCCTGGGGGGGGCTTTTTGGCATCTTTATTGGTTCATATTCTCAGTAAGATTTGGCCGCCTATATGGCTGTGTCCTTTGTGTAGGGGATCTATTATCCCATCAGGTAATTAGGTTATGCTGTATGCTTCCCCTTTTTCTTTTTCCTCTTTTTATGCTACTGTTTGGAATTGCCTCAGGCTAACCATACTTATCCTCCTGGAATAAGTGATTTGGGGAACCTTGAAAGCTCCACATCTTCTGATATTTCTCCACTCCCGTGGCCATGTTGCCTGTTTCACAGGTGATAGAGCAATGTTGTCCAGTTGGCTTCATTGTCCTCTAGGGCTGCATTTTTGCCCCAATATCAGCTTGATTTGTTTGAATGTTTACAGACGTATCACATCCCTTGAAGGCCCCTTTTTAGCCCTTGTGCTGTTTGTGGACCCTTTGAGGAGCACCTCCTGAAGACACATAGCCTTGATTCTTTTGTTTGTTTTTTTGTTGCTTAATATTTGATGCAAGTTATACAGTGGGGTAAAAAAGTATTTAGTCAGCCACCAATTGTGCAAGTTCTCCCACTTAAAAAGATGAGGGAGGCCTGTAATTGTCATCATAGGTATACCTCAACTATGAGAGACAAAATGTGTAAACAAATCCAGACAATCACATTGTCTGATTTTTGAAAGAATTTATTTGCAAATTATGGTGGGAAATAAGTATTTGGTCAATATCAAAAGTTCATCTCAATACTATATATCCTTTGTTGGCAATGACAGAGGTCAAACGTTTTCTGTAAGTCTTCACAAGGTTGTCACACTGTTGCTGGTATGTTGGCCCATTCCTCCATGCAGATCTCCTCTAGAGCAGTGATGTTTTGGGGCTGTCGCTGGGCAACACGGACTTTCAACTCCCTCCAAAGGTTTTCTATGGGGTTGAGATCTGGAGACTAGCTAGGCCACTCCAGGACCTTGGGATGATTGTCATGCTGAAAGACCCAGCCATGTTTCGTCTTCAATGCCCTTGCTGATGGGAGGAGGTTTGCACTCAAAATCTCACGATGCATGGCCCCATTCATTCTTTCATGTACACGGTTCAGTCGTCATGTTCCCTTTGCAGAGAAACAGCCCCAAAGCATGATGTTGCCACCCCCATGCTTCAGAGTAGGCATGGTGTTCTTTGGTTGCAACTCAGCATTCTCTCTCCTCCAAACATGACGAGTTGTGTTTCTACCAAACATTTACACTTTGGTTTCATCTGACCATATGACATTCTCCCAATCCTCTTCTGGATCATCCAAATGCTCTCTAGCAAACCTCAGACGAGCCCGGACATGTACTGGCTTAAGCAGGGGGGCACATCTGGCACTGCAGGATCTGAGTCCCTGGCGGCGTAGTGTGTTACTGATGGTAGCCTTTGTTACATTGGTCCCAGCTCTCTACAGGTCATTCACTAGGTCCCCCCCCCGTGTGGTTCTGGGATATTTGCTCACTGTTCTTGTGATCATTTTGAACCCACGGGGTGAGATCTTGCGTGGAGCCCCAGATCGAGGGAGATTATCAGTGGCCTTGCATGTCTTCCATTTTCTAATTATTGCTCCCATAGTTGATTTCTTCACACCAAGCTGCTTGCCTGTTGCAGATTCAGTCTTCCCGCCTGGTGCAGGTCTACAATTTTGTTTCTGGTGTTATTCGACAGCTCTTTGGTCTTCACCATTGTGGAGTTTGGAATGTGACTGTTTGAGGTTGTGGACAGGTGTCTTTTATACTGATAACAAGTTCAAACAGGTGCCATTGTTTGTAGGTGACCAAATACTTATTTTCCACCATAATTTGCAAATATTTTTTTTCAAAAATCAGACAATGTGATTGTCTGGATTTGTTTCCACATTTTGTCTCTCATAGTTGAGGTATACCTATGATGACAATTACAGGCTTCCCTCATCTTTTTAAGTGGGAGAACTTGCACAATTGGTGGCTGACTAAATACTTTTTTGCCCCACTGTATATGCTCAATTATGTGCCCCTTAGAGGGACTTTTCATTGTTTTTTTTTGGCTATTCCAAAACAGTGTTATGATATATATTGATACATGTAATTTTTGCAGAAATCATCACTGTGAACAAAACAACCCCTGAGGAAGACACACGCTATTTACAAGTTGAAACACATTGGGGTTCTCTCGTGTATCTTTGATGTGAAAAATAATATCATATGGTTCCAATATCTTGTATTGAATTATCTCTATATGTTTCTAAGAAGTTTTTTTTTTTGTACTTGTACAAGCTATACAGCTGTAATAGCTTTTTATTGGTATAATATTAAATAAAAACCTGTACATTTTATATATTTCTTTTTAATTTTTCCTGTTATCTCTTACCTTAAAGTCCTGTATCCCCTTTTCTTCCCTGTGATTTCTAATACTTCAGTAGTGTTGGGATATGGTACCGCCTTGATGTGGGTTGGGTATAGGAAACATGTTAAATTAATTAAAAGTAAATTTTTAGCCAGGTATATTACCACCCTCGATTTAACAAAGGGTTACTGGCAAATCCCACTTTACAAAGAGGCTAAGAAAAAAAACAGCATTTGTTCCACTGGAGGGGTTGTTTTACATATCCAGAGTGCCTTTTAGATTGCACAAGGCCTCAGCCACCTTTCAGAGAGCATCTAACAAAAGATTACTAAATCCTGGATGCAATTCTGAAGGTGGGGCACATGATGAACTCTGAAAAAAGAGATTGGAGTGGAGGTGGGGTAAGTGGTAGGCAGAATTACCATCAAAACCCAGCTGAATATGGTGGAACAATCTAAAAACGGTACCATCCCCTCTGGATTGTAGGATATTATAGGAGATTCATCCCCAACTTTGACAGGTTAGCAAAATCCTTGGCAAATGGAACAAAGAGAAAAGCATCTGCCATCATACACTGGAATGCTGAAGCAGAAGCAGCATTCAGCCAAGTGAAGAAGGCTTTGTACAAGGATCAGTCCTAGCAGCTCTGGACTTAAAGAGTTTTAACATTAGACAGGCTGCAACCATTGTCAACCATAATAATAACAGAGAAGCGAGGGCTGTCACCACATTAGCAAAATCAAATAGCAGATTTATTTTCTGCTGCAGGGCAAGTGTATTGGCTTTCTAAAGCCAGCCATAGGGAGGATCAAAAAACCCTGATAGGCTAGTTGTACTGAAGTTGATCGATGGATCAACTTCAGTACAACCAGCCTGCCCATAGATTGGTCAAAATTTGGCCAGTTTCTGCTGAACCAGCTGAATTTTGATCCATATATGGGCAGGCAGGTTGTGCTGAAGCTGATCCATCAATTGACTCCAGTACAAACAGCCTATAAGGTTACCTTTATCTGATCACTGCCTGCAGCTATAACCACCAGCAGTAAACATTGTTTTCTGCAAAACACAATAGCGATGTGCAACGGTATGGTTGAAGGAAAGAAATTTGCACAAATTATGGCCTGTCTAAGAGTAAGCCCCCAGGTAAGCTGTCTCATTAATACATTATTCCAAAGTAGATGCAGTATTGGTAAATGACTAAATAGTCAGCGAGTAACTGTAATTTGCTGTCTACTAGACAGGTGAAAAGTTAGAAATAATAATTCAAAACAAGTTCTGGATGGTAAAACGATGCATACACTGCAGAATAATTTAACCTGCACCAACATTTGAAAGCTGCACAAACATTGACTCTTCACAACAATGTCTCCGTGACTCAATCGGGGTAATGTGGCTGCAAAACATAGTCTCTAAGGGACTCTAAAAATAAATGGGTATGCCATTACAATGCCACTTACGTATCTACTGCAGAACGAACTTTATTTCAATATTGCAAAAGAAAAAAGAAAGATTCACAGCAGCAAGGGTTGTTTGCTTGCAAAGGCATTGTGGCACCAGGCAGGGGTGAACAGTGAAGATCTCAGGAGAGTTGAAGGTAAGTATTATTATTCAGGCTGAACTACATTGGGGGTATTAGTAAGGGAAATGAAGTTGTCCTTTAAAGTGGAGTTCCACCCACTTTTACAACTCTTCAGCATCCCTCACTAAACTGTGCACTGTAAACGAATTGGATATTTTTTTATTTTTTTTCTCAGCACTTACTGTATATCTGCTGTATACATTTTTCACTTCCTCTTCCCTGGCCGCGGCCCATCGCATCATTTCCTGTTTGCAATGCCTTCTGGGAAGGGGGGGTGGCAACTTTCTCAAACTGCCGTTGCTATGGAAACCTGACCTGAAACCTATTACACTGCTTGTGCTGCACTGAGCATGTGCGAGATCTGCAAGGATGAGATCCAGGAAGAAATACAGTGTGGCTTCAGATGCCCACACTTAGGATGGCCACGGCCTGCTGTAAGTTTATAAAATAACAAACTACTGCTATAAACTAACAAAACAGACCTTAGTTTACAGACTAACTTTACTAGAATACATTAAGCTTGTGTATTATAGGGGTATTTTTATTTAAAAAGTATAATTTCAGCTGGAACACCACTTTAAGCTCTAACGGGTCTAACTTTTGATGCACTCTAACTGTCTAACTGATCTGCATACTTGTTCCAAGTCAGTGAATCAAAGAGTATCGAAGCCTTTGAACCAACATAACAGCCAGACAAATGTCACTTGCAAGGGAGATTTCAGCAATGACAACCTGCACTCTTTTCAAGTACATATTTCTCATAAATATGTTGCAAAAGCTACTTACACTCTTATCAGAGAATAAATCATTACTTCCTCCAAACCTCCACCCTTATTAGCATCATTTGTATGCTACAACATGCTATTTGTTACCATTTACAGCATATGAAAAAGGTTTTTTTTTTCTTTTTTTTTCTATTTGTTACTTTTTAGGTGTTTCGCAGGATAAGGCCTCATGGTTCACTTCAGCGATTTCTTATTTCTCTATTTTAGCCATTATTCTGTATTGCTCAAATCGCACCATATTCACACCACAAATGTAGGAGAGAGAGGAGTGAAAAAAGTGGGAGGGTGAGAGAGAGAGGAAGGGTGAGAGAGAGGCGTGAGAGAGAGAGGAAGGGTGAGAGAGACAGAGAGAGAAAGGGGGCGTGAGGGGTGAGAGAGAGAGGGGGATGGAGGTGTGTGGGAGAGAGAGGGGGGTGAGAGTGAGAGAGAGGGAGGGGGAAGAGAGAAAGAGAGGGGGTGACAGAGGGAGGGGGATGAGAGGGGGGTTTAGAGAGAGAGAAAGGGTGCCTTTGAGTAAGCTTTAATGGGGTAGTAATGTGGCATAGCGCGCCATGGAAAACAGTGGGGGAGCCACATTGCGGTAAGAGTGGGGGGCTGCCTTGCATGCGATGCATGGGAACGTGCACGCTCTTGTCACATATGCATGATGTGAATGAAGCCTTACACTTACCAACCATGTAACAGGGGTATTTACTATGACATACCCTTCTCTGCCTCTCTGCATCTTTATCCACCTCCTTTCAGTACACCTGTGCATTCTAAATTGCACTGCTAACATCTGCACCCCAAACCCCCTCATCTCTGCTTAACTCCACATGCCTCTGTTCATCTTTGCACTCCAGCTCACCTGCACATTATGTTTGCCCTCCAAACTGTAATCCCTTCTCTGTTTACCTCTGGACACCCCCTCCCCCCACCCATCTGCTCACCTTTGCAGTACAGGCTGATGGCAGGCTCAGTAACTGTGGTTGGCAGGGCTTATTGTACATCCCAATGCTGGCAGCATTCAGCAAAGTTGATGGACCAGGGCTCAGGGGGTTTGACATACTTATGAATGCTCTAACAATTTATATATCAATGCTACCTGCGATTTACATCTCAATGCCACCAGCAATTTACATATCAGTGATGTCACAAATTACATATCAGTGCCACCACAATTTACATATCAATCATGTACACTGCACACAGAGCAGGCTGGGCAGCATTAGTGACCCACTCACACCACTGTGCTGAGCTGATCTTAAGGAAGGAGCCTGGAGCTGCAGTATGTTAACCCGGCCCTGGCGCAATTTTAGAAGAAATTTTTCTGAGGCGCTGGTGATGTGGACTTCCAAGGGCGCACCTGTGAGGCCCTGAGTACGTCACCAGTGCTTCAGGGAAATCTGGAAGAAGTATAAAAATGTAAGTTTATCAACAAAGTTTTATTTAATAATATACTTTTTTGGGTGAGCATGCAATGCTGCATGCACTATGAATTTTCTTTTTGGGAGGTGGTAATTAAAGTAGATGGGTTACTCTTTTTCAATAAAATAATCTTTTTTTTTTTTTTTTTAATCAATTAAGCGTTTTCAAAAACAATGTCTGCAATACTGGTCTTAAAAATAGGTATATGAATATAGATAGATAGATTAGATAGATTAGATAGATAGATAGATAGATAGATAGATAGATAGATAGATAGATAGATAGATAGATAGATAGATAGATAGATAGATAACAAAGATGATCACGCCACATCAAAACTGTTGTAAAGTAACAAAGCTATTGCCAAAGGCTAATTTTTATTGCAACTAGCAAGTAGAAAATGTAGAGTAAAACCTTATTGTTTGCTGAGAATGAATGCCTTGCTTTATCTTTACCTCTGTTTTGTGTATTTAAGACGCAAGACAACGCTAAGAACATTTTGTGAATAATAATAATAAAAATGTTCATGAAATTATATGTGTTAGGCACCCTTCGGCTTCTTATGGAACGTGAACAGTGCAGTAGTGATTCAGAGAAACAGGTGCTGAGGACTTGCAGAGAGATTTGCAGCAGCAAGATCACATGGGAGGTAACAGTGGGACCACATATGGCTAGTCAGCCACTAGTTAAAATCACTGATGAACCATGTGTAAAGAGTGATTATTAATAAAATAATTCCCTGGACCTTCAAATAAATTGTAAGCCATTAAAATGATATCTAAAAATATTATGGTTGCCCATTATTCCGTTAATTGAAAAAAATGAAATGTGACTCTGTAAAGTGTTATGATCACATCGCTGTTCTCATTCCTGCTGTTTGAAATATGATTAATAAGCTAGTGCCAGTAGCGACAGACAATGTACACGCTAATCATTTACTATCTGTGCATTATTTTGTATTACAGCATCACCCTCTGTTGAAAAATGGTAGTTTTACCTTCACGGATATATTGTATTATAGCAGTGCCCTCTGGTGGTTTTTCAGAAAGCAATATAGTTGCATCATCTAATGTCATTTTTAAATCTTTAGCGTCTTATTTGTTGGTTTATAAACAAAAGGATTATAATAAATCCGAACTCACTCTTGTAATATCCATCTTTTGATACACATCTAGGCTATAGAGGTGATGTCAGAGCCAGGTTAAGACCACACACCAGGCCCTAGGCAGCATAGCAAGTCTAGGCCTCCAAACCCCATTTAAACACATACCATCTAGTACCCTTTCATTATACCTTATTTAACCCTTTCCTGCCCAGCTTATGGCATCCCTTTCATATGGTCTGTACTCCCAGGGGGGGCAGGAAGGATCAGGCTCCTGATCATTAATACAGACAAAGAGCTGTCTTTGACAGTCTGGTTACAGTGCAGGGAGCATGCTCACAGCACAGAAAGCTCTGCCACCCAAGGACATGTATGTGTGGCATGTCGGCATTAAAGTCCACCATGTTTACCGTAGCACATATGCGTTACCTGGGTGGCAAGATGTTAAGGTGGAGAGGCTTAACTGGTGATAAGCAGAAAACTACACATTAAACGGATACCCAGGAACAGTCCACGCAGGTTTGTCCTGCACTTTTATTCAGCAAGGCAGCAAACAAATACAGTTGCAATGCAGGAGGGCTTTGTACAGCTAGTCCATAGCATAAAACAAACAAATCATTTCCACGTCCAAGCCACTAACTAGTCATGTCAGTTTGTGACTAACAGTATACAATAGTATACATCCCAACTTTAGAGCTTGAGAATAAAGGACATCTTGGGAAAACTTGGGAAAACAAGGACCTGTGGCATGGGGCAAAAAGTGAAAAAAATATTAAATACACTGGAATATAGGGTGTGGCTTAACCCACTTACTGCCAGGTATGTACATAATACGGACCCGACAGCGGAGGAGCTTTACACAGATTGCTGCTGTCGCCACTGGGAGTTTGTGTACTGTATATCTGAAAGTCAGCTGCCGGCTGTCATATGGAAGCAATCCAGCAGATGCCTGATCGCTTCTGAAACATCCCCAGTAAGGGCCACCACCCTGCACATGCCCCTGCCATGTAACCTGGACTCCCTGTTCCAATCGACAGCGCCATGGCAAGTGCCGTCGGGTTAAGGGTAGGGAGCTGAACAAAAGCTATCCACTCTCTTCCCCTTCTTCTTGCTGATTCGAAAGCAACATGTAAAATTTAATTTCCGGGTCCCCCTTTCACTTTCCCCAGCCTGTAATAGTGAGACATCGGGGTCTTTTAGACCCCAGATATCTCGCTGAAGAGAAGCTGTCACCAAAAAATCATCACATTGGGGACGTTTCATTCCCTAAGTGATGAAAGAAAATGTTTAGTAAAAAAATTTACACCAAAGCACTTAAAATCCCCCCAAAAATGTTTTGTGAGACCCCACCCCTCTACGTATGAACGTAAATGCACGCATTACCTATGGAAATATAGGGTACTGAAGTTTGTCGCCGTTTCATGGCAGCACACAATTTTGAGGCTTGACATGCTGGGTATTTATTTACTTAGTGCAACCTCATCTTTTATATTTTACCAAACAAATTGGGAATTTTATTGTGTATGCGCCATAAAACTAATTTTAGTATATTTATTACTGAAACTTTGTATTTCATAAACTGCACTAATTACATGTAACATGAAGAACTGTAACCACCACCATTTTATGCTCTAGGATGTCTGCTTTTAGAAAATATACAATTGTTGGCTTTTATGTAATCTTCAGGCCTAAAATGATTTTTTAAACATGTATGCAAAAAAATGGCTCTGGCAGCAAGTTGCCCCTCAACTAATTACGCTCAGATATGGGTGTGGGCTACCTAAGTTCCTTTTTTCCACAATCCCTTGGGTTCCACAAGCTCTTGGGTTATCACAGACAACTGGACTACTTGACACGCCCATGGAATATAAGTTTCCTGCTTCCCTCCCTCTGCAGATCAGAGAGGTGGCCCCCATGAAGCAGAGGTGGTTGGACATGTGATTTTAAACCAGATATACGATTCTCCACTGTTAGTCCAAGCAGCTGGGTAGGAGCCCAATAGCACACAACTTCTACGGAAGATCCAGGCAATGCAAAGGGCACTTCTCCAATTGCTACCAATTGCATCTCCAGCTGCCTGTTAAAGCCCTGGGATTCCTCCATCTGTGCACCCAGACACTATCACAAATGGCAAAGCGCAAGTAGCTGTTTGGGTACTGTACGGCTTACTGAAATAGTGGTCATTCTCTGGGATCTGTGGCTACAGTGCCTTATAGAGACTGGGCTGTACTGCTACCTAGGGTCCTTATTGAGTTGCAGAGACATTGCTCTTATGGGCTTGTGCTTGTACAGCTTCACAATCAGTTTAACATTGCTCTGTACTCTATGCAGTCTCCTTTGCAATTTTGACCCTGTTTGTATGGTTAATCCTACTCTGCACCTGTTTAGGTTAAAGCTACCCTGTGTCTGGTCATTTAGGTCATTTAGCTGATTCCTCTACTTAATACAATTTAATCTGAGGCTACACACAGGATATACCACACATGTATGCCACATTCCTTGTACTCACAAAATGCTCCTTAATTATATCTCACAACTTTGGAACACAGCCACATTTCACTAAATACTGGGTGCAGCTTACAGGGAAATGGTTAAATAGGGTTCAGACATATTCACTTCATATACTACATACATATGCATATGCATACATATGAGCCACAAGCGAAAATTTCACAGACACACATAAACTCTAGCACAGGATCATTTTTGTTAACATGAAACTCTTCTATTACTGTACACACATATTTCTGCAAACAGAATATAGTCAGAGAGCTAACACTTTGAAGGAACTTTCCTAAGGGGTTTCCAGCAGAGGACTAATGTTTCTCTACTCTGGGCTTTGGACATGTCACAATTGGACAGCAAGTTTTCAGTGGCCATTTTGCTATTAACATGATATACAGTATCTCACAAAAGTGAGTACACCCCCTCACATTTTTGTAAATATTTTATTATATATTTTTATGTGATAACACTGAAGAAATGACACTTTGCTACAATGTAAAGTGGTGCGTGTACAGGTTGTATAACAGTGTAAATTTGCTTTCCCATCAAAATAACTCAACACACAGCCATTAATGTCTAAACCGCTAGCAACAAAAGTGAGTACACCCCTAAGTGAAGATATCCAAATTGGGCCCAAAGTGTCAATATTTTGTGTGGCTACCAGTACTTTCCAGCACTGCCTTAACCCTCTTGGGTATGGAGTTCACCAGAACTTCACAGGATGCCTCTGGACTCCGGAGTCCTCTTCCACTCCTCCATGATGACATCACGGAGCTGGTGGATGTTAGAGACCTTGCGCTCCTCCACCTTCCTTTTGAGGATGCTCCACAGATGCTCAATAGGGTTTAGGTCTGGAGACATGCTTGGCTAGTCCATCACCTTTACCTTCAGCTTCTTTAGCAAGGCAGTGGTCATGTTGGAGGTGTGTTTGGGGTCGTTATCATGTTGGAATACTCTCTGAAAGGAGGGGATCAGGTTCTGTTTCAATATGTCACAGTACATGCTGGCATACATGGATCCCTCAATGAACTGTAGCTCCCCAGTGCCGGCAGCACTCATGCAGTCACAGACCATGATACTCCCACCACCATGCTTGACTGTAGGCAAGACACATTTATCTTTGTACTCCTCACCTGGTTGCCACCACACACGCTTGACACCATCTGAACCAAATACATTTATCTTGGTTCCATCAGACCACACAGTAATCCATGTCCTTAGTCCGCTTGTCTTCAGCAAACTGTTTGCAGGCTTTCTTGTGCATCATCTTTAGAAGAGGCTTCCCTCTGGGACGACAGCCATACAGACCAATTTGATGCAGTGTGCGGCGCATGGTCTGAGCACTGACAGGCTGACCCACCCCTTTAACCTCTGCAGCAATGCTGGCAGCACTCATACGTCTATTTCCCAAAGACAACCTCTGGATATGACGCTGAGCATGTGCACTCAACTTCTTTGGTCGATCATGGCGAGGATTGTTCTGAGTGGAACCTGTCCTGTTAAACCACTGTATGGTCTTGGCCACCATGCTGCAGCTCCGTTTCAGGGTCTTGGCAATCCTCTTATAGCCTAGGCTATCTTTATGTAAAGCAAACATTATTTTTCTCAGATTCTCAGAGAGTTGTTTGCTATGAGGTGCCATGTTCAACTTCCAGTGACCAGTATGAGAGCGTGAGAGCAATAACACCAAATTTAACACACATGCTCCCCATTCACACCTGAGAACTTGTGACACTAACAAGTCACATGACACTAGGGAGGGAAAATGGCTAACTGGGCCCAATTTGGAAATTTTCACTTAGGGGTGTATTCACTTTTGTTGCCAGCGTTTTAGACATTAATGGCTGTGTGTTGAGTTATTTTGAGGGGACAGCAAATTTACACTGTTATACAAGCTGTACACTCACTACTTTACATTGTAACAAAGTGTCATTTCTTCAGTGTCGTCACATGAAAAGATATAATAAAATATTTTAAAAAATGTGACTGGTGTACTCACTTTTGTGAGATACTGTATAAATAGCTCTACATCACAGCAGAAGAGTTCTGAATTACAGCAGAATGGGGGTGTATTTTTGGAGCACCTGATTAGAGCCATAGGCTCTAATAGGCTTCAAAAAAGGTGAACTCGGAAGGGCAAAGCAGTTGTGTGTGAATATTCGCTTTTCTAACACTGAACCGCCTCTCCACCAATCAGGTAGCGCGGGTCTGATACCCGTCACCTGATTGGCTGAAAGGACAGGCACTGAAATTGGACACCTATCAGGAGGAGAGGAGCTCGCCGCTCTCTGACCCGCTGCAAGGTCCCACAGCTTGCAGCCGTCACCCGCTGCCTGACCCGCCTCCGAGATAGGGTAAGTGCTGGGCAGACAGCGAGCAGGCGGGAGGGGTCACAGTGGGAACTTTTGATGGGCACAGTGGCGGCATTTGATAGGGCACAGTGGCGGCATTTGATGGGCACAGTGGCGGCATTTGATAGGGCACAGTGGCGGCATTGATAGGGCACAGTGGCAGCATTTGATGGGCACAGTGGTGGCATTTGATGGGCACAATGGTGGCATTTAATGGCACAGTGTCTGCAATTGATGGACACAGTGGCTGCGTTTGCTGGGCACAGTGGCTGCCATTGATGGCACAGTGAGGCTGCAATTGATGTTTTTTTTCAGGATTTTTCAGTTTCTTTGCAACCCCCCCAAAATTTTGAGCACCAGCCGCCACTGCCTTTTGGGGATGGACAGGACATAGTTTGCACCTTTTTAAGAGACTAACTGAGCACCCATGACACATATGATTTTACACTATTGGAGTTCTCTTTTTCACTTATGGTTAACCCCGCTGCCGAGAGTTTGACGCCCTGCTATTGTGCTGCTGATCCATCTGACATCCAGGCCCCCATTATCCCATCGGAGCATTACTATCCGGTCCCTTGATGGTGGTTCGGTACAATCATTTTAACAGCCTACCCAGACCCTCTGTAGTGGGGGGTCATGGGTTTCTGGTAAGCGGCCAGTATCTCTATTGATGGTGGTGGATCTAACACCTTACTTTCAATCATCCAGATTGTTCACATTTCAATCAACACTTGGGTGACCTATCCCATTTATTGTATGGACTTTAACATAGCATTTTATAATTTACACTATTGCACATGAAAAAGCACTTTTGTACGTTTATTCAAATGCTTATGCTCAGTGATGTGTATTATATGCATGAGGAGGAGACAGCTCGAGGAGGAGACTACGGGAAGGAGAAGACGGTGGGAAGAGGCGGCTAGAGAAGACAGAGCTATTAATAAAGGAATTGTCAAAAACCGGCTCTTGTGTTTTTATTACATTTCACTGCTTTTTTGGTGAATGGGTAGGGGTACGATGTACCCGATGCCCATTCACATAGGGGGGGTGGGATCTGGGGGCCCCCTTCTTAGAGGGGATTCCAGATTCCGTCTACTACAGACCCCGACTACCACCAGCTAGGGTTGTTGGGAAGAGGTCGTTGTCCTCATCAACATGGGGGCAAGGTGCTTTGGGGTGGGGGGTGCAGAGCCCCCAAAGCACCCACCCCCCCATGTTGAGGGCATGCGGCCTGGTATGGTTCAGGGGGGGACACTCACTCCTCCCCTCCCTTTCCTGACCTGCCAGGCGCATGCTCGGATAAGGGTCTGGTATGAATTTTGGGGGGACCCCATGCCATTTTTTAAAAAATTTTGGCATGGGGGTCCCTTCTGAATCCATACTAGACCTGAAGGGCCTGGTGTGGACCTGGGGGGAAATCCACGTTGTTTTTTTCACAAATTATTTTGCCGGCAATTTTTTTTTCTTACATTCAGCTTTCAGCGGGGAAGCCCACTGACAGCTGATGACTCATCGGTTGTTAAGGATGCGGCGGCCAGCTTCCTGGCCCCCTGCTTAGAAACCAGCTATATACAGTGGTAAAATAAGAACCGCAAAATGCAAAACACATAAAAAATCACATCAAAAATGCACCACTTGCGTTTCTGGTGCAGCTCCACTGAAGTCCATTAGCCGCAAATCACAGGAAAAAAGTCCCCAACCCTTTCCAAAAACGCACTGGCTGCAAAATGCATAGATGTAAACTAGTACCAAAGGAAACCATGTTAAAGGGACTGTAGTGCGTTTCTGCAAACTGCAAAATGCACTAAAACATGCATAGGTGTGAATGTAGGGTAACTGATCTTGCCTTTAGACTGCAGTGGTCAGAAATATATAACATAATGTCATACACTAAAAGAAGGTACTAAATAAAATTAATGACAGTAAAAAAATGAAATATATTAGACAATACTAGTTATACAAAACCTCCTCAAATTAAAATAATTACTTCTATATATACCATATTAAAAATATGTGTAAACACAATAAAGTGCAAATCAGTGCAAAATCCATACATAAATCTCAAATGAATTAATGTACCAAAACTCATACAACAATGAAAGTTAAGTAAATCATGTGCAACATGTGTAAATCAAAGTCCGCCACATTAAGGGCGGCTTCAAACTGCCCTGCTGTGCTTTTGCTAAAATGCAGTTAACCCACGGTTTTTGTGCACATTAGTTGCGCTTTGCCATAGAATTCTATGAGCTCCTGTGGTTATAATACAGTTTCAGAAAGCACCCCAAAACTCCTGCATGCTGCATCTTTATTGCGCTTTCTGAAACCTCACCAAAACTGCAGGAAATCATAGAAGTCTATAGGTATTCACAGCAAACCTGCATGAAACCCGAAACTCGTGAGGGGGCAGTGTGAAGCCACCCTAATAAGTGCAATAAGTCCACTCCAGTGATATATAAGAAGCTTGCTCCTTTGTGAAGTTCATATGATCTTTTCATAAACCAACCCAATCGGTGAACCACTCACCTTTTGGGTATGACCACCTAAATTAATAATTTGGTCAGACAACAATTGTATATAAACCGGCGTGATATCTCGGATCCACAAAGGCAAATGCAGTCAGAGGCTCCACACATCACTCTCAAAAAATCATATTGCAACATGTGTTTATTAATTTAGCCAGTTGCCGACTGCCTAACTGGGAATGTACACATGATTTTGAAGTTAAATACCAGGGTTATGGCTGCAGCTAGATGCCACACACCAGTATAATTTTTCCCTCAGGTGGCTGGCTTTCCGATAAAAGTGATCCGAGCAGTGAACACTTTTAGAAGTTGTGGGAGAGGTGCCTGCAGCTTCCCGGTGGTTCCTGGGCTAACGTTACTAAACGCTGAGCCAGGGAACCATCCGGCGTCAGCAGGTTTTTCCCATAGATATAAGCAGAGGCAAGATGGCCACCACTCATAATGCCCTTGGAGGACCGGAGTGACTTCAACGTCACTTCTGGTTCTAGGGTCATGTAAACATTTTTTTTTTCTTAAAGCAAAGCTGCTTTAAGTGGCTAAAACATAAAACACTCACTCATGTAGTGTAATGCCGCGTACACACAATCGGACTTTACGACATACTTGGTCCGGCGTACCGTATTTCGTCGGACAATCCGATCGTGTGTGGGCTCCAGCGGACTTTGTTTTCTCAAGAGTTTGACGGACTAATGCCCCGTACACACGATCGGATTTTCCGATGGAAAATGTCCGATCGAAGCGTGTTGTCGGAAATTTTGACCGTGTATGGGCTCCATCGAACATTTTCCATCGGATTTTCCGACACACAAAGTTGGAGAGCAGGAGATAAAATTTTACGACAACAAAATCCGATCGCGTGAATTCCGACCGTGTGTGGCCTGTTCCGACGCACAAAGTGCCACGCATGCTCAGAAGAAATTCCGACACGGAACAGCTCGGTCTGGTAAACTTAGCGTTCGCAATGGATACAGCACTTTCGTCACGCTGCAATGTTACAAAATGGTTTAATACAGCGCACTCTCTTCTTCTTTATAATGTGACAAGAATTAAGTAGTTTTGCTGCTCATATTCACACACACTTCTCACAAACTTATTTTGTTACTATTTATCGTGATTCACTCAATATATTTTGATTTCTCACATCTGACAACATTATTTTGGTGTAATTTTTTTTTTTTTTGGCTTTAATGTAGATTTTTTTTTTTGTGTTTGTATTTTTTTGAAGGGTGTTTTTTTTTGTTTTGGATTTTTATTTGTACTCCCGAAAATTTTTGTGTGTGTTTTTTGTGTCAAGTTACCACAACACCATTGATATGTTGTTCTATTTAATCTGTAGGAGATTGTTTGGTGTTGTTGTCCCTTGTTAATTTCACATTTTATGTTAGAAATGTACCTGAATCCTCACCAACAAACTGTCCTTTTTGGATGAAAACACACATAGGAGAGTAGAATTTCCCAAAATAAAACTTTTATTAAGGGCTCACAACTAAACAAAGAGGGAGGCAACGCTGGAGAAACAGCAGAAATTGGCGAAGCCTTGGACCCCCAGGGCAGACATCAATAATTTTCAAGCAAAATTGGTGACCTGAGGAGTCCTTATCTAAGGGAGTGCAGTCTGGTCCAGAAGTCCCAGAGATCCGGAAAGCAGCAGATGACATCTGTGTCCCCAGGCTGTGGTCATACGAGAGACTGCAGCTTCTGTCAGACCAGACTGAACCCAGGGACATCACTCTCAGGTCTTCTTTCCACGCTTCCTTCCACGCGGTGGCTGTGGTGGTGGAGTTGTGGCAGCAGGAGGAGGAGGATGGTCCAACTCAATCACGTCTAATGGAAAAGGTTTGGGACTTTATATGAGGCGTGGGGCTGTGCCTCCATCCCGAATGCAAGAAAAAAAGGAGGGAAAGGCCGGAGGCCAGGTGGGACTTTAAATGAGGCAGTAGACAGATTGGAGTAAAATAGAAATGTGTACAAATTTATTAGTGGAAAATTCTGGATATACAACACATGTAAAAGTGCATGCGCACAAGCCATAGCCTACATGAATGCATATGTATACAGACAGTCAAAAATAGTATGTCTAACCATATATAACTGTAGCAGATGTACACTGTACAATAAATACATATATCTATACTGGGGAGCACAAAACACATGATATAAAAAGTGAGTATGAAAATAAAATAATGAGGTGCATCAAAACATTAATAACTGTCAAATCCAATTAAAAGCCCAGTGGCTGCATCCTTGGTGCCCGACGCGTTTCTGTGAATACACTTCTTCAGGGGCGGATGCTACAGGATTTCTGAAATTACAAAGTATGAAGCCATCAAGGAATAGAAATAAATACAACCAGAAAGGACGATATGTCAATTTCTGGGTACTCACGATGTCACCAGACTGTGGTGCAGGGCAGGGACTGGGCAGGGAAAAGCTCTCCCCCGGAGCTGGGGTGGCAGGCAATCCAGCGCAAGACAGGCACACATCGGCATCATCCCCAAAGCACAAGCATCCTCTGCAAAACATGGCCAATCATGGGTGAGATGGTGGACCTAAAGTGGATGATGGAATCCATAGAGAAGGTCACAGTACTGACATTGAAGAGTAAGGGGAGTAGAAGGTTGTACTATATTCACAAAGTGTTACCTTGAGGTGCTTAAAACCGAGGCTGACCAACGCTATGGCGTCTGTTCTGTTGTGGAGAGCAGAGGAGGAAAAAGTGTGCCTGGGGTGACGCCTAATATGCGTCCCGGCCGCGCCGGTGATTGCCACCGACGTCACGCTGACAGGCCGGCGGTACGTGGGGCGGGGATCCCTGCTCACGGCAGGGACCCGCCCAGGCTGACGTCACTGCGTACAGCTACGCCGACACCAGATGGAAAACTATGCGCCCGCACAACGGCGCCAGCTGGTGACGTCATGTGCGGGAGCACTGCGTGGCGCCGATGCGATGTGTGCACCCGCCCGATCCCCCACACCAAACCAGCCCAAAGCAAAGGGGCGGACGTGGGGGGGATGGGGAAGGCACGCAGAGCGCATCGCAGCTCCGGGAAAAGAAACAGCCCGAAGCCCAGAACCCAGCCACCATGCTGGATTGTGTAAGGTGCGCCCAAAATTGGAGCAACATGTAGTTGCACACAAATATGTGTGTGGACCATAAGGTACACTCCCACACATAAAAAACCCCAATTAGAGCCAGCAGGGGAAAACTGCCTAGCAACTGTCTACTGCCTCCATCCCTGTAAGAGTTTAATGGAAAAGGTTTGGGACTTTATATGAGGCGTGGGGCTGTGCCTCCATCCCGAATGCAAGAAAAAAAGGAGGGAAAGGCCGGAGGCCAGGTGGGACTTTAAATGAGGCAGTAGACAGATTGGAGTAAAATAGAAATGTGTACAAATTTATTAGTGGAAAATTCTGGATATACAACACATGTAAAAGTGCATGCGCACAAGCCATAGCCTACATGAATGCATATGTATACAGACAGTCAAAAATAGTATGTCTAACCATATATAACTGTAGCAGATGTACACTGTACAATAAATACATATATCTATACTGGGGAGCACAAAACACATGATATAAAAAGTGAGTATGAAAATAAAATAATGAGGTGCATCAAAACATTAATAACTGTCAAATCCAATTAAAAGCCCAGTGGCTGCATCCTTGGTGCCCGACGCGTTTCTGTGAATACACTTCTTCAGGGGCGGATGCTACAGGATTTCTGAAATTACAAAGTATGAAGCCATCAAGGAATAGAAATAAATACAACCAGAAAGGACGATATGTCAATTTCTGGGTACTCACGATGTCACCAGACTGTGGTGCAGGGCAGGGACTGGGCAGGGAAAAGCTCTCCCCCGGAGCTGGGGTGGCAGGCAATCCAGCGCAAGACAGGCACACATCGGCATCATCCCCAAAGCACAAGCATCCTCTGCAAAACATGGCCAATCATGGGTGAGATGGTGGACCTAAAGTGGATGATGGAATCCATAGAGAAGGTCACAGTACTGACATTGAAGAGTAAGGGGAGTAGAAGGTTGTACTATATTCACAAAGTGTTACCTTGAGGTGCTTAAAACCGAGGCTGACCAACGCTATGGCGTCTGTTCTGTTGTGGAGAGCAGAGGAGGAAAAAGTGTGCCTGGGGTGACGCCTAATATGCGTCCCGGCCGCGCCGGTGATTGCCACCGACGTCACGCTGACAGGCCGGCGGTACGTGGGGCGGGGATCCCTGCTCACGGCAGGGACCCGCCCAGGCTGACGTCACTGCGTACAGCTACGCCGACACCAGATGGAAAACTATGCGCCCGCACAACGGCGCCAGCTGGTGACGTCATGTGCGGGAGCACTGCGTGGCGCCGATGCGATGTGTGCACCCGCCTGATCCCCCACACCAAACCAGCCCAAAGCAAAGGGGCGGACGTGGGGGGGATGGGGAAGGCACGCAGAGCGCATCGCAGCTCCGGGAAAAGAAACAGCCCGAAGCCCAGAACCCAGCCACCATGCTGGATTGTGTAAGGTGCGCCCAAAATTGGAGCAACATGTAGTTGCACACAAATATGTGTGTGGACCATAAGGTACACTCCCACACATAAAAAACCCCAATTAGAGCCAGCAGGGGAAAACTGCCTAGCAACTGTCTACTGCCTCCATCCCTGTAAGAGTTTAATGGAAAAGGTTTGGGACTTTATATGAGGCGTGGGGCTGTGCCTCCATCCCGAATGCAAGAAAAAAAGGAGGGAAAGGCCGGAGGCCAGGTGGGACTTTAAATGAGGCAGTAGACAGATTGGAGTAAAATAGAAATGTGTACAAATTTATTAGTGGAAAATTCTGGATATACAACACATGTAAAAGTGCATGCGCACAAGCCATAGCCTACATGAATGCATATGTATACAGACAGTCAAAAATAGTATGTCTAACCATATATAACTGTAGCAGATGTACACTGTACAATAAATACATATATCTATACTGGGGAGCACAAAACACATGATATAAAAAGTGAGTATGAAAATAAAATAATGAGGTGCATCAAAACATTAATAACTGTCAAATCCAATTAAAAGCCCAGTGGCTGCATCCTTGGTGCCCGACGCGTTTCTGTGAATACACTTCTTCAGGGGCGGATGCTACAGGATTTCTGAAATTACAAAGTATGAAGCCATCAAGGAATAGAAATAAATACAACCAGAAAGGACGATATGTCAATTTCTGGGTACTCACGATGTCACCAGACTGTGGTGCAGGGCAGGGACTGGGCAGGGAAAAGCTCTCCCCCGGAGCTGGGGTGGCAGGCAATCCAGCGCAAGACAGGCACACATCGGCATCATCCCCAAAGCACAAGCATCCTCTGCAAAACATGGCCAATCATGGGTGAGATGGTGGACCTAAAGTGGATGATGGAATCCATAGAGAAGGTCACAGTACTGACATTGAAGAGTAAGGGGAGTAGAAGGTTGTACTATATTCACAAAGTGTTACCTTGAGGTGCTTAAAACCGAGGCTGACCAACGCTATGGCGTCTGTTCTGTTGTGGAGAGCAGAGGAGGAAAAAGTGTGCCTGGGGTGACGCCTAATATGCGTCCCGGCCGCGCCGGTGATTGCCACCGACGTCACGCTGACAGGCCGGCGGTACGTGGGGCGGGGATCCCTGCTCACGGCAGGGACCCGCCCAGGCTGACGTCACTGCGTACAGCTACGCCGACACCAGATGGAAAACTATGCGCCCGCACAACGGCGCCAGCTGGTGACGTCATGTGCGGGAGCACTGCGTGGCGCCGATGCGATGTGTGCACCCGCCCGATCCCCCACACCAAACCAGCCCAAAGCAAAGGGGCGGACGTGGGGGGGATGGGGAAGGCACGCAGAGCGCATCGCAGCTCCGGGAAAAGAAACAGCCCGAAGCCCAGAACCCAGCCACCATGCTGGATTGTGTAAGGTGCGCCCAAAATTGGAGCAACATGTAGTTGCACACAAATATGTGTGTGGACCATAAGGTACACTCCCACACATAAAAAACCCCAATTAGAGCCAGCAGGGGAAAACTGCCTAGCAACTGTCTACTGCCTCCATCCCTGTAAGAGTTTAATGGAAAAGGTTTGGGACTTTATATGAGGCGTGGGGCTGTGCCTCCATCCCGAATGCAAGAAAAAAAGGAGGGAAAGGCCGGAGGCCAGGTGGGACTTTAAATGAGGCAGTAGACAGATTGGAGTAAAATAGAAATGTGTACAAATTTATTAGTGGAAAATTCTGGATATACAACACATGTAAAAGTGCATGCGCACAAGCCATAGCCTACATGAATGCATATGTATACAGACAGTCAAAAATAGTATGTCTAACCATATATAACTGTAGCAGATGTACACTGTACAATAAATACATATATCTATACTGGGGAGCACAAAACACATGATATAAAAAGTGAGTATGAAAATAAAATAATGAGGTGCATCAAAACATTAATAACTGTCAAATCCAATTAAAAGCCCAGTGGCTGCATCCTTGGTGCCCGACGCGTTTCTGTGAATACACTTCTTCAGGGGCGGATGCTACAGGATTTCTGAAATTACAAAGTATGAAGCCATCAAGGAATAGAAATAAATACAACCAGAAAGGACGATATGTCAATTTCTGGGTACTCACGATGTCACCAGACTGTGGTGCAGGGCAGGGACTGGGCAGGGAAAAGCTCTCCCCCGGAGCTGGGGTGGCAGGCAATCCAGCGCAAGACAGGCACACATCGGCATCATCCCCAAAGCACAAGCATCCTCTGCAAAACATGGCCAATCATGGGTGAGATGGTGGACCTAAAGTGGATGATGGAATCCATAGAGAAGGTCACAGTACTGACATTGAAGAGTAAGGGGAGTAGAAGGTTGTACTATATTCACAAAGTGTTACCTTGAGGTGCTTAAAACCGAGGCTGACCAACGCTATGGCGTCTGTTCTGTTGTGGAGAGCAGAGGAGGAAAAAGTGTGCCTGGGGTGACGCCTAATATGCGTCCCGGCCGCGCCGGTGATTGCCACCGACGTCACGCTGACAGGCCGGCGGTACGTGGGGCGGGGATCCCTGCTCACGGCAGGGACCCGCCCAGGCTGACGTCACTGCGTACAGCTACGCCGACACCAGATGGAAAACTATGCGCCCGCACAACGGCGCCAGCTGGTGACGTCATGTGCGGGAGCACTGCGTGGCGCCGATGCGATGTGTGCACCCGCCCGATCCCCCACACCAAACCAGCCCAAAGCAAAGGGGCAGACGTGGGGGGGATGGGGAAGGCACGCAGAGCGCATCGCAGCTCCGGGAAAAGAAACAGCCCGAAGCCCAGAACCCAGCCACCATGCTGGATTGTGTAAGGTGCGCCCAAAATTGGAGCAACATGTAGTTGCACACAAATATGTGTGTGGACCATAAGGTACACTCCCACACATAAAAAACCCCAATTAGAGCCAGCAGGGGAAAACTGCCTAGCAACTGTCTACTGCCTCCATCCCTGTAAGAGTTTAATGGAAAAGGTTTGGGACTTTATATGAGGCGTGGGGCTGTGCCTCCATCCCGAATGCAAGAAAAAAAGGAGGGAAAGGCCGGAGGCCAGGTGGGACTTTAAATGAGGCAGTAGACAGATTGGAGTAAAATAGAAATGTGTACAAATTTATTAGTGGAAAATTCTGGATATACAACACATGTAAAAGTGCATGCGCACAAGCCATAGCCTACATGAATGCATATGTATACAGACAGTCAAAAATAGTATGTCTAACCATATATAACTGTAGCAGATGTACACTGTACAATAAATACATATATCTATACTGGGGAGCACAAAACACATGATATAAAAAGTGAGTATGAAAATAAAATAATGAGGTGCATCAAAACATTAATAACTGTCAAATCCAATTAAAAGCCCAGTGGCTGCATCCTTGGTGCCCGACGCGTTTCTGTGAATACACTTCTTCAGGGGCGGATGCTACAGGATTTCTGAAATTACAAAGTATGAAGCCATCAAGGAATAGAAATAAATACAACCAGAAAGGACGATATGTCAATTTCTGGGTACTCACGATGTCACCAGACTGTGGTGCAGGGCAGGGACTGGGCAGGGAAAACTCAATCACGTCGGTCTTGGTTAGGACTTTATAAATCAGTTGCTCACACAGGAGGCGTTGACTCTCCTGCATGCCCTGCAGTTTGGTGGCAGCCATGCAGGCAAAGGCCTCTTCAGGAGTGGGTAAGGCTCTGAGGGACGCAGAAGCCTCCTGAATGAGCCTGAGCGCTGAATCCTGCATGGGAGTCGTCTTCCTCGCTCTTTTATATGGAAGGCGGAGGGGAGGAACCTGCAATTCTGTCAGGCTGCGACTTGTCCCAGGCTTCTCTTGGCTGACACTTAGCCCCGCCTCCTCCTGGCTGCCACTAATCCCCGCCTCCTCCTGACTGCCACATTCCACAACCTCCTCCTGGCTGAGATCTTCCTGTGTATGAAAAAGGGACATAGTTTTAGTTTTTTATTCATCAATCACACACAATTTTAACCTCCTGACTGTTGCAAATTGAATGTTAACAAATATAACAGACTATCATTCTGAGCCCAGCATTTTTGTTTCTTTTAACAATTTTGGGTGCCCACTACTGTCTATTAATATTTAAAACACTTTTTTTCAATCACCAATTAGTGATCAATCATAACATCTAGTAAACATAATTTCTTTATTGACCAGAAATCAGTAGAAGAATGCTATACCTGGCTCCAGCTGGGCTCCTCCACTTCTTCCTGGCTGGAAGGCCCAGGTTGGACATTGGAAGCCTCAGGTGGGGTGGAAGGAAGAGTGGAAGGAAGAGTGGAGAGGGATTCCCTGACTTCAGTGTGGCCTGACAGAAATCGCAGTCTCTCATAGTACCACAGCCTGGGGACATAAACGTCATCTGCTCCAGCTCCGGACCTCTGGGAATCTGTGACCTTCTTGCGCTCCCGAAGATAAATGCTCCTCAGGCCACCAATTTTGTTTTTTAAATAGGGGATGGTTGCTGTGGGGACCACCGGCTTCACCAACTCCAGCAGTTTTTCCAGCGCTGCCTGCCTATTTTGTTTATTATTATAATGGGGGTGTCTCACCTGCCACAGACAGGGCAGCTCCCTGTATTTGTCTATGAACAGGGGGAGAAAATTGTGGTCGTTGAACCCATCCATTTTCTCTGCAAGACACAACACAAGACAAACCCTAAGGTCAGGCCAAACTCCCCTAATCTTGTTAAAATATAGGCTTCCATTTCGAAGCAGTATAGGCGTAAGTTTAGATCTTACCTTCGTTATCACGATCGGCACCTCCAATGCTCCTTCCTCCGCTCACAGATCGTACGTAAGACGCACGTGTGTTATGCTTTATACACACTGCGCATGCGTGTAACTCCGCCCGCCCCTGACGTTCTTTCTAGTCTATTCCCCGCCCCTTTTCGATCTGCGCAGTGGGGGAAGAGCACATGGCGGATACACAGCAGGATCGTGCTAATTGTAGCAACGAGGAGGAGGAGGAGGAAAGCCCGGATCCGGAAACGTCCCAATCCAGAAGGAGATTTAAGGCCTCAAACATGTCCTTTGGGGAGATGTTGGAGATGGTGGACATCCTGAAGAGGGCCGACTATGAGGGGAAGTATGGGCCTTACCCCAACCCCAATGTCAGAAAGGCCAAGATCATTGCGAAAGTGATCAAGAGTCTGCACCGGAAATTCGGGGTACGACGATCGACAGATCAGCTCAGGAAGCGGTGGTCGGACCTCAAATTACGAGAACATGAGCAGTACAGAAAGATCCGGAGAGTGCTGCAAAAAAGTAAGTAGTTGTGCTGTGTTCCTATTCTTTTGATGTTTATTACGTTCGTGCTGCTCCATGTGCTTTTAGGAACTGTTGTACAGTTTAAAATGGC
The DNA here is from genome assembly GCF_042186555.1 of Aquarana catesbeiana. Lineage (NCBI taxonomy): Eukaryota > Metazoa > Chordata > Amphibia > Anura > Ranidae > Aquarana > Aquarana catesbeiana. The sequence continues at coordinate 254,746,948 of NC_133326.1, read as the reverse complement.
AACTTTCATGTTCATAGGCACATTATTCGTTCGTATCAAACATTTTTCTTTCGGCCTATAAAACACCATTGTTTAGGCCATATGCATTTGGCAACCATTTTTACGCCCTATACTTGTCTGAAACAAATTTGGTTGTGTAGATGGCTTTGTTACTAGAATGAAATGCAAACTAGATTCTGTGTAAGGAGAGGACACTGAGCAGCTGTTTTCACATCTGGACACTGGAGCACTAGTGTGGGACACAAGAACACCATTTTTATTAGGGGGCCACACAGGTGCTCCAGTGTATACTATAGGGGGGGGGCTACATCTGTGAAGCTTAGACCAAACAGGTAAAGTATTGAAGCTTGACAAAGGACACTGAAAATGCTACATTTTGGAACTCTGCTAAAATTGACAATTGTACCCCACTTCCAAGCAATTTTTACTATTTCTAGTTCTGCCATCAAATATCTGTGTGCTAATTATACCATTTTGTTTTACATAGGGGATAAAAGACTCAGAGGACACCCCTCATCCGAGGAGACCAGAGACCCCCCACCTCTGGAAGAAGGTGAAATCCCCCCAACACAAGCTGAGCAGGAGGAAGAAGACGTGGTGGAACTAGTCACCACAACAGGTAAGTGTCTGCGACCACAGGCTCAGGTAAGAGATGGATGGCGGCATATTTTTGATACCTAATTTTTTTTGGGGTTCCTCTCTTTTTAGGTGATCGTGATGTTGTGGATCCAGATCCTTTCACATCTGAAAGTGCCCAGATCCTGATCGGGGAGATCATGGGGTGTAATTTACAATTGGAAAACATCAAGAAAAACATCAATGATGTTATTCAAAAAAATATAAACATCATTGATGTTTTGGGGCGAGTTTAAAGCCCCTCCAAATCCCTTTGTTTTTTGGTGTGCTACAATGTGAAAAATGTTTTTGTGATTTTTCCCAAAGCCAAATTTGGATGATGCACACAGTGTGTCAACATATGCTATCTGCCATCACGGGAGATCAATGGACGCGTTTTGGGGGTGCAACCCCTTCCTCAATAATAAAGTAGCTGAGAGGAAGGGGTTTCTCACCCCAAACACGTCCCTTGATCCCCCGTGATGGCAGGTTGCACATGTTGAAATTCGTAAATTGTATCTTCCAAATTTGGCTTTTCATGGGGTGACTTCACCCCATCTGAACGCAATATCAAACACAGTTCCTAAATACTCATGTCTGATATTGCCTTCAAATTCTAGCAAATGTGAACTTTGTAAGTTCAAGATTTGTGTCTTTCTTGTTGGTTTTACACATGCCTGTTTTATTTTAAATGGACATTTCTATTTTTGATAATGCTACCCCAAAAATTGTTAGACAACAAACATGTTGGTTTGTTTGAAAAACCTTTGGTAAATGCACATGTGATTGTGCAGGTATTAAAAAGTGTGTTAATCAAGAATGTGTGGATTATTGTGTCAAAGCTAAAACACTTTGGTGGTGATGTAATTGGTGTTTTCAGTGAAAATGGGGGTTATTTCCTAAGGGCAAATCCTCTTGGCACTACAAGTGCAGTTTCAGTGCAGTTGCAAGTGCACTTGTAGTGAAAAGTGTCTTTGCATTTTGTCAATAACACTCAACAGTGCTTTGTATAAGGTTACACAATCATGCCATTTTCTGGACTCAACACATTTCTGTCAGGGTCAGCTAATACAAACACAAGCAGTAAATGTCCACAAAGAATTTATTTTTTTTGCTTTTTTATTTGAAAAAGGCTTCACATATTTGCTGGCATATTGATGGCCCCCCTACCCGCAAAGAACTCCAGGTATCGTAACCGGACATCACGGGCACTCAGGGAGGGCAAGCCAGGACGGCCGCTTTCAAGCGCCGTCAGTATTGTTTCAGGTATCACTCCGGCCTCATTCCCAACAGTGCCAGCATAGTTGGCCAAATGTTTCCTTAAAAAGTTATGGAGAATACAGCACGCCATGATGATATGATTAAGTTTATACTCCGCCATATGGATAGGTGTCAGAAATAGGCGGAACCGGCTGGCCAGGATTCCAAATGTGTTCTCCACCACTCTTCGGGCTCTGGCCAGCTGGTAATTAAAAACCCTCTGTTCCGGGGTGAGGGTCCTCATAGGGAATGGCCGCATAAGATGGTCCCCCAGCGCAAACACTTCATCAGCAACGAACACAAATGGGAGTCCTTCCACATTGTCCTCTGGAGCTGGCAAGTCCAAGCTGCCATTCTGGAGACGCCTGTAGAACTCCGTCTGGGCGATGACTCCACCATCGGACATCCGGCCATTCTTCCCCACGTCCACATACAAGAAGTCGTAATTAGCCGACACCACCGCCAACATCACTATACTATTGAACCCCTTATAGTTGAAATAGTACGACCACGAGTTAGGTGGTGGGATGATGTGGACGTGTTTCCCATCAATTGCCCCTCCGCAGTTAGGAAAGTCCCACCGCTGGGCAAAGTGGGAGGCCACAGTCTGCCATTCCTGTGGCATGGAAGGAAACTGTTGAGGAAAACAAAAATAAATGAGTATTTTTGCACATAAACATGGCAAGCAGATTAGACACAAACATTCTTAGCCAACCTCCAGATAGCATTTAGTAAGGGGAATTTAACAACGCCAAAGTATAACCTATCATATTCCCCCTCCCCCCCTCTCATGGGCCATTTCTAACATTATGGGGGGTGTGGAAATCTTGGACAGGTAACCCTCTTCACTTCATTGAGAGATGAATGCCTAAATACAGGGTATTACTTGGAACAGCCCCTCCTTAGTTACACTATTGGCAGCCCACTGGACAGGTAAGAAGTGTCATAATACAAAGATATAAATACACACTGTACACATTTGAGGACATTTGGACATTCTGCTATTACCTGTCAAGATAATAGGATACAAAAACTTGAAACAATACCATTTGAAAGTATACAGGCAGGCCCTTGCACTACATGCTTTGGGGAATTCATCCATGAATCTGAGCACAAAAGAGATGGGTATAGTGTGTATAGGTTTGGCAAAGTCAGCAGATATATGATTGAGGATAGATAGGGAATTGGGATCAGCTGACTTAGCAGTTGGGGGAGGGAGGGTTGCTAAAAATGATTTGGGGACACCACAAAAAAAAAAGCCTCTGCCACTCTGCCTGAATTTAAAGCTAAAATAACATTTCAAAACATTTTAGGGGGTGTTTGGGGTAAAGCACTACTATGGAGCTGATAAAATACATTGCTTTAAGTGACTACATGCGGTGAATATAGGGCCCGTAGAGCATGCTGGGGAGGTTAGTGAAGGACAATCTGTATGAAGGACCTAAAAAATTAATTACATAAAAATCCAGCATGCATGAGGACAAAGGGGACATTCACAGCATATTCCAAACATGGTAATTAGGGAATGAGGAAAGAAATACAATATATTAGCAAACATTAAATACAATGAAATGTGATATTAAAGGATAAAAATCTTACCTTCATATACTCCTTCTGCAGGACCTGGATGATGGCAGAACAGGTCTCTGGGATAATGATCCCCAGAGCCTGGGGGGAGATGCCTGTCGAGAACTTCAAGTCCTGCAGACTTCTCCCTGTCGCCAAATACCGCAGGGTAGTGACCAGCCTCTGCTCCGGAGTGATGGCTTGCCTCATGCAGGTATCCTGCCTGCTAATATAAGGGGTCAGCGAAGCCAACAAACGGTGAAACACGGGGTCCGTCATCCTTAGAAAGTTCCTGAAATCATCAGGATTATTCTCACGGATCTCACGGAGCAAAGGCATATGAGAGAACTGGTCACGCTGAAGCAACCAATTCTTGGTCCATGAACTCCTCCCCACCCTGTTCATGGACTGGACTTGTGTCAAGGTCAGGACCCCAACACCAAGCCCCCGCACAGCACAAACTCTACGAGGAGTACGCATACGTAACATGGCTAGAAAACGGTCGGCTGCTCAGAACGAAGTAACAGAACGCACTGAGAAACAGCAAGGCCTGTGAAGAGCGACCTGAAAAACAGTAACGAACGAACGAGAACACAATGACTAAGTCACGCGGAACTTGCTTGCACGCACTGAAGAGCAGATACAAACCCACAAGCACAAACTGAACGGCAGAAAACGATCTGAAAGCCACGAGTCTGAAAAATCGCGAATCGTCTCTCACCAAACTTTTACTAACACAAGATTAGCAAAAGGAGCCCAAAGGGTGCCGCGCTTGGTTCTGAACTGGCCTTTTCTAGTCTCGTCGTACGTGCTTGACGTCACCGCGTTCTTGGCGATCGGAAATTCCGACAACTTTGTGCGACCGTGTGTACGCAAAACAAGTTTGAGCCAACATCCGTAGGAAAAAACCCTAGGATTTTGTTGTCGGAATGTCCGATCAATGTCCGACCGTGTGTACGGGGCATTAGATTTGAAACATGTTTCAAATCTGTCCGACGGACTTGGCTTTCTAGCGTACAAACCGGTTGTCTGTGTGCTAGTCCGACGGACCCAAACTGACGCATCTGAAGCAAGTACAAGACGGAAACGCTCGGTCTGGTAAAACTATCCTTCGTATTGAAGCTAGCACATTCCTCTTCTGTGATCTTTTAATACAGCGCATTTTTTTTTTCTTTATAATTTGAGAGGAATGAAGTTGTTTTGCTGCTTATATTCACACAGAGTTCTCACAAACAACTTTCTTCATGATTTATCCTCATGCCATGACTAATATGATATTTTTTAAAAGTCAGATCTCCAGAACTAAAGTAGAAATTTCTTTTTTGGACTAATTTTTTTTTCTCGAGATTTAAACAATATCTATTTTACAATGTGTGCTAAATGATCCAAAAGATTATTTTATTAAATTGTTTTTGTTTTGGGTTTCTAGTTACCACAATAACCTGAATAATTTTTATTGTTTTAATGAACCTTAATGAGGTTGGTGTCCCTTGTTAATTATACATAGGGGGGTTATTTTCAAAAGGCAAATTCATTTTTCACTACAAGTGCAAATTGTACTTGGAATTGCACTGAAAGAGCATTTGTAAGTGCATTCGCTGCGGTGGTTGCACATGATTGTATGATAAAATCAGCAGAGCTTCCCCTCATTTCAGATCTTCCCCTCATATTTACAGCGAATGCACTTCCAACAAGTGCACTTGCAGTGCAATTTATAAAGTGCACTTTGCACTAGTACTTTGCACTTGAATAGCCAAATGATTTAGCCTTTTGTAAATAACCCACATAGTCTTTTTGATCTGTACCTGCCTACTCACAAACCAAATGTCCTTTTTGAATCAAAACACATAGTCAATAATGTAAGGTAACGAAAAGATACATTTATTTTGGTCAAAACAGTAATGAGGAAGGCAACACTGGAGACACTTTTGGAATGCGTGAAGTCTTTTGTCCCCCAGGACACACATCAAGTTTTAGGACAATAAAATTGGTATCTTGCGACTTTTTTTTCCCCCTCCCCCTTTTCCCCCACTTGCCCCCCCCCTCTTTTCCTTCTCCCTTCGCCTCTGTTTCTTCCCCCCGTTTTCCCCTTCTTCCCCTCCTTTTTCCCCCCTCTTTCTCTTCCTTTTTTCTCCTCCCCCTCTCCTTCCATCTTTCCTTGCCCTTTCCCTTTTGTCCTTCCTTTCTTCTGTACTTTTTCCCCCTCTTCCCATTTCTTTTGCTTTCCCCCTGTCTCCCCCCCCCCTTCCTCCTTCCCCCCCCCCCACTCCCCACCAGTGTTTCCACCTTACTCACGGTGGTGGCCACAACAACTTTTTTGATAACTTTTTTGATAAATTATACTCATTACCCATTTTTATTTTTACACACACCAGTTTACTTTGGAAAACAAAAACCCCCCTTGCTCGCCCCCGGGGGAACGCCCGACGAGGGCTTCTCACAAGTGCCGTTCCAGTCCTAAGGGACAGTGGGTAGTGAGTGCAAACATGCTAATAAATCGTTGATTAATTACTCCAATGTTATGTCTTTTTCTTTTGTCCCCTTTTTCCCTATGTATGTTTTGTATTTATAATGCTGATTATTTCACTTGTAGAAAAAGTGTACTAGGACGCCTCCTGAAGAAGCGGCTTGACCTCGAAACTGTCGAGGTCACGTTCATAAGCACTTACAAACCTGCCTTCACTTACCCCTGTAGGCGTTGTTAACTGTTATCCCAATCAATATCATTGTGAAACTTGTCTTGTTATTAATCCATATTTATGTCTATATATGGTTGTTTTTAATATGTTTACTTTTTGAATAAATTGAAATTTTATCTACGTTGTATGCATTTATGAGGTACCGCAATAGTCCCTATACGTTTCCGTGGAAGAGGTAGGACTTAATTGGAGAAGTCCCTGTTACCTCCTCTCCAAATCATTAATATTTACACAATCCCAAATCCACCAAAAAAAGTATACCTGGCTGCAGCTGGGTGCATCCACTTTATCAAGGATGAAAGAGCCCAGTTCTTCATGGGAGTCCTCAGCTGGGGTGGAGGGAAGGGTGGAGGTGGAGGGGAGGCTGGAGGGAAGGGTGGAGGTGGAGGGAAGGCTGGAGGGAAGAGTGGAGGGAAGGCTGGAGGGAAGGGTCGAAAGTGATTGCCTTGCTTCTGTCTGGTCATCCAGAAATTGCAGTTTTTGGTAGTACCACAGCTTGGGGACATAAACCTGGTATGCTGCTGCTCCGGATCTGCGCGACTCCTGGATCTTATTGTGTTCCCGCCTGTACATGTTGCGCAAGATACCAATTTTACTGTCCACAAACTTAAGGTCTGCCTGTGGCCCTCGAGTCTTCACAAATTCCAAAAGTGTGCCCAGTGTTGCCTTCCTTGCATCTCTATTCGAATATAATGGGTGCTTGACCTCCCACAGGTTTCTTTTTTCCTGATACAAATCAATGAAACGGGACATAAATTCTTCATCCTTAAAAGGATTAATTTTTGCTGAAAGACAAGACCCAAGATAAAAAATGTAATGTCAGTCCAAACTCCCAGTATTATTTTTGGCTGAATCTAGGGTACACATATACACACACACCAAACACACACCCACGTTTAATCTTACCTTCGTTTCTGATGCTCGCTACTTCCGCTCGGACATACGTAGGCCAGCGTAATAGCTTTATATACACTGCACATGTGTCATGCTACGCCTGCGTCGCCCGCCCCTGACGTTCTTTATTACGATTTGTCCCCGCCCCTTCACTCTTCGTTGCGCAGTGGCAGTATATAGAGAAAGATGGCGGATAGATTATCTTCAAGTAGCGCGGAGGAAAGCCCGGAGCCACAACCATCCAGATCCAGGTGGAGATAAGGCCACCAACATGGCCTTTGAAGAGATGGTGGAGATGGTGTCCATATTGAGAAGGGAGGACTATGATGGCAAAAAAGGACCGCACACCCGACCCAATATGCGGAAGGACAAAATAATGTCCTCAGTTGTCACGGCTCTTGAACAAAATTTTGGCACTAAACGGGCTAAAGAACAATTTAGGAAGCGGTGGTCTGACCTCAAAAGTAGGGAGCCTGAACAATATTGGCGAATAAAGAAGCTGCTTAAAAAAAGTAAGTACTTGTTGTGTGTTCCTAATGAGATACTTAACTTGCATGCTGATCCATATGCTTTTTGTTTATACAGCATCGTTCGTAAAGACCGTTCTTTTGAAAATACATATGATACGAAGAAAATTAAAACATTTTTTGCGCCAAATACGATGGTACAGGGTTGGATATACATTTAGATCTGGCTAATTTGTCATATTCTAAAAATGTGGTGATGTTGTGTAGATGTGTTTGAAGCTATAATGCTTCTTCAAAAATGATTCAGTGTAATGTAAGGACAAGACACAGCAGCTGTTTCCACATCTGGACTCACGAGCACTAGTGTACTATGTGACACCAGAGTCAATTTTTGGGGGTAATACACAAAAAGACTCCAGGGGATACTTGAGGTGTCTGCATCTGTGAAACTTGCATGAAACTGTGTATTTTTTGGCATTTTTGAGCAGAGTGAATTTTAATCCTGTCTCCCAAATTTTTGGGGCAACAAAATGACAATTGTCCACAACTTCGAACCAACGTTTCTTATTCGTTTTTCAAGACTGAAATATCACTGTGTTTTAACTATACATTTTGTTTAATTGTCATAGGGGAGAAAAGACTCAGACAACAGTCCAAGGATCCCAGGACCCCCCCAAGTCACCAGCCTGCAGCTGAATTTACCCCAAGCCCCAGCCCAAGACCACGCCCACCCGATGAGCCGGAGGAAGGAGAGGTGGAGGAAGTGTGCTATATTTCCACCCCACCAAGTGAGTGACTGACACCCCAGCTTAAGTTAATAAATTTAGGCGTGCATATTTAAAAAAAAATAATCACAAATTTCAGGTGATATTCTGGTTGTGGAAGGCCAAGCGGCAGAGCCATTTAGCACAGACAGTGCACAAAGACTCATTGGGCAGATAATGGTGTGGAATGGCCAAATTGATAGAATGCGTGACCAAATTGACAGCATGAGAAATCGGCTGGACAGCATGCAACAGGAAATGAAGAACATGATTGATGTTTTGGGCAGAATCTAATAACTTTTGGCCTAAAAACATCAATCATGTTCTTCATTTCATTGTCAATTTGTATTTTTCAAAAATGTTTTTACTTGCTAAATACTAATGCAAAAATTTAGCAGATGCACATGATGTGTCATCATGTGCTATCTTCCATCAGGGGATATCAATGTACTTGTTTTGTGTTTGCAACCCCTTCATCAGAATAATGCTATTTTGTGAGAGGAACAAAGGGATTGCACACACAAAACACATCCATTGCTCCCCCATGATGGGAGATAGCACATGTTGACTTGAACCTTTTTTAATCCCAAATTGTGAGCAGATGCCAAATTTTTGGTTTACATGGGTGACATCACCAGCACCGTTATTAGCATGTTGAACTTTCTGTTGAAGTTCCTGTTATTTTTGATTATTGTGTTTTTAAAAACCCTGTTGTCAAGCCAAATTTTGTAAACAATGTATATTTTATACAAATATGCCTAAACCAAAAAAAAAATAATATATATTCTTCACGTTCAAACAAAATGCACCTTTCAATGTGCACACAGTAAAATGTTTTTACTACTACAATGTGTGTGGCTTATTATTTATCAATTACAGTTTGTTATTTTTTTGTGTGGTTACAGTGACAATGGGCCTTTAACTAAAGGGAAATGCACTTGCCACTACAAGTGCACTAGGAGACAGACAAAACTAAATGCAAACAAGAATCGAAACAAGAGATTGTTGCCAAAGATCACTTTTTTTAGATTAAAATATTAAAGCTCTTGTGGCATTGCAATGGCCCCCCGACCATTAAAATAATTGACATATCTGTCATGCACTTGATGGGCGGTTTGGGGGGCCAAGCCAATACGGCCACTTTCCAGGCCTGTGAGTGGTTCTTCAACACCAAGTCCAGCCTCAGGCCCAACAGAAGTTACATATGTCAAAGAATGACGTCTCAAGAAATTATGCAGAATGCAGCAAGCCAGGGTCACATAATTAATCTTGTATTCTGCCAGATTGATTGCGGAGAGGAACAAACGGAACCGGCTGGCCAGAATCCCAAAGGCATTCTCCACAACTCTTCTTGCTCTGGCCAGCCGGTAATTAAATACCCTCCTTTCAGGGGTGATTGTCCTTTGGGGGAACGGCCTCATCAAGTGCTCACCGAGAGCAAACGCTTCATCATGGATGAAAACTGAGGGGAGTCCATCCACATTCTAGTCATCAGGTAGCAATCCCAGGTCACCAGTCTGGAGACGCTGCCACAGCTCGGTCTGTGCAAAGACTCCTCCGTCAGACATCCGGCCGTTCTTCCCCACCTTATAGTTGTAGAAATAAGACCCCTAATGGGGTGGTGGCACAATGCAGACATGCTTCCCATCGATCGCCCCGACACAGTTGGGAAAGCCCCAACGGTCAGCGAACTGGGAGGCCACAGTCTGCCATTCCTGTGCGTTTGAAGGAAACTGTGGAGTCAAACAATAAAAAAAAATATAAGTACTTTTAAACATAACTTGGATATCAGATTACACAAAAACATTATTGAACAATAGCAGTCGAACATTATTAATATGTGTTATTTTTATCCAAATAAATATAAACATAAGGCCCACTTATAAGATTACTCACCACCTCTAATGGACCATTGATCAATTTGTATGTGGGGGTAGGGGTTCCAATTGGGGCCAAATACACACCTGACAGTTGTTAACATTTGAGGGGGTGGGGGAGGGGTTCTAATTGGGGCCAAAAACACACCTGACAGTTGCTAACATTTGAGGGGGTGGGGGAGGGGTTCTAATTGGGGCCAAATACACACCTGACAGTTGCTAACATTTGAGGGGGTGGGGGAGGGGTTCTAATTGGTTCCAAATACACACCTGACAGTTGCTAACATTTGAGGGAGTGGGGGAGGGGTTCTAATTGGGGCCAAATACACACCTGACAGTTGCTAACATTTGAGTGGGTGGGGGAGGGGTTCTAATTGGGGCCAAATACACACCTGACAGTTGCTAACATTTGAGGGGGTGGGGGAGGGGTTCTAATTGGGGCCAAATACACACCTGACAGTTGCTAACATTTGAGGGGGTGGGGGAGGGGTTCTAAATGGGGCCAAAAACACACCTGACAGTTGCTAACATTTGAGAGGGTGGGGGTGGGGTTCTAATTGGGGCCAAATACACACCTGACAGTTGCTAACATTTGAGGGGGTGGGGGGGGGGGTAAAACAGTACAATGGAGCTGACAATATACATTGTTCAAGGGACTATAGGCTACAGGTATAAATGGACCCAGGATTGCATGGTGAGGAGGTTATTGAAGGTAGGAAATATGCATGTAGGGCAAAATAATGATTAATGTAAAAAAACAGGCATGCATGAAGATAAAGGGGACATTCACAGCATATTCCAAACATGGTAATTAGGTAACGAGGACATTTAGACAATACATTAGCAAACATTAAATACATATCATGTAATGTTAAAGGAAAAAACTTACCTTCATATAGTCCTTCTGCAGGACCTGAATAATAGCAGAACAGGTCTCTGGGATTATGATCCCCAGAGCCTGGGGGGGGATGCCTGTCGAGAACTTCAAGTCCTGAAGACTTCTCCCAGTCGCCAAGTAACGTAAAGTGGCAATTAGCCTCTGCTCCGCAGTGATGGCTTGCCTCATGCAGGTATCTTGCCTGCTGATATAGGGGGTCAGCATAGCCAGCAGGTGTTCAAAAACGTCCGTCATCCTGAGATAATTCCTGAAATCCTCAGGATTATTCTCACGGATCTCACGGAGCAAAGGCATGTGCGAGAATTGGTCACACTGGCGCAACCAATTCTTCATCCATGAACTCCTCCTCGCCCTGTTCATGGACTGGACTCGGGTCAAAGTATTAACCCCAACACCAAGTCCCCACGCAGCACGAACTCGAGAACGAGTACGTCCACGCGACATGGCTTCAAAACGGTTGGCTGGTCAAACAAACAAACTTATAACAAACGCACTGAAGAACAGCAAGGCCTATGAAGAGTGACCTGAAAATCAGGAACGAGCGGACCAGAATGGCCTGCTAGGCAGGTTACGAACTGACCAACACCCACTGAAAAGCAGATACAAACCTCACAAGCACAAACTGAACCGCAGAAAACGATCGAAATAAGCTGAAGTGTGAAAAGTGCGAATTGTCTCTAACCAAACTTCTACTAACACGAGATAAACACAAGATTAGCAGAAGGAGCCCAAAGGGTGGCGTAGCGGGGCTTGAACTTCCTTTTTCTAGTCCTGTCGTACGTGCTGTACGTCACCGCGTTCAAAACCATCGGACTTTTGGAGTTATCGTGTGTGTCCAAGTCCGTCCGTTTTTAAGTCCGGCGCACCTATGCTACAAAGTTCGTCGAAAAGATCGCCAGACCAAGTATGCCATAAAGTCCGATCGTGTGTACGCGGCATAAGGTTATTATCCAGAACTGTAGCACATACAACCAAACTTGATGTGAGGAACACTGCATTTCCTAAACAAAAATGTGAGCTGCCTCTCTGGGATAATGTTACATGGTTGTGGCTTTGTCCAAGGCATATTTGTCTCATTGACGTCATCAGGAGTGGTATACCAATTTCAATGGAATTTTAAAGTGTGTTAGGACAGCTAGGATAGTGCTATTATATTGTGAAGTTGTACATTATTCCTGTCTGTGTGACGGTAGGTATTACAGACATTTCTTTAATGGTCAGACTTGTATAGTTTGCGTTTCCAAAAAAGGCACATAAGATTGTGGTCCTGTGAGCTGGTAAATCTTTGTGTCGGATGAGGCAGAGTGTCATCACCACGTATTGGTGGATGCACGGTGAGATCAGACCTGCCATTTGTTACATATTGGTGGCAATGACAGGGATCTGACACCACTGCTTTTACACTTAATACAGTAGATTAAAGCAGGACTTAAGTGGTCTACAAAACTTTTCTACTTACAAAGGTAATAGCAGGCATTTTGTGCTCCTTACTTAAGAGTGGCTCCAAGGACCTTTACTGTTAAATGTTTAAAAGTGGTTCCAGGAACATTACTGTTAAAAGTTTGATAATGGCATCTTGTTTGCTTTAACTGGTACAGCAGAAAAGTTTGTTAATAACTTTCTCTCCTCCAGTGGGCAGTATTATTTGGAAGACTATGCGCACAGGCTACCACTGTTTACTGACTATTGCAATAGACATGACAACATGCCATAGACTTTGCATCTGGTAAGAAAACAGAAGATTTTTTTTCCGAGCTTGTGTATACAGGCATTTGTTTGCTTTGCCATAAAAATCATTGTAGATGCAAAAGTAACTCAGAAGGACTTGTTTCCTCAAGCAATCCTCTTCTTGGAAATATAAGAATTATAGTACATAGTGCAGTTCTATAGCAATACATGTGTAGGGGGCTGCTTTCCTCTAGGGTCTGCATTTGTAAAAAGCTGTTGTTTGGTGGTTATCTCAATTAGTTGGAAACAGACAAGTACTTCATGTCTCTGCTAGCTGAGTCAGAAACCCCAGATTGGAGGACAGTGATTATCTGTAAAAGTGGAGTTTCCAGGAAGTAGAGACAGAATTTGGACCGCATGATCTGTGCAGTAGCTGCTGCTGTTGTGTTTCATCCAGTCCAGAAGCAGAGACTATTAGGCAAGTGTTCCTTTGTTCTAATAGTTTAATTTCACCTTCATGTGTATCTGAAGCCTGTGACAGAAGTATCTCTGTTCTATTGTTATTATTTCACATGCACAGTGCCAAATTGCTAGGTCTGTGCTATTGTGTGTGGGTATTGGTAACCTTGCAGTATATCATTAGGTGAACCTTGTATAAAAGAAAAAAGTTTATATGCAGGTCCTGTTACCTTCATCAACTGCTGACCATTCTGTGCTGGAATTCTCTAGCTAGCGCTTTGTCTAGGCTCAGTAAATGGCATAGTGTAAAGCCAGGTCATGCATCCAAAGACCCATAGGTAGCTAGAGGTATGGTTGCATGACAGAATAGAAACTGTTAGTGACTGAAAAGCAAGGGTAGATTGGCTGACACTGAGTTCCAGTGTCACACCACAAACGTTGTCAATAAGAAACTGTATACCAGGCTGGTCAAATTCCAGTTGGACTTCCACATTACCACTGACCCAGTATTCACACAGAGCCAGAACAGCTGTCATGCCTGTGATCATCTCCTAGAGACCCCTGCATCTGAACTTTGCTGCAACCTTCATCTGGAGGCATCTTTGCTAAATAAATGTATAAAACTAGGTTACGGTATATCTGCACATCTCCACCAGGGCACCTGTTGAGTTTATTTGCTGATAGTAAATGTTTGTATCGTGGATGTATGCACTATTACTAATCTTCTATCATACAAAGTTTGTACTACTTCCACATTGGTGTGTGTCTATATACTTGTGGTTAATGTTATATGCTGGGTGCAGTAGCTTCTCGACTCCCATTACTTTGTTTAGATTACTGGTTAATTTCCCAGGAAGGGAATATCCTCTGCTTTTTTTATTAATACCATAGATATTTATTTGGGCTGTGTTTTCAGATGCAGCTTGAGGTTAGGTTAATTAATTTATTAATGATGGTACTTTAATAGCACCGAAAGATTGGATGATGTCCCTTACAATGTTAAAACAGTCTACTTACTGTGTTGTATAGTCCTGCAAGTCCTGAGAACAAACGAAAACCCTATTACAAAATTAATAAAGAGTGCAATAGAAGCACAATAACCTTTAATGATTATAATGTTCACATTTTATTTAAAAGATTAAAAAATATTCTTACATAAATACAATATAAGCTTAATATTAACCAAATTAACCCCATGTCAACACTGCCATAAAATCTCATTGGATTCCAGTACTATACCCTGCTAATAACTCAGGCAATACATATATATTAAGCTTATCATTCCTAAATAGCTTCTACTTTACAAAATTGCGTGCATGCAAATGAGCATACATGATTTAACAGTAAGATGTTCAGATAACAGCACATTAGATCCTTCCATCCATCGGTTCCATCCATAATTAATGAAGAACTATGTTTTATAATATCTCAGAAATGAAAAAAGACATGATTCCTACATCTTGGCATATTCTTAGTAATTAACTAAGCTAAAGGGATTAAACATAGAGAAGGCTCAAATAAAATAAACATATACCTGTAAATCCCAACTATTCAGCTGTATAGGGCATCCCCACAATGTTCATTAACTACTTGGCAGCCAAGCAAACTCTTGGTTCATTAACAAATATATGTCATACATGAAGGTTCAGCATAACTTCTATTCAGTGCATGACAACAGAAATGTTTAAGTACTACAATGTATGCTGCAGTCTTCATTGACTACAAGAAAATGGCACGTGGCCGCACATCAGCAGACTGTAAAGTTAAAATAGTAAAAGATGATGAGGATTGGCTTCAGCTCGGTTCTCCACCCATAGAAGAACCCCCTAATGCATTTTGCCCATGTGGGGCTAAATCATAGAGGCCTCTCCAGGTCTTTAGCAGATTGATACTTTCCCTGCATAGTAGTTTAATCAACTGAACTGCTCTGGCAACATGAGCGTTGTTTATTAGAAAATTGTGCAGAGGGAGTGTCGGTTGGCTGGGGAACTAAGTCTTCAACTGGGCATTAATAGTTGTATATTATAGACCCATGTATCTTTACTGAGCAGCCTCTACTTGCAACTGGGTAACTAGAGATACATGGGCTATAATGTTATAATGTTAACTCATTAATTGTTTTACATTTTTTATATGAAAGAATAAATTTACCCCATCAAAACTGTTGACTTTCGGCACGTCGGCTTTTCGGCATGTTTCACCCTCTTCATTTCTAGGACATTTTTGCAGTGCTGGAATATTTTGACTGAAAATTGCCTGGTCATGCAACACTGTACCCAAATTATTATTTTTTAATAATTTTTTTTAGACAGATATAGCTTACTTTTGGTAATATTTAATAGTCAATGTTTTTTTTTTCACTAGATTTTTTATTGGATAAAGAAAAAAAGTTAAAAACAAATCTAAAGTTTCCATTACTTTCTGTTTCAAAACATAGCAAATAAAAATGCTAGGACAGTACAAACGCGGAAACGACCCCATTTTAGAAAAAAGATACCCAAAGTAATCTGTTTTTGTGCCAAAATTTTGGGGAATTGAGGAAACATGCGAATAATGAGGGGGTTAAAACTTGGTACTTGGTAATGGTACACTAGATACATTACACATACAGGCCATTTTTTAGATTTTTTATTTTATTTATTTATTTTTTATGGTTGAACTGGATGGACTTGTGTCTTTTTTCAACCTGACTAACTATGTAACTATGTAACGTACACAGAGGGATCAGGAGCTGAAGAGGTTATACTGTATATGAGTCACAAACAATTGGAGAATGGTGATGAAGGGGTTAATGTATGGATTTTGGAGGTGAGGTGTTAATATACAAGTCAGATCAGAGTGGTAAATGAAATTAGAGGTGGGTATTTTATTATGTACTGAATTGCAGTGGTGCTGGTTATTGGTTAGGAGCATGTAAACACAGTGAATGCTCCTGTTCCATGACAGTTGCTGGTCTTATTCCTGTCCCCCTACAAGGTGCTTGATGTAGCCAGTTTCTGGGTGGAGACCAAACCTGTTTTAAGCCAGCCAAGCCTGCAGTCTCATGCCTGTGATAGCATCCGTAACACATGCTCCAGTGTCTCTATTTGCCCTGCTCTGCTGTTTGGATTCCCATGACCTCGGATTGGAAATCAGACCCTGCCTGCCTTTTGCCTATGGATTGACCCTGACTATTCTGTCAATGAACCACTCTGCCTTTCTGCCAACCACAAGTACTTGTTTGCTGTGCTCAATTTGCTTCTGCCCTGGCTTGGTGTCCAGGTACTATAGCAATGTGTATAAGACCTGGGGGTGACTGAGTACGGGTAGACCTGCTTGCCTTATGGGAAAGGGGGCTGCTATAGGTGAAGAACACAGAAGCCAGCTATAGTGTCTGACCACCTGATTCATTGTGTCCAATCACAGTATAGTCACAAGACTGTGCATGTGTGCAGGCACACACAGGAGCTTAGTTCCCAGGGGACACACCAGTAAGTCCTCCATGAACAACAGGGGAGTGGACATGTATAGTGGCAGTCCGCAAGAGGTTAAAAAGGCCAACATTAGATCTTTATTAAAACTCTGCCTACAGATAAAGGTAATATAGTTAAATGAAAACACAAGTAAGATTTTCCTTTTTTGAAGGCATTTTGAATAACTGCCCACCACTCTCAGACATCAAATCAAAAAAAATTTTGACCACTCTTCCATGAAATATGTTTTCAGTTGCAAGATGTTTGTGGGTTTCCTTACAAGAATTACCCATTTCAAATCCCTATACAACATTTCAGTGAGATTCCAGTCCTTGTTTTACTTTGAGCCATTCCTTGGCAGATTTGCCAGTGTGATTTAGATCATTATTGTTTTAAAAAACAATTTCCAGTTCAACTTTCAGACAAATGGCTTCACATATTCATCAAGTACATTTTGATACTATGATTTGATGACTGCAAGCTTCACATGGCCTGAAGTAGCAAATAAATCTCAACCCATAACACTTCCACCACTATGATTCACAGTTGGCATGGGGCTCTTCTCCTGAAATGCTGTCTCGAGTTTGCACCAAGCACAACTACTGTTACTGTGGCTAAGCAGCTTTATCTTTGGTTTGTCAGCCCATAGCACATTGTTCCAAAAGGCCTGGTCTATTGCCTATATGTTGAATGGCAAACTGTAGTCTTGTTCTATTGTTCCAAATTCTGGATCTTTTCTTTGTTCTAATGTTCTTCTCATAGACAATTATTTTTCCTGGTACACTTTTCATACAATTTAAATTGTTGTGATCTCATTCTGATAGTAGACGCATTCACTTTGACACTAACTATTGCAAGAGTTACCAAAAGGAACCTGCGGTGTAATTTTGGGGTTTTTGAAGACTCCTTTTAGATCAGAAAGTCAGCTCTTTTTGAATTTTGAAATATTTTGGAATCCCTTGGCAGACTCATGGTCATTAGGGATGAGCCGAACACCCCCCGGTTCGGTTTGCAGCAGAACATGCGAACAGGCAAAAAATTTGTTTGAACACGCTAACACCATTAAAGTCCATGGGGAAAAATCGAAAGTGCTAATTTTAAAGGCTTATATGCAAGTTATTGCCATAAAAAGTGTTTGGGGACCTGGATCCTGCCCCAGGGGACATCTATCAATGCAAAAAAACAAGTTTTAAAAAAGGCTGTTTTTTCGGGAGCAGTGATTTTAATAATGCTTAAAGTGAAACAATAAAAATTAAATATTCCTTTAAATATCGTGCCTGGGGGGTCTCCTTAGTATGCCTGTAAAGTAGCACATCTTTCCCATGTTTATAACAGTGCTGCAGCAAAATGACATTTCTAAAAGAAAGAAATTTATTTAAAACTGCTTGCGGCCGTAATGTATTGTCGGATCCTGGCAACATAGATAAAAATACCAAAAATACCAAAAAAAATGTGATGTCACCCCCAAAATCCATACCAGGCCCTTCAGGTCTGGTATGGATATTAAGGGGAACCCCGCACCCAAAATAAAAAAAAACGGTGTGGGGGTGCCCAGGCCCCCTGGCACTATTTACTCTAAAGAGTAGTATATATACTATACCCATCACAGTTATGCCCTGTACACACAGTCGGATTTTCCGACGGAAAATGTGTGATAGGACCTTGTTGTCGGAAGTTCCGACCGTGTGTGGGCTCCATCACACATTTTCCATCGGAATTTCCGACACACAAAGTTTGAGAGCTTGCTATAAAATTTTCCGACAACAAAATCCATTGTCGGAAATTCCGATCGTGTGTACACAAATCCAACGCACAAAGTGCCACTCATGCTCAAAATAAATTAAGAGACGAAAGCTATTGGCTACTGCCCTGTTTATAGTCCCGACGTACGTGTTTTACGTCACCGCGTTCAGAACAATCGGATTTTCTGATAACTTTGTGTGACCGTGTGTATGCAAGACAAGTTTGAGCCAACATCCATCGGAAAAAAATCCATGAATTTTGTTGTCGGAATGTCCGATCAATGTCCGACCATGTGTACAGGGCATTACTCTTGTTGGGCGCAGGAACGGGCCCTACTGTGAAATATTATATCAAGAATTGTAATTACATGCCCCTGTTAAATAGGGGCAGAAAAATTGGGCCTTGGGCGGTGGTGGTGCCACAACACTATAAACCCTCACAGATACTCTTGTTGGGCACAGGAATGGACCCTGCTGTAAAATATTAGATCAAAAATTGAAATGACATGCCCCTGTTAAACAGGGGCAGAAAGATTGGGTCTTGAGTGGTGGTGGTGGTGCCACAACACTGTAAGCCCTCACAGTTACTCTTGTTGGGTGCAGGAATGGGCCATGCATTGAAATATTATATCAAAAATTGTAATTACATGCCCCTGTTAAACAGGGGCAGAAAATTTGGGCTTTGGGTTGTGGTGCCACAACACTGTAAGCCCTCACATTTACTCTTGTTGGGCGCAGGAATGGGCACTGCGTTTAAATATTAAACAGGGGCAGAAAAATTGGGCCTTGGGTGGTTGTGGTGGTGCCACAACACTGTAACCCCTCACAGATACTCTTGTTGGGTGCAGGAACGGGCCCTGCTGTTAAATATTAGATCAAAAACTGTAATTACATGCCCCTGTTAAACAGGGGCAGAAAAATTGGGCCTTGGGTGGTGGTGGTGCTCTAAAACAAAAATATTGTTGGAAGCTAGCATCATCAAGATTGAGGAGGAATAGGATAGTCAGCATAGGCAGTCTTCAAGGGATCCCACATCCATAGCAAATTCAATCAGTTACATCAGCATCAGGTGCTTGATAGCTGCTGATCCAAGACTGATTAATTTTTATGAATGTGAGCCTATAAACGGAGTCTGTGGACAGGCACATTCTTTGATCAGTTACAAACCCTCCAGCAGCACTGAATGTGCGTTCAGAAAGCACGCTGGATGCATGACAGGCCAGTAGCTCAATTGCATATTGAGCAAGTTCTGGTCAGCAGTCCATCCTCAATACCCAGTAACCCAGTGGATGTTCTGTTGGAAAGGTCTCCAAGTCTGCTCTTGCCCCTAGATATTCCTGCACCATGTAATGCAGACGCTGGCGATGGTTGCTTGAATCAGACCTTGGCGCTGTGGACTGAAAAACTGTTTAAAAGCATCGGTCAGCCGGCCACCTTCTCCACTGCTCTTCCTCTGACTGAACAAAGCCTCAGCAACATGTTGTCCAGTACCAGGAAATTGTAACCTCCCAGGGTCTGGAAATGCATTGCACAAACCTTTCTTCAAGGCCTCCTGAAGATGTTTCATTCTCTGCTCCCTCTGCAAAGGCAGGATGAGTGCCCTGTCCATGATTCCACGAAGTGTGTGCTCCAACAGGAAGACTAGAGGGACAGTGTCGCTGATGCATGCATTGTCGCTGCTCACCATCCTTGTGGCCTCCTCAAATGGTGACAGGGCAGTGCATGCGTCCTTTATCAGTAGTCACTGGCATGGCCTGGTGCCATACTCGCACAGGTACTCACTGATGGCCCTCTGCTGTGTGTGCAGCCGCTGCAGCATTGCCAACATTGAGTTCCACCTGGTGGGCATGTTAAAAATGAGGCGGTTGGTGGGCAGGTTGCATTCCCTTTGAATGTCAGCCAGCCAAGCACTGGCATTGTATGACCACAGACTTTTCTGGCCTGAGATCCTGTAAGCCTGGGTACCTGCTCAAGAACCACTGCACCACCAAATTCAGGACATGTGCCAAACATGGAACATGGGTCAAGTGTCCCCGTCGGAGGGCGGAGAGAAGGTTGGTGAAATTGTTGCATACAACCATTCCTGTCTGACGTGGCATCAACCACCTCTGGGCCTGCCCCTGCAGAGCTGACAGAATCTCTGTCCCAATGTGGCTCCTGTCCCCTAGGCAGACCAACTCAAGCCCCGCATGGCATCTTTTAGCCCAACTGCTTGTGTAACCCCTTGAACGCTTAAGGAGCACCGCTGATTCAGCGGACAAATCTGCAGAAGAGGCCACAGAGGAAGCTAAAGAGGAGGGGGTGGAGGAGAGAGCTGTGGCAGAATCACCACTAGCAATTTGGAGGCGTGGTGGTGGAACAAGCTCCAACAACACTGAACCCTGTCTTGCATCCTTCCCAGCTGCCAGCAGAGTTACCCAATGTGCCATGAAGGAAAGGTAACATCCCTGCCCATGCCTGCTGGACCATGAGTCATTGGTAATATGAACCTTACTGCTGACCGCCCTGTCCAACGAGGCCAAAACATTGCCTTCCACATGCCGGTAGAGAGTCAGAATGGCTTTCCGTAAAAAGAAATGGTGTTTTGGAACCTGCAACTGAGGTACAGCCATTCCACAAATTCATGAAAGGGGGCAGAGTATAGTGCTGAAAAGGCAGCAGTTTCAGTGCTAGCAATTAGGCCAAGCTAGCATTTAGATGCTGAGCATGTGGATGGCTGGGACAGAATTTCTTTTTACGGTTCAGCAACTGGGGTAGGGAAATTTGCCTGCTAAAATCAGATGGGGGTGTACTACTAGCACATTGGCTGCAAGTACTTAGGGCACCTATTGCTATACCCTCATTCCTCTCAGCGCAGGTTTTTGAGAGGACTGGAGGTATAGTAGGGTTGGAGATCCCAGATGAGGAGCAAGAGAAGTCCGCCTTTTTCTTTGATGTGGGTCTTTCATATGCTGTTGCCAACGGACTGCATAGCAGGTCGTCATATGTCTGGTCAAGCATGTGGTGCCCAAGCGGCTGCTGTTCTGGCCATGCTTGATCCGCTTCAGACATAGGTTGCAAACAGCACATGTGTTGAAAAATGCCCACACTAAGGGACTATTAAAAGTCAGCAGCACCCTGCACCTGTAGAGCTCTTCAATAGGGTGGCTGCCCTTAATCTGCCCCCAAGAGGACATCCTGCCTCATTGGAGTTGTGCTTCCTCCTCCTCCTCCTCTCTTCTCTCAGGCACCCAAGTACAGTCAGTGACCTCATCAACCCCTCCATCCTCATCACTGGAGCAAACATGGCAGTATGCTGCAGCTGGGGGGGGAACATGACTGCCAGTTTCTTGTCCTTCTTGGGCACTCCTCCCTCTCTCTAGGCTCATGTTACTCCCTTCCTCAACCTGGGAACCAACATTGGAGCCTTCAAATCGCTGCGCATCCTCCAGCAGCATGTACCCGACACTGTGGTCGAATAATTCGGGGGGACTCCTCCCTGCATGATGGTGGGGCTATGGAAGGAGTGACTGTGGACAAGGAGCTGGTGGAATAGGCCGCTTTGGCAGCTGCATTGGAAGGCAAACTACTCTGAGCCTGGGTGACAGAGGATGAGGAGGATGAGCAGCAGAAAAAAATGACAAGCATGCCCCATGGCCACCTGCAGAGGATGCACCATGTCCACGACCACCACTGTTGACTGTAGACACAGAGGCCGCTTGCCCTCTTTAAGTGGCCTGTGAGCGTCTGCCTCTCTTTGGTGGCCTTCTGGACATAATGTATTTTTTTGTTTTGTTATTTTATTTATTTCAGGTACTTATATAGTGCCGTCAATTTACGCATCGCTTTACATATACATTGTACATTCACATCAGTCCCTACCTTCAAGGAGCTTACAATCTAAGGTCCCTAACTCACATTCATACATACTAGGGACAATTTTGGACAGAAGCCAATTAACCTACCAGCATGTCTTTGGAGTGTGGGAGGAAACTGGAGTACCCGGAGGAAACCCACGCAGGCACAGGGAGAACATGCAAACTCCAGGCAGGTAGTGTCGTGGTTGGGATTCGAACCAGCGACCCTTCTTACTGCTAGGCGACAGTGCTACCCACTACACCACTGTGCCGCCCATGTTATGATTCCGGGTTGAGGACTCTCCAGCCTTTAAAGACCCGGCTGACAGGAAGGCAGAGTCTCTGAGCCACACTATGTTCTCTATTGCGGGGTCGGCGCTTCGGCTGGTTTTGGCTATTGCTCTGGTATTGCAAACACTGACAGAATTGGCAAAGCTGTTGCGCCGTGACCTGGAAAATGACCAGTTTCCTCCTGCCTTCACGGAATTTGCTGGTTTCCGGGCCCGTGGACTTCTCTGATAAATGACAAGTGGCTCCACGAAGTGATTCTGTCTGGTTACAAGATCAAGTTCCAGACTTGTCCCCAAGCAGATTTATCTGCATCTGTCTCTGGACCGCTTGTTAGCCCTCCGGGGTGCGGTGCAGGGCCTGTTGCTCCAAGAGGTGATTGTCCCGGTTCCGGTGTTGGAACGTTTCCAGGGCTTTAATTCAAACCTATTTACGATCCCCAAAAAAGAGGGTATGGTATGTCCGATTCTGGACCTCAAGGCCCTGAACAACTATGTGCGGGTGCGGAAGTTCAAAATGGAGTCCATTCGCTCCATGGTGGCATCTCTTCATCAGGGGGCCTTTCTTGCCTCCATCAACATTAAGGATGCCTACCTGCACATTCCACAGCACCAGTGGTTCCTCCGCTTTGCTGTGGAAGAGGAGCATTATCAGTTTGCGGCGTTACCCTTTAGCCTCGCCTCCGCTCCTCACCAAAGTGTTGGCCCGGTTCTGGCGCTGTGCCAGCGGGGAATTGCTGTTCTGGGGTACCTGGACGACCTTCTGCTATGAGCAGAGTCCCCAGCGACCCTGAAGAGTGACGTGGAGATCACTGTTCAGACTCAAAAGGCAGATTTTAGGTGGCTGATAAATTTCCAAAAGTCTGCATTGATTCCAGTTCAGAAATTGGTTTATCTGGGTCTGACTCTGGATTCCGCTCAGGCCAGAGTGGTCCTTCCGCAAGACAAACTCCAGAAATGACAGGAGGCAGCCCGCTTGCTGCTTTCCAGCAGATGGGTCTCCCTGCGGACTTGCATGCGGGTACTGGGCCTGATGGTGTCTACGTTTGAGGCGGTCCCATTCGCTCAGTTCCATATGAGACCCCTGCAAAGGGAGATCTTGTTAAAATGGGACAAATGTTTCGAGTATCTAGACAGTCAGATTCGGCTGAGTCAAGGAACCAAAGGGTCCCTGATCTGGTGGCGTTTTTCCCCGTCTCTTCGGCAGACAAAATCTTTTTCTCCCGCTGTACTGGACTGTGGTCACCACCAATGCCGGTCTGTCAGGGTGGGGAGGAGTCCTGGGCCTGAACTCGGCTCAGGGTCACTGGACACTGGAGGAATCCAGGCTACCTATCGACATCGTGGAACTCCGGGCGATCAGACTCTGTCTGGATCATTGGATGGATCGACTTCAGGGGCTCCTGATACGGATCCAGTCAGACAATGCCATGGCGGTGGCCTATGTCAACCACCAGGGAGGAACAAGGAGTGTGTTAGCTGGCCTGGAAGTAGCCGGCATTCTACGGTGGGCAGAGCATTTCATCCCGGCCAAGGTGGCTGCCTCCCGGGGAGGATCTGCTATCCCAAGGGCCGATCTTCCACCCTGCTTTACCGACCCTGGTTTAACGGCTTGGCTATTGAAAGCCAGGTGTTGAAGGATAGGGGCTTATCTGCATCGGTGATTCCGACGCTGCTCAAAGCTAGAAAGTCTACTTCCAGGAAGGTATATTATCAGACGTGGAAAGCGTACATTTCTTGGTGTGAGTCAGTGGGGTTTCACCCACGTTCCTTTTCGGTGACTCGGATTTTGACTTTTCTTCAGAAGGGCGTGGAAAAAAATTTGGCCTTGAGTACTGTCAAGGGCCAGCTGTCAGCCTTGGCGGTTTTCTTTCAATGCTCCCTGGCTTCTCATTCCCTGGTGTGTTCCTTCATTCAGGGAGTGCGACATGTGGTTCCACCGGTGTGATCTCCCTTGCCACCGTGGGACTTGTACTTTCGGTTCTATAGAAGCCTCCGTTTGAAAATATTCGAGAAATTCCACTGCTCACGCTATCACAGAAGGTGGCCTTCTTGGTGGCTATTACTTCTGCTCTCAGGGTGTCAGAGTTGGCAGTGCTATCCTGTCATATGCCCTACTTGGTGATTCATAGGAACAAGGTGGTGCTTTGTCCTTGTCCTTCTTTCCTTCCAAAGGTTGTCTCTGATTTCCACTTAAATGAAAACATTGTGTTGCCTTCTCTGCATCCCAGGCCGCAACATCCGAGGGCATTTGCCTTGCACACCTCCCTGTTCATGATCACAGACGGACCAAAGAAGGGGCTATCTGCTTCCTCTGTGATCATTTCTAGATGGATCAGGCAGACGGTGACTCAGGCCTATTCTATCAAGGGTCGGGTTCCTCCCTTCCCAGTGAAGGCGCACTCGACTTGGGTGCTGAGTGCCTCCTGGGCCTTCTGTCATCAGGCGTCAGTAACGCAAGTTTGCAAGGTGGCCACCTGGTTGTCGGTGCACACTTTTACAAAATTTTATAAGGTGGATGTGCTGGCATCTGCGGATGCTTCTTTTGGCCGCAAGGTTCTGCAGGCTGCAGTCTAGAGGTTTTTTCCCTCATGAAGGGCGTTTTTTTTTTGCCAGTCAGGTAGGCTCCAGGTTGTTCTCGCTGAGCTCCAGTTTGTCTGGTTGGCCTGGTTTTTTGTTGGCTGCCCCACCCCTCATATTTGGCACTGCTTTGGGACATCCCTATGGTTCTGAATAAAGAAGGCTGTGTCTGTCAATGAACAAATGAGAAAATAGGATTTTTGACTTACCGTAAAATCTGTTTCTCTGAGTTCATTGACAGACACAGCACCCGCCCCTCTATGGAGTTTTAATACTTCTGATACTGCTTGTTACATAACTGAAGGCCTTCTTTTTTCTGCCTAGTGTCCTACTCCTGTAGGGGGCAATATAACCCTATGGTTCTGAATAAAGATGGCTGTGTCTGTTAATGAACTCAGAGAAACGGATTTTACAGTAGGTCAAAAATCCTATTGTTTCTATCCTTTTCTCAGTAACCCAATTCTCATTCGTTAAAACCCTTGCAGCCATGCAAAACCATCTCAGTAGCCTGTCTCTTTTGTTGAGACCCTTGAAAAATGCAATATCGTCTCAGCTCCCCCTCACTCATAAAAAAAAAATATATATATATATATATATATATATATATATATATATATATATATATATAATAAACCTTTACCACCACGCAACCTCGGCCCAGCAACCTGACAGCTGTTGAGATCTACGTAACCATGCAAAATCATATCAGCAGCCTGACACTCTTGTTGAGACCCTTGCAGAACATAACATCATCTCAGCAACCTCTCACTTATCAAACCCCCCCCCTTTGCCACCACGCAATCTCGGCCCAACAACCTGACACCTGTTGAGACCCTTGCAACCAAGCAAAATCGTCTCAGCATCCTGACACCCTTGTTGAAACCCTTGCAAATGCAATACTGTCTCAGCAGCCTCACACTCATCGAGACCCTTGCAACCATGCAATATCATCTCAAGACAAACCTCATACTCATCGAGACCCTTGCCACTTCGCAATATCGACTCAGCAGCCTAACACTCATAGAGACCCTTGCAACCACGCAATACTGTCTCAATCAACCGCCCCACTCATCAAGACCTTTGTGACCACGCGGTCTCACCCCCAGTAACCTGTCATTTATTGGGACCCTTGCAGTCAGAAAAATCATCTTAGCAGCCTGACACTCTTGTTGAGATCCTTGCAAGCGCAATATCGTCTCAGCAGCCTCACACTTATTGAGACTCTTGCAAATGCAATATTGTCTCTGCAAACCCGACACCCATTGAGACCCTTGCAAAACGCAAAGTAGTATAAGAAACCCCTCACTCGTCGTGACCCTTGCAATATCATCATCATAAAAAAAAAAATAGGATTTTTATAACAGCTTAGCTGTAAAATCCTTTTCTTTGAAGTACATCACGGGACACAGAGCCATAGTAGTTACTATGTGGGTTATAGGCCACCTTCAGGTGATGGACACTGGCACATCCTAACACAGGAAGTCCACTCCCTATATAACCCCTCCCACTACTGGGAGTACCTCAGGTTTTGTAGCAAAGCAATACACGTGTATACCAGAAAGAAGGGAGGGACCTCTGTGTCCCGTGATGTACTTCAAAGAAACGGATTTTACAGGTAAGCTGTTATAAAAATCCTATTTTCTTTTAGTACATCACGGGACATAGACCCATAGTAGTTACTATGTGGGATGTCCCATAGCAATGCCAACTGAAGAGAGGGAGACACAACAAAAGTAGAACAGGGGTTGTTGGCCGGCAAATTATCTGCGAGTTGTGCCACATCCTAAAATAAGAGTTTAAACAAAGACAGTTCCCCTAGTGGACTTTAAAGGCACATATGAAAGGACGTATAAGAGAATGTGTAATAAGTAGACAATAATCTCGGATAACTGAATAAAACTCGGATATCCCTTTGTGTTGATCTTTTTCAGTTATCCAAGATTTATTCGGTTTACACCTATTATCTTCTGTAGTTTCCCTTTGAACCCTCTACAGTAGGTCCATCAGGTATGATACATCTGCACTACCTAAAAACTCTCTTCTTATTATTGAGTATACCTATATGGCTGGTTACTATACATTCCTATACCTTCACATTTTACAGGACCCGCATTCGGCCTCAGTGGGATTCCAGATCCAAAACACCTGTATGCCCTAGATTGATGGGCCTTTCTTCCTATTACAAGGAAGTGAAACTACCCTACATATCCATACCCAGCTACTTTCATTTCTACATATGAAATACTAACACTCTGGGCATGCTAAACAATTCCTATATATCACGATTGGGAAACACGCTGGATGGGCAGACAGTGCCAGCACCTTTGCTTTTAAACTTCTCTGGAATGCGTAGCTAGTCTACATATATACCAATGTAAGTGTAAACGAAACTAATTCAACTTGTATCTATGTCCTTATGGTCTGATATGTACATATACTTACTATGTCTATGTTAAATATACTATCTCTAATATAGAAACCATTGTGAAAGCTTACAACCACCCCTGAAGAAGAAGGCTAAAACAACTCCGAAACGCGTCGGTTGCAAGCACATTGGTATCAATAGCTACATGTGTATATATGCATGAATCGCATTCCTCTCATTTTGTGTTATATCTTTGATGTTTTTATGATGTTTTTGTAATGAAAAAATTATTGTCTACTTATTACACATTCTCTTATACGTCCTTTCATATGTGCCTTTAAAGTCCACTAGGGGAACTGTCTTTGTTTAGACACAACAAAAGTAGGGCATCATGAGACCAGAGGACTTATACTGCTGCCTGCAGCACACTGTGCCCAAAGGCGATATCCTCATGACCTTTTACATCTACTTGATAGAATCTGGTAAATGTATGGACTGAAGACCAAGTTGCGGCCTTGCAGATTTGAGCCATGGAGGCTTGGTGATGCACTTCCCAGGTAATACTAACAGCCCTGGTGGAGTGCGCTTTAATATGAAATGGTGAATCTTTCCTCTTTAAACCATAAATTTGAACAATCACTTGTCGAATCCATTTAGAAATAGTAGATTTTGATACTGCCTGTACTCTTTTAGGACCCTTGAGGCAACACAAACAAAACATCTGTTTTGAGCAGTCGCCTTCAAATAGATTTTGACTGCTCTCACCACATCAAGAGAATGTAGTGATTTTTCTTCCACAGAACGGGGTTCTGGGAAAAAA
The DNA here is from genome assembly GCF_042186555.1 of Aquarana catesbeiana. Taxonomy (NCBI): domain Eukaryota; kingdom Metazoa; phylum Chordata; class Amphibia; order Anura; family Ranidae; genus Aquarana; species Aquarana catesbeiana. The sequence goes on along the minus strand of NC_133326.1, from coordinate 254,718,699 downwards.
TGAAGATAGAACAATATCCTGGTTTAAATGAAAACCTGACACTACCTTCGGTAGAAAATTAGGATGAGGACGCAATACAACCTTATCCTTGTGAATAATTAAATATGGCTCTTTACAAGAAAGAGCAGCCAACTCTGATACCCTTCTGGCAGAAGATATAGCTACCAAAAAACTAGTTTCCTTGTCAAAAGGACCAAGGGAATATGTTGTATCGGCTCAAAAGGCTGTTTCTGTAATGCCGACAGGACTAAATTCGAGTCCCAAGGGTTCAGGGGTGACCCAACGGGAGGATTAAGCCGTGTTACCCCCTGAATAAAGCTAAGAACAAAAGAGTGCAAAGCAAGTGGTTGCTGAAATTATACCGATAAGGCCGAAACCTGGCCCTTGATAGTACTTAAGACCAGCTTTATTTCTAATCCCATCTGTAGAAAGTCAAGGATTCTAACTATGACATACTTCCTGGGGTGCCAACCCCTGGATTCACACCAGGAGACATATGCCTTCCAGACTCTATAATATATGACTCTGGATTCCTTGCATTAACCAGAGTAGACACCACTGAACCTGACAGCCCATCAGAATGTGGGTCTCAATAGCCAAACCATTAAATTTAGCGTTTGTAAAGTAGGATGGAATACCAGACCTTGCAAGAGAAGGTCTGACTGTGGCGGTAGGGTCCATGGGTCCCCTACCGCCATCTTTACGATCTCTGTATACCAAGATCTCCTGGGCCATGCTGGGGGCCACAAGAATCACCGACTTCCCTTCCTGCTTGATCCTGCAAAGAAGTCGTGGACGCAGGCAGAATAGGAGGGAATGCAGAAATCAGTGAGAACCAATTCCACGGGTATAGCAAGGCATCTGTTCCGCATGCTAGCGGATCCTTTGTTCTTGACACAAAGTTGTCTATTTCTTTGTTGAACCTGGACGCAAACAGATCTAGGTCTGGGATCCCCCATCTTGACATATTGACAGGAAGATATCGGAGTGAAGGAACCATTCTCCCGGGAACAACTACTGGTGACTCAAGTAGTCCGCCTGCCAATTTTCTATTCCTAGAATGAAGACTGCCAATAGGCAAAGCACATTGTTTTCTGCCCAAGATAGGATATGATTCACCTCTCTCTGGGCCGCGCAACTTCTTGTGCCCCCTTGGTGATTGATATAGGCCATTGCTGTGGCATTGTCGGATTGAATCCTGGAAGGACAATTCCGTAAACTGAACGTTCAGGCCCTCAGGACCAAGTGCTCTGCCTGAATTTCTAGAATGTTAATGGGCAAGGCCATTTCTGATCTGGACCACTTCTCTTGGACAGATGCCTCTTCCAGGACTGCTCTCCAACCCAAAAATGGTTGGCATATGTTGTTACCACTTCCCAGGTAACTGAAGGAAGGATTTTCCCCTTTGCAGATTTTTGGTTATTAAACATAAACTGAGGCTCCGGCGCATCTTTGGAGTCAGACACATTGGGAAATCTAGAGCTTGAACCCTTTTGTTCCAAGCCGATGGGATACTATTTTGCAGCAGTCTCTAATGAAACTGAGCATAAGGAACGGCCTCGAATGAAGCTACCATCTTTCCCAACAACCCCATGCAAAGCTGAATAGAAGAATTCATCTTGCTTCAACCACCTAAATCAGTTCCTATATGGCGCTGATGTTTGCCTGGGGCAAGAATACCCTTTTCTGTGTGTATCTATGATCAGGCCCAAGTATTTTAGCCTTCTTCATGGTTTTAAAGAAGATTTCTTCTAGGTTGAGAATCCAACCTAGATATTCCAGGTAGCTGAATGTGGTGACCATACTTTGGTCTAAGCAGCTACCGACTGGTCTATCAAGAACAGATCGTCTAGATAAACTATAATCGTTATACCTTGGGCCCTTAATCTGGCTAGAGGAGGGGCCAGAACCTTTGTAAACACTCAAGGTGCAGTAGCTAGACTGAAAAGCAGAGCTAAACACTGAAAATGAAGATTTTCTACCTTGAAAAGTAGATATTACTGGTGAGCGAGGAAATAGGCACATGGAGGTATGCATCTTGGATGTCAATTGATGCCAGAAGTTCTCCTCCTTGTAGGATGGAAACAACTGATTGGATTGACTCCGTGCGAAAATAGAGTGGTTATATTTAGGAATCTAATTCGATTTTTGAGATCCAGAATGTCCATTCGGTTTTGGCACCGTGAAAAAGGGTTTGCACTAAACCCCAACCCCTGCTCTTACATGGGGACCACCATGATCACTTATTGCCAAAAGATAGTCCAATCATAAGCGTGCGCACAGGGTGTGCCAGGTGTGCCTGGGCACACCCTAATCGCCTTGTGTGGTGCATATTCCCCCCTGTTTAGACCACTGATATTTCATCCCCAAAAAAAAGTTACAAAAGAAAATTATTTTTTTTTTAAATAAAATAAACAAAATTACACTGTCCACTGCCCTACTGACACCATCAGTACATATACACATGCATATGTATTTGAGCTTTGGGGTGCACACCCTAATGCAAGAGGCTGCGCACACCTATGGGTCCAATGCTTGAAAGAAAGACTTCTTTTTCTGTGGATCCTTAGGAATGTTGATCTGAGAAAACGAAGAGACGGGAACTCTAGGAACTCCAGTTTGTAACCTGGAGCTATTGAGGAAGTCCCCCATCTGTCTCAACACTCTTCCTGCCAGATCCTTGAGAACTGCAGAAGTATTCCCCCCCACTTGAGCGAGCGGGGGCGTCTCCTCATAAGGAGGCTTTAGTATTCTGTAGGTTTCCTCCCCCAAGACCTCTTTTGTCCCTGGGGTTGACCCTGAGGATTATCTTTTAAACTTGACGGCAGAGGCCGTCGTGACTGCCTGGAGGCTGATGCCCTTGGCACAGGAGAAGGAGCTTGTTAAAATGAAATACGTTTACTCCTTTTCTTGAAGGGCAAAGGGGTACTTTCCACTAGAATTTCTTTGGATGTATTACCCAAATCATCCCCAAACAGCCATTTCATCGCAAAAAGGAAGACTAGCCAGGAGCTTCTTGCATGGCGCTTAGCGAAGGGCGCAAGGCCTGAAGGATAGAATCTCTCATAGCAACTATTGCAAACATAAAGCTGCTAGTAGCTTGCCAGATCCTGGGCCTGCTGAACAGGATAACCTTGAGCACCTGTTTAAACTGGTCTCTCAACGATTAACCAATTACTGTCAGCGCAGTGTGAGACACTTAATCTGCCACAGAAAAAAGTGTTTTTTTTTTAATAGGAAGTCCAACTTTTTATCCGTTCGATCCCTAAGCATTTGAGCATTGTCTGCCGGACAAGTCAAACTTTATTCACAGAGGATATAGCAGCGTTAATTGCTGGTATACCCCACTTTTAGTGAATTTTTTCCTCCATAGGATAAAGTGTGAAGCATTTTTGTCCTAAAAAGTTTTTTATCTGGGTGAACCACTCAGATACAAAAAGCGTTTCCAGCAATGAATGGACAGGAAAGGCATGCACAGCTTGAGGAGGCTTTAGCAAACTCAATCAGTTAAGGGTACATACATGTGGAGTGGACCATTCAGCAAGAAATTGCACCATCAATCTTATAGATTGTGAAAGCTGATCCCCCTGCATTTGACACCTCAGAAGAGGAGTCATCAGCCTCACCACGGTCCCCTGAGGAAATTCATCTTCTCCTGGCCCTAGTTCCTCAGTTTGAGGGTCCTGGGTAATGGAAGAGAACCTGTCGCATTTTGTCCCACACTGGGATACGATTAAGGCCGCTAACCTTTTTTTTTCAATCCTATCATGGCTGAGGAAAAAAAGACCTTTTTAGTAACATAAATAGCAGCTGCAGTGTTGAAAACAGTTGCAAACATTTCATGGCCCCGATGCTCACTCTGACCAGCCACCCACTCTCAGAGGAGGATGCCATTGTAGAGGTGAGTAGGCTTTTCAGAGCTTGAGTGAGACCCCTTTTAGCCCTTTTTTGGGGGTGTTTCAACCCTTCCTTCTGACCTTAGCCCGATGCACAAAAGCAGAGGTACTATCAGAAGAAATCGCATCCACTGTTTGAGCAATAGTCCAGCCACTGCCGCTGCTATTAACACTCAGCCCGATGCTTTTTGTAAATGTGTCAGGGAATGCCTGTGTCACCAACCTCTTATATGCCCCTTTTTGCTATTGTGTCCCTCCAACATCTGCAGCCAGCAAAAAATGGACCTTTTAAACATACTCCTGGACTTTGGAGGACACCAACCGTGTGCTAAGCCCGCCCCTTCCATCACATCATGGACCCCCCTCTCTTTTCAAAAGAGGGTTTTCCTGCGCTGGCCTCCGATCTGACGGGATCGGCGTGTGTGTGGGGGGGGGATAGTGAGGAGGAGACCTGTAACAGGGGCGGGGCGGTGAAAAAACAGAGCGGCATCACCAATCGTTTTTGGCTTCCCCCTTGCTGGAAGAGGGGGAGAGCTTTGTCCAGGTGGGGGGTGTTTTGTGGAGGAAAACCCCCCCAATCTTACCGGAGGTCTGAGCTGCTCGCCGGAGGGAAGCCTGCTGCTTCTGTGACACAGAGTGATGGTTTGTGGAAAGCATGACAAGGTATGTGCTCTATACAGCCCCCAGTGGTGACTCTTAGACATGACAACATTTACTTTTTGGAAGGAGACATTTCATAAGAAAATTTAAAAATTCCTTAGAAACCTTCACTTACCTTTCCCGCCACAGGGTTTTCTGTGGTAAAAACCAACAGACCCAATCTTCACCTCTCACAGTGGGCTCCGTTACAAACCTTCAGAAACCGGGGACCGTCGGGGAACCCACACTCCTGGACCTGTAAAACACCCCACCAGAAAAAAACTTTATGGCTGAAAAAAACCAAAGCTCTGGATCCCGGGGTCCAGCTCTCTAAAAAGAGAAGCGTTACAGGCAAAACCTCGTTTCTTCCACCACGAGGCCCTGGTACCATTCAATTCAGCCTAAAAGACACTTTGAATGGATCTGGCTGCATAGCTAGCCCCAGCAAGGATTGCTCCAGTGGAGCTCAGCACAGCACATCTTTACTCGTGACCAACACCTTAGACACTGGCGAAAAACTGAGGTACTCCCAGTAGTGGGAGGGGTTATATAGGGAGTACAAGTACATATTTGGGGGGCACACCATACAATGCATTTAAATTCAAGATGGTGCTGCTGTAAGACCTATAAACAGTACAAAATATTTTACAGCGCACACATACAAGAATGACATTTCCTGCAGGGCTAGTTAAAAACACCTGAACACCTGAACATATTCAAAAAATACGGGGGTTTGGTCACACTATATGGTCATATAGTGCTAAGCCCACTTACTGCGACAAAGTACCCCGAATTAGTGGGTCCTACACTAGTAATAGAATGGAAGATCTTACAGCAGCACCATCTTGAATTTAAATGCATTGTATGGTGTGCCCCCCAAATATGTACTTGTATGTTGTAATAGGCCCTGACCAGGTTTTTGGGCTGGAGCACCCCTCCCCCTCCTCATTACCTCCTATTTAGTGGCCACCAGTGATTAGGATGTATCCCTTTTAGTTCTCCCACATAGAGGAGTTCAGCTCCCATGGTTGAGACAGAGGATCTTCCATTCTATTACTAGTGTAGGACCCACTAATTCGGGGTACTTTGTCGCAGTAAGTGGGCTTAGCACTATATGACCATATAGTGTGACCAAACCCCCGTATTTTTTGAATATGTTCAGGTGTTCAGGTGTTTTTAACTAGCCCTGCAGGAAATGTCATTCTTGTATGTGTGCGCTGTAAAATATTTTGTACTGTTTATAGGTCTTACAGCAGCACCATCTTGAATTTAAATGCATTGTATGGTGTGCCCCCCAAATATGTACTTGTATGTTGTAATAGGCCCTGACCAGGTTTTTGGGCTGGAGCACCCCTCCCCCTCCTCATTACCTCCTATTTGATGGCCACCAGTGATTAGGATGTATCCCTTTTAGTTCTCCCACATAGAGGAGTTCAGCTCCCATGGTTGAGACAGAGGATTTTCCATTCTATTACTAGTGTAGGACCCACTAATTCGGGGTACTTTGTCGCAGTAAATGGGCTTAGCACTATATGACCATATAGTGTGACCAAACCCCCATATTTTTTGAATATGTTCAGGTGTTCAGGTGTTTTTAACTAGCCCTGCAGGAAATGTCATTCTTGTATGTGTGCGCTGTAAAATATTTTGTACTGTTATATAGGGAGTAGACTTCCTGTCTTAGTGTGTGACAGTGTCCATCACCTGAAGGTGGCCTATAACCCACATAGTAACTACTATGGCTCTGTGTCCTGTAATGTACGATAAGAAAAACTCATACTCATCGAGACCCTTGCAATCCCGCAATATCGTCTCAGCAGCCTAGCACTCAATGAGACCCTTGCAACCACGCAATACCATCTCAGCAACCTGACTGAGACCCTTGCAACCGCGCAATATCGTCTCAGCAACCTGATTGAGACCCTTGCAACCACTCAATGTATCGAGACCCTTGCAACCATGCAATATCATCTCAGTAAACCAGACTGAGACCCTTGCGACCACTCAATATCATCTTAGCGAACCAGACTGAGACCCTTGCAACCACGCAATGTCGTCTCAGTAAACCAGACTGAGACCCTTGCGACCACTCAATATCATCTTAGCGAACCAGACTGAGACCCTTGCAACCACGCAATATCATCTCAAAACAAACCTCGTACTCATCAAGACCCTTGCAACCACGCAATATCGTCTCAGCAAACCAGACTGAGACCCTTGCGACCACGCAATATCATCTTAGCAAACCAGACTGAGACCCTTGCAACCATGCAATGTCATCTCAAAAGACAAACCTTCATACTCACTGAGACCCCTGCAACCACGCAATATCATCTCAGCAACCTGACACTCACTGAGACCCTTGTAACCACGCAATATCGTCTCTAGTAGTATAAAAAACTTTGCGGCACGCACCTACGTGCAAACCCGCATACAAACTAACTTGCAAACACACCTCAGTGGAACACAATCAGCAGCACAAACACGCAGTGGCACCCAGTTGACCATTCATCTCCAGTGGCATGCGGGCCACTCATCTTTTCTCTGTCTTTCTCCCTGAGGTTAGTTCAAGTTTCTATCCAGCACCAGGTTGGACTTTATCTCCCCAGGTAAAAATGAATAAATAAATAAATAAAATAATAAAAGATAAAATAAATAAAAATAAATAGGAGGGGGAGAACGTACAGTTCGCATCTTTACAAGGGTCAGTCGCATGACAGGGGTGGGCCAGATAATTTCAGATAAAAGTCACACCAGGCCCACCGTCAGACGGTTATTCACCACTTCTATGACTTCCTGCTCTTCGAACAACCAGGCACACCACTGGTAGATTTAGACAGGTTGAGAATAGTGTTCAGCAACTTCAACGTGCCCATAGCCGAGCATAAAGTGGAAGGCCCGTCACATTCTATTACCTTCCTAGGTGTCACTCTGGACACGCATGCCATACAGGCTAGCCTGCCTCCCGAGAAACTAGCCTGTACCAGGACAGTTATCCACGACTTCACTTGGTCACAAGTGTGCACCATGAGGCAATTGCAATCCTTACTAGGGATGCTGAACTTCGCAATGAGGATTATTCCTCAAGGACGGTCCTTTATATCACAGCTAGTTTTTCTCACACAGTGTAACATCCAGACCAAATTCTCAAACTAGACCAAGCAGCAGTAGCAGACTTACCTATGTGAGACAAGTTCCTCACCAGCTGTAATGGCATTTCATGTTCATCCTGGCAGTGTCAGCCGAGCCACCATGGGCGGTCACCGATGCCCCAGCCTCCACGGGCTTCGCGGCCATTTTCAGCCGCCACTGGTTCGCCAAACCTTGGCCCCCAGAAATGCTCTTAAATTTCTGCTTTCACCCAGTCTTCATTACTCTTCGAGCTGTATCCCATCGTGGCAGCTGCCCAGATCTGGGGCCACACTTGGACAGAACAGACGGTGCTCTTTACCACGGACAATCAGGTCACAGCAGACATCATCAATAAAGGTAGATCCAAGTCACTCCCCATCACGTCTTTCCTGCGCAGGCTCACGCAGCTGTCACTCCGTCACCAGTTAAATATCTTCTGTAGACATATTTCAGGCAAATGCAAAATCGCAGCTGATGCGCTGTCCCGTTTCAACCTTACTTTGTTTTTCCAGCAGGAGCCTGCAGCCGACCCAACAACTACTCCTGTCCCACCCTAGTCTTTGCTGACAAAGGACTGAAGTCGCATCTCGCCAATGCAACACAGCTCATTAACCACTCCTTGGCATGCAACACAATGAAGGCCTATCGCACTGCTTGGAACACTTACTGCAAGTTTTTGGCCTCTTGCCCCAGAGAAGCAATTGGTGACGTTAGACACGTCCTAGCCTTTATATCGTATTGCCACACGCAGCTGGCCCTTTCTCACAATACTATCAGGCTATACCTAGCTGGCGTCCAGCATTTCCTGTCCTTACAGGACCTCAGGAAACCGTCAGTATTCTCGGCCCATGCAGTTAAGTCTCTCCTACGGGGCATACTGAAGCACCAACTCGTAGTCAGTGGCAAACGCCTACCTATCACGAGTGCCCTCTTCAGGGACATGTCTAAATTCTTTACTTGTTCTCCGTTTGGGGCTTCAACCCCAGTCAGTTTCCTGTTTGGAGCAGCCTCAGCTGCCTCCCAGCATGGAGTACCAGACCACGTAATCAAGAAACTAGGCCGATGGAAGTCAGCTTGTTTTGCCACATACATCCCAAATCCTCAGGAAGAAATGGCCAAGCCTTCACCAAGCTTGCTCAATAACCACTAGAATCAATAAAGAGTTATTCCCCTATCTGAGTCTTTTGCTCCCTTTTCTAAGCATACCGACCAGACCACCAAGGCACACTTCAGGTCTATTTATGTTGTAAGTCTTGTTGCGTGTTTATGTGATCCACATCTCTCTCGGTCATAGGACCACGACCATAAATTTGAAGGTCAGTATGGTGACTTGAATTTATAGGAGGAGCCCAGAGGGTATTTAAGCAGCCCACTTGCCCATGCTCTTTGTCGGTTGCAGTGTGCGATACCCTCCTGCCCTTCCCTTTTTCAGGGCACTTCTCAGCACATCCTTCTCCATAAACTACCCATTACTTACCTTGGGTATGCCTTCTTTTCTTGGCATACCGACCAGACGACCAAGGCACACTTCAGGTCTATTTATGTTGTAAGTCTTGTCGTGCGATTATGTGATCCACATCTCTCTCTGTCATAGGGCCATAAATGTATTTTATTGGGATTTTATGTGATAGACATACACAAAGTGGCAGTGGCACATAATTGTGAATTGGAATAAAAATTATAAATGGTTATCAACATTTTTTACAAATAAATATGTGAAAAGCGTGGCATGCATTTGTTTTCATCCCACTTTACTCTGATACCCCTAACTAAAATCTAGTGGAACCAATTTCCTTCAGAAGTCACCTAATTACAAAAAAAGAGGCTTATGGGTTTTTTTTAACAATGGTTTTCTTCTTGGCACTCTTCCATAAAGGCGAGATTTGGGGAGTGGACTAATAGTTGTCCTATGGACAGATTCTCCCACCTGAGCTGTGGATTTCTGCAGTTCCTCCAGAGTTACCATGAGCATCTTGGCTGCTTCTCTGATTAATGCTCTCCTTGCCCGGCCTGTCAGTTTAGGTGGATGGCTATGTCTTTGTAGGTTTGCAGTTGTGCCACACTGTTTCCATTATTAGATGATGGATTGAACAGTGCTCCATGAGATGTTTAAAGCTTGGGATATTTTTTTTATAACCTAACCCTGCTTTAAACTTCTCCACCACTTCATCCCTGACCAGGCTGGTGTGTTCCTTGGCCTTCATGAAGCTGGTTGTTCACTAAGGTTCTCTAACAAACCCCTGAGGGCTTCACAGAACAGCTGTATTTATACTGAGAATGAATTACACACACAGGTGGACTCTATTTACTATTAGGTGGCTTCTGAAGGCAATTGGTTCCACTAGATTTTAGTTAGAGGTATCAGAGTAAAGGTGGCTGAATACAAATGCACGCCACACTTTTCAGATATTTATTTGTAAAAAAAAATTAAAACCATTTATCATTTTCCTTCCACTTCACAATTATGTGCCACTTTGTGTTGGTCTGTCACATAAAATCTCAATAAAATACATTTACGTTTTTGGTTGTAACATGACAAAATGTGGAAAATTTCCAAGGGTATGAATACTTTTTCAAGGCACTGTATCTATATATGCTAGTACATCTAACACTCCCATACCCCCAGAGTGACAATGTTGTTGTCCAGAGGTGCATGCCTGTACCCATTCATCCAGTATGGGGACACTCTGATAGTGGTGGTGTGTCACTGGTCAGATCACCAGGTGAAAATAGAGGGGAAAAAGCCTAAAAGGAGAAAAATATCCCAGCCACCACATCTAAGGATTGGTAAGCTCTAATATATTACATTTTTTGTTTTGGGTTTAATGCCGCTTTAATAGTAAAGCTTAAATATAGCTTTTTACAAAAGTGATGGTTTCATGGTGAGAGAAAGCCTCAGAAATAAATATGAGCTTTCCTTCAGTATGTAGCCAGACATCAGACTATTCTGCTATGGAGATCAAAGAACCTCTGCCGCCATTTAGAAAGCTTGACTTTTCATTTTCAATTAAATCAAGACAAATTAAGTAATTGACAAGATGTAACATGTAAGCAAATTACATTTCCAGTAGTATTATATTAGCTCCCGTAAGCTACTTAAACGTAATGAACCACAATATCCTCCTCTTACATTTATCACAGTGTTCTACAGACATCAACTGATTTATCCTATAAAGAAACAACTGTAATAACAATACCATTTGCAAGTAGAAAAATCACTACAATAAACAGACATCTGATTGTTCCCAATACATCTTCTGGGAAGGTTGTCCACAAGGTTTAGGAGTGTGTCTATGGGAATGTTTGACCATTCTTCCAGAAGCGCATTTGTGAGGTCATGCACTGATGTGGATGAGAAGGCCTGGCTCACAGCTTCCGCTCTAATTCATCCCAAAGGTGTTCTATTGGATTGAGGTCAGGACTCTGTGCAGGCCAGTCAAGTTCCTCCACCCCAAACTCACTCATCCATGTCTTTATGGACCTTGCTTTGTGCACTGGTGCGCAGTCATGTTGGAACAGGAAGGGGTCATCCCCAAACTGTTCCCACAAAATTTGGGGGCATTAAATTGTCCAAAATGTCTTCGTATGCTGGCACCTTAAGAGTTCCCTTCACTGGAACTAAGGGGCCAGGCCCAACCCCTGTAAGACAACAACACCATAATCCGTCTTCCACCAAATGATTTGGACCAGTGCACAAAGCAAGGTCCATAAAGACATGGATGTGCGAGTTTGGGGTGGAGGAACTTGACTGCCCAGCACCCGATAGAACTCCTTTGGGATGAGTTAGAGCAGGCCAGGCCTTCTCATCCATGGTTATAGCTGCAACGGGTGGGCCAACTTAATATTGAACCCTACTGACTAAGACCCCATACACACTATACAACATTTGTTGTCTAATTTCCTTTAGAGTAATCAAAACCATGTAGTGCAAGGGCCTGCCTGATTGCATACAAAATTAAACTATTAAGGTATTGGTAAATCTGAAGGAAGAAATCTGTCTAGTGTGTATCCAGCTTTAGACTGGGATGCCAATAAAGTTCGTGTGTGTAAAGAAAGGCGTCACAATACTTTTGACACTATAGTGTATGTCGATGTAGGAAGTAGGCAAACAATCTGTTCCATGAACAAAAGTGCCAAGTTGAAACCTACTCCTAAGTTGCAGCAGCAGTTAAACTGGTAATACAGGGACTACAAGGGTGGTGTTAATTGTTGGTTTGAAAACTGCAATATTTCATAATTCTCATTATCATATCACATATTATCACATTCAATGCCCCAGTTAGTTTTTCAGATAAGCTAGGTGTAGTGATTTTAAATGATGTTGTTCTTTGTGCTCAGTCCAGATGCTGTAAGGAGGTTAAAGGCATTGCAACAATTTAAGTTGTTAGAGGAGCAACAGTTTCCACATAAGGTTACCTTTCTCAACTGCCGCTATTGACTTATTTTTCCAGGAAACAATTGATAAATTCTTAAATGCATATATTATTTTTTCCATGGGTAATTTCCACAGCTTCCTGTAATGTTCTGTTTGATACCAGTTCCTTGCCGGGTCTAAAGCTTATGGGTCATACTGGTGCATTGCGTTAAAGCATTTCATTCAAAAGAATGGGCTCCCAGTGCACTAGAAAGGACACAAAAATAGACATACGGCATCTCTTCTGAAACTGTGCGCCATAACACATAAAGTATTGTTACCATGTACCCTAGTGTGCTGCAACCCCCTTGTGTGTTATTGGTCCATTGGATTAGGCTTCAGGGTGACTTTAAAGATGAATGCTGAAATCCACTAAAACAGATTATTATTATTATTATTATACAGGATTTATATAGCACTGACAGTTTACGCAGCGCTTTACAACATTAGGGAGGACAGTACAAGTACAATACAATTCAATACAGGAGGAATCAGAGGGCCCTGCTCGTTAGAGCTTACAATCTAGGATAAATGTAATGGGGCTCTAATTGTTCAGTATACATGACTGTTTTTCAACACTTTTTCCACTAACAAGATTTTCATTTTTCTCAGAAAATTTAATTTAGATCACCCTTAGAAGTTTATCGTGAACTATATAGGAGATAGTTAACCTTCTCCACATATCACCATTAAGCGGGATGCCCATTCCCATACAAGTCTATTGGACTTGTATCTCCTGGAGCAGGTCAGGAGGAAAAACTGCAGGTCGAATGCACCCATCAGCGAATTCTAAATGATTTCAACAGCATTTCAAACGGATGTCATATTATTACTATCTTCACAAGCCCAAAGCCTGTCAATGCAGGCCCTAACATTGCCCCAAATTCTCAGTGTCGCACAGTCTTGCATACACAGATGCTTTCATATAAAAGGTCATGTTGCAGACATGCATATTAACATTGGTGAAACATGTTTTACTTCTTTGAAGAAGGTAAAGAAAACCCACTGCAAACATCACTGGCGTGACTATATAAAGCCGGCCGTAGATGTTTGGAATCTGAAACAGTTCATCAGGAAGGGACTGGACAAGATTCAAACCATATACGGGTAGGTTTAATATAATCGGGTTGATCAAACGATCAACTTGGGTACAACCTGTTGGATTTTACATGCGATTATTGCTAGCGGCTGTTAAAGCCACTAGCAATAATCACGTGTTCTCCCAGCAGGGATGGTTTCCCCCGCCGGGAGAAAAGAATGGATCTGCGGGGGAGATTTCCCCATCAACATAGTCAGTCCGAATAGAGTGATTTTCTTTCCTGCAACTCATAGTTGCAAGAAAGAAATTTGCTTTGTCTACGGCCGGCCTAAAGCCTAGTACACATGTGACGAATGTCGGGCGACATCGGCCAGTTCAATATAAACCAGACGACATTCGGCCCGTGTGTGTGGTAGCCGGTCTGACAGAAACCGGCTGTTTGGCCAGTTTATGTTGGACAAGCATGCTGAAAAACCAGCAGCCGACTGGCTGCCGGATCGTTAGTACAGCGGCTCCCACCGGAGCTGTCAGAGAAAAAAAACTAGTGGTGTGTACCAGGCATAAGGGGAGAGCAGAACTAATTGGGTTGGATAATAAACACCAACCCCACCTACAGAAGGTGTGTCAAAACAGATTTAAATTGTGTTTGGTGGGGTTAAAGATGCATAAAAAAAAACAAAAAAACACGTCGCCAGCACACCTAGAAGCTTGTTTGAAAGCCAAAATGTTCTTGCAAGATCATATGTAATCATATAATGAAGGATCAAAAAGGTAAGATTGGAACTGGCGGGATGGTATGACCTTCCCTTACCCATTTGGCATTTTTAGGTCATGTGTACATTGTTTTTTGTTTTCCACCATAAGGCTCTGGCAAAAGAGGAAACAAGGGTGTACCACTAACGATACTCAATATTATGTTAAGATTACTACACATTCTGTGAATGGGGAGAGGCTGATAACATTACCTCCTCCTCCAGTCACTTAACATGTTACATTCAGTGCAAACAATGCAAGGAGTGTTGTCAATAAAGAGGATAGAAAAAGGCAGATGTTGTTGGGGCATTTTCAATGTAGCTGAGAACAGAGGGAATGTGATCACTTATATAAAAAAAAAGAAAAAAAAGTATTTATAGTGTTTTTTTTATATCTATACAAAAAATGTTTTGCTGTTCATTTTTATTTTAAACTGAATGAGTTGTTTTACAAGGTGATCATCTACAATCACTTTAACAGTTTCGCATAAGAAAGCTTAAATAATAAAAGTTCAATAAATGTTATTAAATCCTTAAACATGCCAATGTTGTTTTCTTTTACTATCTGCCAATTGGTGCATGTGTAGTATTTACATTTAAAGAATACATTTAAAGAATGCCTCTTGTGACAACTGTCACAGTTGTCAGCGTGCCAATACCAGCGTTTAACCAATCTTTAAAGCCCTCAAATGGCTGTTGCCATAGCTGGTCATGTGTGCAGCATCATGGGAATTGTAAAGGTACAACAAAAAAGCAAATACTCTTGCACACAGGTGTGTTGGCTAGGTGATCCAATAGTGCAAATTGGATAATGGCTTTCGGCCTTGCTGCCCTCCAGGATAGGGATATCCTAGTAGTAGACAAAAACACAAAGTAAAGAGGGCGCACCAGCCTAGTGCATTATCATTTGGTACATTTATTCAGAAGAGGCTCTGATGAAGAAGGAATACCTTTGAAACGCGTCAGCCAGCAGCGGTTCGTATGTCCACTCTCCAGGACTCAGAGACTGCAATCAGTAGACAGACTGCCATATGTCAAAGACCTTTTTAAGCGTGATTGTCTCCTACTTTTGTGAGTAGTTTTAATTATGTTTTCTGGCAATTGTAAAGGTAAATAGAGGCTAAAATGGCACCATCCTTGGTGGATAGGAAGGTTTATTTCTGCTTTAATTCTCTGTCTATGATTGCCATTTATAAAAGACATTGGGCATCAAAGACCCTTGTGGGCCCCCCAGGGCATTGGAACTGCTGGCAGCCGGTGATAGCTGGGGTCCAGCACTTAACCCAGGAGGCTGAAACCATTAGCTCCTGAGCCTTCCAATCATTCATCTGAAAGTAAATGCAACACTTGCGTGTTGTGTTTATATCAGAAAGGATATGATGTCACACAACTTCCTGTCTATACAAAAGCTCAGCATAGCTGTTACAGCTCTGTCCATTCTCTCCATACATCAGTAGACTGCTGCTATAGGGGTCTATTATATGCTGCCAGCAATAGATGACTAATAGCAGTGATCTGCCGCTGCACAGCTGCATTGAAGGGAGATCTGAATCTGTTCTTCACTGACCAGACTTACAACCTCCACGGGAAAAAAAAAGAAAAATGACACACACATACTGTGTGTGTGTATAGATAGATAGATAGATAGCTAGATAGATAGCTAGATAGCTAGATAGATAGATAGATAGATAGCTAGATAGCTAGCTAGATAGATAGATAGATAGATAGATAGATAGATAGATAGATAGATAGATAGATAGATAGATAGATAGATAGATAGATAGATAGATAGATAGATAGATATACACAGTGGGGAGAATAATTATTTGTAATTATTTGATCCCCTGCAGATGTTGTAAGTTTGCCCACTTACAAGGAAATGAAGGGTCTATAAATGTTATAATTTCTTCACAATTCAGAAATGATATTCTGGTCAAAGGTAAAAAGACCAAATAACAAGTCTAGTTATATAGGATGGGGGGGGGGGGGGGGGGTGATTGGGAGGGGGTGGATAGACCTAGCAATATCATTCAATAGTTGAGCTGAGAGTGGTCTTGGTCAGGGCAAGCATAATGCGATAAACTTTTAAGGCAAACATATTGAACAAAATACGATTCCAATAAATTGTGCACAAAATTGTGAACAAAAGGTGATTGTGGGGAAGGTAGTGGTTTTGTAGCAGGTGCACCCACGTCTGAGTGGTTGTTTAGTTTATAGATACTGTGGAGCGTCTCTCCATGTTCAGTACCATCTTTTCAATGTAGAGGTCCCACTTGTGGTGGAATCGGGATTCTGACAGGTGATGGGATAGTACCAGATCCAGCTTTTCTTTATGTAGTAGATTCAGCAGCTCGTGTTTGATATCTTTTATGGTGGGGGTAGAGGGCGAAGCCCATAATTTGAGAATGGCTCTTCTGGCAACCATGAAGCAGGTGGTCAACCAATGTTTGTTGTGTTGGATGATTTTGGTCTGTGCCCTAAGCTTGTTAGGGGTAGGGACATTCAGAGAGCCAAAAAGAAGGGAGTATATATGCGAGGTTGGAGTCCGGTGACTTTGGCAGCCAGTGTTTCAACTTGATCACAAAATCTGGAGATAGGGGGCATGACCATAGCCTATGTAGCAGGAAAGGCCTGTATTCATTGCACAGGGGGCAGTATTGGCGGTCAGAAAGTTGTGTTTGCTGTAAATGAGGTATATATGCCCGATGCATGATTTTGTGCTGCTGTTCACGCCAGAACTCATTTGTGACGTATGCATATGTGGTGTTGTATCCATTGAGGATGTGGTGTATTGCCTCTGAGGATTGTAGTTCCTTGTTCCAAGATGCTGCTGAAGTATATTGTAGTGGTTTTGCAAATAGTGAGTTCAGGGGTTTGTATAGGTAGGAGATTTTATAGCATTGAAGATCCACAAAGGAGTCAATGAGAGAGTTTTTAAAGTGCAGTTCCCTGGGAGGGCATGTTTTACAGACAAAGCTATTTGCTTGTTGGGTATACAGAAGGTGCTAAGTTATATCGTTGGGCTAGCAGGGGGAATGGGAGGGGTCTGCCTGAGGAGATGTCAAAAAGTTGTGAAAATTTAGTTAGACCTTGTGAAGTCCAGGAGGTAAAAGCTACGTATTGCTGTACCTGTGGGAACAAGGGTTGCCTGAGAATGGGAAGATGTTGGGAGAGCTGAGGGGTAACTCCCAATTTTTTCCTTTGCGCTCTCCAGGCTAACACTGTATCGTGTATTAGAAGGTTGTGATCCCACAGTGCAGCAAGGCTGGTAGTCCAGCAGGGCTTACCATTTGTTTCCAGCTCGTAGTTCGAGTATCTGGAAGTTTTTGTTAACCAGTCCAAACCCGCTCTCAAGAGGCAAGAAAGATTATAGAGGCGACTATTTGGTAGGTTGACACCCCCTTCGTGTTTTGTGAAGTTGGATTTTGCCAGAGATATGGCCTGCTGGGACGACATTGGCTGAGGGGGCTGAGTACGTTGTGGTAATCAGGTGGAGGAAGGAGCTGTGAATCCAAACTTTGAGAGAACCTTTTTCAGCCACTGAAAACTGACATTGTCGAAAGCTTTTTCGGCATCCAGAGTGACTGTGGCTGGGTTAGCTCTTGCAAATTCTAGCACTGTGAGGACTTTTGTAATGTTGAAAGTGGCGGAGCGTCCTTGGGTGAATGTCGCTTGTGGTGGGTGGATGAGGGTGGGCATGATTTGAGGCCAATCTGTTCACCATTATTTTAGATAGTAATTTTGTGTCCAGGTTTAGTAAGGAAATTGGACGATAAGATCCTGGTTCCGTGGGGTCCTTCCTTTTTTTGGGTATTAATTTAATGTGGGCTTGGAAGCCTGAGGGGAGATATGGGGCCTCATTGAAGGTGTTTTGAAGGACTAAAACTAGGGTGGGGGAGATAATGTCCATCGAGAGTTTATAAAATTCGGAAGGGTGTTCATCAGGACCTGGGGCTTGTTGATAAGGATTTAATCTCTGTGGTGATTTCATCTCGAGATGACTGGGCGTTAAGGTGAGCGAGAAGTAGATCGTTGCTAGTGGGGAGAGGGATTTTCTTGAAGAATTTGCATGCTACAGAGTCATCGATGGGGACAGACCCATAGTGAGAAGCGTAAAACCTTTCCAAGATAGCATTGATGTCTTTGGGAGAGGTGGCTAGGTTGTCTTTATTATCTTTTAGGAAGGCTATGTGGGTGGGGATTTGCTGGCCCTTACATAGGCGAGAGAGCAGTTTACCTGCCTTATTACCATATTTGTGGTATTGGAGCTCTTGGAGTGACTGGTGTAATCTTTCCTGTGCCTCTGGCCACAATTTGAAACGGCTTTTGGCGGTTCACAAGTTTCTCTATTTTCTGGAGAGTTTTGGTGGGACAGTAGGGCTTGGGCAGTATGTAAAGCTTTGCTTGCTTCAGTATATTCCAGAATGACCTTTTTTTTCTGGGCAGAGGAATAGGAAATAAGCACTGCTTTCCCAGCCTTCCAGAGTAAGGTGGGATTAGTATTGTGTTCGGAATTAGTGATCAAGTAATCAGTCCACGTTTCTCTAATGATCTTTTGGAGGTATTGGTCATGAGCTAGGTATGACGGGAAGCGCCAGATCTTGGGCAAATTTTGGACGGTGAACCCTGACAGCTCTACTGAGATTGGAGCTTGGTCGGAGATGGCTATTTCATGTATTTGGGGGTTTGTGATGAATTCTGATAGCATGGCATTTGCAAAAGCGTAGTCAATTCTGGACAGGGTATAGTGTGGGGTGAGGAAAAGGTGAATTCTTTTCCATCTGGGTGGGTTAATCTCCATAGGTTGGTCAAATTAAGCCCTTCCATAAAGCGTGATGAGAGAGAGTTTGAGGGGTCGGGCCTAGGGGTTGTCGGTAGTTAGATTTATCCTCGTGGTGGTTCAGAGCTTGGTTAAAGTCGCCACCCACCAAGACGGGGAGGTGTATAAAAGGGGCCAAGAGGGACGTAAGGTGTTGGAAGAAAGTTTTAGAAGAAGTGTTAGGGGCATATACGTTAGATATAACCCATTCCTGCATGCCGGTTTTAAGTCTAGCTATGAGGGTTCTTCCCTCATTGTCTGATTTTAGGGAGAGTATCTCACAGGAGAGTTGCTTGTGAATGAGAAGGAGGACTCCTGCTTTCCCGTTAATACAATGCCTCACAAAAGTATTCACCCCCTTGGCACCTTGGCATTTTTAGTGTTTTTTTGCCTCACAACCTGGAATTGGATTGTTTGAGGATTTGCATCATTTAATTTACAGAACATGCCCACAACTTTGATGTTTTTTTTTTTTATTGTGAAGCAAACAACAAATAGGACAAATAATTCAAGTTGGATGGTTTGCGCTTGTGAACAGCAATCTTTAAGTCTGACCACATATTTTCTATTGGATTGAGGTCTGGGCTTTGACTAGACCATTCCAACACATTTACATGTTTCCCCTTAAACCACTCAAGTGTTGCTTTAGCAGTGTGTTTGGGGTCACTGTCCTGCTGGAAGGTGAACCTACGTCCTAGCCTCAAATCACACACAGAGTGGTACAGGTTTTGCTCAAGAATATCCTTGTATTTAGCACCATCCATCTTTCCCTCAACACTGACCAGTTTCCCAGTCCCGACTGCTGAAAAACATCCCCACAGCATGATGCTGCCACCACCATGTTTGGGATGGTGTTCTTTGGGTAATGTGATATGTGCCAGACATCGTGTTTTCTTTGATGGCCGAAAAGTTCAATTTTAGTCTCACCAGACCAGAGCACCTTCCTCCATACATTTTGGGAGTCTCCCACATGCCTTTTCGCAAACTCAAAACGTGACATTTTGTTTTTGGTGAAAGTAATGGCTTTCTTCTGGCCACTCTTCTGGCCAAAAAAGCCCAACGCTATGGAGCGTACGGCTTATTGTCGTCCTATGTACAGATACTCCAGTCTCTGCTGTGGAACTCTGCAGCTCCTCCAGGGTTACCTTAGGTCTCTGTGCTGCCTCTCTGATTAACGCCCTTCTTGCCCGGTCTGTGAGTTTTGGTTTGCGGCCGTCTCTTGGCAGGTATGCTGTTGTGCCATGTTCTTTCCATTTGGTTATGATAGATTTGATGGTGCTCCTAGGGATCATCAAAGATTTGGATATTTTTTTATAACCTAACCCTGACTTGTAATAAAAAAGGTGGTCTAAAATAATTGAAAAGCAGCCAGCACAGTTTGTTGATCATCAAAGAAAAAATATAAAAAGTCCAAAATGCAGCTTGTCAAATTGTTTTTAACCACCTGACATCCGGCCGTAGCCGAATGATGGCTACAGCGCGGATGTCAATTCCCGGGAGGCCGTCATATGACGGCCTCCCCTTTCCTTGCTCTCCGTGCGCGCTCACGAGCGCGCAACGGGGAAATTCTGTGTTGGCCGCGTCTCTTGGACACAGCCAATCACAGATCGCTGTAAATGGCCAATCACAGTGGCCATTTACAGCGTGATCGCCATGGCCAATGAGCGATGATAGATTTGATGGTGCTCCTAGGGATCATCAAAGATTTGGATATTTTTTTATAACCTAACCCTGACTTCTAATAAAAAAGGTGTCTAAAATAATTGAAAAGCAGCCAGCACAGTTTGTTGATCATCAAAGAAAAAATATAAAAAGTACAAAATGCAGCTCGTCAAATTGTTTTTAACCACCTGACATCCGGCCGTAGCCGAATGATGGCTACAGCGCAGATGTCAATTCCCGGGAGGCCGTCATATGACGGCCTCCCCTTTCCTTGCTCCCCGTGCGACGGGGAAATTCTGTGTTGGCCGTGTCTCTTGGACACAGCCAATCACAGATCGCTGTAAATGGCCAATCACAGCAGCCATTTACAGCGCGATCGCCATGGCCAATGAGCGATGATCTCAAATGTAAACATTTGAGATCATCTCTCATTGCCGGCTCTCTCTCCTTACACAGAGACAGCGTGTGAGGAGAGAGATCCGTCAGAGATCTGTGAGTGTTTTACTGTACATTTTACTGTGCCTACAGTGCCCACGGTGCCCATCATTACAGTGTCCATCATTACAGTGCCCCATCAGTACAGTGCACCATCAGTACAGTGCCAATTGGTGCCCACCTGTGCCAATTGGTGCCCACCTGTCTGCCCAGAGTTGATCAGTGTCCAGCTGCACATCTGCACAATCAGTGCCCACCTGTGCCACCTCATCAGTGCCTACCTGTGCCACCTCATCAGTTCCCACCTGTGCCAATCAGTGCCCATCTGTGCAATCAGTGCACATCTGTGCCGCCTCATCAGTGCCCATCTGTGCTGCTCCATCTGTGCCGCCCCATCTGTGCCGCTCCATCTGTGCCGCCCAATCTGTGAGGTCCCATCAGTGCCCAGCTGTGCCACCTCATCAGTGCACATCTGTGCTACCTCATCAGTGCACATCTGTGCCATCTCAGTGCACATCTGTTCCACCTCATCAGTGCCCACCTGTGCCGCCTCATCAGTGCCCACCTGTGCCACCTCATCAGTGCACATCTGCACATCTGTTCCACCTCATCAGTGCACATCTGTTCCACCTCATCAGTGCCCCTCTGTGCCACCTCAGTGCCCATCTGTGCTCATCAGTGCCGCCTCATCAGTGCCCATCAGTGCAGGCTTAGCAACCATGTCCAAAAGAAGCTTTTCCGCCGAGGAAATACTGTCCCAGGCCGACGAGAGCAACGGGGAGCTCTCTTTTTCGGATTCCCTTTCTGACTCCGATTCTGAGTCGGACATAAATTATAAGCCAGTCCTCAGTAGTGGAACACTGAGTGACTCAGAGGAGGAAGAGATTCGGCCCGCCAAATGAAGGCGTTCTGGTGGGGAGGCAGTGGCATCTACCAGCACCGCAGTGCCAACCACCAGCACGGCAGTCCCATCCACCAGCACCGCAGTGCCTCGGCAAGAAAGGCCAAGGACCCATGCCAGCCTTCCCTATGCCCTGCAGAACCCCTTGTGGCTTCCTCCTAATTCAGGAGAAGCCAACATTCCCCCTTTCACTGCCCAGGCAGGAGTCCAGGTGAACACGGAGAATTTTTCCCCAATAGATTTTTTTTAATTTAATTTTTACCGAGGACATGCTGTCAAATATTGTGGCCCAGTGCAACCTTTATGCACAGCAATTCATTTTGAATAATCCAACATCCTACTATGCCCGTCCCTATGAGTGGAGAGACCTAACGGTGGAGGAGTTGAAGGTTTTTTTAGGGCTCACATTTAACATGGGACTCACAAAAAAAAAACACTTTGCTGTTCTATTGGTCAACCCACCCCCTCCACCACATGCCAGTATTCTCCAAGGTAATGCCCAGAAACAGATACCTCATGATATTGAGGTTTCTTCATTTCAATGACAATACCCAGTGCCCTCCCGAAATGACCCAAACTATGACAGACTTTTCAAAATTTGGCCACTTTTAAATTATTTTTCTGCACTATTCCCCCTGCAGTTTACCCCGGACAAAAACATATGTGTGGATGAGTCCCTTGTTAAGTTTAGTGGCAGGCTTAAAATAAAACAATATATTCCCAGTAAAAGGGCCCGCTATGGGGTGAAGGTATACAAATTATGTGAC
The DNA here is from genome assembly GCF_042186555.1 of Aquarana catesbeiana. NCBI lineage: Eukaryota > Metazoa > Chordata > Amphibia > Anura > Ranidae > Aquarana > Aquarana catesbeiana. The sequence continues at coordinate 254,696,243 of NC_133326.1, read as the reverse complement.
CGAATCACAGGTTACTTGTATGCCTTCAAAGTGTACGAAGGGAAGGACACCCAGCTGCAACCCCCTAACTGCCCAGACTACTTGGGATCAAGCGGGAAAATTTTTGGGACCTCACATACCCCCTACTGGAGAAAGGCTACCACCTGTATGTAGACAACTTCTACACATCTCTGCCCCTGTTCCACAACCTTCATCGGAAGAAGACGCCTGCATGTGGTACCGTTAAAAAGAACCGGAAGGGCTTTCCTCAAAGTCCGGTGAATAAGAAATTGAGAAAAGGAGAAACGGCAAGTCTACGAAACAACGAGATTTTGGCAGTGAAGTGGAGAGACAAAAGAGAGGTCTACATGTTGTCTTCAATCCACGATGATACCTTCATGGAAATCCCCAGAAGAAATGGCCCCATACAGAAACCTAAATGCATCTTTGATTATAATTTGTTTATGGGGGGAGTCGACTTGAATGACCAGATGCTGGAACCGTACCTTGCTACAAGACGGACATACCATTGGTATAAGAAAGTCGCAATTTATTTTTTTCATTTGGCCATCTACAATTCATATGTCATTTATCGTACCTCCACCCAAAACCCCAAACGCTTCCTTGGCTACCAGGAGGAAGTTTTCACTGCCCTTACATTCCCGAACGGCCCACCAGAAAATATCCGATCAGATGTTCTAAGTCGACTCTCCGAACGCCACTTTCCCGATAAAATCCCTCCCAAACCAACAGGCCAACGACGGCAAAAAAAATGTAAGGTGTGTACCAGAGCAGGATTCAGAAGAGACACATCTTATTATTGTGCACAATGTCCTTCTGAACCAGGCCTCTGCGTAGGTGAATGTTTTCGTCGTTACCATACTTCACTAAATTATTAGTGTAGTATAGTAAACGTAAGCCTCCGTTCCTGCAATTTACCCTCACACCCCTTATGCCACTGCCTCCTCTGTAACCGACCCTGGCTTGTTATTTGACCACGCTTCTGCCTAACGATTCTGTACATACCTCTGCCTGATCTGGAACTGACCCTGGACTGTTATTCGACCATGCTTCTGCCTAATGATTCTGCACATACCTCTGCCTGATCTGGAACTGACCCTGGACTGTTATTCGACCATGCTTCTGCCTAATGATTCTGTACATACATCTGCCTGATCTGGAACTGACCTTGGATTGTTTGACCATGATATTTGCCTGCCTCTTGGACTGATCTTGTACCCTGATACTGGACTAGTGGGATTCAACACAGGGGTCTCACATATGTGAGGGGCTCCAGAATTGTTTTTCTGGATGAAGAAAACAATTTTTTTTGTTTTCTCAATCCTAGATTAGGGTCTGGAGACTCGGAGGCTTCAAAGAGATTTGGGTGGGAGAAGCCTCTACCCCTGTCCCCATTCTGTCCTGAACGAGGCCCTACTTCTGCCTGTAGGACTTACTGCCGCCATGCCTCTGCCTGTCGTACTGACCACACCACATGGACCTGCCTACTACCAGGACCAATATTTTTGGCACTGCGGACAATATCTCTGCCTGCACTGACCCTGGACTTTATATGGACAGTAACCTTGCCTGCTGCCTGGACCAGTGCTATCCTCCTGTGTACAACTGCGCTACTACAACCACAGGTAATCTTTTGTTTACGCTTTGCTCAGCATAATGTATTTTGGGGTGTAATTCTTGGTATGTGCATGCTATGTGTCCCTGGAACACCTGACGGTGTTCCTTGCATGTTGGATCTCTGTATGTGGCCAGGCTGTGTAGAAGTTTCACATGTGTGATATCACCATACTCAAGAGGAGTAGCAGAATGTATTTTGGGGTGTCATTTTTGCTATCTAAATGCTATGTGTTGGAAATATCTTATAAACGGACAACTTTGCGTAAAAAAAAATGCGTTTTCATTTTTTTCCACATTTTTCAAAAACGTCTGGAAAAAAATGAACCATTCAAAAGACTCATTATGCCTCATAGATTATACGTTGGGGTGTTAGCGTTCCAAAATGGGGTCATTTTGTGAGTGTTTCCATTGTTCTGGTGCTCCAGGGCCTTCAAAAGTGTAATAGGTGGTTGAGAAATGTGATGTGTAATTTATGCTCCTAGAACACCTGATGGTGCTCCATGCATGTTGGGCCTCTGTATGTGGCCAGGCAGTGAAAAAGTCCCACACATGTGGTATCGTAATACTCAGGAGGAGTAGCAGAATGTATTTTGGGGTGTCATTTTTGCTATCTAAATGCTATGTGTTGGAAATATCTTATAAACGGACAACTTTGTGTAAAAAAAAATGTGTTTTCATTTTTTTTCCACATTTTCCAAAAACTTCTGGAAAAAATAAACCATTCAAAAGACTCATTATGCCTCATAGATTATACGTTGGGGTGTTAGCTTTCCAAAATTGGGTCATTGTGGGTGTTTCCATTGTCCTGATGCTCCAGGGCCTTCAAAAGTGTAATAGGTGGTTGAGAAATGTGATATGTAATTTATGCTCCTAGAACACCTGATGGTGCTCCATGCATGTTGGGCCTCTGTATGTGGCCAGGAAGTGAAAAAGTCCCACACGTGTGGTATCGTAATACTCAGGAGGAGTGTGATCATGAACCGTTTATATGACTACAACCAATGCACCCATATGTGATGAAAAATAATAAACAATAATTAAAGAAAGAATATAAATTACTGGAACAAATATTAAACTTGATTTCCACAAATTAAAACATATGTGATTACTCTATAAATATGAACAATCAGACATCCAGCTTAATATGCAAAGTCCATACACAAACGTTCCTTGCTGAAAATGTCTTTCACCAGTAAAAAGAGAAAACACCACTCTTCTAATGATGTGAAGCATGCAATGTTGTCACCCTGAAGAGTGTGATGATAGGAAAATTCCTCCACCTAAAAACGATCTGCCCCTTACCAGATCTTTTGATCTCTTGTTAAGGAGAACGTATGTGCAGGTGGCTGTGTCCCCCAGCCACTGGGTCTCTGCTAGAAATATGGCTCCAAGGGTCACCTCTCAAGGGGTCCGCTAGATGGTATACTGGCACTCAGATCCCAAGGGTAGATATAAAAGAAAAAGCTCCATAGCGTAATACTGATATTATTTATTAAAAGAATTGCAAGAAATACACTTACAGTATTGTAGCTTTCAAATCGCGTGTGTACACAAACTTAGGCCGGCCGGCTCACAGCTGCTGCCCGTAGCTTCCGGGACTCATTATGCCTCATAGATTATACGTTAGGGTGTTAGCTTTCCAAAATGGGGTCATTTTGTGGGTGTTTCCATTGTCCTGGTACTCCAGGGCCTTCAAAAGTGTAATAGGTGGTTGAAAAATGTGATGTGTAATTTATGCTCCTAGAACACCTGATGGTGCTCCATGCATGTTGGGCCTCTGTATGTGGCCAGGCAGTGAAAAAGTCACACACATGTGGTATCGTAATACTCAGGAGTAGCAGAATGTATTTTGGGGTGTCATTTGTGGTATACACATGCCATGTGAGAGAAATAAGCTATTGCAATGACAATTTTGTGGGGAAAAAAAAAAATCTCAATTTTGCAAAGAATTGTGGGAAAAAATACAACTTCAAATAACTCACCATGCCTCTAACTAAATACATTGAAATGTCTACTTTCCAAAAAGGGGTTATTTGGGGGGCATTTGTACTTTCCTGGCTTGTTAGGGTCTCAGGAAATGAGATAGGCCACCAGTACATCAGATGTGATAATTTTTTTATGATTTGCACCATAGCTTGTAGACTCTAAAACTTTCACACAGACCAAATAATTTCCACAAATTTTTGGTTATTTTTACCAAAGATATGTAGCAGTATAAATTGTGGCCAAAATTTATGAAGAAAAATTACGAATTTGAAAAATTTTATCACAGAAATTAGGAAAAATGCGTTTTTATTCAAAATTTTCAGTCTTTTTTCATTTATAGCGCAAAAAATAAAAAACCCAGAGGTGATCAAATTCCACCAAATTAAAGCTCTATTTGTATGAAAAAAAGGACAAAAAAAATCATTTGGGTACAGTGTTGCATGACTAATTGTCATTCAAAGTGTGAGAGCACTGAAATCTGAAAATTGGTCTGGATAGGAGGGGGGTTTAAGTGCCTAGTAAGCAAGTGGTTAATCATATAACAGTTCTGTCAATGAAGAGATAGGGAATATGAAGGCCCCTTCACCAGCTTCAGTGTGTATGAAAAAGCACACCACACCCAAGAGAATAAAATCTGCTTACCAGAAAGTAATGATAAATTGGCATGCAATCATAAATCTCAGAGGATCATGATGTCACACTCCAAATACTGCAGATCGACCACAGGGAATCCAATATCCAGAACACATATAGCCACCAACTCATCAAACTCCAGAGCAGGGATGTACATGATATACGCTCACCAATAAGATGCTACCCAAATGGAAAGAGAATAAGGCAGCAATAGTGAAGCCCGTAAGATATAAAAACAACGATTTATTGTACTCTAAAACAAGGGAAGCAATAAAAACTACGATTTGAAATAATTTCAATCAAAAGGTAATCTTTCAAAACTTCAATAGCGCTGCTGAAGTTTTGAAAGATTACCTTTTGATTGAAATTATTTCAAATCGTAGTTTTGATTGCTTCCCTTGTTTTAGAGTTTTTTTCACTATAGCAGCTGCTGTTTCACCTCATTAATTACTTTCTTAAGTGCCAGATAAGTGATCTTTTTTTGAGAAACTTCTTTGTAGTAATGTAGTAGTAATAGTTAATACTCCAGGGAGGCCAATTATCAGTGGGTTGGATTCCATTACATCTCATATCGGAAGGTAAATCGATGGCTTTCTGCAACCATTGGTGTCACAAAACCCCCCTCTTATATCAAGGATTCCGCACAAGTGATTCAGCTTCTGAGTGCATTAGAGTGGAAAGAGAGTTTTATCATGGCCACCGCTGATGTGACTTCTCTTCACGCTATTATTTCCCACTCTGATGGCCTGGAGGCTGTGGATATGTTTTTGAGTAGAGACACTAGTTTGATTTTTTCCCAAAAAAGAATTTATATTGGACCTATTAAGGTTCGCTATGACCCACAATTTCTTCTGGTTTGGAGGGACCCATTACCTCCAAAACAGAGGGGTTACCATGGGTGCTTAATTCGCACCAAGCATGGCTAACCTATTCATGGCCAAATGGGAGGAGGATGTCGTCTATTCCAATAGGAGACCGGAATTGGTCTTCTGGGGAAGATATATAGACGACATCCTCCTCCTATGGGATGGTGACATGACATCGCTTTCCACCTTTAGGCCCCTTTCACACGAGGCGGGCTCCGTTTCTACGGAGCCCGCCTCGGTCCGCCGGCTCAGTGGGAGATCTGTCCGTTGATCTCCGCTGAGCCGGTGGATGACAGGTCCCTCTCTGCTCACTGAGCGGGTAGGGGCTTGTCAGGCGCCGCTGCCCCCTATGGAGGGATCGGACGAAAACGGACAGCGTGTCCGTTTTCGTCAGATCTCACCCGATCCGATCCGCCAGCGACGGATCTGGACGTAGAGCCATACGTCTGCTTTTAGCGGATCGGACGGGGTCGGATGTCAGCGGACATGTCTCCGCTGACATCCGACGCTCCATAGGCTAACATGGATCGCCCATTCAGGTCCGCCGTCAAAACTGACAGGCGGACCTGAACGGTCCGATCGTGTGAAAGGGGCCTTATGCAGCAACTGAATGAGAACTCTTTGGGTATCTCATTACAGTTTTATTGTACTCTAAAACAAGGGAAGCAATAAAAACTACGATTTGAAATAATTTCAATCAAAAGGTAATCTTTCAAAACTTCAATAGCGCTCCTGAAGTTTTGAAAGATTACCTTTTGATTGAAATTATTTCAAATCGTAGTTTTGATTGCTTCCCTTGTTTTAGAGTTTTTTTCACTATAGCAGCTGCTGTTTCACCTCATTAATTACTTTCCTAAGTGCCCGATAAGTGATCTTTTTTTGAGAAATTTCTGTGTAGTAATGATTTATTGTAGTACACTTACAGGTAGTGGTAAATTACAGGCATCATGATGTACAGTAGAAAATCTGCAGCTCACAGAGTGCTTGCATCGGCCAGCCTGTCGTGTTTCATCCCATAGGATATCATCAGAGGCATGGCCTATCGATGCAAGCATGCCCATATATATACTTAACCCAGTGATGTATGAGCCAAGTGATTAGACACCCGGCATTAACATCAGCTGTGGTTGTAATCGGTGTAAATGGAAACCACAGCTGCGCTTGCACGATTTGGCTGAGCACCCAAAACCGTAAGTAAACAAATAGTGACCACTTCCGGTGGGTGTAAGACGCCTAGATAATCGCCAACCGGAAGTGATGTCACTGGAGCGCACCGCAGCTGCGCTTGCGCTCTGAATCACATAAGAAATACAGGAAGTGAGGCGGACCCAATGCCGGCCAAACAAAACAAATTTAATATGCTGTCAGACCAAAAAAAGGAGCCAATCCTCAACAAAATACCTATCACAGAGGATGAATAATGAATAAGCAATGGATCAATATAAATAATCACACGTGTCAGTAAGGAGAGGAATAAATGAAATGGAGACTCTCCACACGGACACATGTGATAATAGACAAGTTAAATACAGTTGACAAAAATGGGATTAATCATACAGATGTCACTGCAATACAAGAGTTCTTTTCCAATCCCCAAAAATAATTATTATTTAAAAAATAATAAATATAATATAAAAAATGGACGTTATTACATAAAAGTATATGACAAATTATATCTAACTATCTAAAAACAAAGAATAAAAAACACTGCCACTTAGTGTTAGACACAGAGAATGCATAGAAATCTAAAATCAACAATTATTAAAAAAACAATTCACGTCCCAATAGACATTCATGCCAAAAGGAGTATAACATTTGAGGTCATAAATCCAGTGAGTTTCTAGCTGTGAGATTTCCCTCTTGGTCCTGCTTCCTCACCAATGAGGGTCTGCAGACAAAGGGGGAGGGATTGTGATGGAGGACAAAACTGCTTATTTTTCCGAAATGAATAGAATTCTGTCCAACACTGACACCTACATCCCATTAAGCCATGACCCTATTTTTAAATATAAAAATGAGCTTACCAGACTAATTGATATGGGTTTCAATAATAAGTTGCTTGACAAGGAGAAAGCATATTTTATACCCATGGCCCCAAGACAGCCAGTTATATACTTTCTACCGAATGTACACAAGAACCCTGTTAATCCTCCAGGGAGGCCAATTATCAGTGGGTTGGATTCCATTACATCCCATATTGGAAGGTAAATCGATGGCTTTCTGCAACCATTGGTGTCACAAACCCCCTCTTATATCAAGGATTCCGCACAAGTGATTCAGCTTCTGAGTGCATTAGAGTGGAAAGAGAGTTTCATCATGGCCACCGCTGATGTGACTTCTCTTCACGCTATTATTTCCCACTCTGATGGCCTGGAGGCTGTGGATATGTTTTTGAGTAGAGACACTAGTTTGATTTTTTCCCAAAAAAGAATTTATATTGGACCTATTAAGGTTCGCTATGACCCACAATTTCTTCTGGTTTGGAGGGACCCATTACCTCCAAAACAGAGGGGTTACCATGGGTGCTTAATTCGCACCAAGCATGGCTAACCTATTCACGGCCAAATGGGAGGAGGATGTCGTCTATTCCAATAGGAGACCGGAATTGGTCTTCTGGGGAAGATATATAGACGACATCCTCCTCCTATTGGATGGTGACATGACATCGCTTTCCACCTTTATGCAGCAACTGAATGAGAACTCTTTGGGTATCTCATTACAGTTTGAGAGTAGTACCAATAGGATTAATTTTTTTGACCTGAATATTGAGATCAGGGATGGTTTGTTCAATACGTCCACTTTTTTTCAAAAGTACTGATAGAAATGATAGCTGCCATCACCCTTCATGGCTAAAATCTGTACCTAGGAGTAAATTTTTATGCCTAAGGCGAAATTGTACTCTTAGTGAAATTTTTTTGAACAAGCTTCGGTTCTGAAAAATAAATTTATTGAAAATTCATATAGGGTGGCTGACTTAGACTTTATCATTAAAGAAGTGGGGGACATGGGTAGGACTTCTATCCTTAGTGGTAAAAATAAACTACCACCCAGAGAGAATGATTATAATTTTTAGATGGTCATGACCTACTCACATCAACATTATGATATTAAAAAAAATCATGACCAAACATTGGGGGGTCCTTAAAAATGATAAAGTTTTGGCTCCGGTGCTCCCTGATCGCCCACAGGTCCTTTTTAGAGGAGTTCCTCTCAGGCTTCAGGTAGCCCCTAATATATTAGATGCCCCTAATAGGGATTCCTTTGTTCAGAAATCTAAAGGCTACTTTCCATGCCGTAACTGCAATCCCTGCCTTTGTAATAAAAATAAAGACAGGAAGATTTGTCAGTTTAAGTCTAATACTACAGGCAGGGTATACGATATTAAAACATTTATCACCTGCACTTCACAAAATGTAGTTTATTTATTGATCTGTCCATGCGGCCAACAATATGTGGGCCGTACGATACGAGCAATGAATGTTAGGGTCAACAAACACATTGCAAACATAAAAAAGGGCTTTCCCAAACATAGTGTCACTTGCCATTATTTAGCATGTCATAACAAAAATCCTGCAGGAACTACTTTTATCGCCATAGAGAGATTTAACCCTCATTGGCGAGGAAGCATGACCAAGAGGGAAATCTCACGGCTAGAAACTCGCTGGATTTATGACCTCAAATGTTATACTCCTTTTGGCATGAACGTCGATTGGGACATGAATTGTTTTATTAATAATTGTTGATTTTAGATGTCTATGCATTCTCTGTGTCTAACACTAGGTGGCAGTGTTTTTTATTCTTTGTTTTTAGATAGTTAGATATAATTTGTTATATACTTTTATGTAATAAAGTCAATCTTTTATATTATATTTATTATTTTTTAAATAATAATTATTTTTGGGGATTAGAAAAGAACTCTTGTATTGCAGTGACATCTGTATGATTAATCCCACTTTTGTCAACTGTATTTAACTTGTCTATTATCACATGTGTCCGTGTGGAGAGCCTCCATTTAATTTAATCCTCTCCTTACTGACACATGTGAGTAATAATATTGATCCATTGCTTATTCATTATTCATCCTCTGTGATAGGATTTTTGGGTGAGGATTGGCTCCTTTTTTTGGTCTGACAGCATATTAAATTTGTTTTGTCTGGCAGGGCATTGGGCCCACCTTACTTCCTGTATTTCTTATGTGATTTGGAGCGCAAGCGCAGCTGCAGTGCGCTCCAGTGACATCACTTCCGGTTGGCGATGATCTAGGTGTGTTCCGCCCACCGGAGGTGATCATTACCTTTATATCTTAAGTGATTTGGAGCGCAAGCACGGCTGTGGTGCGCTCCAGTAACATCACTACCGGTTGGCGATGATCTAGGTGTGTTCCGCCCACCGGACGTGGTCACTATTTGTTTACTTCCAGTTTCGGAAGCTCAGCTGAATCGTGCAAGCGCGGCTGTGGTTTCCATTTAAACATATTACAACCACAGCTGATGATAATGCCGGGTGTCCAGTCACTTGGCTCATACATCACTGGGTTGAGTATATATATGGGCGTGCTTGCGTCGATAGGCCACGCCTCTGATGATATCCTATGGGATGAAACCTGTTAGGCTGGCCTATGCAGACACCCTGTGAGCTGCAGATTTTCTTCTGTACATCATGATACCTGTAAATTACCACTACTTGTAAGTGGACTACAATAAATTATTGTTTTTTTAATCTTACGGGTTTCACTATTGCTGCCTTATTCTCTTTCCATTTGGGTAACATTTAATTGGTGAGCGTATATCATATACATCCCTGCTCTGGAGTTTGATGAGTTGGTGGCTATATGTGGTCTGGATATTGGATTCCCTGTGGCCGATCTGCCGTATTTAGAGTGTGACACCTTGACCCTCTGAGATTTATGATTACATGCCTATTTATTATTACTTTCTGGTAAGCAGATTGGATTCACTTGGGTGTGGTGTGCTTTTTCATACACACTGAAGCTGGTGAAGGGTCCTTCATATTCCCTATCTCTTCACTGACAGAACTGTTATATGATTAACGACAATTTGAAGCACTGCATTTTGGACTTTTTATAACCCTGACTTGTACTCAACAACATTGTCCCTTACTTGTTTGGAGAGTTCCTTGGTCTTCATGGAAGTGTTTGGTTAGTGGTGCCTCTTGCTTACGTGTTGCAGCCTCTGGGGCCTTTCAAAAAGGTGTGTACATGTAATGACAGATCATGCGACACTTAGATTGCACACAGGTGGACATAATTTCACTAATTATGTAACTTCTAAAGGTAATTTGTTGCACCAGAGCTTTTTATGGGCTTCACAACAAAGGGGGTGAATACATACGCACATGCCAATTATCAGCTTTTTTTACCCCTGAAAAATAGTTTTATGTAAATATTTTTCGAATTTTACTTCACCGACTTAGACTATTGTGTTCTGATCCATCACATATAATTCAGATTAAAAAAAACATTGAACTAAAGGCTGCAATGTAACAAAATAGGTAAAAAGCCAAGGGGGGGGGGGGTGAATACTTTTACAAGGCACTGTAGCTGGGTGAAATCTTCAGTGGTTAAGTGTGTCTCCAGGAGTACCGCGATATCCGCTTTTAGACGTTTAAGGTGGTGGAGGACCACCATACATTTTTTTGGGGGGGGGGGGGGGGGACATAAACCCTTAACATTCCAGGAGATCACTTTCATAAAATGCATTAGTGGGGGGGGGGTTATCTAGCATGTGTAGAGACTCTAGAAGATTGATAGGGGATGGTACACCGCTCACTATTGAGGGATAAGGTAAGTATGTCCTAGCAATGGGTGCTCGCATTATAACCTCTTCCCTACCAGCATATTGTCATACGATGTCCGCAGATGGGATCTCCCATCCTGGGCGGGCATCAAATGATGTCCTCGGCTTCCCAGCGGTATAGGGGGCGCGCGCGCCCACCGTGTCACCGAGGAGCCGATGTCTGCCGGCCACTCGTGATCGCTTGTTACATATCCACATCCTGTCAGGGGAGAGGAGAGAGATTGAGTGTTCATACTAAGTATGAACACCGATCGGTCATCTCCCCTAGTCAGTCCCCTCCCCCTACAGTTAGAATAACTCCCTAGGTAACACATTTAACCCATTGATCGCCCCATAGTATTAACCCCTTCCCTGCCAGTGACATTTATACAGTAATCAGCTCATATTTATAGCGATGATCGCTGTATAACTGTCTGTGGTCCCAAAATAGTGTCAAAAGTGTCTGATATGTCCGTTGCAATGTCACAGTCACGATAAAAGTAAAAGATTGCTGCCATTACTAGTAAAAAAAATAATAATAATAAAAATGCCATAAATCTATCCCCTATTTTTTAGACGCTATATCTTTTGCGCAAACCAATCAATATACACGCTTATTGCAATTTTTTTTTACCAAAAATATGTAGAAGAATACATACCGGCCTAAACAAAAAAAATTTGTTTTTGTTTTTTTAAATTGGGATATTTATTATAGCAAAAAGTAAAAAATATTTAGTTTTTTTCAAACTTGTCGCTTTTCTTTTGTTTATAGCGCAAAAAATAAAAACCGCAGAGGTGATCAAATACCATCAAAAGAAAGCTCTATTTGTAGGGAGAAAAATTATTTTTGGGTACAATGTTGCATGACTGCGCAATTGTCAAAATGTTAAATGTTGCTGAAAACTGAAAATTGGCCTGGGCAGGAAGGGGGTGAAAATGCCCTGTATTGAAGTGGTTAAACAAGAGGGGTTAGGAGGGAAAACGACCCAACAGGGGTCTATGGGGAGTAACATAACGGTACATACCAAGGGGAGTCTGGACTTTTTTCCACATGTGATGCACGTCCACCAATGAACAGCGTTACCGGGGGTTGAAATCCTGTAGAATGCTTTGTGCCTCGGGGTGGCCCCCGGAGGGGAAGATGGTAGCCCTGGGGAGCCACCTTGCGGGCCAGATGTCCCCCCCGCAATAAGGTTGTGCGAAATTAGTGGGTATTACCTATAAGCGATAAAACAGAAAAGAATAACAATGAACTATGGGAGCGGGTTTCAATAACTGAGCTAAGGGAGCAAAAACACGGTGAAGCGGTCACTGGGAACTGCCATTGCTTATTTGCTGGTGCAATGTGTTAGAGTCAGAGCGATTTATTATGACCTGAGGAGTGGGAGCGTTGGATTCTTTTAGGAGGATCCTTTCTTGGCTGCGCTGGTCTCTTGGGTCCGTTGAGTGTGGAGGAGTTGGAGCATTGGAGGTATCCATGGGGATGTGGAGGTAGGATTGCAAGTAGTGCGAGGCTTCCTCTGGGTGAGAAAATTATTCAGATCTCCTGAGGGGTCTGTGAGGTGAAGGTTAGCTGGATAAGCCAAAGTGAATTTCACCCCCTTTTGGTAAAGAGCTTGACAAATCGGCTAAAAGGCTTTCCCCCTGCGGTAGACTTCCTAGGAGTAGTCCATGAATATGAGTAGTTTATGGCCATTGAGTTAGAGCAATTTTGAAATTGCGGAAGGACTTTAAGATATTGACTCACACACATTGTTCAGGTAGCAGACTATTACAGGGCGAGGAGTGTGCCTATCAATTGATGGGGCTCCCAGGCGATAAGCTCTTTCGACCATGCATGGTGTGGTGATTCCCAGGGCCTTAGGAATGCATCTAGTGCAGATGTCATGGAGGGAGTCAGCATTAAAGGTTTCAGGGAGCTCTATGATCCTCAGGTTATTTATTCAAGAGCGGTTTTCAAGGTCATCTGATTTTTAAAAATGTGTTGCTGAGTATTTCTTGTTTGCTGCTCGTAGGTGTGTGAGCTTTGCATTTCATCTTTTAGGTCTGATAGACAGTGCTCCAGCTCTGAGAGGCGCTTGGCCTGGTTCCCCAGCTCTTTCCCGAGCTGGGTGATTCCTGCTGCGATCACCCTATCTACTGCTGCTGTGATCATGGGCGAGAGTAAGGCAGCAACAGCCTGTGCTAGTCCTGCATTTTGTTCCTCTGCAGCCACAGGGGGTGCGGGACCCAGCCCTGATATATCTTGCGCGCTGCAGGGAGGCTGTGTGACGGCCGCCATATTGGCCTCATGAGGAGTTGGTGGGGGAGGGTCCGGCCGAATATCTGTATCCGTGGCTGCGGGACCATGAACCAGGAATCAGTCCATGTGCGGATCTCTCTGGAAAAGAACAGTGGTGGTGGCAGGCTCAGATGAGGTGCGAGGACAGTGAGATGCTGTTTTTTTAGTGCGAGCTGCCCGGAGCCGCCGAGTCACGCTTCCTCACATATGGCGCCGAAACAGGAAGTCATTGTCATAGATGTATTTTAAATGATAGAGACAGAATATCAACCAACAAAACAGAAAAAAAACACATGAAACAAATTATAAAGTGAGTTGCAGTTCAATGAGAAAAATAAGTATTTGATCCCCAAGCAAAACATGACTTAGTACTTAGTGGAGAAAACCTTGTTGGCAAGCACAGAGGTAAGACGTTTCTTAAAGGTGGTTAACAGGTTTGCAGACATCTCAGGAGGAATTTTGGTTTACTCTTTTTTACAGATTTTCTCTAAATCCTAAATTTTTCTTAGCTGTCACTTGGCAACTCGAAGTTTCAGCTCCCTCCATAAATTTTCTATAGGATTAAGGTCTGGAGCCTGGCTAGGCCACTCTATGACCTTAATGTGCTTCTTCTTGAGCCACTTCTTTGGTGCCTTGGTGGTGTGCTTTGGGTCATTGTCATGCTGAAAGATCCATCCATGACCCATCTCCATTGTTCTGGCTGAGGGAAGAAGGTTCTCATCCAAGATTTTACAATGCATGGCCCCATCCATTGTCTCCTCAATGCGGCAAAGTTGGTCTGTACCTTTAGCAGAGAAACAGCCGTAAACCATAATGTTTCCATCTCTGTGTTTGACTGTAGGTATGATGTTCTTAGGGTCATAGTCAGCATTTTTCTTCCTCCAAACACGGCGAGTCCCCCTCCTTAAGAAGGCACATGTACAGTCATGCCAATGAATATCTAAATGATTCAGAGAAGAATTGGGAGAAAGTGCAGTGGTCAGAGAAGACCAAAATTGAGCTCTTTATTAACTCGACTCGCTGTGTTTGGATGAAGAAAAATGCTGACTATGACCCTAAGAACACCATCCCTACTGTCAAGTACAGAGGTGTTAACGTTATGCTTTGGGGCTGTTTCTCTGCTAAAGGTATAGGCAAACTTTGCCGCATTGAGGGGCTGATGGAAGAGCCATGAATTGTAAAGTCTTGGATGAGAACCTTCTTCCCTCAGCCAAAACACTGAAGATGGGTCATGGATGGGTCTTCCAGCATGACAATGACCCAAAGCATACTGTCAAGGCAACAAAGGAGTGGCTCAAGAAGAAGCCCATTAAGTTCATGGAGTGGCCTTGTCACTCTCCAGACCTTAATCCTATAGTAAATTTATGGACAGAGCTGAAATTTTGAGTTGCCAAGAGACAGCCAAGAAACCTTAAGAATTTAGAGAAGATCTGTAAAGAAGCATGGACCAAAATCCCTCCTGAGATGTGTGCAAACCTGGTCACCAACTAAAGAAACATCTTAAACTCTGTGCTTGCCAACAAGGGTTTCTCCACCAAGTATTAAGTCATGTTTTGCTTGGGGATCAAATACTTATTTTACTCACTGAAACGCAACTTAATGTATAGCATTTGTCTTATGCGATTTTTCAGAATTACTGGTTGATAGTCTGTCTCTATCATTTAAAATACACCTATGATAACAATTTTAGACCATTCATTTCTTTGCATGTGGGCAAGCTTTCAAAATCTGCAGGGGATCAAATAATTATTTTCCCCACTGTATATACACACACATTATATATATTTATTACACACACACAATGTATATATGGTTGTGCTCATAAGTTTACATACCCTGATAGAATTTATGATTTCTTGCCCATTTTTCAGAGAATATGAATAACACAAAACATTTCTTTCACTCATGGTTAGTGTTTGGTTGAAGCCATTTATTATCAACCATGTTTACCCTTTTTAAATCATAATCACAACAGAAACTACCCAAATGACCCCGATCAAAAGTTTACATACCCTGGTGATTTTGGCCTGATAACATGCACACAAGTTGACCCAAAGGGGTTTGAATGGCTATTAAAAGGTAACCATCCTCACCTGTGATCTGTTTATTTGAAATAGGTGTGTGTATAAAAGGTCAATGAGTATCTGGACTCCTGACAAACCCTTGCATTTTTCATCCAGTGCTGTACTGACGTTTCTGGATTCTGAGTCATGGGGAAATTGTCAAAGGATCTGTGGGAAAAGGTAGTTGAACTGTATAAAACTGGAAAGGGATATAAAAAGATACCCAAGGAATTGAGAAGGCCAATCAGCAGTGTTCAAACCTTAATCAAGAAGTGGAAAATGAGGGTTTCTGTTGAAACCAAACCACGATCACGTTGACCAACTAAAATTTCAGCCCCACCTACCAGGAAAATTGTTCAGGATGCAAAGAAAAACCCACAAATAACTTCAGGTGAAATACAGGACTTTATGAAAACACGTGGTGTGGCTGTTTTAAGATGCACAATAGGGAGGCACTTGAAGAAAGATGGGCTGCATGGTCAAGTCGCCAGAAGAAAGCCATTACTACACAAATGCCACAAAGTACCCCACTTACAATACACCAAACAGCACAGAGACAAGCCTCAAACCTTCTGGCACAATGTCATTTAAAAAAATTCAAAATTAAGCTTTTTGGCAACAACCATAAACACTACATTTGGAGAGAAGTCAACAAGGCCTATGATGAAAGGTACACCATTCCTAGTGTGAAACACGGAGGTGTATCGCTGATGTTTTGGGAATGTGTGAGCTAAAAAGACACAGAAAATTTGGTCAAAATTGATGGGAAGATAAATGCAGTATGTTATCAAAAAATACTGGAGGAACATTTGCATTCATCAGCCAGGAAGCTGCGCAGGGGACGTACTTGGGCATTCCAACATGACAATGATCCAAAACACAAGGCCAAGTCGAGCTATCATTGGCTACAGCAGAATAAAGTGAAGGTTCTGGAGTGGCCATCTCAGTCTTCTGACCTCAATATCATTGAGCCACTCTGCGAAGATCTCAAATGTGCAGTTCATGCAAGACAGCCCAAGAATTTACAGGAACTGGAGGCTTTTTGCCAAGAGGAATTGGCAGCTTTACTGCCTGAAAAGATAAAGAGCCTCATCTACAAATACCACAAAAGACTTCAAGCTGTCATTGATGTTAAAGGGGGCAATAATAGGATTTTTATAACGATTTTAATAACTTACCTGTAAAATCCCTTTCTTTGAAGTACATCATGGGACACAGAGCCATAGTAGTTTCTATGTGGGTTATAGGCCACCTTCAGGTGATGGACACTGGCACGCCCTAAGACAAAAAGTGCACTCCCTATATAACCCCTCCCACTACTGGGAGTACCTCAGTTTTGTAGCCAAGCAAAACACGTGTATACCAAAGAAGGGAGGGACCTCTGTGTCCTGTGATGTACTTCAAAGAAAAGGATTTTACAGGTAAGCTGTTATAAAAATCTTATTTTCTTATCATACATCACGGGACACAGAGCCATAGTAGTTACTATGTGGGATGTCCCATAGCAATGCCAACTGAAGGGAGGGAGACACAACAAAAGTAGGGCACTAAGAGACTAGAGGACTTATACTGCAGTACACTGCGCCCAAAGGCAATATGACCTTTTACATCTACTTGATAGAATCTGGTAAATGTATGGACTGAAGACCAAGTTGCGGCCTTGCAGATCTGAGCCATGGAGGCTTGGTGATGCACTGCCCAAGAAGCACTAACAGGCCTGGTGGAGTGCGCTTTAATATGAAAAGGTGGAATCTTCCTTTTTAAACCATAAGCTTGAACAATCACTTGACAAATCCATTTAGAAATAGTAGATTTCAACGCTGCCTGTCCTCTTTTAGGACCATCTGGCAACACAAACAAAAGATCTGTTTTACGAATCTGAGCGGTCACCTTCCAATAGATCTTGACCCCTCTCACCACATCAAGAGAATGTAGTGAACAATTATATATATATATTATATATATAATTGACCCAAGTGGTATGGATGTGTCATTGCCATCATCCCGTATATACTTAAAGAAAACTGCATAAACCTCAATTGGGATTTTTAAGGCAATGAAAACTATAAACTTAAGTAAAAATAAGTTTATTACAGATATAAATTTAATTACATAAATACAATTTAAATAAATTGATAGGACTTGATCATGATATCACATTGCAAAATATTTTAAAAAGTGCATTGCATTAAGAAAAAGGGAAAAATTGGAAGAAAGTGATACATCATACTACACGATACAATCACCACAGACAGGAAACCGTGGCGTCGAGTAGTAGGATTCCAACGCGTTTTAACGTGCTTATTTCAAAGAAAGTCTTCTTCAGGGAAATGTATCACAATCTAAAGAAAATCAAAACAGCAATGTTATGAGCTGTGTGAAACTATATACATATCTCACATGTATTATGGGTACCACACCACTTACATCCTCCTAATGTACTTCGTGGGTAAATGGTATTTCCAGTGTCAAGGTGAGGGGTCCTAATCCTCCATTGGTTAGCAATGTCCTATATCCTCTACAAGACAGCTGGATATGAAATTACAATCCAAAAATTGGCGTTCCCAGCATCAAGTATTTGATAGCTGTATAACAGGGTGAAAAAGACGGTAATAAGAAAAAATACAAAAAACCATGATAAGGAAAAGGAGGTAATAGAACCCCCTTCTCCTATTCTGGTATTAGGTATGTAGATCCCAAATAGGTGCACTTACTTGTAGCAGAGAATATAAATCCAATCAACCCGGAGCAGTCTGCATACCCTGATAGCCCTCGGCTGGTGACCAAGGGAAGGAGTGACGCCATTTGCCGTCCCTGGTGTCCTTTTAAATGGTGTGGGCAGGGATGGGCTGCTGCGTCAGCCAATGACGCTGCGCAACCCAAAACCACCACCAACAGGGCAATCCAGCATGATGACGCAGTGCGTCCCATAACACCGGCCGCCGCCGCTGGCACAGCGCATGTGCGCCGCGGCGGCGTGAGTCACTGACGCACATCAGACATGATGGAAAAGAGCCAAGCCCATAGATGGAAATGCTGGAATGGGGTGACTCCAAGTCAATACAAACGCCATAGGCGCAGTAGACGCGGTGTCACCATCCAAGGGGGAAGCACCCCCCTCCCCTCATAGATGAAAAAAAGTAGGCCCAATTGACCGTTTGACAGGATAATGGCTGGTGGAAAAAGCCAACGGGGGGGGGTTCATCCTGGGGCCTGTAACACCTAAGGGGGCTATCCCCCTGAACCACTCAGGGCATCCGGAGTGGAGAGGGGATAACCGAGGACTAATAACCACCGACAAAGGGTGCCCCCGCTTGAAACACCATTTCAAGCATTGGGGTAAGCATTGGGGTAAAATTGCAGCGGTGTACAGATAGGACACCGCGGGCCCCCTGTGTTGGGTAGGGATAGGACAAATAGGGTAAGTACCCTTCCCAACTGGGGAAACCAACGGAGAGAAGCCATCCCTCCCCTACACCGGGAACCCTAGAAATCCATGGAGGATGATCTAAATGCGAGATAAAAACAAACTACTGCTTAGTGTCCCTAATGGTCATGGAAAAGTACAAAATAAAAAAGTGAGATAAATATATCAAGTAGAAAACAGTGGTATTTCTCAAAACTCCATTTGGAATTGGCCTAAAGGACATATGGCCAGATCAGGTGGTGATGAGAGACCAAAAAAACACATAAATATGTATGTATACACAAATATCTAAAAACCTTTGAAGTGATATATCTCATGTCTCGATACTTATTAGCAACCCAGGGGTTCACATAGGATACCCCATGGGGCAGAGGGGGCAGAACGATAATAGGGGTATTGAGGGAGTGGTGTACCTTATGCAATGCCAATGTGGGGCCTTCTATGTCGGGAAAACCCGACAAGAATTTGGCAAAAGAGTTGAAAAACACATGCACAGTATGGGCATTGGCAATCTCTACCTACCAATTGGTAGGCATGTAGCCAGACAACACAACTACAGGATGCCCAATGTTAGCTTTACAGTCCTGGATAGACTCCATATACCAATCGGGGGGGCGACTGGAACAAGGTTCTGGTCCAGCGGAAAATGCGCTGGATCAGATACCTTAGGGCCACTACCCCCCTGGCTTAAATGAAACAGAAAGTTTCAGGCCCTTTTTGGATGGCTTTAGTTCAGGTAAAAACGACTAAAGGTCACCTTTTGTCCCCTCTGACCTTGTCCATGTTCATGAGCCTCGATACCCCTATTATCGTTCTGACCTCTCTGCCCTATGGGGTATACTATGTGAACCCCTGGGTTGCTAATAAGTATCGAGACATGAGATATATCACTTCAAAGGTCTTTAGATTTTTGTGTATACATACATATTTATTTTTTGGTGTCTCATCACCACTTGATCTGGCCATATGTCCTTTAGGCCAATTCCAAGTGGAGTTTTGAGAAATACCACTGTTTTCTACTTGATATATTTATCTCAATTTTTCATTATTGTACTTTTCCGTGACCATTAGGGCCACTAAGTAGTAGTTTGTTTTTATCTCGCATTTAGATCATCCTCCATGCATTTCTAGGGTTCCCGATGTAGGGGTGGGATGGCTTCTCCCCGTTGGTTTCCCCAGTTGGGAAGGGTACTTACCCTATTTGTCCTATCCCTACCTGACACAGGGGGGCCGCGGTGTCCTATCTGTACACCGCGGCAATTTTACCCCAATTCTTGAAATGAGGTTTTAAGCGGGCACCCTGTGTCGGTGGTTATTAGTCCTCGGTTATCCCCTCTCCACTCCGGATGCCCTGAGTGGTTCAGGGGGATAGCCCCCTTAGGTGTTACAGGCCCCAGGGTGAAACCCCCCCGTTGGCTTTTTCCACCAGCGACCTTCTCCAGGCCGTACCATAGTTACATAGTTACATAGTTACATAGTTAGTAAGGTTGAATAAAGACACCAGTCCATCCAGTTCAACCTGAGTGAGTGTGTGTCTACAACCCTGACCCTTGTCCCTAACCCTGTACATCGCACACTCACATCAGTCCCTACCCTCAATTCAAGGTCCCCATTCATATACTAGGGCCAATTTTGGACAGAAGCCAATTAACCTACCAGCATGTCTTTGGAGTGTGGGAGGAAACCGGAGTACCCGGAGGAAACCCACGCAGGCACAGGGAGAACATGCAAACTCCAGGCAGGTAGTGTCGTGGTTGGGATTCGAACCAGCGACCCTTTTTTACTGCTAGGCGAGAGTGCTAACCACTGCACCACTGTGCCTGTACCGCTGACTAGCATATATTATCCTGTCAATGATCAATTGGGCCTACTTTTTTCCATCTATGAGGGGAGGGGGGTGCTTCCCCCTTGGATGGTGACACCGCGTCTACTGCGCCTATGGCGTTTGTATTGACTCGGAGTCACCCCATTCCAGCATTTCCATCTATGGGCACAACCCTTTTCCATCATGGCGGCCGGCCCATTATGTCTGATGTGCGTCTCCGTGACGCACGCCGCTGAGGCGCGCATGCGCTGTGCCAGTGGTGGCAGCCAGTGTTATGGGACGCACTGCGTCATCACGCTGGATTGCCCTGTTGGCGGTGGTTTTGGGTTGCGCCGCATCATTGGCTGATGCAGTGGCCCATCCCCGCCCACACCATTTAAAAGGATGCCAGGGATGGCAAATGGTGTCACTCCTTCCCTCGGTCACCAGCCGAGGGCTATCAGGGTATGCAGACTGCTCCGGGTTGATTGGATTTATATTCTCTGCTACAAGTAAGTGCACCTATTTGGGATCTATATACCTAATACCAGAATAGGAGAAGGGGGTTCTATTACCTCCTTTTCCTTATCATGGTTTTTGTCTTTTTTCTTATTACCCTCTTTTTCACCCTGTTATACAGCTATCAAATACTTGATGCTGGGAACGCCAATTTTTGGATTGTAATTTTATATCCAGCCGTCTTGTAGAGGATATAGGACATTGCTAACCAATGGAGGATAAGGACCTCTCACCTTGACACTGGAAATACCATTTACCCACGAAGTACATTAGGAGGATGTAAGTGGTGTGGTAGCCATAATACATGCGAGATATGTATATAGTTTCACACAGCTCATAACATTGCTGTTTTGATTTTCTTTAGATTGTGATACATTTCCCTGAAGAAGACTTTTTTTGAAATAAGCATGTTGAAACGCGTTGGAATTCTACTACTTGACGCCATGGTTTCCTGTCTGTGGTGATTGTATCGTGTAGTATGATGTATCACTTTCTTCCAATTTTTCCCTTTTTCTTAATGCAATGCACTTTTTAAAATATTTTGCAATGTGATATCATGATCAAGTCCTATCCATTTATTTAAATTGTATTTATGTAATTATCTGTAATAAATGTATTTTTACTTAAGTTTATAGTTTTCATTGCTTTAAAAATCCCAATAGAGGTTTATGCAGTTTTCTTTGAGAATGTAGTGACCTTTCTTCCACAGAACGAGGTTCTGGAAAAAATGAAGATAGAACAATATCCTGGTTTAAATGAAAACCTGACACTACCTTCGGTAGGAAATTAGGATGAGGCCGCAATTATCAAATATGGCTCTTTACAAGAAAGAGCAGCCAACTCTGATACTCTTCTTGCAGAAGATATGGTAACCAAGAAAATTATTTTCCTCGTCAAGAGGACCAAGGGAATATCTCGTATTGTCTCAAAAGGCTGTTTCTGTAATGCCGACAGGACTAAATTCAAGTCCCAAGGGTTCAGGGGTGACCTAACTGGAGGATTAATCCGCGTTACCCCCTGAATAAAAGTTACCAACCAGAGAGAGTGAAGCAAGTGGTGGTTGAAAAAACACTGATAAGGCTGACACCTGGCCTTTGATAGTACACAAGGCCAGCTTCATTTCCAATCCCATCTGCAGAAATTCAAGGATCCTATCTATGACATATTTCCTGGGGTGCCAACCCATGGATTCACACCAGGAGACATATGCCTTCCAGACTCTATAGTATATGACTCTGGAGGACAGCTTCCTAGCATTAACCAAAGTAGAAACTACTGAAGCTGACAGCCCAGGTCTTTCAGAATGTGGGTCTCAATAGCCAGACCATTAAATTTAGCGTTTATAAGGTAGGATGGAATAGCGGACCTTGCGAGAGAAGGTCCGGCCATAGTGGTAGAGTACATGGGTCCCCTACCACCATCTTTACGATCTCTGCAAACCAAGATCTCCTGGGCCACAATAATCACCTCCTTCCCTTCCTGCTTGATCCTGCGAAGAAGGCGCGGAAGCAAAACAGGAGGGAACACATAGATCAGCGAAAACTGATCCCACAGAAAAACCACGGCATCTGTTCCGCATGCCATCGGATCCTTTCTCCTTGACACAAAGTTGTCGATCTTGTTGCTGAACTTGGAGGCAAACAGATCCACGTCCGGAATTCACCATCTTTGACATATTGACAGAAAGATATCGGGGTGAAGAGACCATTCTCCCGGGAACAACTGTTGGTGACTCAAGTAGTCCACCTGCCAATTCTCTGTCCCTGGAATGAAGATTGCTGACAGACAAGGAATGTTGTCTTCTGCCCAAGATAGGATATGATTCACCTCTCTTTGGGCCGCACGACTTCTCATGCCCCCTTGGTGATTGATATAGGCCACTGCTGTGGCATTGTCGGATTGGATTCTGACAGGACAATTCCATAGTCTGAGCGTCCAGGCCTTCAGGGCCAGCTGTACTGCCCGAATCTCTAGAATATTGATGGACAAGTTGATTTCTGATTTGTACCATTTCCCTTGGACAGACGCTTCTTCCAGGACTACTCCCCAGCCCAGAAGGCTGGCATCTGTTATTACCACCTTCCAGGTAACTGGTAGAAAGGATTTTCCTTTTTGAAGATTCTTGGATATCAACCACCAATTGAGGCTCTGATGCACTTTGGGGGATAAACGCATTGGGAAGTCTAGAGCTTGGACCTTCTTGTTCCAAGTTGACAGGATACTGTTTTGTAGCAGTCTTGAATGAAACTGCGCATAAGGAACGGCCTTGAAATAAGCCACCATCTTTCCCAACAATTTCATGCAAAGTCGAATAGAAGAATTCATCTTTGTTTTGATCACCTGAATTCCCTTATGGAAGTGATTCTTTCCTGGGGTAAAAACACCCTCTTCTGAACTGTATCTATGATCAGCCCCAAGTACTGCAATTTCCTTGATGGTTTTAAGGAGGACTTCTCTAGGTTGAGAATCCAACCTAGGTATTCCAGGTAGCCGACTGCGGTGACCAAACTTTGGTTTAAGCGGGCTACCGACTGATCTATCAGAAGTAGATCGTCCGAGTAGGCTAGTATCGTTATACCTTGAGCCCTCAATCTGGCTAAAGGAGGAGCCAGGACCTTTGTAAATACTCGAGGTACAGAAGCTAGACCGAAGGGCAGAGCTACAAACTGAAAATTAAGATTTTCTACCTCGAAGCGTAAATATTTCTGGTGAGCGAGGAAAATCGGCACATGGAGATAAGCATCCTTGATGTTGATTAACGCCAGAAGTTCTCCACCCTGTAGGATGGAGACTACTGATCGGATTGACTCCATGCGAAAAGAGCGGATATTCAGAAACCGGTTTAGATCCTTGAGATCTAAAATGGGTCTGACATCCCTGTTTGGTTTTGGTACCGTGAAAAAGTTTGAATAAAACCCTAATCCTCGCTTTTCCAAGGGGGCCACCGATATCACTCTTTGAGACAAGAGGTGATCCAAAGCTAGAGAGGTCTTTTTTACTGGATCTCTGGGAACGTTTGATCTGAGAAAACGAGGAGACGGGAATTCTCGGAACTCTAGTTTGTAACCTAGAGATATTGAGGAAGCCACCCATCTGTCTTGACATTGTTCCTGCCAGACCCTTGAAAACTGCAGAAGTCTTCCCCCCCATTTGAACGAGCAGGGGCGTCCCTTCATAAGGAGGTTTTAGTATCTTGTTTTGTGGGTTTCCTCCCCCAGGGCCTCTTTTGACCCTGGGACTGACCCTGAGGTTTACCTCTTGAACCTGATGGTGGAAGCCGTCGTGACTGCCTGGAGGCTGATACCCTTGGCACTGAAGAAGCTTGTCTAAAAGAAAAACGCTTAAACTTCTTCTTAACCAGTAAAAGAGAACTTTTTCCATTAGAAATTCTTTGGATGTATTTATCTAGATCCTCTCCAAATAACCGTTCACCATGAAATGGGAAACTGGCCAAGAGCTTTTTGCATGGCGCTTCGACTGACCAATTTTTCAACCATAAGATTCTATGCACATGTACCAGCCCTAGCATAAGCCGTGAGGCCTGGAGAATAGAATCTTTCATAGCATCTACTGTAAAACACAACGCCTCTGATATCCTGGCCAAATCTTTGGCCTGCTGATCAGAAATAATCTTGAGTACCTCTATAAACTGGTCCTTTAAGGACTGAGATACCCCAATCGCTGCCAGCGCAGGCTGAACCTGCGAGCGAAATATAGTTTTTAAAAAGGAATTCCAACTTCTTATCTGTTGGATCCTTCAGCATTTGAGCATTGTTTACAGGACAAGTCAGGTTTTTGTTCACAGAGGATATAGCAGCGTCAATTGCTGGAATCCCCCATTTCTTATTAAACTCTTCCTCTATACGATAAAGTGTTAAAAACTTTTTTGGAGGAAAAAAATGTTTATCTGGGTGCTCCCACTCAGAATACATAAGCTTTTTTAGCCATGAATGGATAGGAAAAGCATGAACAGTTTGGGGAGGCTTTAGTGAACTCAAACCAGAAGTGGGCTCATCGACTGACTCCGCTACTGGCAGCAAAAATGTGGAGCAGACCAATTCAGTGAGAGACTGTACCAACAATCTTTCTTGTAAACCTGATCCTTCCGTATTAGCTTCTTCGGAAGAGGAGTCACCAGCCTCTTCCTGGTCCCCTGAGAGAATGTCAGGTCACCTAGAGGCCGGGTGACAAATGCACAACGTTGGGATCAGGAGTGCACCGCAAGGTAGTGGACCCTATGGCTGACTGCTGTGGATTAAACCCTGGGAGGTTTCAGGAAGCAGGTCTACTGGATCACTGACACAGATCCCAATGGGAGCTAGAGCATAGATTCCCCAGGGCGCGGAGTCTAAGAGCCAGCAAGTGTTCACCAGAGCCTTTAATGGTAAGGATGGACTGCGCTGCAGTCTGGCTCCAGGTCGCGGCCCCCAGGGTCTCACAGCTCACGCTCACGGTAGACTACAGGAGAAGAGGAAGGAGGCAGCACGCTGGAACAACAAGGAAAGTAAGGGACAAGCCAAGGTTGGGGCCACAAGTAGACAAGGACAACAGAGTACACGCCAAGGTTCAGGGTCACAGGCAAACAGGGATGGTCGGGAACACGCCAAAGGTCAGGGTCACGAGCAGACAGGAATAGTTAAGAACAGGCCAAATCAGATGTAGGAAACACAGCAAGTACACACAGAGGCTAACACACAATGGTTGATCAGCACTGCTGGCTTGCAGTGCACAGGTTAATATAGGGTTCCCTGATAGGGCCTGGGGTGGGGCCATGCTTAGAGGAGAGGTTACAAAAGCAGTCAGGTGAGGGTCAGCTGGTCTCTAGAGATGAACACATGGAGACAGGTATGCTGATCGACAACTCTATTGCATCACCATGACAGAGAAATTCGTCATCTCTCGCCCCTTGTTCCTCAGCATGAGGGTCCTGAGCAATGGACGGGGACCTATTACGCTTAGTCCCACTCTAGGGTGCGATTAAAGCGTCAATTTTTTGCTCCAAGCCTAAAATGGTTGAAGAAAAAACCTCCTTAGTAATATATACAGGGGCTGCAGTATTAAGCGCAGCTGTAACACTCGTCACTCCTGATGGCTCACTCTGACCAGCCATATTACTCTCAGGGGAGGATGCCATATTTTTTGAGATGGTTCTAGGCTTGTGTGTGACTGTAGAAGACTTTCTAGAGCCCTTTTTTGAGGTGTTTTTACCCCCATTCTGACCAAAGCTCGATGCACAAAGCAGAGGTACTACCAGAAGGAATGCATGCACTGCTAGAGCAATAGTCTAGCCCTGCTGCTGCTATTAATGCTCAGCCTGATGCAGTAGTAAATGTGTCAAAAGGAATGTCTGTGTCACCAAACCTCTTTCATGCTACCTTTTCTCGTGTCCCTCTGCAGCTTGCAGCAGTAACAATGGTGCCTTCAAAACACTCTTTCCCGCGCTGGGAGGTGGAGGACGCCAACACCGCACTAAGCCTCGCCCCCGTCACCTATGGCCCATTCACGTTTTTTTTTGGTACTTCTTCCCCTTTTAGACGGGGAGAAAAAACAGCACAGGGGGGTGTCTGGTGGGGAGGAAAAACCCCCCTCAGACTTACGGGAGGTTCTCTGCTGGCTGGAGGAAAGGAAACTGCTGTACCTGGACACATCGTGTGCTCTCAGAGAAACATGAGATGGTAAGTGCTCTATACAGCCCCCAGTGGTGAGACATAGGCATGACAACATTCACTAAATTTAAAGGAGACATTCATAAGAAAATTTAAAACATTTCTTAGAAAACTCCACTTACCTTTCCCGCCGCAGGGTTTTCTGTGGTAAAACCAACAGACCCAATCTTCACTCTTCACGGTGGGTTCCGTTAAACCTTCAGGAGCTGGGGATCCTCAGGGAAACCCACAATCCTGGACCTGTAATAGCACCACCGCCAGTAAAACTTTATGGCCTTACTACCAAAACTACTGGATCCCGGGGTCCAGCTCTGTAAAAGAGAAGCGTTTACAGGCAAGACTTCGTTTCTTCAGACACGAGGCCCGGGTACCATTCAATTCGGCCTAAAAGACACTTTGGATGGCTCCAGTGGAGCTCAGCACAGCACATCTTTACTCGTGACCAACACCTTACACACTGACGAAAAAACTGAGGTACTCCCAGTAGTGGGAGGGGTTGTATAGGGAGTGCACTTTTTGTCTTAGGGCGTGCCAGTGTCCATCACCTGAAGGTGGCCTATAACCCACATAGAAACTACTATGGCTCTGTGTCCCCTGATGTATGATAAGAAACACAGTATTAAGATCTGGAGTATGTAAACTTTTGACCAGGGTCATTTGGGTAGTTTCTGTTGTGATTATGATTTAAAAAGAGTAAACACAGTTGACTGATAATAAATGGCTTCAGCCAAACACTAACCATGAGTGAAAGAAACATTTTTGTGTTATCATTAATATTCTCTGAAAAATTACCAAGAAATCAAATTATGTAAATTTATGAGCACAACTGTATGCTTATAAGTACAAAGACTTCCTTTCCAGATTAATTTCCAGGTTGCACTGACACTGGATGACACGTGCAAGCATCAAATGCACATGTAAGTGTACACAATGCCATTCAAAGGTTCAGCGGTTGTAAACCTGTGTAAAAGCAAACGTTGTGCTAATGTGTGCCCTTGTTAGTGGGCACGCTTACTTTGAGCTTTACCATGCTGCTACATTATATAAAGTCCAATTCAGAAACGCTGAAGCGCTAAAGTCTGTAATAGGTGAACAACAGCAGCAACTAACCATGTGATATAAACAGTGCAAATCAAAATACTCAAATAATCGTGCTATTCAATGCAATAAACAACTTGTAAACAAAAAATTAAGTACTGTCACAAGTTATGAACAATCACAAAAATCAAAGGCCAAAAAAGGAAAAAGGAGGTAAAAGGTGAAGGCAGCTAAAATTTTGGTAAAACCGTTCTTACTAAAGCTGAACAATCATTTTGGATAAAGGTTTGAAATTTGCGCCCCAACAAAAGTTAAATTCATTTCAGACTTAAATGGACATACATAAATTTACTAGAAAATTGATCATCAAAAAGTATCCGTTGCCAAATCCAATTAAAAATAACAGGATTTCCTCCTCCTTCCTCCATTCCAATCTTTCTAACACTTCAGACCCCCAGGCGGGTTGTCTTCCTCAATTAAGGTTTTTAGGGACGTCTTACTCAGAGATTTGAAGAGTTTGAAGGGCCAGAAAGTTAAAATGGTCAAATATATGGAAGCCGGATCAGACCAACTATGTCAACAGCAAAATAAGGGTGGGGGGGGGGGGGGGGGTAGTGGTTTTAGATAAATGTGAGTACATGGTCGAGATGGGGAAAATTTTGGGTGACCAAAATACGTATGTACCTTTAAGGTCAGACCCATGTAGAACATATATAAGAGATTTGGAAAAAATAACTAATAAGAGATTTGGAAAAAATAACTAATAGAAGACACATTATGGGCATTCTTAATAAGAAAGAAAAGGCCCATTTGGTTCCTATAGCTTCACGTACTGCAGTAATATACTATCCCCCAAGATCACCAATGATCCAATTTGCACCCCGGCATGTCCTATCATCTGTGGGATTGATTTGACCACGTCTCGGGGTGGGCAAATACATTGACTACTATCTTCAACCGTTGGTTAAACAAATACCATCCTATATTAAGGACAGTAGAAATACCATTAGCCTACTGGAGAGTTGCCCCTTTAAGGAGGGTTATTGGCTAGTCACTGCCGATGTGACTTCCCTCTATACCATTATTATTCCCCATCAATGAGGGGATTTCATTGGTGGAATATTATTCTAATAAAGACTTAGACCTGCCTAGATAACAAAAAGCATTTATTATGGAGCTCCTTAAATACGCCACTACACATAATTACTTCTGGTGCAATTAGAAATTTTACCTCCAAAAGAGGGGTGTTGCTATGGGGGCTAAATACACCCCAAGCTTGGCTAATCTATTCATGGTCAAACGTGAGGAGGACGTCATCTCTGCCCATGATAGACCTGAATTGGTCTGATGGGCTAAGTACATACATGACGTCCTCTTCCTATGGAATGGAAGTCTTGATTTCCTACAAACCTTTATGCAGACCCTTATTAACAACGACAGAGGCATGGAATTAAAGTATGAAGCCAATCAGCATATCATATCTTTTTTGGACTTGAAAATTTGGGCGGAGGGTGATCAGTTGCTTACATCAACATATTTTAAACCCACTGACAGAAATTCTTTCATGTGAAAAAAAAAAAAAAAGGAACAAGAAAGACCCAAGAAAGCAAAAAAGGGTAAAGATCAACCACGGCTTATAATACAAAAATACAAAACTTAATGACTTAATGGAGAGTGAATCCAGTAGGATATTGAATAGACAATTAAAAGGCAGATACCTGTTGGGAAACAAGGTAGGAAAGCATTTAGCGATGTCGCTTAAAAAGAGGAGCGATATAAACTTCATCGATAAAATTCAGAATAAAAATGGGGAATTTAGGTATACAACTAAAGAGATAGGAGAAGAATTTCGGAAATATTTTTCAGCCCTTTACTCAGTTAGACAGAAAGAAAGCGGGTCCTTGGGAAGAGAGGAGAGCTGGATTATCCATCTTATCTGAAAATGATAGAATGGAATTGGATAGACCTATCACAGAGGAAGAAATTTATTCAGCCATAAAATCATCCCCCCAGGAAAAAGTCCGGTACCAGATGGTTTTACATCATACTTTTACAAAAAATTTAAAGAATCCCTGGTCCCAAAGCTTTGTCAGGTTTGGAATGGGCTGAGGGTGCAAGGGGTACTATGCGGGGAGCACTGACTGCAATAGTGACGCTAATATTAAAAGAAGGCAAGGATAGTACACTTTGCTCTAGCTAAAGGCTGATAGCCTTACTGAACGCAGATATTAAACTATATGCTAAGGTATTGGCAATGCGGCTAAAGGAAAAAATGTCCTACCTGGTCCATCCGGACCAAACTGGCTTTATACCAGGGAGAGAGGGGAGGGACAATGGAGTGCGGTCGCTGCTTGTTATGGAGGCTATTAAAGCCAGTGAATCCCCAGGTCTATTCCTGTTAACTGATGCTGAAAAAGCATTTGACAGGGTAGACTGGGGATTCATGATTAAAATGCTGGAAGTCATAGGAATAGGTCCGACCATGATGAATTGGATAAAAATATTATACAATAACCCTTCGGCGTTTGCGAAGGTAAATGGCACACCATCCACTCAGTTTACAATGGAAAATGGGACCAGGCAAGGATATCCGCTGTCCTCTCTTCTGTTCGTTCTGACATTAGAGCCCTTATTGGCTACGATTCGTAACAACCTGGACATTAGAGGATGCTTGGTGGGTAGGGAGGAGCACAAGTTGGCGGCGTTCACCAACGATGTGCTATTCTTTATCACCAAACCGAGGATTTAAATTCCAAATTTGTTGCTCACTTTGAGAAAGTACGGCGAGTTATCAAACTTTAAAATCAATCTCGGTAAGTCTGAAATCCTAAATATAAATATAAACAAACAGGAAGAAGCCAGACTTATTAAAGAGTTTCAATTCCTTTGGAGAAAAGAGATCAGATACCTGGGGGTCAAAAAGGCCAACTCATTGAGGAAAATGTATTTGTTAAACTATATCCCGTTACTGGATGAAATTAAGCAGGAAATTTAAAAAATCTCTATGCGTCCCATCTCTTGGATCGGTCGCATTAATACAGTTAAAATGGTACTGGCCCCAAAATTTTTTTATAAAAATCAGATGCTCCCGATCCCACTTCCCCAAATATACTTCAGAACCTTGAGAGGTCTGATATTGAGATTTATATGGAAGAATAGGAAACCACGTATTGCCTACACAGTCTTGAGCAAGGGGAAAGTACAGGGAGGTCTCGCCATCCCAGATTTAAAAAAATATTATAATGCAATAGTTTTGTCACGAGTACTAGATTGGGTAAATGACAAGGCAGATAAAAGATGGGTTAACATAGAAAAGGCCTTGTGAACCCCCCACACTATAGGAACCTAGGTCCTTATACGCATGATATAACACTTCACACATTCAAAGTTTGGGATCAGATTCATTCACAAAATAATTGGGATTATAATTCACCCTTAATTTATTTAAAAGATAACAAGTTTTTTATGCCAGGAATGGAGGAGGTGGGAGGTAACTGGATAAAAAAAAGGAATGAAAAGACATTTCTAAGAATGGTAAAATCGTCACTTTTCAGGAATTCATTTTAAACACGGGTTTAATGAAAGTAGATGTGTGGCGGTACAGCCAGTTTTCTCATTTCGTTAATAGTCTTCCAGGGCCTATTAGAGATGAAAAAAACTGTAGGCTGTTGGAGAAGCTTTTTCTAAGGGATAATTTAAAAAATAAAATATCATCGTTATATAAAATCTTGTTAAGCGAAGGGGGGCTGGAAGCGCCGCCATACATTAAAAAGTGGGAATATGAACTGGGATCACAGTGTAATGAAAGTACTTTAGAGACAATTTTTAAGGCAACACATGCTCTGCAGTGGACACTAGAATGATTGAGACAAATTGCAAATGTTTGGCAAGGTGGTATGCGACACCAGACAAAAATCAGCAAATTCCAAAGAGATAAATCCTCGAAGTGTTGGAGAGGGTGTAGGGCATTGGGAACAATGGCCCACTTATGGTGGGATTGCCCCATTATTAAAAAATTTTGGCAGGAAGTACTCCAGCTTATTGTAGAAATCACAGGGAAGATTATTCCGGAAGACCCATGGGCCTGTTTGTTCCACGAGACAGAGGGGCTTGTTAGAACGTATAAATCCTCAATAATTCCCATCTTGTTAAATTCAGCTAAAAGCTTGATACAAAAAAAATGGCAGGAGGCAGAGTGTCCAAAAATCCAGGACTGGATAGCCAGGGTTAATGAAACATACTTTCTAGAGAGGTCTGAGGAAGGAGATACAGAGCCGGGGGTTGGAGTTGATTGCAGGGACAAATGGTCTAAATGGGTATTGTTTAAAAAATCAAGTAGATTTGCTGAGGTGATCTTAAGCTAATAAAGCGAGTAAGATAATGTATTTATGCACATTAATTGCTAGAGGATAGGGGTGGGGTGGGGGGGAGGGTTTGTGGGGTCAACCAGGGGTTATATGGGTATTAATGAATAATTTTTCGGTATGTGATATTTTGCAATATGTGTTTGTTGAGATTTTATATAAACTAAATAAAGAATTGAAAAAAAAAAATACAAAAATACAAGATAGTCTTTATTGAAACGTAGGGGGGGGGGGGAAATTACATATAACCAGATTCAAGTATATGCAAGGAACAAATGTATCCAAATGAACACAATATATCTCACTAAATTACACCAATATATAAAATCATGCTGCAGCATTAATGAATAAAAATTGCAGAGCACTCCTACAGGCTGAAAGACACACAATCTCCTAACTGATCCAGAAAGAGGGGTGGTACATAATGCAGTCTATAGTTTGCTGATATGAAATCACATATAGTCCTGTATATAGTGAATATTCAGCATGGCAATACAATGAAGAAGCAAAATATGTCCTTATCTGAGGAAATCCTCATGGCGTTAAATCAAACATTGTATTTAAGCTCTGTTTGCATAGATAGAGAACACAGCAAGCTATTAGAAAGTTTCAATGCACTAAGCATATCAATTGGCCAGCTGGCCAAAATTAACAAACAGCGTTCCAGAAATCCAGTACTTGCAAATCACAGATGAACAACACAGTGTCTAACTCCTTGAGGAGTGTAAGGTGGAAAGTGTCAAAAAATTATATACCAGGTCTGTGTCCTGACCGGAACAGAAGTGAAAGTAACTCAGTTCACCTTTATCTAGATAAAGATACTGAAAGTTAGACAAGTTAAAATGCTGCCCAGCTGGGCTCTCACCGCTCGGATCACTAAAAGTCTTCTCAGGCTCTACAATCTTTCTGCTTGGCGTGGAGCGGCTTCAGAGGCGGCTTTGGGCGACACTGAATGTATGGTCACAACACACCGCTGCACTCTGTAGAAGACACTCCAGGAAGTAATTCCACATGGTATAGGGTCACATGACCGGTCAGGTGTGTTCAGAAGGAAGTCAGGAACGCTGAATCCAATTGCTAATGTGGAAGTAAGTTGTGAATTACGATGCCACAGACAAATCACAGGGGAAAACCCCCCCTTTTCTGTGCATAACTGGATTGGAGAGCATGCCAAAAGCCTGCATTTGGACTCTGCAAGGGCTGCGTAAACGTTTCGTGCACCTCCATGCCCCATGGAAAGTTGCCACCACCAATCATGGCTTAAATCTGTTCCAAAAAGTCAATACACGCG
Organism: Aquarana catesbeiana; assembly: GCF_042186555.1. Taxonomy (NCBI): domain Eukaryota; kingdom Metazoa; phylum Chordata; class Amphibia; order Anura; family Ranidae; genus Aquarana; species Aquarana catesbeiana. The sequence continues at coordinate 254,662,893 of NC_133326.1, read as the reverse complement.
TTTAGGGCACAATTGCACTAGAATTGAAGAATATAAAACTCAAGTCCAAGTATTAACGGGCAGATTCGTAGAGAAGGGTTACACAGCCGAGAATTTGGGTGAGATTGTATCCTCAGTCGAACAACTGGATAGGAATCAGTTATTAACTGATAGGCTTAGGGCAGTGAAGGAGGGCAATTTTTCCCTGCCTTTTAGCACCACTTATTCTAATCAACATTTTGCAATAAAAAATTGGTTCAAAAACATTGGCACATTCTGAAAAATTACAGCATTTTAGGTCCAACCCGATCAGATAGGCCACAGATGGCCTACAGAGGTGTCCCTTCCCTTAAAGATAGAGTGGCTCCTAAAGTATATGATCCCCCCACCAATAAGGCTATGTTTTTATTAGAATCTGATAGGGTATTATAAATGTAAAAGATGTTCAGTGTGCTCTTTTAATGCGATTAGGAATAAAAAAACTGAAACATTCATATCAAATAGTACATCACAGAATTTTTAAATTAATTCTTGTATTACCTGCTCAGCCTCATACGTAGTTGATTGACTTACATGCCCCTATGGGTTTCAGTACATTGGGGGAACAATACACCCCCTACAGGTAAGGCTCAATGTATTCATTGGCAACATCAAAAGGGGTTTCAAGAGTCACCCAGTCTCTAGACATTACTTAGAAGTGCACAACGAGAATCCTGCCGACACTTCTTTTATAGGCATTGATAAACTGAATTTACATTGGCGGGGGCTCCAGGCGACGTATCCAAACTTGATATGAATTGGATTTACAACTGAATGTCTTCATAGAGATTAATGCCTTTATAGATGATACTTAACTCAATTATTTTTAGTGTTTTCCCCCCTTTAGCATTTGTCCTTCTTTAGTATAATTTTCTCTGTCTGGGTGCTGACTTTTAGAGGACAAGAAGGAAGTAGTGAAAAGAGAATTAATGGGGATGGGCAGCGTGGAGGGAAATTTCTTTTTCTTTCTATGCTACTTTGCCATGGGTAAATTATACTTGTGCTTTCTTATTGATCAATACTCATTAATTATAATCATTTTTTTCATATTTGTATTGTAATGATGGTATAATGCCAGTTAACTCTGTGATTTGATTGATGTGGTCTGTGAAATATCTAAGCTGGGTATTAACCTTTTGGAGTGATTTTCCCTATTACAACCACTAGATGGCGATAATCTATTGTTTAAATATTGGATTTCTAGCTAGGACCTTTGTTTTTGTTTTTCCATGAAAAATGTTTTGAATTTCAAGATTCTTTGTATTATACAGCCTTTTGATCATTGCCATTCACCAGTGATTATCTGGTTATTTAACTCTTAATTATTAAGTTAGTCCCCAAATAGTGATTCTGTCAAACCCATGTCTGCGTATTACATTGAGGCTTGTCCCAAATTAACATATGATTGCCGATCAAAGTGAGGTTTGGTTATTCTGACTTCATTAAAACATGGCCATGGGTCACGACGAGGCTTGGGCGCCATTAAATATGGCTGCTGATTGAAAACAAGGCTTTAGTATTATTTAGTATTTTTAACCAAGGCTGTGTTTTTACTTGCGGAATGTAAATGCATTTCTTATATACCGTATTTATCGGCGTATAACACGCACCCCAAGTTTAGGAGGAAATTTTTAAGGAAAAAAACTTTTTGGGGGGAAGTTTAAGGAAAAAAAACTTACATTTAAATGCCCATCAATGCAGCCTTATCAGTGTCCATCTGCAGCCTTGTCAGTGTCCATCTGTAGCCTTGTCCATCATTGCAGCCTTGTCAGTGTAGCCTTGTCCATCATTGCAGTCTTGTCAGTGTCCATCTGTAGCCTTATCAGTGACAGTGTAGCCTTGTCAGTGTCCAGCTGTAACCTTGTCCATGTCCATCTGCAGCCTTGCCCGTGTCATTTACGTGTCAGTCCCGTTTAATAATGGCGCCGCCGTTCTCGGCGCCTTTCGGCCGCACACGCAGGACTGCGAGAGCCGCCGAGAGGCTCACAATCGGCGGGGGATCGGCGTATAACAGGCACCCACGATTTTCCCCTGATTTTAAGGGGAAAAAAGTGCGTGTTATACGCCGATAAATACGGTAAATTTTAATAAAGTAGTTCATAGGGTATCACACTATTGGAGTCTTTTCTCATTTATACCAATCCCTATGGTTGTCATGGTTATCCTGGGGATTAGCGGGAGTTTGGGAATATAGGAAGACCCACCACCTCCAGTGGGAACCTGGAACTGCAGGAGGACCCCTCCATAGGGGGTTACTACCAAGCCAGTTTGACCTCACTAGTGATAGAGGGTCCAAAATATCTGGTAAGCGCCCCCATTAATAAGGTGGTGGGTGCCACAGAAGGATTCTTCACTTAAAGTGGAGGTCCGCTCAAAAAAAAAAAAAAAAAAATTAAGAGACAGCAGCTACACATACTGCAGCTGCTGGCTTTTAATAGTAGGACACTTACCTGTCCTGGAGTCCAGAGATGTTGGCACCGCAGCTGATGTTTCTATCAGCTGTCGGGTGCTGCCACTGCCATTGTGGGTAAGGGAACCCGGTAGTGTAGACTTACAGCTTCACACCGGGAACCCTGCTGCGCATGCGTGAGGCCCCGCTCCTCTCTCCTACTGGCCTGGCGACAGGGGGAGGAGGAGGGAGCCCCATAGTGACGTCATGGGCCGCGGCGCGGACTCCCGGAAGTGGGAACAGGATACCTGTCAAAGACAGATATCCCATCCTCCCCAAAAGCTGCCAATTGTGGCACTGGAGGGGGAGAGGAGACAAATCAGCGGTAGTTCCACTTTTGGGTGGAACGCCACTTTAATTGCCTGGTGGTGGAATACTTTATAAACTGTCATTTAAGGAACACTTCAGTGTTTATATCAACGTGGACTGTTTCATTTATATTTACACTGATTTTTGTTTCACTATTTTTTCTTTATAACTTTTTACTTATCACTTATTTCATGTTTTTGTGATTGTTCATAACATGTCATGATACGTAATTTTTGTTCACACATTGTTTATTGCATTGATTAGCGCAACTATTTGAGTATATAAAGGTTGCACTAATGTGATGTTATTTTAATCAGCAAACATTAAGGCTTATATTTTGTGGTAAATATTTGGGGAAATTTAACTGCACTGGGAAACAAATAACAGAAAATACTTTTTTTACTATTTCCAATAGAAACCAAAGAAAATTAAAATATATGTATCCAAATTTACTACCAAATTAACCAGTCCCCATCCAGTCTATAGTCAAATGACAGGCGGGTGGGACCTTCCTCGTTCAGGGTGGACGTCATATGATGTCCTCCCGGAACACGCCACTATCTGTCACCGGCAGCTGACGACTGGTCAGTGTAACGGCCTGCTGCTGGTACCATGTGATCACTGTAACCAGAACAGATGACATGACAACTGTAAACAATGGATGGCTTCATTGTGTACAATTCTGTTGCTAGCTGTGATTGGTCAAAGTGATCACATGGTACAGACAGGGCCCAATCACAGCCCATCTGTACCACGTGATTAGCTGTAGCCAATCACAACAATACACACTGAATGAATCTATTTCATTCAGTAAAAATGGTGGCGTATAAACGTGAAATTCACTGGTATAGGCAATGTGTAAAAAAAAATTTAAATAAAATCCTGATCACTTCCCTAGCGTAGTACACTGTTACTATGTAAAAAAAAAAAAAAAAGGAAATTTTTATTAAAAAAAAAAAAAAAAAAAAATATATATATATATATATATATATATATATATATTACAGTGGGGCAAAAAAGTATTTAGTTAGCCACCAACTGTGCAAGTTCTCCCACTTAAAAAGATGAGAGAGGCCTGTAATTGTCATCATAGATATACCTCAACTATGAGGGACAAAATGTTGAAAGAAATCCAGACAATCACATTGTCTGATTTTTGAAAGAATGCATTTGCAAATTATGGTGGAAAATAAGTATTTGTTCAATATCAAAAGTTCATCTCAATACTTTGTTATATATCCTTTGTTGGCAATGACAGAGGTCAAACGTTTTCTGTAAGTCTTCACAAGGTTGTCACACACTGTTGCTGGTATGTTGGCCCATTCCTCCATGCAGATCTCCTCTAGAGCAGTGATGTTTTGGGGCTGTCGCTGGGCAACACGGACTTTCAACTCCCTCCAAAGGTTTTCTATGGGGTTGAGATCTGGAGACTGGCTAGGCCACTCCAGGACCTTGAAATGCTTCTTACGAAGCCACTCTTTTGTTGCCCGAGCGGTGTGTTTGGGATCATTGTCATGCTGAAAGACCCAGCCACGTTTCATCTTCAATGCCCTTGCTGATGGGAGGTGGTTTGCACTCAAAATCTTACGATACATGGCCCTATTCATTCTTTCATGTACACGGATCAGTCGTCCTGTTCCCCAAACAGAGAAACAGCCCCAAAGATGATGTTGCCATCCCCATGCTTCACAGTAGGTATGGTGTTCTTTGGTTGCAACTCAGCATTCTCTCTCCTCCAAACACGACAAGTTGTGTTTCTACCAAACAGTTCGACTTTGGTTTCATCTGACCATATGACATTCTCCCAATCCTCTTCTAGATCATCCAAATGCTCTCTAGCAAACCTCAGACGGGCCCGGACATGTACTGGCTTAAGCAGGGGGACACGTCTGGCACTGCAGGATCTGAGTCCCTGGAGGCGTAGTGTGTTACTGATGGTAGCCTTTGTTACGTTGGTCCCAGCCCTCTGCAGGTCATTCACTAGGTCCCCCCGTGTGGTTCTGGTATTTTTGCTCACCGTTCTTGTGATCATTTTGACCTCAGGGGGTGAGATCTTGCGTGGAGCCCCAGATCGAGGGAGATTATCAGTGGTCTTGTATGTCTTCCATTTTCCAGCCTGGTGTAGGTCTACAATTTTGTTTCTGGTGTCCTTCGACAGCTCTTTGGTCTTCACCATAGTGGAGTTTGGAGTGTGGCTGTTTGAGGTTCTGGACAGGTGTCTTTTATACTGATAAGTTCAAACAGGTGCCATTAATACAGGTAATGAGTGGAGGACAGAGGAGCCTCTTAAAGAAGATACAGGTCTGTGAGAGACAGAAATCTTGCTTGTTTGTAGGTGACCAAATACTTATTATCCACCATAATTTGCAAATAAATTCTTTCAAAATTCAGACAATGTGATTTTCTTGATTTGTTTCCACATTTTGTCTCTCATAGTTGAGGTATACCTATGATGACAATTACAGGCCTCTCTCATCTTTTTAAGTGAGAGGACTTGAACAATTGGTGGCTGACTACATACTTTTTTGCCCCACTGTGTATATATATATATATATATATATATATATATATATATATCCAGTTGCCAACCGGCCCATAGCCAAATGACGGCAGCAGGGCGGTTGGATAACTCTGGGAGTGACGTGATTCCAGAAAACTGCTCCCGCGCGCCCCCTGGGGCGTGCACACGGGAACATCCGTTGATCGCTGACCGCGGCCGTTTACCATGTGATCGCTCCGTCAAATGACGGAGCGATCACATGTAAACAAACTGGCGTCATGTCATGACGCCGGTTCCTCCCTCCCCTCTCTGTACCGATCGGTACAGAGGGGGAGAGATCGGATGGGAGCCGCGCTGTGGGCTGGATGTGTAGTGCCCACAGCGCTGCTCAGTGACATGTGAAGTCACATCCATCCATCCATGCTCTGCAATTCCCTGTGCAATACTCTGCAATACCCGCAATACTCTGCAATGACCCGGCCATACTCTGCAATGACCCGGCAATACAATGCAATACTCTGCAATGCTCCGCAATACTCGGTGATACCCAACCATACTTTGCCATGCTCAGCCATACTCGGCTGTACTCGGCCTCTGTATGTGGCCAGGCTGTGGAAGTCTCACACATGTGGTATTGCCGTACTCAGGAGGAGTAGGAGAATCTATTTTGGGGTGTAATTTTTGGTATGTACATGCTATGTGTTAGAAACATTGTATAAATGGACAACTTTGTGTTAAAAAAAAATGTGTTTTAACCACTTCCCGCCCGCCGGCCGTCATACGACGTCCTTGACTTTCTGCGGGGATATCTGAATGATGGGTGCAGCTACAGGCATCATTCAGATATCAGCTATTTCAGCCGGCGATTCCCTACACCATAAGAATGATCATAGCGGCTGTTCCGCTGCTTGATCGTTCTTACGGGAGGTGAGAGAGGACGTCCCCCCCCCTCTCGCCGCCCTCAGGTGCTTCTCACCGCGACCCACCGCTACAATCGAAGCCAGGATCTTTTTTTATTTTTTTATTTCGGGCTTCCCAGTCTAGAGGTGAGATGTGGGGTCTTATTGACCCCATATCTCACTGTAAAGAGGACCTGACATGCCATATTCCGATTACAGGGGATGTTTACATTCCTTGTAATAGAAATAAAAGTGATCAAAAAATGTATTTTTTGGAAAAAAGCCTCAAACTAAAATAAAGTAAAATGAACAATAAAAAAAAAAAATTTTCCCTGTGTCCCCGTGTGCTCGCATGCACAAGCGAACGCATACGTAAGTTGCGCCCACATATGAAAATGGTGTTCAAACCACACATGTGAGGTATCGCTGTGATCGGTAAAGCAAGAGCAATAATTTTGGCCCTAGACCTCCTCTGTAACTCACAACATGTAACCAGTAAAAAATTTTAAAGCGTCTCCTATGGGGAGATGTTTGGCGCCATTCCATGAGCGTGTGCAATTTTGAAGGGTGACAGGTTAGGTATCTATTTACTTGGCATAACTTCATCTTTCACATTATGCAAAAATATTGGGCTAACTTTACTGTTTTGTTTTTTTTTAAAGCACAAAACTGTTTTTTTTTTTTTAAAAAAGCGTTCAAAAAATTGCTGCGCAAATACCGTGCGAGAGAAAAAGGTGCAACGACCGCCATTGTATTCTCTAGGGTCTTTGCTAAAAAAACATATATAATGTTTTGGGGTTCTATGTAATTTTCTAGCAAATAAATTATGATTTTTACATGTAGGAGAGAAATATCAGAATTGGCCTGGGTGCTCCTAGAATGCCTGATGGTGCTCCGTGCATTTTGAGCCTCTGTATGTGGTCACGCTGTGTAAAAGTCTCACACATGTGGTATCGCCGTACTCGGGAGTAATAGCAGAATGTGTTTTGGGGTGCAATTTGTGGTATGCATATGCTGTGTGTGAGAAATAACCTGCTAATATGACAATTTTGTGAAAAACAAAAAAAGAAAAAAAAAATCTTGATTTTGCAAAGAATTGTGGGGAAAAAATGACAACTTCAAAAAACTCATCATGCATCTTTCTAAATACCATGGAATGTCTTCTTTCCAAAAAGGGGTCATTTGGGGGGGTATTTGTACTTTTCTGGCATGTTAGGGTCTCAAGAAATGAGATCAGTTCTCATGTCAATACTTCGGGTGTGATCAATTTTCAGAGATTGGCACCAGCTTGTGGACTCTATAACTTTCACAAAGACCAAATAATATACACCGATTTGGGTTATTTTTACCAAAGATATGTAGCGGTATAAATTTTGGCCAAAATATATGAAGAAAAAATTACTAATTTGCAAAATTTTATAACAGAAACGAAGAAAAATGCATTTTTTTTAACAGAATTTTCAGTCTTTTTTCTTTTATAGCGCAAAAAATAAAGAACCCAGCGGTAATTAAATACCACCAAAAGAAAGCTCTATTTGTGTGAAAAAAAGGACAAAAATTTCATTTGGGTACAGTGTTGCATGACTGAGTAATTGTCATTCAAAGTGTGAGAGCACCGAAAGCTGAAAATTGGTCTGGTTAGTAAGGGGGTTTAAGTGCCCAGTGGTCAAGTGGAGATTATATATATATATATATATATATATATATATATATATATATATATATATATATATATATATATACACACACACACACACACACACACAGTGGAGACAGAAAGTATTCAGACCCCCTTAAATTTTTCACTCTTTGTTATATTGCAGCCATTTGTTAAAATCATTTAAGTTAATTTTGTTTCCTCATGAATGTACACACAGCACCCCATATTGACAGAAAAACACAGAATTGTTGACATTTTTGCAGATTTATTAAAAAAAGAAAAACTGAACTATCACATGGTCCTAAGTATTCAGACCCTTTGCTCAGTATTTAGTAGAAGCACCCTTTTGATCTAATACAGCCATGAGTCGTTTTGGGAAACCTTCGGCCCAGTCTGAGGTCCTGAGCACTCTGGAGAAGGTTTTTGTCCAGGATATCCCTGTACTTGGCCGCATTAATCTTTCCCTCGATTGCAACCAGTCGTCCTGTCCCTGCAGTTGAAAAACACCCCCAACAGCATGATGCTGCCACCACCATGCTTCACTGTTGGGACTGTATTGGACAGGTGATGAGCAGTGCCTGGTTTTCTCCACACATACCGCTTAGAATTAAGGCCAAAAGTTATATCTTGGTCTCATCAGACCAGAGAATCTTATTTCTCACCATATTGGCGTCCTTCAGGTGTTTTTTTTAAGCAAACTCCATGCGGGCTTTCATGTGTCTTGCACTGAAGAGAGGCTTCCGTCGGGCCACTCTGCCATAAAGCCCAGACTGGTGGAGGGCTGCAGTGATGGTTGACTTTCTACAACTTTCTCCCAACTGCATCTCAGGAGGTCAGCCACAGTGATCTTTGGGTTCTTCTTTACCTCTCTCACCAAGGCTCTTCTCCCCCGATAGCTCAGTTTGGCCAGACGGCCAGCTCTAGCAAGGGTTCTGGTCGTCCCAAACGTCTTCCATTTAAGGATTATGGAGGCCACTGTGCTCTTAGGAGCCTTAAGTGCAGCAGAATTTTTTTGTAACCTTGACCAGATCTGTGACTTGCCACAATTCTGTCTCTGAGCTCTTCAGGCAATTCCTTTGACCTCATGATTCTCATTTGCTCTGACATGCACTGTGAGCTGTAAGGTCTTATATAGACAGGTGTGTGGCTTTCCTAATCAAGTCCAATCAGTATAATCAAACACAGCTGGACTCAAATGAAGGTGTAGAACCATCTCAAAGATGATCAGAAGAAATGGATAGCACCTGAGTTAAATATATGAATGTCACAGCAAAGGGTCTGAATACTTAGGACCATGTGAGATAGTTCAGTTTTTCTTTTTTAATAAATCTGCAAAAATGTCAACAATTCTGTGTTTTTGTGGCTGCAATATAACAAAGAGTGAAAAATTTAAGGGGGTCTGAATACTTTCTGTCCCCACTGTATATCCCTGATCACTGCCACACCAGTTATATGACAATGCTGTGCTGTACTGGTGATAGTATGTAAAAAAAGAAAGAAATCAAATTGTAAAAAAAAAAATTACAACTTCAGAAAACTCACCATACCTTTTACTAAATACTTTGGACTGTCTACTTTTCCACAAAGGGATCATTTGGGATATATTTGTACTGTCCTGTCGTTTTCAGGCCTCAAGAAATGAGATAGGCTGTAGGTACATCAGGATTGATCAATTTTCAAATATATTTACCATAGTTTGCTGACTCTATAACTTTCCTACAGACCAAATATTAAACAATGATTTGGGTTATTTTCACCAAAGAAATGTAGACAAAAAGACAAAGAAAAATATAGTTTAAAAAAAAAAAACTTGGGGGTCTTCAGGTGGTAATGGTGGTCGAAATGCTGTAGTTCTGCTTTAAGTACGCATTAATCCAAATTTATGGATCAAACAGGTAATGTATTGAACAGATCAGCTTTATACAACCAGTTCAAGCTTTTATGAATATAAGACAGACCACACACTACATAAGGCCTTCAACAACTTTATTTAAATTTATATAAATAAATAAATCATGCACAATTTAAATGTAAACTCAAGTGAACTTAAAGTGCAGACAAACCTGTTACCTCCGTCATGCAGAAGGTAAACATTTGACAATAAAAAAAAAAAAAAAAAACCAAAAAAAAAAAAAAAAAAAATCAAAACAAAAAAAAAACAAAACAAAAAACAAAGTAAAACAAAAAAAGCAGCTTTAAAATACCAGGATACATCACATCAGCCTTAATACCGAGACATAAAGCAAAGCCATACCCTCATTTCTCCTGGTGATATGCATTTATATTTGTAATGCTAATGTATAAATAAAATAATTTACCAAAATGTGCACTCACAGAGTGAACTTTTATTTACAATACACAATTTAAAACCTATTGTATTTTTATTACATTAGTTCAAATGAAGAACGCTATACTATTTTCTTATTTATTTTTTTCCTCTGCTGGGACAGTAAAGAAATTCCTCAGGTAGTAGATATGTAAAGCGCGTCCCAAAATGTAAAGAGTTCCTGTCATAGGCAGTATACAAATCAACAATACATTCTTTAACAAGATCACAGGTAAAGCAGCAAATAATTCATTTTACAAAATGTTCGATGTTTGTTTTTGTTTTTTTTTGTTTTCTCTTTTTGGCATCCTGGACCCTTGAATGCAGTTAGCCATCATGAAATCCAAGGCTTGTATGCAATATACACAGTACAGGTTCTGATAACTGAACATGCAAATGTCACTTTTCCTAGTTTTAGAACTATTTACCCCTTTGAGATGAGTTGTAAGGCCATGGTGACTTTTAAAGGGAGCACACGAAATTTCACAGACCTATCTTGAATAAAGTCAAACATATTAAAAATGAAAATGAAATAAAAATAACATCCTATAGTTTAAGATTAATCCACAGTCATTGTCACAGGCACTGGGTGCCATTATATATATATTTTTTCTTTATTACATGTACAGTGTAACTAGGGAGCTCAAAGCTCCCGGATAAAATAATTCTGAAGGGGAGGACCTTTACAACACAAAAGTTAAACGCTTGACTTACAGAAGATCATAAGAATGCACCAGTTTTCAGCAAACAGAACAGGAATCCTACGAGTGACAAGGTAAATATACATTCAATCAAAACGTATTTTTGACACATTATGAAAAATCAAATCCATTACACAGCATCAAGTAAACTGAAAGAGATTTCAAAAATTGAAAACTGTATATTAAAAGGCTAAAACACCTTTGTTATTTCCCTCAGTAAAATGATTCATATGTTGAGTGGTTTGCATTGATTATGGAGTGATTCAAGCATACTTTTTATCATAAGATGCTGATAATTTGAGTTTGGAAAAAACTGAGCAACTGATCACACAGTATCTATTACTGTTTTATCCTCAGGAGCCCAGCATGTTCTTTAGAGTCTTATATCCAGTGTTTCAGCTTCAATACAAGCAAGATACAGACAGCTGAACTGCTGAGGATTATAGAGGAAGTTATATAGTTTAACAGCATTAAGAAAAAAAAAAAGAAGAGCAGAAAAAAAAACTTCTTGAATACATTTAGCTTGCAAATAAAAGTCTAAACTGAATAGACTCATCAGTCACGGTTTTCACTGCATTGCCCTTTTAAGGAACACTATACAATAAATAGAACAGATAGACAAACAGTTTACATTCTGCCAGCTGATATTCCCCTTTTTTATTAGAACAGAAAAAAAAAGATATTTTTGGCAGATATCTCAGGATTATTATTGGTGATTTCTATTCCTATGTATGTGATCACAGGCTTATTTTTAATTGGTATGCATACAGTTTTCATTCTCTATGTCATTTTCATTGTCATTTGACTCCTCGTCACTCTCCACTGGAATCCCAGTAGCAGCTGAAGCACCTTGCTTTACTTCTCTGTCCAGAGGAAAGAAGCCTGTCCCACTGATGGTATCCTGCCGCTGATAGAAGAGTACATATGCTGCTTTGGACTGTGAAAATGAAAAAGCAGAGCATGTATACATTAGAGAGGACCTTGGTACAAACCTGCATTCCAAATCCCAGAAATTTGACAATTGGCAGAAAAAGAACTAGATAATTAATTAATACAGATGATCTTTATTCAAATAGTATTTCTTTTTCAAGGTTGTCTTCTGTGTGTAAAACAAAACAGGATGGTATTACAGAAAGGTTGCTTGAAATGACATTCTACACTTTATGAAGTGCAGTTCCTATCAGCACTCTAATTATGATGCAAAGCAAAGTGACAGCTAAAACATCACTGTCAGAATACTAACAGCACTTTTCATTACATGGTGTGGAACTGCCAAAGGTTTTTGATTATTAGAATCAAATCACATTCAGATTGACTAAGGCACCAAAGGTATATCCTTGATCCTGGATCCTTTTGTTCTGTTGTTAAGGCTCTATGATTTCCTATTTAGAAAAATGCTAAACTACTGTTATTCTACACTAAAACCTCCTCAAATGGAAGCTCTCTACCCCACTCTTTTACATTGTTTGATGCTCAGCTGTTTGATCTGCACTTTCCATGTACCAGTTGACTTATATGAGCAGAGGCTGCCCAGCCAAATAATATAAAATCTGGTCTGCATGGTTGAATACTGCTTGGTCTCCTTCAGGCCTTGTTCACATTATCGTGCAGAGACATCAGTTTTTCTGCACTCGTTCTGCAAGGGAACAAAAAAAAAAACAATTGTTCTCTATGTGTCCTATTTACACCACAACACTGATATCATGTGCAGATTTTTTTTCTGCGCAGGAATCTGCAATGTGTATACAGTTTTCTACACTGGAAAAAGACTGTCATGACATCAACACTGGTGTGTACAGGGCACATAACTGACTTGCATGAAAACTTATGTCAACGTGCATAAAAACTGATGTAAACTCATGTATCTGCAAGTTAAAACTGCATGGTTTTCCCATCAGTTGTCATGCATGTATGGTGAGAACGAGCCCGTAGGGTTGCACCGATACCGTTTTTTTATCAGCGAGTATGAGTACCGATACTTGTGCTCAAGTACTCGGCAATACCAAGTACCAATACCTTTGCGGTGCGATTTGAGCCCATACAGAATGAATGGGCTCAAATTGTACTGCAAAGTATTGTATGCGATATGAACAGGAATGCGGTGCGATTCCTGATGGAATTGCATGCGTTTTTCCGCACTACTCCCGTGTAAACCCAAGCTGAAGTCTGCATGAGATTTGGACAGGAATTGCACTGCATTTTGATTCTTTACACTGCAACTTGAGCCCATTCATTTTGTATGGAGTCAAATTGCACTGTAAAAGGTATCGGTTTTGGTATTGCAGCATTTGCACAAGTACAGGTACTCGTGAAAATGCGCAGTATTGGCACCAATACCCATGCAAACCCTAATCTCCTTCCCCCACCTTTTCTGTCATGTGCCGGTGATCATATATACCAGCACTTTGTTTCTTGCTTTTTGTCTGTGATTTGTGATTTATGTAATGTTTATATGTTTATACAGACTGTGTATTTTTATATATAGTGTGCTTTTGTATAGTACTTGAACTATGGTACTACTTTTGATATTTTACGGCACATTGTACTTTAAAATAGCTTTAATAAAAAAAATTCTAAAAAAAAAAAAAAAAATTATATCACTTAAAGGGTTAGTTCACCTTTACCCAAAAACTGCCAATGCAGCTTTGACTTATCTAATTTATCGGCGTATAACACGCACCGCAAGTTTAGGAGGGAATTTTAAGGAAAAAAACTTACATTTAAATGCCCATCAATGCAGCCTTGCACAGCGTCCATCTGCATACTTGTCCAGTGTCATTTGCAGCCTTGCAGTCATTTGCAGCCTTGGTGTCATTTGTAGCCTTGGTGTCATTTGCAGCCTTATCAGTGTCCATTTGCAGCCTTGCAGCTTTGTCAGTGCCCATCTGCAGCCTTGCCCAGGCTGCAGTTAAACTGCAGTGACTTGTCAGTGTCACTGCAGTTTGAAAATGGCGCCGCCGGCGCCGAGATACATAGCCGTGACTTGAGGCGCGAGCGCCGCCCATATACAGATAGTGCTAGCTCCGCTCACAGTCACGCCCAGTCCCTGTGTCCATCATAGGTCGGGACTGGACATGACTGTGAGCGGAGTACACTCGGCTATCTGTATATGGGCAGCGCTCGCTCCGCTCACAGTCACGCCCATCCTGGGCGGGACTACGAGTAGAGCCGAAAGTGTCCGAGAGCCGCCGAAAGTCACCGCTATGTATCTCGGCCCCGCGGCGCCATTTTCAAACTCGGCTATCTATGTATATCGGCGATCGCTCCGCTCACAGTCAGCGGGGGATCGCCGTATAACACGCGCCCGCGATTTTCCCCTGATTTTAACGCCGATAAATACAGTATGTTGGATAATGCCCTTGTTGTAGGTGTAGGCCATTTACGCACCTCTTGAAACCTACCCGAAGATGGTATTATTCTGTGCTACTTTTCTAAGATGCACCAAGCTCATCTCCACCATCACTAGAGTGAGCTCTAAAACCCCTGCACATGTGTGGTTCACTATCTCCTCTGTTGCAGCATTGCTGAGCTCAGAGCTACTGTAACAGGGGAGAGAGTGAATTGTGAAGGGTTTGAATTGGCTATGGGGTGTCTTAGCAATGCCCTAGCAACAAGGCAGGATGGCATGAGGCCATCTCTGGGAGATGCATAAGTGGCCTACACCTATAGCAAGGACATTTAATTTTACTCAAAGCTGCACAGTTTGTTTTTATCTACAGGCAGCCCCTAACTGCATAGTAATTTTTTTGGTAAAGGTGAACTAACCCTCTACCTCTGAGTATCCTTTATCATATCATTGTTATATGGCACTCGACCAGTGCTGAGTTAAGTAGTCCACATTCATCAAATAGCCACAACAGGCAGAAACAGCCTCTGTATGTTAAAAGTCCACAATTATTAAGTCTTAATCAAAACCAATATGTTCTCTTACTAGTTTTAGGGCGGAATTAGCCCTGGGTGATGTCTGCAGCACCATCATCATTACTATATTACAGCAAGCATTGTTGTGTACCTGCAAGCATCTTACCTACCATAGTATTCCTGGAGTTCAAAAATCCAGATAGCTTCAACACGCAAATATCAACTTTATCTAATAAATTGGCACTTGGCTTTGCTCCTCCCAGGTCCTGTTTGTTACTACTGAAGGTGGCTTTAAAGTGGTTGTAAACTCTCTCCGACAACTTTGTCCCATGTAAATTAGCATAAAAAACCCTAATGAACACTGCTTGTAGATATCTCCTTACTTGCTTAGTATTGTTGTAATCCTTTTTGTTCTTTAGAATGACTTCACTGAGCATGCCCAGATCTCCCCTGATTTACGGCACACTCTGTACTTGTCTGTCTATTATCAGCTCTTTGTACGGCAGGAAACTGAAATCCCATGAGACTGCATAATCACTCAGAGCTTCCTAAACAAGTTTTTTAAAGTTTCTTTAAAAAGTAATATGCGATTTGGGCTGGATTACAGTGGCTACAGATTGATAATTACTTATTATAATGGACTAAATGAAAAGCAGCATCAGAGTGGGAGAGTTTACTTCCTCTTTAATGGCTGGTTAGAGTCAAGTGCTCAACTACACGGTGCTCTTGGAAACAACTGATGTACTCTAAGGTAAACAGGTCAGTTTATTTATATTAAATTCCTCACAGGTCTGCTTTACTGCTGGTCACGAACATTTTAATCACGGAAGGATGTGATGGCACGATCTAACCACAAAATGTTTGTGCTTTTTTTTGTATATAGACAGGTTTCTATCCCCCCCACCCCAAGTTTCCATACTTATTCAGCGAAAGGGAGTTTGCACACAACCCCAGAATCACATTTAATTTAGGGATTACTAACTGGTCAATAAAAAGAAAACGTGATATACCTGTATATCATCCCAAGATCCACGTACATAAATATAATTGCATAATCCAGCCAACATTAGCAGGACTATGCAATCATTATTGCAAACCAGGCCTAAAATTTATATTAACCTTTAGCGATTTCTTCAATCCCCTATGCTGGAATACCTACTTAAGAACTTGGGTTTTCCTACAGGTACTGGCTGGAAAATAATTAAGCTGTAGTAAATGCCTGGTACCAGAGGCATGGACTGGCCGCTCATACAAAGGCAAAAATCTGCCAGCACAGAGATCCCTCCCTCCGCCATGGCTGTTCCCCACAAACAGTGGCCTTCTGGTTAGGTTGAATAACTAGTGTTTCTGTTACAGATACCATTTGATCATAGGAAATTATGTTCTTCTTTTGTGTAATAGAATTATATATATATATATATATATATATATATTTATTATAAAGAAATATATACAGTGGGGACGGAAAGTATTCAGACCCCCTTAAATGTTTCACTCGTTATAATGCAGCCATTTGCTAAAATTATTTAAGTTCATTTTTTTTCATCATTAATGTACACACAGCATCCCATATTGACAGAAAAACACAGAATTGTTTACATTTTTGCAGATTTATTAAAAAAGAAAAACTGAAATATCACATGGGCCTAAGTATTGAGACCCTTTGCTCAGTATTAAGTAGAAGCACACTTTTGATCTAATACAGCCATGAGTCTTTTTGGGAAAGATGCAACAAGTTTTTCACACCTGGATTTGGGGATCCTCTGCCATTCCTCCTTGCAGATCCTCTCCAGTTCTGTCAGGTTGGATGGTAAATGTTGGTGGACAGCCATTTTAGGTCTCTCCAGAGATGCTCAATTGGGTTCAGGGCACTGGCTGGGCCATTCAAGAACAGTCACGGAGTTGTTGTGAAGCCACTCCTTCATTATTTTAGCTGTGTGCTTAGGGTCATTGTCTTGTTGGAAGGTAAACCTTCGGCCCCGTCTGAGGTCCTGAGCACTCTGGAGAAGGTTTTCATCCAGGATATTCCTGTACTTGGCCGCATTCATCTTTCCCTCGATTGCAACCAGTTGTCCTGTCCCTGCAGCTGAAAAACACCCCCACAGCATGATGCTGCCACCACCATACTTCACTGTTGGGACTGTATTGGACAGGTGATGAGCAGTGCCTGGTTTTCTCCACACATACCGCTTAGAATTAAGGCCAAAAAGTTCTATCTTGGTCTCATCAGATCAGAGAATCTTATTTCTCACCATCTTGGAGTCCTTCAGGCGTTTTTTTTTTTAGCAAACTCCATGCGGGCTTTCATGTGTCTTGCACTGAGATGAGGCTTCCGTCAGGCCACTCTGCCATAAAGCCCTGACTGGTGCAGGGCTGCATTGATGGTTGACTTTCTACAACTTTCTCCCATCTCCCGACTGCATCTCTGGAGCTCAGCCACAGTGATCTTTGGGTTCTTCTTTACCTCTATCACCAAGGCTCTTCTCCCCTGATAGCTCAGTTTGGCGGGACAGCCAGCTCTAGGAAGGGTTCTGGTCGTCCCAAACGTCTTCCATTTAAGGATTATGGAGGCCACTGTGCTCTTAGGAACCTTAAGTGCAGCAGAAATGTATTTGTAACCTTGGCCAGATCTGTGCCTTGCCACAATTCTGTCTCTGAGCTCTTCAGGCAGTTCCTTTGACCTCATGATTCTCATTTGCTCTGACATGCACTGTGAGCTGTAAGGTCTTATATAGACAGGTGTGTGGCTTTCCTAATCAAGTCCAATCAGTATAATCAAACGCAGCTGCACTCAAATGAAGGTGTAGAACCATCTCAAGGATTATCAGCAGAATGGACAGCACCTGAGTTAAATATATGAGTGTCACAGCAAAGGGTTTGAATACTTAGGACCATGTGATTTCAGTTTTTCTTTTTTAATAAATCTGAAAAAATGTCAACAATTCTGTGTTTTTCTGTCAATATGGGGTGCTGTGTGTACATTAATGAGGAAAGAATTAACTTAAATGATTTTAGCAAATGGCTGCAATATAACAAAGAGTGAAAAATGTAAGGGGGTCTGAATACTTTCCGTCCCCACTGTGTATATATATATATATATATATATATATATATATATATATATATAAAGTTTTAGATTCATACATTAGTTTACATTAAAAAGGCAAATTTGCTGATGCAAAAAAGTACACAAAGCCACCCCCACCATTTTCTACTATTTATTTACTGTTGCCGTTTGCTGTTTATTTACTTCAGAAAGACAGACATGGACTTCTCTGAGACACAGCTTTGCTTACAGCTCCTGAGATTGTAAATGACAAGAGGTAGCTTTATATTCGTCTCAAACTGCTTACCAAACACACACACACACACACACACACACACATATGACAATTGCTAGAGGGAATTGCAGCTCACAGCTATAGACAAACTACAGTGGTCTTCCCAAGATAAGAAGCTTCAGAGAGGGGGGGGGGGTGCTCAGGAGGACTGGGAATTGTGTACTTTTGATGATCCTCAGATCTCATTTCATCAAAAATAAATAAATTCAGCTAGATGTGCATAAAAGAGAACTACACAAATACTCACCACTATCTGGTCTTCCGATGCAGTTGAAACACTGCTGTCATCAAAATAATACCATTTTCCATCATCCTTATTTTTTGCAAAAGCTGTGTCTAAGAAAAAAAACAGTAAAATATAAAATTAACTCTTATAGACTCTTAAATTATGCTAAAACTCACTTCTAAAAC
Organism: Aquarana catesbeiana; assembly: GCF_042186555.1. Taxonomy (NCBI): domain Eukaryota; kingdom Metazoa; phylum Chordata; class Amphibia; order Anura; family Ranidae; genus Aquarana; species Aquarana catesbeiana. Next base: position 254,644,418 of record NC_133326.1, on the reverse strand, counting down.
ACTGTAAATGATATAAATGAAATACAAGAACAGAAAAAAAATAAGCAACCCACATCTTATGTTTCTAATCATAAAGCTCAAATCTACTAAACAGATAGCAATAACCTGAAAACAACAAGCAGTAGTAGTCCTAAATTGAGCACTGCTTGAAATAACTGCCTTCTGTGACCTCCCTGGGGAAGAGGGGTCGATTTTAGTAAGATATCTTCAGACAGTCAGATATCGGTCTTCTATCTGACTGTCTTTTAATCTGTTATCAGTTGAACGAGGGAAAGGTCTAATGTTTATAAGGTACTTTCTCCATCAAGAAAATATGATGGATCTCCAAGAATTAGGTAACCAAACACGTTTGCCATCCTTGACTGACAGATTGCACATGCATGTTTATCCATTCTCTGGTATCTATGGCTAGCTTAGCCATGTTTTTACCCTGAAATACAATGTCTCTAATATTTAGTTCAGTTTAAACTTAGCTGTTTTTTTTATATTTGTGAGGACCCTTTGAACTTTCCACAATGGAGAATAAACATTGCTGTGGTACCTGCAGAAAAATGTTAGTAACATGAAAATGTCAGTCTCTGTGGCTATCACAAATCAATACATACACTAAAATAACCACTTGCTTACTGAGCACTTAAACCCCCCTCCTGCCCAAACCAATTGTCAGCTTTTAGCACTGTCTCTCTTTGAATGACAAATGCGCGGTCATACAACACTGTACCCAAATGAAATTTTTATCATTTTTTTCCTACAAATAGAGCTTTCTTTTGGTGGTATTTGATCACCTCTGGGTTTTTAATTTTTTGTTAAAAAAATTAAAAGAGACCGAATAAAAAAAAATACAAAACCGTTTTATATTTTGTTATAAAATTTTGCAAACTGGTAATTTTTCCCCTTCATTGATGTAGGCTGATGAGGCTGCACTGATAGGCTGCATTGATGGGCACTGATAGGCAGCACTGATTGGCACCACTGGTGGGCATTGATAGGTGGCACTCGTGGGCATTGATAGTTGGCACTGTTATGCACTGGTGGGCACTGATTCATGGCACTGTGGGCACTGGCAGGTGGCACTAGTGGGTACAGATAAGATGACTGTGCATCTTCCTCTTGAGGACCGATGTCCCTTGCACAGAAGCCGGCGATTGCCTTTCTTTTCTCCTCACGTTGTCAGCGTGAGGAGAAAAAAAGAAAACGATTACCGATCTTCTGGTCCGGGACTGGCCCCTTACTCTGATCTGTGATCACCCGAGTCTCATTGACTTGGTGATCACAGCGAGTGCCGCGTGCCCTGCAGGGGGCACGCAGGGAGTGTGCAAAGGGGAGTCTATTGACAGCCTCCTGGCAAAGTGGGTCCGCACTGTAGCCGTCATTCGGCTATAGCGCGGATCTGAAGGGAATAAAATAAAAATTTTACACCATTTAAATACTCTTAGAATTATGGGAATCTCACTGGCTTAAACAAATTAGATTTTGGTCAGTGTATCTAAAGTCAAAACTTTTTAAATCAGTTTGGATATAGCATGGCATTGTTAAAACCCATCAGGTCTCTCCTCATTTGTTAGCAAGATGGTGCCTTCATAGCTTTTGTGGTGCTCCACCCTACCCTCTTACCCCCGCTTCACTTTTCTACCTCTTTCCCTCTCCTTTTCGCTTACGTTCACAGTCTATTTTCTACAGTTCTATGTTAAGGTATGAGAGAGCCTCTGAATTACATAATGTTCTCTTATCAGACTATTCTGAACATCTTGAATCGACCAGAGGACAGCTGCTTTACTATGTTGACCTGTGATGCCACACAGGTATATGTCTTCTTAATGGCTCTGTACTTGCTGTTATTAATACAATAAAAAAAAAAAAAAGACGATTGAACGAAAATATAAGATTGCCCCTCGGGGGATCAGGAAGGAATTTTTTTCCCTGCTGTAGCAAATTAGATCATGCTTTTCTGGGGATTTTCACCTTCCTCTGGATCAACTGTGGGTATAGGATTGTGTATATTGGATTGTATGTTTTTTATTTATTGGTTGAACTAGATGGACTTGTGTCTTTTTTTCAACCTGACTATGTTACTATGTAAGACAAATACAGCAATAAGGCCTTTTTCTTTGTGTTTCACAAAATACTTTATTTGAAAAAAAGGGTGCGGACACACATGAGCACAAAGGCCTGAGTGTATATACAGATGCAGAAACTACAATCATTAGTATCATCCATTTGCAAAAACATTGCTTATCATAATGAAAGTATGTGAAGTCCATGATTTTGAAGGCCATCGAGAAAGTCAATAAAGTATATGTCCACAAAAATGTGTGTCTTGAAACGAGAGAGAGGGCATGAAAGCAGCCCAGAAACTAAGGGAAGTGTGGTTCACAACAGAACGTAGCCCCCCATCGGTGGATAGGTGCGTCTGGAGGGTTGAAAGTCCAGCTGATAGCCTCTGTGGAAACTAATTGGGTTTTTATCCTATGTTACTCTAGGGAAGACAAAAATTTAAAATTTTTTACTCACTGTAATATTGTTTTTGTTGCAATCCATTCAGGGACAAAGAAAGTGCGTAACCTTGAAGTTCTAATGCCAACCACAGGAGGATTAGTCACTGGCAAGCATAAAAAAAAAACTATAATGCCAGCCCAGAATATCCACTCCCACAAAATGCCCCAGGCAGTACTGAGATTATCATCATAAACAGAGTGGCAGGACCTGGACTTGAAGAAAAGGATTTTAAGGCAAGTACAAAAAACCTATTTAAATTGTTGTGCATTGAGGGACGCAGGAAGTCTGTAACCTTCGGGATGTACAAAAGCAATCTGACTGAGGGGTAGACAACACAGCAAACCAATGATAACAGCCCTACACTGATAAAAAATAAAAATAAGACACACACACCAGAACTATTGGAACTATTGGACTGCCTGCAGCTCAAAGAAAAGAAAAAGGGCCATACACCTGAAGCTGGAATCAGATGAGGCCAAAACATTCACCTTGTAGACCTTGTAGAATGTGTGAATAGAAGACTAGGTGACAGCCTTGCAATTATGAGAAACCTGTAACCAAATTGCTGGAAAAGCACTCACGTGGTTAGTAGCGTGAACTTTGTTAGGAAAGGAGGGAATCAGATCTTTGAAATAATAATGGTCTGCCAGAGTTACCTAAAAATGGTGGAAAAAAACTGGTGTACTTTTTTGGGGTCCATCCAAGATGATAAAAAGGGTCTCAGCATTTCTGAAAGCAACCCTAGCTGAGAGATAGACCCCTCATACCCCAAAGCACATTCAGACAACCGAGGGAAATTTCCTTTTGGTTAAATGGAGCCAAAGGGATGGACAAAAAAATTCTGGTTAAGGTGAAAGACAGTAAATACCTTGGGCAAGAAAGAAGTCCTAGGCTTCAAAACCACCTTTTCCCTTGTCTCCTTAAAAATCCATGTAGTCTAGCACTTTAGCCCAAGTGCCCTATGCATATGTACCAACATAATAAACATGCAGAAAATGAAGTTCAAGCTACAGCAACCTGCTCTACGCGTTCAGTAAAGCCTGGAACACACCAAGTTTTTTTTTTTGTTCAACTCAGCAGGGCTTAACAAAAAAAAACAAAAAAAAAAAACGAGGAGCTCAAGAGCAGCTCGCTGTACTAAGCGATGTTAGTAAAGCCATCTCCCCACTGTGCTATTGTGTTCTGACAGGGGGAATGCCCATTTGACAGAAGCTGGTAGTTTGGCCCGCTTCTGTTGGACAGGCTAATGTACACATGGGCTGAATGTTGGCCGGTTTCTGTTGAACCGGCCAATATCTGGCCTGTGTGTACCAGGCTTAAGGGATAAAACACAGCAGTGCTTGAATCGCTAAAGTGATTTTTAAGGGATTTTTTTAACCAATCAGACATGGTTTGACAAGGACAACACAGGGGTAAAAAACAAGATGTCAGTACCATCAGTTGGTTCACTTCAAGCTGCCCTGGAGCCATCAGTAGCAAGGAAACTAGGGGTACCTGGTAGAGCAGGCCTGTCCCCCTCCTCATGTCTAAAGTCAGATGCATGGCAGTAAGGCAACATATAGGCTAAAGTTATTTGCAAAATCGGACAACAGGTGAGGGTTGAATGGCATGAGGTGACCAAAGTCACTGCAGGCAGCAGGAACAGATGGAAGCTCCAATGGCTCTCTGCCAGCTGGGGCAGCAGCAGGGAGATGCTTCCTCCTTGCTGTATGGTGGGAAAGAGAGCATGGAGTGCATGTGATACCCCAACTGGCAGAGGTCTGCTGTGCTCAATCCAACAGTGTTAACCTCTTCTGTTTCAAAAAATGGCAGCAACAGGGAATAAAAGCAAATGCAATGCAAATGAGGTAGCTCCCAATACTCAATCTGAATGCCAACAACTCAGAACCTAGAAAAAGCACCTTAATCAACTTTTACAGAAAAGAAACCTGGAAAGCACCCCACATGAAACCCAGTAGCCTAAGGCTACTTCTAGGTTATTCAGGCAACACACAGTCAATTGGGGTCTGAACAAGTAGTCCAAAAGCCAGGCTGAGGATTGGCTGCATCGGACATCTGAAACCGAAGAGAAGAAAAAAATGCTAGCAAAAAACAGGATAGCCTTCAGTAAGGCTAAGGAAAAGAAGTCCAACCTCCTATGAAACTAGTAAAAAAAAGGAGGCATGATTGAAAGAGTTATCTTGGGCTAGCCCACATTTTTTTTTCGTTCGCCAGTGTCCAATCTTCCTGTAGATGGCAGTATGACCCGAATTTTACAAACAGTGTGTTTGGCTTTAGATGAACTTTCATACCAAAGCCTTGTACACACACTTAGATTTTCGGACGACAGAACGTCCGTTTTTTGTGGCATGCTAGTCTCATGTCGAAAGTAAAGAGGTTATTAACAATAGGAAAATTTTCGTACGACAGAATACTTTAGAAGTGACGCAATGTGTTGAATAGTTTTGTAAGTATTCTTTCGTTTCTGAGCATGTGTAGTCATATCAGTCAAAAATGTTATAGTCTGCACATCTAGCGTTTGACAAAAAAGTGAAATCGGCTGTCTCAAGCACCGTACTAACAATCTGAAAATCGGCAGACAGCTCGTCGTACAGATTTTCTTTCATCCGATTTTCATATTGTGTGTATACGGCCTTAACACACCTCCCTTTTCCCAAATACACTCAGGGTGTCAGTGACTGTGATAATGAATGTGTTAGATTGTATTATATCATCCCTTTCCTTCTGTACAGTACATACTGCATGCAATAATATAAATCATTCACACCTTTGCTCCTGTGTTTTGGTTGAATCGTCAATGAGATAATCGATAAGGTTTTGTAAAACCTCTCTAAAATGTACCATGCTAAGTTGTGACTGTAGTCTTATAAACAAATATCTGCAACTTACAATGTCCACCTCCCATTCCGCCATAATGGTTTGATACAGCAATCAAATTGTATCGACAAGGTCCTGCATTTGGATTAATAAGGAACTTAGACATGTCCAAATCGCTGTTGAGGAAAAAAAAAAAATAAAAAAAGTGAAAAACAAATTTAATAAAAAAATATTATTTCATTCTGAATAATTACATATTTGCAAAGCAGCCTGTACATTAAACTATGGCCAAGGTTTCTAATCCCTCTGTTTAGTGGCACAAGTAGATATTTCCTCCTGCAGCTGCCCACTTTTCTCTGGCAGTACAATTTTCGGTTCTACTTGAATTTTCAGGTTTCTGATGAAGAATGTCCATAGGCAACGTTCTTAAAGTGATTGTAAAGTCTATTTTTTTTTCTATAAAATTAACAAACATGTTATACTTACCTGCTCTGTTGCAGTGGATTTGCACAGAGCAGGCCAGATCCTCCTCTTCTCGGGTCCCTATTCTGTACTCCTGGCCCCTCCGTCCTGTTGAGTCCCCCCACAGCAAGCAGCTGTCTATGGGGGCACCCAAGGTGAGCTGCAGCTCTGTGTATCCATTCAGACATGGAGCTACGGTTTGGTCCCATCCCCTCTCTCTCCTGATTGGCTAGCTGACTTTGATTGACAGCAGCGGGAGCCAATGGTGCTGCTGCTGTGTCTCAGCCAATCAGGAGGGAGAGTCCCAGATGGCCGAGACACTCGTGGACATCGCTGGACAGAGATGGGGCTCAGGCAAGTATTAGGGGGACTGCTGCACACAGAAGGCTTTTTATCTTAATGTATGGAATGCATTAAGATAAAAAACCTTCTGACTTTACAACCCCTTTAAAGCTCTTAGATCATCGGTTTACAGCAGACCATTAATAATGACCCAAGAATTATTGCTTTCTTTCCAGCATATGCAGTGCCTTGAAAAAGCATTCACATCCTTGAAATTTTCCACATTTTGTCATGTTACAAACAAAAACGTAAATGTACCGTATTTTATTGGGATTTTATGTGGCAGACCAACACAAAAGTGGCACATAAATTGTGAAGTGGAAGGAAAATGATAAATGATTTTTTACATTTTTTTTACAAATAAATATCTGAAAACTGTGGTGTGCATTTGTATGCAGCCCCCAAGAGTCAATACTTTATAGAACCACCTTTCGCTGCAATTACAGTTGCAAGTCTTTTTGGGTATGTCTCGACCAGCTTTGCACATCTAGAGAGTGACATTTTTGTCCATTCTTCTTTGCAAAATAGCTCAAAATCTGTCAGATTGGATGGAGAGCGTCTGTGAGCAGCAATTTTTAAAGTCTTGCCACAGATTCTCAATTGGATCTAGGTCTGGACTTTGACTGGGCCATTCTAACACATGAATATGCTTTGATCTAAACCATTCCATTGTAGCTCTGGCTGTATGTTTAGGGTCATTGTCCTGCTGGAAGGTGAACCTCCGGTTTTCTTCTAAGATTTGCCCCATCCATCTACCCATCAACTCTGACAAGCTTTCCTGTCCCTGCTGAAGAAAAGCATCCCCACAACATGATGCTGCCATCACAATGTTTCTCAGTGGGGATGGTATGCAGTGTTAGTTTTGCGCCACACATAGCGTTTTACTTTTCGGCCAAAAAAGTTAATTTTTGGTCTCATCTGACCAGAGCACCTTCTTCCACGTGTTTGCTGTGTTTCCCACATGGCTTCTCGCAAACAGCAACCTGGACTTTTTATGGCTTTCTTCTTGACACTCTTCCATAAAGGCCAGATTTGTGGAGGGCACAATAATAGTTGTCCTGTGGACAGATTCTCACACCTGAGCTGTGGGTCTCTGCAGTTCCTCTAGAGTTACCATGGGCCTCTTGGCTGTTTCTCTGATTAACCACTTAAGGACCGCCTAACGCCGATTTACGTCGGCAAGGCGGCACGGGCAGGCAAAATCACGTACATGTACGTGATTTGCCTCTCGCGGGTGGGGGGTCCGATCGGACCCCCCCCCCGGTGCCCGAAGCGGTCCCGTTCTGTTCCCCGGCGATCCGAGATGAGGGGGAGGCCATCCGTTCGTGGCCCCCCCCTCGCGATCGCCGCCGGCCAATGGGAACACTCCTTTGCTGCTGTATGCTAAACAGCAGCAAAGGAAATGATGTCATCTCCCCTCGGCTCGGTATTTTCCGTTCCAGCGCCGAGGGGAGAAGACATCAATGTGAGTGCACAACACACACACACACAGTAGAACATGCCAGGCATACAAAACACCCCGATCCCCCCCCCGATCGCCCCCCGATCCCCCCCCAATCACCCCCCCCCCCCCTGTCACAAACTGACACCAGCAGGTTTTTTTTTTTTTTTTTTTTTTTTTTTTTCTGATTACTGCATAGTGTCAGTTTGTGACAGTTACAGTGTTGGGACAGTGAGTATTACCCCCCTTTAGGTCTAGGGTACCCCCCTAACCCCCCCTAATAAAGTTTTAACCCCTTGATCACCCCCTGTCACCAGTGTTGCTAAGCGATCATTTTTCTGATCGCTGTATTAGTGTCGCTGGTGACGCTAGTTAGTGAGGTAAATATTTAGGTTCGCCGTCAGCGTTTTATAGTGACAGGGACCCCCATATACTACCTAATAAATGTTTTAACCCCTTGATTGCCCCCTAGTTAACCCTTTCACCACTGATCACCGTATAACCGTTACGGGTGACGCAGGTTAGTTCGTTTATTTTTTATAGTGTCAGGGCACCCGCCGTTTATTACCTAATAAAGGTTTAGCCCCCTGATCGCCCGGCGGTGATATGCGTCGCCCCAGGCAGCGTCAGATTAGCGCCAGTACCGCTAACACCCACGCACGCAGCATGCGCCTCCCTTAGTGGTATAGTATCTGATCGGATCAATATCTGATCTGATCAGATCTATACTAGCGTCCCCAGCAGTTTAGGGTTCCCAAAAACACAGTGTTAGCGGGATCAGCCCAGATACCTGCTAGCACCTGAGTTTTGCCCCTCCGCCCAGCCCACCCAAGTGCAGTATCGATCGATCACTGTCACTTACAAAACACTAAACGCATAACTGCAGCGTTCACAGAGTCAGGCCTGATCCCTGCGATCGCTAACAGTTTTTTTGGTAGCATTTTGGTGAACTGGCAAGCAAGCACCAGGCAGCGTCAGGTTAGCGCCAGTACCGCTAACACCCACGCACGCACCGTACACCTCCCTTAGTGGTATAGTATCTGATCGGATCAATATCTGATCCGATCAGATCTATACTAGCGTCCCCAGCAGTTTAGGGTTCCCAAAAACGCAGTGTTAGCGGGATCAGCCCAGATACCTGCTAGCACCTGCGTTGTGCCCCTCCGCCCGGCCCAGCCCAGCCCACCCAAGTGCAGTATCGATCGATCACTGACACTTACAAGGCACTAAACGCATAACTGCAGCGTTCGCAGAGTCAGGCCTGATCCCTGCGATCGCTAACAGTTTTTTTGGTAGCATTTTGGTGAACTAGCAAGCACCGGCCCCAGGCAGCGTCAGGTTAGCGCCAGTACCACTAACACCCACGCACGCAGCATACGCCTCCTTTAGTGGTATAGTATCTGAACGGATCAATATCTGATCCGATCAGATCAGATCTATACTAGCGTCCCCAGCAGTTTAGGGTTCCCAAAAACGCAGTGTTAGCGGGATCAACCCAGATACCTGCTAGCACCTGCGTTTTGCCCCTCCGCCCGGCCCAGTCCAGCCCACCCAAGTGCAGTATCGATCGATCACTGTCACTTACAAAACACTAAACGCATAACTGCAGCGTTCGCAGAGTCAGGCCTGATCCCTGCGATCGCTAACAGTTTTTTTGGAAGCTTTTTATTGAACTGGCAAGCACCAGCGGCCTAGTACACCCCGGTCGTAGTCAAACCAGCACTGCAGTAACACTTGGTGACGTGGCGAGTCCCATAAGTGCAGTTCAAGCTGGTGAGGTGACAAGCACAAGTAGTGTCCCGCTGCCACCAAAAAGACAAACACAGGCCCGTCGTGCCCATAGTGCCCTTCCTGCTGCATTCGCCAATCCTAATTGGGAACCCACCACTTCTGCAGCGCCCGTACTTCCCCCATTCACATCCCCCCAACGAAATGCAGTCGGCTGCATGAGAGGCATTTTTATGTGCTCCCGAGTACCCCTACCCAACGAACCCCCCCCAAAAAGATGTTGTGTCTGCAGCAAACGCGGATATAGGCGTGACACCCGCTATTATTGTCCCTCCTGTCCTGACAATCCTGGTCTTTGCATTGGTGAATGTTTTGAACGCTACCATACACTAGTTGAGTATTAGCGTAGGGTACAGCATTGCACAGACTAGGCACACTTTCACAGGGTCTCCCAAGATGCCATCGCATTTTGAGAGACCCGAACCTGGAACCGGTTACAGTTATAAAAGTTAGTTACAAAAAAAGTGTAAAAAAAAAAAAAATATATATAAAATAAAAAAAAAAATAGTTGTCGTTTTATTGTTCTCTCTCTCTATTCTCTCTCTCTATTGTTCTGCTCTTTTTTTACTGTATTCTATTCTGCAGTGTTTTATTGTTATTGTTATTGTTATTGTTATTATGTTTTATCATGTTTGTTTTTCAGGTATGTAATTATTTATACTTTATTGTTTACTGTGCTTTATTGTTAACCATTTTTTTGTCTTCAGGTACGCCATTCACAACTTTGAGTGGTTATACCAGAATGATGCCTGCAGGTTTAGGTATCATCTTGGTATCATTCTTTTCAGCCAGCGGTCGGCTTTCATGTAAAAGCAATCCTAGCGGCTAATTAGCCTCTAGACTGCCTTTACAACCCGTGGGAGGGAATGCCCCCCCCCCCCCCACCGTCTTCCGTGTTTTTCTCTGGCTCTCCTGTCTCAACAGGGAACCTGAGAATGCAGCCGGTGATTCAGCCAGCTGACCATAGAGCTGATCAGAGACAAGAGTGGCTCCAAACATCTCTATGGCCTAAGAAACCGAAAGCTACGAGCATTTTATGACTTAGATTTCGCCGGATGTAAATAGCGCCATTGGGAAATTGGGGAAGCATTTTATCACACCGATCTTGGTGTGGTCAGATGCTTTGAGGGCAGAGGAGAGATCTAGGGTCTAATAGACCCCAATTTTTTCAAAAAAGAGTACCTGTCACTACCTATTGCTATCATAGGGGATATTTACATTCCCCGAGATAACAATAAAAATGATTTAAAAAAAAAAAAAATGAAAGGAACAGTTTAAAAATAAGATAAAAAAGCAAAAAAATAATAAAGAAAAAAAAAAAAAAAAAAAAAAGCACCCCTGTCGCCCCCTGCTCTTGCGCTAAGGCGAACGCAAGCGGCGGTCTGTCGTCAAACGTAAACAGCAATTGCACCATGCATGTGAGGTATCGCCGCGAAGGTCAGATCGAGGGCAGTAATTTTTGCAGTAGACCTCCTCTGTAGATCTAAAGTGGTAACCTGTAAAGGCTTTTAAAGGCTTTTAAAAATGTATTTATTTTGTTGCCACTGCACGTTTGTGCGCAATTGTAAAGCATGTCATGTTTGGTATCCATGTACTCGGCCTAAGATCATCTTTTTTATTTCATCAAACATTTGGGCAATATAGTGTGTTTTAGTGCATTAAAATTTAAAAAAGTGTGTTTTTTCCCCAAAAAATGCGTTTGAAAAATCGCTGCGCAAATACTGTGTGAAAAAAAAAAATGAAACACCCACCATTTTAATCTGTAGGGCATTTGCTTTAAAAAAATATATAATGTTTGGGGGTTCAAAGTAATTTTCTTGCAAAAAAAAAAAAACTTTTTCATGTAAAAAATAAGTGTCAGAAAGGGCTTTGTCTTCAAGTGGTTAGAAGAGTGAGTGATGTGTGACATAAGCTTCTAAATGTTGTGCATAAAATGCCAGGACAGTTCAAAACCCCCCCAAATGACCCCATTTTGGAAAGTAGACACCCCAAGCTATTTGCTGAGAGGCATGTCGAGTCCATGGAATATTTTATATTGCGACACAAGTTGCGGGAAAGAGACAAATTTTTTTTTTTTTTTTTTTTTTTTTGCACAAAGTTGTCACTAAATGATATATTGCTCAAACATGCCATGGGAATATGTGAAATTACACCCCAAAATACATTCTGCTGCTTCTCCTGAGTACGGGGATACCATATGTGTGAGACTTTTTGGGAGCCTAGCCGTGTACGGGACCCCGAAAACCAAGCACCGCCTTCAGGCTTTCTAAGGGGCGTGAATTTTTGATTTCACTCTTCACTGCCTATCACAGTTTCGGAGGCCATGGAATGCCCAGGTGGCACAAAACCCCCCCAAATGACCCCATTTTGGAAAGTAGACACCCCAAGCTATTTGCTGAGAGGTATAGTGAGTATTTTGCAGACCTCACTTTTTGTCACAAAGTTTTGAAATTTGAAAAAAGAAAAAAAAAAAAAGTTTTTTCTTGTCTTTCTTCATTTTCAAAAACAAATGAGAGCTGCAAAATACTCACCATGCCTCTCAGCAAATAGCTTGGGGTGTCTACTTTCCAAAATGGGGTCATTTGGGGGGGGTTTGTGCCACCTGGGCATTCCATGGCCTCCGAAACGGTGTTAGGCAGTGAAGAGTAAAATCAAAAATTCACGCCCTTAAAAACGCTGAAGGCGGTGATTGGTTTTCGGGGCCCCGTACGCGGCTAGGCTCCCAAAAAGTCCCACACATGTGGTATCCCCATACTCAGGAGAAGCAGCTAAATGTATTTTGGGGTGCAATTCCACATAGGCCCATGGCCTGTGTGAGCAATATATCATTTAGTGACAACTTTGTGCAAAAAAAAAAAAAAAAAAAAAAAAAGTGTCACTTTCCCGCAACTTGTGTCAAAATATAAAATATTCCATGGACTCAATATGCCTCTCAGCAAATAGCTTGGGGTGTCTACTTTCCAAAATGGGGTCATTTGGGGGGGGGTTGTGCCACCTGGGCATTCCATGGCCTCCGAAACTGTGATAGGCAGTGAAGAGTGAAATCAAAAAGTTACACCCTTAGAAATCCTGAAGGCGGTGATTGGTTTTCGGGGTCCCATACGCGGCTAGGCTCCCAAAAAGTCCCACACATGTGGTATCCCCGTACTCAGGAGAAGTAGCTGAATATATTTTGGGGTGCAATTCCACATAGGCCCATGGCCTGTGTGAGCAATATATCATTTAGTGACAACTTTTTGTAAATATTTTTTTTTTTTTTTTTTTTTTGTCATTATTCAATCACTTGGGACAAAAAAAATAAATATTCAATGGGTTCAACATGCCTATCAGCAATTTCCTTGGGGTGTCTACTTTCCAAAATGGGGTCATTTGGGGGGGTTTTGTACTGCCCTGCCATTTTAGCACCTCAAGAAATGACATAGGCAGTCATAAACTAAAAGCTGTGTAAATTCCAGAAAATGTACCCTAGTTTGTAGACGCTATAACTTTTGCGCAAACCAATAAATATACGCTTATTGACATTTTTTTTACCAAAGACATGTGGCCGAATACATTTTGGCCTAAATGTATGACTAAAATTGAGTTTATTGGATTTTTTTTATAACAAAAAGTAGAAAATATCATTTTTTTTCAAAATTTTCGGTCTTTTTCCGTTTATAGCGCAAAAAATAAAAACTGCAGAAGTGATCAAATACCATCAAAAGAAAGCTCTATTTGTGGGAAGAAAAGGACGCAAATTTCGTTTGGGTACAGCATTGCATAACCGCGCAATTAGCAGTTAAAGCGACGCAGTGCCAAATTGGAAAAAGACCTCTGGTCCTTAGGCAGCATAATGGTCCGGGGCTCAAGTGGTTAATGCTCTCCTTGCCCGGCCTGTCAGGTTAGGTGGATGGTCATGTCTTGGTAGGTTTGCAGTTGTGCCATACTCTTTCCATTTCTTTTTTTTCTTATTCAGTTCATTTTTATTTGACATTTTTTCCAATGTATAACATTTCCATACACATACACAACCCCCCAAGACACTAACAAGCTTAATACAATATACAGGTGCCAATCCTTGGCCTTCATGGTGCTGTTTGTGCACTAAGGCTCTCTAACAAACCTCCGAAGGCTTCACAGAACCGCTGTATTTATACGGAGATTAAATGCGACACAGGTGGATTCTATTTACAAATTAGATGACTTCTGAAGGCAACTTATTCCATTAGATTTTAGAAAGGGGTATCAGAGTAAAGGGGGCTGAATACAAATGCACACCACACTCTTCAGATAATTATTTGTAAAAATTTGAAAACCATTTATCATTTTCCTTCCACTTAACAATTTTGTGCCACTTTATGTTGGTCTGTCACATAAAATCCCAATAAAATAAATTTACATTTTTGGCTGTAACATGACAAAATGTGGAACATTTTAAGGGGTATGTATACTTTTTTAAGGCACTTTGTGTAAAACCCCCAGCATATGTAAGAATGGTAGAAATGTACTGCTTGGGTATAACCTTCATTTTTAAAATTTTTATTTTAACAATTAATTTTTAGCTGTACAGCCACCAGATCACATATGACAGTCAGACTGTGAAATTTACATGCAGTCTGTTACAGACGTCAACTACTCTTTTGGTAAAATGAAAATTTCTAAGGTTTAGTTTTGAACTTTTCTCCTGCCGAGGTCATGTCTCCCTGTTCATGATCTGAGTTTCATATTAAAAATACTGCTCTACTGGACATTTACACTTTTAACATATTTAAAGTTTTAATTTAGACTATACATATTAAAGTGTTTGTTACCACACATCCTGATATGTGTCTGCTGTACAATGTACTTGTATGAGAAAGTATCCTGTTCTCTTTGTATTGCTTCCTGTGTGTGAAATCCCTGGTGTTCCTGCCAGTCCCTCTGCTTTCCTATCAAAAACTGACCACACTAGGCAGGGGAACACATTGTGGTCAGTTATCTAGCTATGCAGGGAACTCAGCCTGCTCTTCTCCAATAATCCTGCTTGTGTGTCTCCCCCCCCCCCCCGCTGCACAGCCAATCACTGTGAAGCTCAGTGTGCTGCTGCTTCTCCTCCCCCAGCCTCTTATGCATCTGAGAACAAAGGGAATGTGCTCACTTATAGAAAAATAGGATTTGTCTTACAGCTTACCTGTAAAACACTTTTCTTGGAGTACATCACGGGACACAGAGCAGCTATGGTAAATACTATCTGGGTTATACGCCACCTATAGGTGAATGGACACTGGGACACCCAAAAGACAGGAAGTCCCCCCTCTATATAACCCCTCCTATACAGGAAGTACCTCAGTTTTGTAGCAAGCAATTCCCAAAAGAGGGGAGGGGCCTCTGTGTCCTGGGATGTACTCCAAGAAAAGGATTTTACAGGTATGCTGTAGGAAAAATCCTATTTTCTTTATCGTACATCATGGGACAAAGAGCAGCTATAGTAATTACTATCTGGGATGTCCCAAAGCAATGCCCGAGGGGAGGGAGACACCATCATAGAAACTGCCACCAAAGAAGGACCTACTCTGCTATTTGCAATATGCTGAGGCCAAAGGCAGTATCTTCTACGTGATTGACATTGACCTGGTAAAAACCCTGTAAATATATAAACAAAAGACCAAATAGTGGTCTTGTACACCTAAGCCACTGACATTCGATGATGGATGGCCCAAGATACTCCCACACCTGGTAGAGAATCTCTCCCCAGAAAAAAAAAAATGAGTTTTTTGCCATTTAAACCATAGCATTGATAAACTGGCAGATCCACTGCTAAATAGTCAACCTGGATGCCGCCTGTCCTTTCTGGGCTCTTCTGGCAGCACAAAGCACGATTCCTGACTTGAGCTGACAACTCAAGTAGACCCTGAGCGTCTGAACTACCTCTAGAGGTTTTGTTTTTTTTTTTTTTTTTTTTTACCACATTTAGGTAGCGATCTTTCGCCTGCCGACTGTGGATTAGGAGAAAAATAAAAGGCAAGACACTGTCCTGATTCAAGTGAAAAACTAGAAACCACTTTAAGCAATAAAAATGGATGAAGACGCAACATCACCTTATGATGCGAGACCAAGAATGGCTCCTTGCATGAAAGAGCCACCAACTCTGACACTCCACTTTGTAAAGTGATAGCAACCAAAGACGCCACCTTCTGAAATAAAAGGACCAAAAGAATCCCCCGATTGGTTCAAAAGGTGGCCTCTGCAAGGACAGTCAAGATCAAGTCAAGTCCCAAGGACACAAGAATGGCCTGACAGGCGGTACTGACAAAGTTACATGGTGTATGAGGTATGAAACAAGGAGTGAGAAACAACGGCCCCTGGAAAAAAAAGGGATAGGGGCGAACTCTGACCCTTAACGGTACTTAAGGCCAAACTCCTTTCCTCAATTGGAGAATGAAAAAGAAAATCTCCCACCCACATATTTCTTTTCTGCAGGTGCCACTTCCTGGCTTCACCCCAGGCAAAAAAATATTTTCAAGTCCTGTAATTGAAGCTCCCCGAAGCTGGCTTCCAGGGGCTCAACAGTGCTAAGATACAGGACTGAAGACTATCAGGACCCGCTGGACTGGGAGTGTCCAAAGGAGGAACCCCCGCAAGACTCGCTATGCCTGTGTACCAAGCCCCCCTGGGCTAACTAGGCCAACACTAACATCAGTGTTACCACCTTACAGATTCTGTGCAAAAGATGTGGCAGAATCCGAAACGGGGTAAAAAAAAGAAAAAAAAAAAAGTCAAATAAGAGAGAACCAGACCTTAAGGCAGTGGGACTCTTGTCCCGGACACACCTGTCCCAAACTGTTGTAGAACTTGAAATATGTATTGGCGATAGAGACAGCACTTGTACTGTCCCAGACAGAATGTGGTATACCTCCCTGAGCCGCATGACCTCTGGTGCCGCCCTGGTGGTTGATATATATATGCCCGCAGAGTCATTTCCAGATTGAACCTACAACAGGTTTGTCTTATAATCCAGAGCAAGGCATACTAGCCAAAAATTCCAAGCTATTGGACAGTATTCTCTCCTACGGAGACCAAGCCCACTGAACTGTAGCTAGCCTCAAGTCAACTTAGAGAGACTGGCATCAGTGGTTATTTTCCAAATTCCTGAAATGGTAGGATATCATGCACCAATTTTTGCTCTGCAACACCCCGAAAACAGAGCCTTTTGGCAATGCCTGGATCTTCAAGTTCCAGACAGAGAATGAACCTCTACCAAGACCTGGAGTAGGGCTGTATGTAGAAAACGTGCTTTGACCTAAACACAGCTTCCTTCTGTAGAAATATGTCAAAGGAACCCCTGGAATTGGCTGCTTCCTGAGCAAAGATTATTGAGGTAAAGGGTATTGAGGTGTCTTCAGCAAGCCCAGCACTGGGGCTAGACGCTTTGAGAACCCTCCAGACCTGTGGCCAACCCAAAGGGAAGATTAATAAAAAAAATGGCTTTCCACTGCAATTACAGACATCTTTGATGAGCCTGTAAACAAACCGCCACACGAAGATGACATTTACAGAAGATTATGGACCCCCAAAATCTACCTTTTGCAAAGAGGTCATCACTGAAAAGTCTAGCCTATCTGAAACAGAAGGATGTTCAGCGGCTTGAGATCTTAAGTTAGACCTCATGTCCCTATTTTGCTTTGGAACTGCTACCATTTAATTGTCTCACAATAATGAGCCCATAATTTCTGCTCCAAGAGCACATGCAAGGCAAAAGACTGACGACCCTGTGACAGACCCAGACAGTCCCAAGAGGTGCACTTAACCTACCAGGTTTCTGTCGGCTAAAGATGGAACAAACCACCTCAGAGACTGCCCTAAGATTTTCTGGCTCGAGATACTCTCAAAACCCAGCAGCCTCAGATGCCTTTCTCACCCGGGTAGGGAAAGCTTACAGCATCTGGTATCGCCGGGCAGTCTCCCATCTATATACTAACCAGGCTTGATCCTGCTTAGGCTTCAATCAACCGAGATCAGGCATGATCAAGGTGATGCGGCCACAGTCTGAGGAAAAATTAATGCGCCAGGAAACACTGCAATGCCAAACACCACAGTGGCTCAGATGCACCCAAAACCACTGTCCATCGGAAGATGTGGACACCACCAGATCCATGAACCTCAGAGCGGTGCCCCTGCTTCCCCCGGCTGCCTCTCTTTTCTGGAGCGATTTAATGATATAACAGGCAAATAACGCAGCAACTATATTATCCAACCGAATATACAGTCCACCAAGGATGCAGGCCTAAAACAAGGTTGGTTTACCTCTATGCAACCCCTTAAGGTATGCAAGTACCTAGGTATGCAAACATGCAGCTATACAAGTATTCTTGCCATTCATGCATTTATGTATGCAGTACAAGGTCAATAAGCACACACGCATGTACCCCCAGGTAAACAAGCACCCAGGCAAATAAGCCCATATGCATGTAGTCCTATGTGAATAAGCACATGTGTATGTAATCCCAGGAAAACAAGTACATATGTATACAGCTTAATGTAAATAAACATACGTATGCAGTACAAATGAAAACATGCTAGCATTTGTTTAAGCAATATGCATCTATGGAAGCATGTGCTTATGCAACTATGCATTTAGGCAAAATATGAAAGCGTGTGCTGTACACACGCATTCATGCAACATGTGCCCATGGAAACAAGCATTTTCACAATAAGCAAGCATGCGTTTATGAAACGTGTTTATGCAATATCACGCAACGAGTATCTATGCAGACATGTATAAACATGCATCTTTATGCAACCATGCATCTTTATGCGATCATATATCTTTACGCGATCATGTATAACCATGTATATTTAAGCAAACGTATAAACAAGCATCTTTATGCGGTCAAGTATCTTTATGCGACCATGTATATCTATACAACATGTCTAAACACGCATCTTTATGCAACCATGTATCTTTATGTGATCATGTATAACCATGTATATCCAAGCAAACATGTATAAACATGCATCTTTATGCGATCACATATCTTTATGCGATCATGAACAACCATGTCTATTTATACAAACATGTCCAAACATGCATCTTTATGCAGTTATGTATAACCATGCATATTTATGCCCACATGAATAACCATGCATTTTTGTGCAACCATGATCATGCATCTTTATGCAAACATGTATAACCATGTATATTTATGCAAACATGAATAAACATGCATTTTTGTGCAACCATGTATCCTTGTGCAACCATGATCATGTATCTTTATGCAAACATGTATAACCATATATATTTATGCGAATATGTAAAAACCCGTATCTTCAGCAACCACGCGTTTCAGCAACCGTGCGTTCCAGCAACCGTGCCTTTCAGCTAGTTTGCAAGCAAGCACCTGCTTAACCGCAGTTGGCCCCATACTAGACCTGCAGGATTTATCCAACCACATATGCACTATACTGGAGATACAACGCCTTAAAATGCACCCATGCTCATGTTTTTCCAAACGTGTATATTTAAGCATGTATACTATGCTGCACCTGCCTACAGAGCAGTCAACAACACTTTAAAGTGAATTGCTAACCATCCAGGGGTGTATCAACTTACAGTTGTACAGTACCCCCGGATAAACAGTAAATATGCAGCATATAATCATGACTTGTCTGTCACACAGTTTTCCCAAAGTAAGTACTCACACTTTGTTAGTATCTATGGGCTGCTATGTCTCCAGAGGCCTACTGAACCTGTTGCCACATGGCATGGCTGCCCTTCCTGCCTATGTAACAGGGATATGCAATTAGCGGACCTCCAGCTGTTGCAGAACTACAAGTCCCATGAGGCATAGCAAGACTCTAACAGCCACAAGCATGACAGCCAGGGGCAGAGGGATGATGGGTCTTGTAGTTTTGAAACAGCTGGAGGTCCACTAATTGCATATCACTGCTATATAAAAATAGGCCATACTGAGCGAGCCTGTGCCCTCTAGTGGCTGGAGGAGAAACAGCAGCCCACATGAGTAAGAGTACATATAGCATGATTAAACAGCACACTGCTCTCAGTGGCCGCCAGGAGAACAGACAGTCAGAACTCTCTTTTTTAAAAAAAAAAAAGAGAAACTGCAAACAAATGCAGTCTTACCCTTCCTGCTCCAGGACTCTAATCATAACAGGAGTCCAATCTTCACCCATCAAGGCGACCTTTGTTATAAAAGACCTTCAGAGACTGGGTCCCCCCTTAATCTGGGGTCCACACTCCCCTGGACCTGTATAGCACCCTGCAGGAAAGCACCTTGGTCAGAACAAACACTGCACAAGGTTCCAATATGCATGGTCCAGCGCCATAAGGCTGCATTACAGGCAAACCTCGAAGAATCTTCTCTCCTTCCAATGAGGCTTGGGTACCATCCATTTTGGCTGACAGCTTTTTCGAATGGATCCGATTGAAGTCCATGATTCTTAATAGAACCGTCCAGACCTCCAAGTATGCTCCAAGAGCACATGTATCACATCAGTGACCACCACCTTACAGACACTGGCGAAAAAACGGAGGTAGTTCCTGTATAGGAGAGGTTATATAGAGGGGGGACTTTCTGTCTTTGTGCCAGTGTCCATTCACCTATAGGTGGCGTATAACCCAGATAGTAATTACTATAGCTGCTCTGTGTCCCGTGATTTACAATAAAGAAAAAAAAAGGTATTGATATTGTTCCAATATGCATGGTCCAGCGCCATAAGGCTGCATTACAGGCAAACCTCGAAGAATCTTCTCTCCTTCCAATGAGGCTTGGGTACCATCCATTTTGGCTGACAGCTTTTTCGAATGGATCCGATTGAAGTCCATGATTCTTAATAGAACCGTCCAGACCTCCAAGTATGCTCCAAGAGCACATGTATCACATCAGTGACCACCACCTTACAGACACTGGCGAAAAAACGGAGGTAGTTCCTGTATAGGAGAGGTTATATAGAGGGGGGACTTTCTGTCTTTGTGCCAGTGTCCATTCACCTATAGGTGGCGTATAACCCAGATAGTAATTACTATAGCTGCTCTGTGTCCCGTGATTTACAATAAAGAAAAAAAAAGGTATTGATATTGTTCTTTATATCTATACAAAAAAAAAATTTCATTTCTATTTTAAACTGAAAGGGTTGCTTTACAAGGTGTGGGTTTACAATCACTTTAAGTTCCTACAGTCTCTCTTGCTAGGTTTTATCCTTTCATCTGAAATAAGCTCCTTCAATACATTTTCCTCTAACACTGTATCTCCTCAATATTCTTACTCCCTATTTTGCATTTAGAAATGTTGAACTGCATTTTCCAAGGCTTTGATCAATTTTCCTTCATTTTAACATGCAACGTTTCCATAAGATGTAACAGTTTGTATATACAGTCAGGTCCATAAATATTGGGACATCAACACAATTCTAATCTTTTTGGCTCTATACACCACCACAATGGATTTGAAATGAAACGAACAAGATGTGCTTTAACTGCAGACTTTCATTTGAGGGTATTTACATCCAAATCAGGTGAACGGTGTAGGAATTACAGCAGTTTGTATAAGTGCCTCCCATTTTTTAAGGGACCAAAAGTAATGGGACAATTGGCTGCTCAGCTGTTCCATGGCCAGGTGTGAGTTATTTCCTCATTATCCCATTTACAAGGAGAAGATAAAAGGTCCAGAGCTCATTTCATGTGTGCTATTTGCATTTGGAATCTGTTGCTGTCAACTCTCAATACGAGATCCAAAGAGCTGTCACTATCAGTGAAGCACGGCATCATTAGGCTGGAAAAACAAAACTAACCCATCAGAGAGATAGTAAAACCATTAGGTGTGGCCAAATCAACTGTTTGGAACATCCTTAAAGAGAAATAAAGCACTGGTGAGCTCAGCAACACCAAAAGGCCCGGAAGACCACAGAAAACAACTGTGGTGGATGACCAAAGAATTCTTTCCCTGGTGAAGAAAACACCCTTCACAACAGTTGGCCAGATCAAGAACACTCTTCAGGAGGTAGGTGTATATGTGTCAAAGTCAACAATCAAGAGAAAACTTCACCAGTGTGAATACAGAGGGTTCACCACAAGATGTAAAGCATTGGTGAGCCTCAAAAGCAGGAAGGCCAGATTAGAGTTTGCCAAACAACATCTAAAAAGCCTTCACAGTTGGGGAACAACATCCTATGGACAGATGAGACCAAGATCAACTTGTACCAGAGTGATGGGAAGAGAAGAGTATGGAGAAGGAAAGGAACTGCTCATGATCCAAAGCATACCACCTCATCAGTGAAGCATGGTGGTGGTAGTGTCATGGCGTGGGCATGTATGGCTGCCAATGAAACTGGTTCTCTTGTATTTATTGATGATATGACTGCTGACAAAAGCAGCAGGATGAATTCTGAAGTGTTTCGGGCAATATTATCTGCTCATATTCAGCAAAATGCTTCAGAACTCATTGGATGGCGCTTCACGGTGCAGATGGACAATGACCCGAAGCATACTGCGAAAGCAACCAAAAAGAGTTTTTTAAGGGAAAGAAGTGGAATGTTATGCAATGGCCAAGTCAATCACCTGACCTTAATCTGATTGAGCATGCATTTCACTTGCTGAAGACAAAACTGAAGGGAAAATGCCCCAAGAACAAGCAGGAACTGAAGACAGTTGCAGTAGAGGCCTGGCAGAGCATCACCAGAGATGAAACCCAGTGTCTGGTGATGTCTATGCATTCCAGACTTCAGGCTGTAATTGACTGCAAAGGATTTGAAACCAAGTATTAAAAAGTGAAAGTTTGATGGGTGATTGTTAATCTGTCCCATTACTTTTGGTCCCTTAAAAAGTGGGAGGCACATATACAAACTGTTGTAATTCCTACACAGTTCACCTGATTTGGTTGTAAATACCCTCAAATTAAAGCTGAAAGTCTGCAGTTAAAGCACATCTTGCTCGTTTCATTTCAAATCCATTGTGGTGGTGTATAGAGCCAAAATGATTAGAATTGTGCCAATGTCCCAATATTTTTGGACCTGACTGTATATGGTATATATAACTATAAAATAGACTCACATTTAAAGCATATATACGGGTCAAAATGTAAAATCATATATTTACCACTTGCCCCCCAAGTCAATTCTGACACTTCTCTCCTACATGTAAAAATCATCATTTTTTTGCTGGAAAATACTCAGAACCCCCAAACATTATATATGTTTTTTTTAGCAGAGACCCTAATATATAGAATGGTGGTAATTGCAACTTTTTATCTGGCACAGTATTTGTGAAACAATTTTTCAAACACGGTTTTTGGAGAAAAAAAAAAAAACAAACAGTTTGATGCATTAAGAAAAAACAAAACACTAAAAAGTTAGCCCAATTTTTTTGCATAATGTGAAAGATGATGTTACGTCGAGTCCTTTTTACAGTGAGATCAGGGGTCTATAAGTCCCCAGATCTCGCCTCTGGGCTGGGAAGCCTGAAATAAAATAAATAAGGATTTTTTTTCATCATACTTACCTATAAAATCCTTTTCTTGGAGTACATCATGGCACACAGAGCAGCCATAATAATGAATATATGGGTTATTACGCCACCCACTGGTGGATGGCAGATAGTCAAACAGGAAGTCCTCCCCTATATAACCCCTCCTACACAGGAAGGACCTCAGGTTTTGTGGCAAAGCAATGAATATCACAAAAAAGATGGGAGGGACCTCTGTGTCCTGTGATGTACTCCAAGAAAAGGATTTTACAGGCAAATATGACGAAAAAATCCTATTTTCTTTATCATACATCACAGGACACAGCGCAACCATAATAATGACTATATGGCATGTCCTAAAGCAATGCACTTGAGGGGAGGGAGACACAATCACAGAAACTGCCACCTGAGAAGGACTTCTTCTGCCGCCCAAAACATACTGTACCAGTATCCTCCGTGGCTTTGATATCTATCTGGTAAAATTCTGTGAATGTATGAACAAAAGACCATGTAATGGCCTTAAAATCCTGAGCCACTGACTCTGATAAATGGATGGCCCAAGATGCCCCCACACACCTGGTAGCGAGCACTTTTACCATAGGCTTGAATAATTAACTGGCAAATTCAGTGAAAATAGTTAACCTGGATGCCTCCTGCCAATCCTGGGCTCTACTGGCAGCATAAACCAGGATTCCTGACCTGTACCGACAAATCAAGTAATTCTGACCGCCAGAACTACCTCCAGATTATGCAGTGATCTAACTCCTGCCAACTGAGGATCAGAAAAAAAGGTAAGACATTTCTTGATTCAAGTGAAAACTAGACACCACTCTAGGCAAAAAATGGATGAGGATGTAACGTCACCTTATGATGTGAGACCAAGAACGGCTCCTTGCATGAAAGAGCTGCCAACTCTGACACTCCACCTAGTGAAGTGATAGCCACCAAAGAAGCCACCTTCTGAGATAAAGGACCAACAGAATCTCCCCATTGGTTCAAAAAATGGCCTCTGCAAGGACAGACAAGATCAAATTCAATCCCGAGGACACAAGAGTGGCCTGAAAGGCGGGACTGACTATGTTACCCGCTGTATGAAGTATGAATCAAGGAGTGAGAAATAACCGCCTCTGGAAAAAAATGGATAGGGACGAACTCTGACCCTTAACTAGCAACCAGGCTTGATCCGAGATTAGGCGCCACATTTGCTCAGATACCCCTGATGCCATTGGTCCAACAGGAGACGTAAACAGCGCCAGATCACTGGACCCGAGGGTGCTGTACCTGCCTCCCCTGGCCGCCTCTCCCTTTTGGATTTATTTAGCTAGTCTAACAGGTACATAATAAAGTGACTATATTAGACAAAAATACATATTTCCACAAGGATGTAAGCCTAGACAACGTTGGTCTACCGCTATAGAACACCGTAGGTATGCAAGTATGCAGGAACCCAGGTATGCCGTTATGTAGGTACCTAGGAATGCAAACATGCAGCCTCTGGAAAAAAATGTATAGGGACGAACTCTGACCCTTAACAGTACTTAAAGCGGGGTTCCACCCAAATTTTGAACAATATCTGTATGTATTCTCTTCCTTGCCTAGATGCTGACATGCCGTTTAAAAAAATTTAAATCGCCGTAATTACCTTTTATTTTTCTATTCTTCTTTGCACTTCCTGGTTCTCCTCCCGTGGGAGTAGGCGTGTTTCTAGCCTCTCCCAGACTCCTGGGAGCTAGTCTCAGGCTTCCCAGGATGCCACTGAGCATGTGCGGGAACGAGCGGTGAATGCTGGGAGCACAGCATTCACAACATCCAGGAAATAAATGCTTGTGGGCTTCAAATGCCCACAATGAAGATGGAAACCGCCTGCAGTGAATAATATAAGTTATTCTTTCTGACGAAATCTGACACAGGCGGACATATTACACACAATATGCGAGTATGTAATGCTGAGAAGAAAAGTTTGTGAATGAACTCAAAAAAAAAAAAAAAAACGATAGATAGGTGGACCCCCGCTTTAAGGCCAATCTTTCCCCTACCGATTGGAGAAGAAAAAAAAAAAAAAGAAAATCTCCCACTCCACACTCCCAGAATCTGGCTTCCAGGGGCTCAACAGTACTGAGATACAGGACTCAAGACCATTAGGTCTCTCTGGACTATGAGTGTCCAAGGAGCAACCTCCGCAAGACCATTAGGTCCCTGTGGACTGGGAGTGTCCAAGGAGCAACCCCCGCAAGACTCGCTATGTCAGTGTACCAAGCCATCCTGAGCTAATTTGGCCAACACTAATATCAGTGTTACCACCTCCCTTATTCTTCGCAAAAGATGTGGCAGAAGCCGAAACAGAAGGAAAGCATCAAAAAAGGGAAAACTGGTCCCTAAGGTGTTACCAGTACATCTACCCCTATTGGCAGTGGGACTGTCGTCCCAGACACACCTGTCCCAACTTGTTGTAGAACTTGGAATCTAGTAGATTCACCTGCAGAGTTCCCCCTGCCACTATTCTTTACCTGGGATATGTATTGGTGATAGAGACAGCAGAGACAGTGCTTGTACTGTCCCAGACTGAATGTGGTTCACCTCCCTGAGTCGCATGACCTCTGGTGCCGCCCTGGTGGTTGATATATATGCCTGCAGGGTCATTTATGTATTGATCCTACAACTGGTTTGTCCCATAATCCAGAGCAAGGCATACTGGCCAAAAAGTTCCAAGATATTGATGGACTGTATTCTCTCCTGTGGGGACCAAGTCCACTGAACTGCAGCCACCCTCAAATCAACTGGAGAGACTGGAATCAGTGGTTATTATCTTCAAAATTCCTGAAAAGGAAGAATATGAACCATCAATTTTTGCTCTGCAACACCACGGGAACAGAACTCTCCGGCAATCCAATGCCTGGATCTTAAAGTTCCAGAGAGAATGATCCTCTACCAAGGCCTGGAGTCGGACTGTATGTAGGAAATGTGCTTCGACCTAAACAAAGCTTCCTCCTGCAGAAATATATCGAAGAAACCCCTGGAATCAACTGCTTCCTGAGCAAAGATTATTGAGGTAATGAGTATTGAGGTGTTTACGGCAAGTCCAGCACTGGGGCTAGAAGCCTTGTGAACCCTCCAGAGCTGTGGCCAACTGAAAGGGAATATTCACCAAAAAAAGACTTTCCACAGCAATTACAGAAATCTTTGATGAGCCTGGAAACAAACCGCCACATGAAGACGTGCATTTACTGTTGATTATGGACCCCAAAATCTAACTCTTGCAGAGAGGTCATCACTGAACAGACCTAGCCTATCTGAAACAGAAGGATGCTCAGCAGCTTGAGATCTTAAGATAGACCTCATGTCCCTATTCAGTTTTGAAACTGCTACCATTTAATAGTCTCACAAAAATGGGCCCATAACTTCTGCTCCAAGAGCCAAAGCAAGGCAAAAGACTGACGACTCTGTGGCAGACCCAGACAGTCCCAAGAGGTGCAATTAACCTACCAGGTTTCTGCTGGCTAAAGAAAGAGCAAACCACTTCAGAGACTGCCCTAAAAACCTATGGTCAGAGAAACTCTCAAAACATTGCAGCCTCAGATGCCTCTTTCACTCAGGAGGGAAAAAAACCCAGCTCCTAGTATTCCTGGGAAGTTTCCCATCCAAGTACTAACCAGACTTGATCCAAGATTAGGCGCTACAGTGGCTCAGATACCCCTGATGCCATTGGTCCAACAGGAGATGTAAACAGCGCCAGATCACTGGACCCGAGGGCGCTGTACCTGCCTCCCCTGGCCGCCTCTACCTTTTGGATTTATTTAGCCAGTCTAACAGGTACATAATAAAGTAACTATATTAGACAAAAACGAATACATATTTCCACAAGGTTGCAAGCCTAGACAACGTTGGTCTACCGATATAGAACACCGTAGGTATGTAAGTATGCAGGAACCCAGGTATGCCATTATGTAGGTACCTAGGTATGCAAACATGCAAGTATATAAGTATTCTTGCTGTTCATGCATTTACGCATGCAGTAAAATGCAAAAAAACATATCCATACAGTCTAATGTAAATAAACACATATTTATACATGCGTTTATAGAATATGCATTTATGCACACATGTGCTCATGCAAAGGTGTTTATGCTTATGCATGCATTTGCAAATGTGTGGAGACTAAACCCCTGCTTTAAAAGCATACTGTTAAACAGGTTATTTGGTTGTCTGCGGGCTGGTCTGTAGGTTAAGCTTTTTTTTTTCCCTTGGATTTATCCTTGGCCTTGTTTATACCTGTTTATGCTAGTAAGCTTGTGTTTATTCAACATTTATGCAAACGTGCTTATGCTAGTAAGCACGTGTTTATGCAAAACATGCGTTCATGTGCAATCATGTGTCAATGCATCATGTGTCCATAAATATATATATATACATGCAAAATGTGTCTCATGTAGACGTGTCTATGCGACATGTGTCACGTGCCATATGCAGACACGAGTATGTGACATGCGCCACATGCCTTACGCAGACACAATCCTTTGCGACATGCGTCACGTGTCTTACGCAGACACGAGCCTATGCGACGCGCTTTACATGCCTTATGCAGACACGAGTCTATGTGACATGTGTCTACGCAGACATGAGTATGTGACATGTGTCATGTGCCTACACAGACATGAGTCTATGCGACATGTGTCATGTACCTCATGCATACATGAGTCTATGCGATGTATCGTGTCCCACGCAGACATGAGACCATGCGACACGTGTCATCTACTGCATGCATACAAGAGTCTATGCGACATGTGTCATGTGCCTCACGCAGACATGAGTCTATGTCTCACGGAGCACCCCACTCCCTCATTAAGTACTTCTCATTAGTGTCCACCTGTGTCATGGGTGGAGACCTCAAATTCTCCCATATAGAGGAGTGTATTTCTCCCATGGTTCAGAGAAGCAGGATCTCCCAATCTATGGATAGTGCAGGACCCACTAATCATGGGGTACTTTGTCGCAGTAAGTGGGATTAAGCACCATATAGCAATATGATGTGACCAAATTCCCATATTTTTTTATAATGTTTTTTGAAAATGTCTAGGTGTTTTTAACAAGCCTTGCTGGAGGTAAATGTCTTTTTTGCATGTGTGCGCTGTAATATTTTGTTCTGTTGTATGGTCTTATGGCTGCACCATCTTTAATGCATCTTTTAGGGTGTGCCCCCAAATATCTTGTTTGTCTATGTGTCTTAAGCAGACATGAGTTGAGTCTATGCAACAATTGTCATGTACATTATGCAGACATGTGTAGCTTATGCAGACATGACTTGAGTCTATGCGACATGAGTCTATGCGCCTTATGCAAACATGTTTTTAGCAACCATGTGTCTTTAGCAAACCATGTGCTTTTAGCAAACAAGCCTTCAACAAACAAAAGCATTTAGCAACATAAGTTTTTTAGTAACATAAGCTTTTCACAAACTTTATGCAAGCATGAACTTTCAGCAAGCATCTGGCAAGCATAAACTTTTAACAAACATAAGCTTTTAGCCCAGTTTGCAAGTATGCACCTGTTCAACTGCACCAGGCCCCATACTAGTTTTGTGTCAAACGCACATTATTCTGGAGACACGCCACTTTAAAGTGCACTGCTAGGGGTGTATTGACTTACAGTTGTACAGGCCCCTCGGATTAAGCAGTAAGTATGCAGTATATAATCATGACTTGTCAGGCTACATAGTTCTCCCATAGTAAGTACTCACACTTCAGTAGTATCCATGGGCTGCTGTTATGTCTGAAGAGGCCAGCTGAATCTGCCGAGCACATGGCCACCCCTCCACTTCCTGCCTATATAGAAATAGGCCCATGCGCCCTCTAGTGACTGGAGAAGAAATGGCAGCCCAAACTCCTAAGAAGTATACAGAGCATGTTTCAAACAGCACACTTCCCAGGGGCTATTGAGAGAGCACCAGTCAGATTTTATTTTTTTTTAAAGAAACTGAAAATAAATACAGACTTACCATTTCTGCTGCAGGACTCTAAACATAACAGGAGTCACATCTTCACCCATCACGGCGAGCTTGGTCATAAAAGACCTTCAGGGACAGGGTCCCCCCTAATTTGGTGTCCACTCGACTTGTATAGCACCCTGCAGGAAAGCACCTTGGTCAGAACAAACACTGCACAGGGTTCCATTGTGCAGGGTCCAGTGCCGCAAGGCCGCATTACAGGCAAAACCTTGAGGAATCTTCTCTCCTTCCAATGAGGCTCGAGTACCATCCACTGGCTGACAGCTTTTTTGAATGGATCCAAATGAAGTCTAAATAGAACTGTCCAGACCTCCAATAGCACATGTATCACATCAGTGATCATTTCCACTATACAGACACTGGCGAAAAAAAACTGAGGTCCTTCTTGTGTAGGAGGAGTTATATAGGGAGGACTTCCTGTTTGACTATCCCATGATGTACGAAAAGAAAAACATAATTTCGGCTTCCCAGCTAAGGCAGGGGCATTTTTTTCAATTGCAGAGGCCGAGCGCGAAATCATAACATCGTGCTCGGACTCCAAAAAGTCATAGAGACTTTCTGAGGCCATCTGGACCGCAGGATTCTCTATGGTAAACGTCCGGCGCTGGTAGATTCCTTCTCCAGCTCGCCGGTCACACGCGTGAGCTGGTATAAGCACCGGAGGGCTGCGGGGGACGTCCCCTTCCACTGCCTGTAAGCACAATCAAGCGGCTGAATAGCCACTATGATTGTTCTTATGGTACATGGAATCACCGGCTGAGAAAAATGATATCTGCATGGTGCCTGTAACTGCAGGGATCATTCAGATATCACCACTGAAAGTCTGTGACATCGTATGACGTTGCCCTGGGAAAAAGTGGTTAATTTCCACATTGTATGGCGAATACTTGGCACCAAAGTACCATGGGTTGTCCTTGGAAACTGAAAGCAAACAGGAGGGGAGAAGCTGCAAAGCATGCAGGGAATTCAGGAAGTTGTGGAAATAGGTGGCTAACAGACAGGCATCACTCACAACAGGAAAGGAGATTTCTCAAGTAAGCTTATATTGGATTGTCAAAAATAACCAGTGTTTGAACTGCCTTTTCACTGTTGATGTTATAAATTGAAAGAGTATGCTGTGACCCACATAATTTCCTTTAAAGGGCAGGCCACCAAAAACCTAATATTTAGGTTTTTGGGTAAAACAGTATTTATTTATTTATTGCATTTCCAGGTATGCACCAATGTAGGAGCCATTTTAAGGGTCCCACTCTTTAAGTTGGATTTTTCATTTACTGTATATTATGGGCAATGCACAGGAGGAACGAACACATCGAAATGGGCACCAACAACCCAAACTTGAAAATTTGCATTAACAAAGGGAAAACTATGACAGGAAATGTAAACAGAGAGAAAAAGTAGGAACGTGACAGCCCAAACGATTTTAGTTATTGATTTTTTTTTTTTATATCTTTTATACATTTACCCTTTTTTTTTTTTTTTTTAAAGATTCTCTTCACAAATGGATTTGGATGTAACTCCTTACCTATTAGTAGCTAGGGTTAAGCAGCCCATAGATGAGTCGGTCAGTTTTTCCTTCAACCCACTGGTTAAATAAAAAAAATGTACCCAATTGCCCATCCGCATATTTGAGGTAGATAAGAGGATCATATTTCCCTGCCGTCAGAATACACCGATCGGTGTTGCAGTCTAAAGCTAAGATATTTTACATGAAATTATGTTTACAGCTAAAATACAATTTTTTTGTACAGTGATAAAAGAAACATTTACATACCATACAGGAAAATCAACAAGTGTATCCAACTTATCCCTCATATATCTGCTGTAAGAGAAGCGTTTTAAATGTACCACTAAAACTGGAGGTAATGACCACAGATCTAATTTTTTGGTTGCTTGCTGATGTTCTTTGCAGTGAGGACAATACCTAATAAAAACAGATCAAGATAACATTGAATCCACAAAAACTATGCAATGTTATCAATTAGAGTCAGGTGTATGATTAAACAATAATACCAAGCAGGTGTTAATGATCATCAATTTCATATGTAGGTTGAAACACAGTCATTAACTGAAACAGAAACAGCTGTGTAGGAGGCTTATAACTGGGTGAGGAACAGCCAAAGTCTGCTACTAAGATGAGGTTGTAAAGGACAGTTTCATGTCACAGGTCATACACCATGGCAAGAATGAACACAGTAACACGTCTTAGGGCACCTATACTGCACAGCAGGGTATCTCCCAGGCAAAGAGTTCAAAGCAAACTGGTGTTTCAAGAGGTGTCGTTCGAGCTCTTTTGAAGAAGCACAAAGAAACAGGTAACGTTCAGGACTGTAGATGCCGTGGTCGGCCAAAGAAACTGAATGCAGCAGATGAAAG
Source organism: Aquarana catesbeiana (assembly GCF_042186555.1). Taxonomy (NCBI): domain Eukaryota; kingdom Metazoa; phylum Chordata; class Amphibia; order Anura; family Ranidae; genus Aquarana; species Aquarana catesbeiana. Next base: position 254,613,260 of record NC_133326.1, on the reverse strand, counting down.
ACACATCATGCTTACTTTCCTTCGATATCGGAATATGTCCAGCAGTGCCATCAGCACAGAATTGGCAGAAACCAGAGAGACCCAGGTATACCCATCTACTGTCCCAAGAAGTCTGGCCAGAAGTGGCCTCCAACATGTATACAAAGCTAAGCGATTCAACTATGCATAAAAAAACTTAAAGGGGTTGTAAAGGTAAAAATTTTTTCACCTTAATGCATTCTATGCATTAAGGTGAAAAAACTTTTGACAATACCGCCGCCCCCAGCCCCCCCGTTTTACTTACCTGACGCCTCGAATCTTCGCTGCTCGTTCTCGTCATCTTCATTGCAGCTCAGCCTGGTCGCTGATTGGCTGCAGTGGATGGATTGAAAGCAGCACAGCCATTGGCTCGCGCTGCTGGCAATCACATCCGATGACGCGGCGCGCCGGGGGGCGGGGCCGAGTGATACAGCGAGCGGCTATAGTCGCCGGCTGTATCACGGGAGCGCGCCCGCAAGCACTCACCACCATGCGAGGGAGCTCGCATTAAGGTGGTTAATGCTTGCGGGGAGGAGCTGAAACAGCCGCCGAGGGACCCCAGAAGACCAGGTTCGGGGCCACTCTGTGCAGAACGAGCTGCACAGTGAAGGTAAGTATAACATGTTTGTTATTTTTAAAAAAAAAAAAAAATTTACCTTTACAACCCCTTTAAGAACTAGGGTGCAGATAAAAAGCAGCAGGTGCTCAAAATTTTAAATATTTGTCTGTAGCAGGAGGAAGTTTGTTCACCAAAGGGCTGGAGAGCGGTACAATAAGGAGTGTCTGCAGGCAGCAGTGAAGCATGGTGGGAAGTTCCTTGCAAGTTTGGGGCTGCAATTTTGCAAATGGAGTTGGAGATTTGGTCAGAATCATTGGTGTCCTCGAAGCTGAGAAATACAGGCAGACACTTATCCATCATGCCATACCATCAGGAAGGTGTGGGATTGGCCCCAAATTTCTTCTGCAGCAGAAAAATTACCCCAAACATACAGTATCTCACAAAAGTGAGTACACCCCTCACATTTTTGTAAATATTTTATTATATCTTTTCATGTGACAACACTGAAGAAATGACACTTTGCTACAATGTAAAGTAGTGAGTGTACAGCTTGTATAACAGTGTAAATTTGCTGTCCCCTCAAAATAACTCAACACACAGCCATTAATGTCTATACCACTGGCAACAAAAGTGAGTACAACCCTAAGTGAAAATGTCCAAATTGGGCCCAATTAGCCATTTTCCCTCCCCAGTGTCATGTGACTCGTTAGTGTTACAAGGTCTCAGGTGTGGAAGGGGAGCAGGTGTGTTAAATTTGGTGTTATCGCTCTCACTCTCATACTGGTCACTGGAAGGTCAACATGGAACCTCATGGCAAAGAACTCTCTGAAGATTTGAAAAAAAGAATTGTTGCGCTACATAAATATGTCCTGGGCTATAAGAAGATTGCCATATAGCTGCAGCACGGTGGCCAAGACCATACAGCGGTTTAACAAAACAGGTTCCACTCAGAACAGGCCTCGTCTTTGTGGACCAAAGGAGTTGAGTGCACGTGCACAGCGTCATATCCAGAGGTTGTCTTTGGGAAATAGACGTATGAGTGCTGCCAGCATTGCTGCAGAGGTTGAAGGGGTGGAGGGTCGTCCTGTCAGTGCTCAGACCATACGCCGCACACTGCATCAAATTGGTCTGCATGGCTGTCATCCCAGAAGGAAACCTCTTCTAAAGATGATGCACAAGAAAGCCCGCAAACTGTTTGCTGAAGACAAGCTAACTAAGGATATGGATTACTGGAACCTCATCTGGTGGCAGCCAGATGAGGAGTGCAAAGACAAGTGCGTCTTGCCTACAGTCAAACATGGTGGTGGGAGTGTCATGGTCTGGGGCTGCATGAGTGCTGCGGGCACTGGGGAGCTCCAGTTCATTGAGGGAACCATGAATGCCAACATGTACTGTGACATACTGAAGCAGAGCATGATCCCCTCCCTTCAGAGCCTAGGCCGCAGGGCAGTATTCCAACATGATAACGATCCCAACACACACCTCCAAGACGACCACTGCCTTACTAAAGAAGCTGAGGGTAAAGGTGATGGACTGACCAAGCAGGTCTCCAGATCTAAACCATATTGAGCATCTGGGGCATCCTCAAACAGAGGGTGGAGGAGTGCAAGGTCTGGTGAACTCCATGCCCAAGAGGGTTAAGGCAATGCTTGAAAATAATGGTGGCCACACAAAATATTGACACTTTGAGCCGTACTCACTTTTGTTGCCAGCGGTTTAGACATTAAAGTAGAGTTCCACCCAAAAATTGAACTTCCGCTTTAAGTGATGGTGACCCCCTGACATGCCACATTTGGCCTGTCATTTTTTTGGGGGGGGGAGCAGATACCCAGTTTTAATGGGCAAACGTCCCTGAAGATTGGCCGTCCATTCACAGGGTGCAGCGCGGCTCACGCCCGGCTGTGAAGCCACAGCCTGGCGCCCACAATTAGAATGTCGGCGCCTCGGAGAGGAGCGGGGCTTCGTGAGCCCGCATCGCTGGACCATGGGATAGGCGAGTGTCTGATTACTAAAGGTCAGCAGCTACATTTTTTGTAACTGCTGACTTTTAAATAGGTGGAACTCCGCTTTAATTACTTGCCGACCAGCTGCGGCAGGTTGGCACGGCTGCGCGAATCGCCGTCGTGGTACGCCGGCTATTTAAAATCGACATGGCAGGCGCGCGCCACGGGGGGAGTGCACCTGCGTGTCCCTGGTGCCGAAGCGCGTGGCCGACAGGCGCGATGTCCGCCGGGTACCCGCGATTGCTCCTGACAGAGCCAGAACAGTGATCTGTGTGTGTAAACACACAAATCCCGGTTATGTCAGTAGGAACACACAATCTGTCTCTACTCCCCTAAGTAGGAACAGCGATATGTCTCCTCCACCAGTCAGTCCTATCCCCCCCAGTTAGAACATAAAGTGAGGGAATGCATTTAACCCCTTGATCGCCCCCTAGAGTTAACCCCTTCCCTGACAGTGACATTTATACAGTAATAAGTGGCTATTTTTAGCTCTGATCGCTGTATGAATGTCACTGGTCCCAAAAAAGTGTCAAAAGTGTCCAATCTGTCCGCTGCAATGTCCCAGTCCCAAAAAAAAAAAAATCGCAGATAACGGCCATTAATAGTAAAAAAAAATCAAAATAATAAAAATGACATAAATATATATTTTGTAGACACTATAACTTTTGCACAAACCAATCAATATACGCTTATTGCGATTGCTTTTTTACCAAAAATATGTAGAAGAATACATATTGGCCTAAACTGATGAAGAAATGTGTTTATTTTTTATTTTTGGGGGGGATTTTTATCATAGCAAAAAGTACAAAATACAGTTTTTTCAAAATTGTCACTCTTTTTTTCTTTATAGCGCAAAAAATAGAAACCGCAGAGTTGATCAAATACCACCAAAAGAAAGCTTTATTTGTGGGGAAAAAAAGGACATACTTTTTTTTGGATACAATGTCGCACGACCACGCAATTGTCAGTTAAAGCGACCCAATGCCGTATCGCAAAAAATGGCCTGGTCATTAAGGGGGCAAATCCTTCGGGGGCTGAAGTGGTTAATGGCTGTGTGTTGAGTTATTTTGAGGGGACAGCAAATGTACATTGTTATACAAGCTGTACACTCACTACTTTACATTCTAGCAAAGTGTAATTCCTTCAGTGTTGTCACATGAAAAGATATAATAAAATATTTACAAAAATGTGAGGGGTGTACTCACTTTTATGAGATACTGTACAGCCAATATCAATAAGAAGTATCTTCAGTGTAAAGAAGAAAAGGAGTCCTGGAGGTGATGGTTTGGCCCCCAGAGTCCTGATCTCAACACTAATTCTGTTTGGGATTATGTGAAAAACAGAAAGATTTGAGGCAGTCTACATCCACAGAACATTGGTAGTTACTTCTCCATGATGTTTGGAACAACCTACCTGCCAAGTTCCTTCAAAAACTGTATGCAAGTTTACCTAGAAGAATCGATGCTGTTTTAAAGGCAAAAAGTGGTCAAACCAAATAATGATTTGATTTCTCTTCTGTTCATTTAAGTTATATTTTGTTAATTGATATAAACTATTAAAGCTTCTACTTCTGAATGAATTCTTAATTTACAGCAATTTTCACACCTGCTTAAAATTTTTGCACAGTAGTGTATATACCATAAAGATCCCATCAGCTGGCAAATCATGCCACTTTAAGGGCTCATTTACACCAGATGTGGTTATGTGAATTTTTAAATGCAGAAAAAGCGCAGTATGAATGTATATTCAAGAAAAATAAATGTATTCCAATGAGCCTAGTTTACACCACTGCAGTACTTTTATATGCGTTTAAAAAAAGTACAGCATGCTGCATTTTTCTGCACAGGAACACACTACAAATAAGCATGAACGCCGGCAAATGCACTGCAAACGTGCATGAAAGCAGGCAAATGCATGTAAATGCAACTTAGTACAGAAAATACATTCAAATAAATGAAAAAAATATTCCAAAAAACACACTGCAAATGCACTGAAAATGCATTCAGAAATGCACAGTGAAAGCAGAGGTTGTGGTGTAAATGAGCCCTAAGGGCAGGTGCATGCATTCTGGATGGGATTTAAAAACACAATGGTAAGCATCTGGTGTGAACCAGCCCATATCAATAATAACTTTTGATATAACAATTCTATCCATGAAGGAAGTTAAAAAGCCCTTCACTACCATTGAAGCAGAGTATCCAGCACAGACAAGAAAGCCTCTGCTGAGAACAATATACTGGAAGCAATGAGTCTGACAAATGCCTTGTATCCTGTTGATGGCATTGTGGTCACTCTATATATCGGGTGGTGAGCAGTACAGTGGAAGGCTGTTTGGGAAGCTGGCAGACTTTGCTCTAATACTTTATGAATATGTCCGAATGCCACTGATATGATTTGCAGTGACTAGTCAACGAGATCTGCCATCTTTAGGTTTGGTTCACGCTGATGCGACATGGGATCCGACTTGTGAGACCCCAAGTTGGATGACCAGTGAAATTCAATGTTTCCCTATGAGAGCCTTCTTAACCGATACTACACAAGTCTCTCCGACTTTAGAAAATGTTCCTGCACTATTTGGTCTGACTTTGATACCACTTCAAGGCCACAGAGTGTAAAAAGTCACATCAAAGTCGGATTCCAAAGTTACACTGAAAGTCGCGCGTCCTTGAAGTCAGGCTAGTGTCAAGCGAGCCTTACCTGACTGTAATGACGGATGCATCCTCACCTGTACAAAATCAGTTTCTGCTGCTTTGCTATGCTGCTACCTTCAAAACTGCTCACTAAAAGGAGGAAGGAGAGGCTTGGAAGCAGGGGGCAGAAAAACAGTTAGAATTTATTTAATAAAAAATAGATTACAGGGCCATTAACTAGTGTATTTGAATGAATTTTTTTAGAGAATAAGGATACCATTTGATGTCACTTTAAATTCATCTTTTTACACATTCAAAAACGCTGTGATGATGTGATCCAGCTTCCCCTCTCTCGCAAAAAACACTGGCAGATCAACTTGTCATTACTTTTTTTATGTTTGAGGATTAAAAGTCAAAGTATAGTAACTGCAACAGAACAACCAAAAATGTGTGACAGCTGAAAATTCCAAGGAGGCCAATGTGTTTTATTTCCTGCATTTAAAAAAAAGAGTAATTTTTCACAAAATACATATTTCAAATAATTACATTTTCTCCACATATTATATATATATAAAAAAAAAAATTATATATATATATTTATTATATGTTACTTTAGGTGAAGTGAGTGGAGGGTGGGGGGGTACTGTGACCAAAGAGGGCAAGGTGGTTTATGCTGTAATGGGAGGGACAGAGGTAAGCGTGAGGAGGGTGCTGAGATGGAGGTGGGAGTGGGTGAGGTGGGTATGAGGGAGGTAGGTTGGGCGTTATGCCTAGTATACACGATAAAAAAATCGTACGAAAAATACAGCTAAGCTATTGATCTGACAATTAATCTGACCGTTATTACACAGCTTTTGAGAGCCGATCAACAACAAATTTTCTGAAATTATTTGAAGGAACAAACATTAAAATTTTTCTTGTATGATACCAGAACAATCGTTTTTTTTTGTTTAATCAGTACTTTATTTGTCTGAAAAAAAATTGGTAGACCAAGACTATATGCATGCTCGGAAATGAAAGAATGTATTACAATACAATACATGACATCACTTCCGAAGTTGTATTCCGGTGTACGAGAATTTTCGTAACTGCTTCATTTTTGATATGAGACTATCATACAAACAAACAAAAAAAAAAAAAGATGATCATTCGTCATCATGTGTACGAGACTTTAGAGCAGTGCTGTGAAGGAGGAGGCGCTGTGGCCTGGCGCATTGGTAGTACAGGGGTGTGCTGCAATGGGGGAAGGGGTTTGGCGAGAGGGACGTGCTGTGATAAGGAGGGGAGATGGCTGCAATGAGATGCACTGCGAAAAGGCAGTGAGATATTTCCGGTGGGAGGTGCTACCAAAGGGGCCAAGTGGCTGCAAAGGGATTGCTGTGTTGATGAGATGGGTGTGGAGGAATATGCTGTAATGAGGGTCTAAGGTAGGTGTAAAGGGATGCACGGTAATAGGGATGTGCAGTGAAGTGGCCTCAAAGGGATGTACAGTGTTGGCGAGGAGGGTGTGGAGAGGTACTCTGCTCTATTTACTTCCCTGCTTGTAAACAGGTGAAATGGCTGCTAGAATCACCTAACCTGACTAATGGTTTTGCACAGTCAGGAAAGAAAAAGTGCATGAAAGAGGGTTTTTTCATCTATTTTTTTATGCTGAAAGACAACAACATATATAAATTGAACCTAGTATATTAGATCAGGTATTATCCAAGGTCAAAATCTAATTCCTGGACTAAGATTCAGGGATGGCATAATCATGTAAATTCTGGTGCCTGTGCAGTTAACCTTGTGGCTTGCTATAAAGTTGTAATATACAGTCTGATCACTAGGGGAGAAAAGCCTGATGAAATTCTTCTTGCTTGCAGAAGACTTATTTTTAAATAATAAAAGCTACTTTTTTTTTTAATAAACTGTTGCTGTATACAGATTGTGACATAAAATGGACATGTAAAGTTACTGAAATACCAACATTGGAGGAAATGTTCACCTCACGTTTTGCCTTAGTTTGTTTTCATTTATGCATGTCAAACATACAATGAAACTGTAAATGTCTTTTAAAATTCATTTTTTATAAATCCAAATCAGACACCACAGACTTTCAGTCTGCTTGACATGATTCTGACAATTTTCAAAATATGGTGTTTATAGGAAAATTCTAAAACATACCATGGATCTTCTGCACCTAGTTTTTCCTTAGTTGTAAAAAGCTCAATGCAATCTTTTAATTTCATGAAGGACTTTTTTTGAGGAGTGAAATCCACACTTTCATGTTTTTCGAAGTCCTAAAAAAAATGTATAGAAATGCTTAGCAAGGTTGGACATAATACTAAATATATTTGTGTACAGGAAATGTTTAAAAAAAATATTGGAAGAAAAAAAAATAGGATTTTTATAACAGCTTACCTGTAAAATCCTTTTCTTTGAAGTACATCACGGGACACAGAGCCATAGTAGTTACTATGTGGGTTATAGGTCACCTTCAGATGGTGGACACTGGCACACACCAAGACAAAAAGTGCACTCCCTATATAACCCCTCCCACTGCTGGGAGTTCCTCAGTTTTGTAGCAAAGCAATACACTTGTATACCAAGAAGGGAGGGACCTCTGTGTCCCGTGATGTACTTCAAAGAAAAGGAAGTTACAGGTAAGCTGTCATAAAAATCCTATTTTCTTATCGTACACCACGGGACACAGAGCCATAGTAGTTACTATGTGGGATGTCCCATAGCAATGTCAACTGAAGGGAGGGAGACACAACAAAAGTAGGGCACCAAGAGACTAGAGGATGCCTACTGCAGCCTGCAGTACACTGCGCCCAAAGGCGATATCCTCATGACCTTTTACATCTACTTGATAGAATCTGGTAAATGTATGGACTGAAGACCAAGTTGCGGCCTTGCAGATCTGAGCCATGGAGGCTTGGTGATGCACTGCCCAAGAAGCACTAACAGTCCTGGTGGAGTGCACTTTAATATGAAAAGGAGGAATTTTCCTCTTTAAACTATAAGCTTGAACGATCACTTGACGAATCCATGTAGAAATATTAGATTTTGACGCAGCCTGTCCTCTTTTAGGAACGTCTGGCAACACAAACAAAACATCTGTTTTACAAATCTTAGCGGTCACTTTCAAATAGACCTTGACCGCTCTCACCACATCAAGAGAATGTAGTGATCTCTCTTCCACAGAAAGAGGTTCTAGAAAAATTGAAGGCAGAACAATATCCTGGTTTAAATGAAAACCTGACGCTACCTTCGGTAGGAATTTAAGATGAGGCCGCAATACAACCTTATTCCTTATGAATAATCAAATATGGCTCTTAAGAAAGAGCAGCCAACTCTGATACTCTTCTTGCAGAAGATATGGCAACCAAGAAAATAATTTTCCTCGTCAAGAGGACCAGGGGAATATCTCGTATTGGCTCAAAAGGCTGTTTTAGTAATGCCGACAGGACTAAATTTAAGTCCCAAGAGTTCAGGGGTGACCTAACTGGAGCATTAATCCACGTTACCCTCTGAATAAAGTTACGAACCAGAGAGTGTGAAGCAAGTTGTCGTTGAAAAAATACTGATAAGGCCGACACCTGGCCTTTGACAGTACTCAAGGCCAGCTTCAATTCTAATCCCATCTGTAGGAATTCAGGGATCTTACCTATGACATATTTCCTGGGGTGCCCACCCCTGGATTCACATCAGGAGACATATGCCTTCCAGACTCTATAGTATATGACTCTAGAGGACGGCTTCCTAGCATTAACCAAAGTAGAAACTACTGAAGCTGACAGCCCACGGTCTTTCAGAATGTGGGTCTCAATAGCCAAACCGTTAAACTTAGCTTTTTGTAAGGTAGGATGGAATACCGGACCTTGCGAGAGAAGGTCTGGCCACAGTGGTAGGATCCAAGGGTCCCCTACCGCCATCTTTACGATCTCGGCAAACCGAGATCTTCTGGGCCACAAGAATCACCTCCTTCCCTTCTTGCTTGATCCTGCAAAGAAGGCGCGGAAGCAGAACAGGAGGGAACGCATAGATCGGTGAAAACTGATCCCATGGAAAAACCAAGGCATCTGTTCCCCTGTTGCTATCGGGTCCCTTGTCCTTGACACAAGTTGTCAATCTTGTTGTTGAACCTGAATGCAAACAGATCCACGTCTGGAACTCCACTCTTTGACATACTGACAGAAAGATGGGGTGAAGGGACCATTCTCCCGGGAACAATTGTTGGCGACTCAAGTCGTCCGCCTACCAATTTTCTATCCCTGGAATGAAAATTGCTGATAGGCACGGAATGTTGTTTTCTTCCCAAGATAGAGTATGATTCACCTCTCTCTGGGCCGCACGACTTCTCGTGCCCCCTTGGTGATTAATATAGGCCACTGCTGTGGCATTGTCAGATTCGATCCTGACAGGACAATTCCGTAGTCTGAACGTCCAGGCCTCTAGAGCCAGGCGTACTGCCCGAATCTCTAGAATATTGATAGGCAAGGTCATCTCTGATTTGGACCATTTCCCTTGGACAGATGCTTCTCCCAGGACTACTTCCCAGCCCAGAAGTCTAGAATCTGTTGTTACCACCTTCTAGGTAACTGGTAGAAAGGATTTTCCTTTTTTTGAAGATTCTTGGATATCAACCACCAATTGAGGTTCTGACACACTTTGAGGGATAAACGCATTGGGAAGTCCAGAGCTTGGACCTTCTTGTTCCAAGTTGATAGGATACTGTTTTGCAGCAGTCTTGAAGAAACTGTGCATAAGGAATGGCCTCGAAAGAAGCCACCATCTTCATGCAAAGTCGAATAGGAGGGTTCTTTTTTGTTTTGACCAACTGAATCAGTTCCTTTACGGAACCGATCCTTTCCTGGGGCAAAAACACCTTCTTCTGAACTGTATCTCTGATCAGCCCCAAATACTGCAATCTCCTTAAGGGTTTAAGGAGGATTTCTCTAGGTTGAGAATCCAATATAGGTATTCCAGGTAGCCGACTGCGGTGACCAAACTTTGGTTTAAGCGAGCTACTGACTGATCTATCAAGAGTAGTTCGCCTAAGTAGGCTAGTATTGTTATACCTTGAGCCCTTAAACTGGCTAAAGGAGGAGCCAGGACCTGCGTAAACACTTGAGGTGTAGTAGCTAGACCGAAAGGCAGAGCTACAAACTGAAAATGAAGATTTTCTACCTTAAAGCGTAAAAATTTCTGGTGAGCGGGGAAAATCGGCATATGGACATAAGCATCCTTGATGTCGATTGACGCCAGAAATTCTCCCCCTTGTAGGATGGAGATTACTGATCGGATTGACTCCATGCGAAAGGAACAAGATTCAAAAACCAGTTTAGATCTTTGAGATCTAAAATGGGTCTGACATCCCAATTTGGTTTTGGAACCGTGAAAAGGTTTCAATAAAACCCTAATCCTTGCTCTTCCAAGGGGACCACCGATATCACTCTTTGAGACAATAGATGATCCAAAGCTAAAAAGAGAACCTCTTTTTCACTGGATCTCTCGGAATGTTTGATCTGAGAAAACAAGGAGACGGGAACTCTCTGAACTCTAGTTTGTAACCTAGAGAAATTGAGGAAGCCACCCATCTGTCTTGACATTGTTCCTGCCAGACCCTTGAAAACTGTAGAAGCCTCCCCCCCCCACTTGAGCCAGCGGGGGCGCCCCTTCATAAGGAGGCTTTTAGTATTTTGTTTTGTGGGTTTCCTCCCCCAGGTCCTCTTTTGGCCCTGGGACTGACCCTGAGGTTTACCTCTTGAACCTGATGGTGGAGGCCATCTTGATTGCCTGGAGGCTGATGCCCATGGCACCGGAGAAGAAACACGTTTTAAAAGAAAAAATGCTTAAACTTTTTAACAGGTAAAAGGGAACTTTTTCCCATTAGAAATTCTTTGGATATACTTATCCAGATCGTCTTCAAATAATCGGGAAACTGGCCAAGAGCTTTTTGCATGGCGCTTTGGCTGACCAATTTTTCAACCATATGATTCTACGCACATGTACCAGCCCTTAGCATGAGCCGTGAGGCCTGGAGAACAGAACCTTTCATAGCGTCTACTGTAAAACACAACGCTTCTGATATCCCGGCCAAATCTTGGGCCTGCTAATCCGGAATAATCTTGGGTACCTCCATAAACTGGTCCTATAAGCACTGAGATACTCTAATCGCTGCCAGCGCAGGCTGAACCTGCGAGTGAAAAATAGTTTTTAAAAAGGAATTCCAACTTCTTATCTGTTGGATCCTTTAACATATGAGCATTGTCTTCTGGACAAGTCGGGTTTTTGTTTACAGAGGATATAGCAGCGTCAATTGCTGGAATTCCCCATTTCTTATAGAACTCTTCCTCCATAGGATAAAGTATTGAAAACCTTTTCAGAGGAAAAAACTGTTTATAATACATAAGCTTTTTTAGGATAGGAAAAGCATGAACAGATTGAGCAGGCTTTAGTGAACCCAAACCAGAAGTGGGCTCATCGATTGACTGCACTATTGGCAGTAAAAATGTGGAGCAGACCAATTCAGTGAGAGACTGTACCGACAACATTTCCTGCGAACCTGATCCTTTCGTATTAGGTTCTTCAGAAGAGGAGACATCAGCCTCTTCCTGGTTCCTTGAGAGAAATTCGTCATCTCTCGCCCCTTGTTCCTCAGCATGAGGGTCCTTGAGCAATGGAGGTCCCCTGTTACGCTTAGTCCCACTCTGGGATGTGATTAAAGCATCCATTTTTTGCTCCAAACTTAAAATGGTTGGAGAAAAAAACCTCCTTAGTAATATTTACAGGGGCTGCAATCCTAAGAGCAGCTGCAACACTCGCCCTTCCTGATGGCCCACTCTGACCAGCCATATTACTCTCAGGGGAGAATGCCATCTTTTTTTGAGATGGTTCTAGGCTCCCTTGTGACTATAGTCTTTCTAGAGCCCTTTATTGATGGGTGTTTTTAACCCCCCTTCCGACCATAGCCCGATGCACAAAGCAGAGGTACTACCAGAAGGAATGCATCCACTGCTTGAGCAAAAGTACAGCTCTGCTATTAATGCTCAGCCTGTTGCAGTAGTAAATGTGTCAAAAGGAATGCCTGTGTTACCAAACCTCATATATGCTACCTTTGCTCTTATGTCCCTCCGCAGCTTGCAACAGCAACAATGGTGTCTTTAAAACACACCTTCCCACGCTGGACGTTGGAGGATGCCAACGCCGCACTAATCCCAGCCCCTTGACACTACGGCCCTTCCTCTCTCCTTTCAAAAGAAAGCTTTTCCCGTGCGAGCGCGGGCTCCGATCCCACGGGACCAGCAGAGAGAGGGGAAGAAATGGCGGAGGGGGGCCTGGAAGTCTCAGAGTGCCGTTCTCGTCCCCCTGCCCCCCCCCCTTTTTTTTTTTCGAAGCGCTCCTTCTCTGAAGAAAAAACAGCACAGGGGGGTGTCTGGTGGGGAGGTAAAACCCCTCCCAGACTTACCGGAGGTCTGCTGCCGGCCAGAGGAAGAGAAAACTGCCGTTTCCTTTACACATCGTGAGCTCTCTGAGAAGCATGAGACGTAAGTGCTCCATACAGCCCCCAGTGGTGACACATAGACATGACAACATTTATTAATTAAAGGAGACATTTATAAGAAAATTTTGAAAATTTCTTAGAAAACTCCTTACCTATCCCGCCGCAAGGTTTTCTGTGGTAAAACCAACAAACCCAATCTTCACCCTTCACGGTGGGTTCTGTTAAACCTTCAGGAGCTGGGGATCCTCGAGGAAACCCACAATCCTGGACCTGTAATAGCACCACTGCTAGTAAAACATTATGGCCTTAATACCAAAAAGTACTGGATCCCGGGGTCCAGCTCTCTAAAAGAGAAGCGTTTACAGGCAAGACCTTGTTTCTTTGGATACGAGGCCTGGGTACCATTCAATTCGAGCAAAAAGACACCTTGAATGGATCCGGCTGCATAGCTAGCCCCAGTAAGGATTGCTCCAGTGGAGTTTAGCACAGCACATCTTTACTCGTGACCAACACCTTAAACATGGCGAAAAGAAAAAACTGAGAAACTCCCAGCAGGGAGGGGTTATACAGGGAGTGCACTTTTTGTCTTAGGGCATGCCAGTGTCCATCACCGGAAGGTGGCCTATAACCCAAATAGTAACTACTATGGCTCTGTGTCCCCGATGTACGATAAGAAAGAACAAATGTGCTGCATTCTCAGTCAGTAAAAAATAGAGAACTGTGGGACACAACTTTCTGCTTGTGTTTCCTGTGGAAGGTGGAACCAATCATCTCTCATGTATCTGTCCTGGAAGATGACTGGTGAATTAACTATAACTTCCAGGTATGGAGGAACATGTGACTAACTCCATGTAAAAGCACTGGTGCTTGACCCAGCACTATTTGGTTGCAGCAGGGAGAAAATCATATTTTTTGCCGACCTGTGCTTACAGAAGCCTGTCTTTCTTTCCACCCTGCATTTAAATGGAGCGACAGGCGAGCAAACGAAAGGTAAGTTTAACCACTTCAATACAGGCACTTATACACCTTCCTGCCCAGACCAATTTTCAGCTTTCAGTGCTGTCGCAGTTTGAATGGCAATTGCGCGGTCATCCATCACTGTATCCAAACTACATTTTTATCATTTTGTTCCCACAAATAGAGCTTTCTTTTGATGGTATTTGATCACCTCTGCGGTTTTTATTTTTTGCTAAACAGATAAAAAAAAGACCGAAAATTTTGAAAAAAATTAAAGTTTTGCTTATGTTTCTGTTATAAAATTTTGTAAATAAGTAAGTTTTCTCTTTCACTGATGGGCACTGATAAGGCCGCACCGATGAGGTGGCACCAATGAGCGGGCACTGACGATGGGCACTGGTAGGTGGCACTGATGGGTAGCACTGATATGCATTGATAGGCGGCACTGATGGGCACTCATGGGTGGCACTGATGGGCACTGAAAGGCTGCAAAGATGGGTTCTTATGGGTGGCACTGCTGGGCACTGATACGTGGCACTGATACGCAACACTGATAGGCATCCTTGGTGGCACTGGTGGCAATTGGAGTGGGCACTGATTGGCAGCTGCCTGGGCACAAATTAGTATTTCCCTGGGGGTCTAGGGGGGGGCATACCTGGTGGTCCAGTGTGGATGGCCATCCTGGTGGTTCTGGGCGGCATGATGGTGGTCCTGGGTGGGATCCGAGGGGGGGCTGTGCTGATAAACAATCAGCACAGACCCCGCTGTCAGGAGAGCAGCCGATTGGCTCTCCTCTACTCGCGTCTTTCAGACTCGAGTGAGGAAAAGCCGATCATCGGCTCTTCCTATTTACATCGTGATTAGCCGTGATTGGACACGGCTGATCATGTGGTAAAGAGTCTCCATCAGAGACTCTTTACCGAGATCGGAGTTAGGGTGTGTCACACTAACACACCGCAACAACGATCGCCGCGATGCACGCACCCGGGGGCGCGCAGCGGCTTAATATCCTGAGGACGTCATATGACGCCCAGTCAGGGTATTGAAACCACTTTGCCACTGTCATTCTGCTATATGGCAGGCAGCAAGTGGTTAAGCAAACCTTTATATGCATGTATAAAGCACAAGCTCACTTTAAAACCTCTGGATATGTACCAACTGTGATTATTTTTTTTTTAACACAATACACATTTTAATTTGTAAGCATCATTATTTGTTTCTGAATTGTTTCAGTTACAAGGCTGTTAAATTAGATTACATTTTTTTCTAATATCCACTATCTGAACTGCAATGGTGAATGCTTACCTCTGCAGCATTTTCATCAAAGTATTTTTTCTTCATTTTGGGATCCCAGTCCAAAGCAAGATACGAACTTTCTAAAAAAAACAAGTTTTAAGTTAGTTTTTTTTCTAAAATTTTAAGCGTATATAGAAGATAAAGGAAAACATGTTTGTCACACTACATTGAAATAATATATTGAGAGCATAACAAATAAAAGTGTTAACCTTTTAGCTGTCACTGACAGAGGGCATCAGTGGCACAGAACCGCTTCCAGTTAGCCAGGATGCCTTAAGTCGGCTGTCCCCCCCCCCGCTAGAAGCTCATGGTCATTTTGGTTACTATTAACTTATGGTAGAACTATCCCCCATACACTGCTGATAAAAAAAAGATTTTTATAACAGCTTACCTGTAAAATCCTTTTCTTGGAGTACATCATGGGACACAGAGCCTTACGTAATTAATTAATGGGTTATAGACCACCTTCAGGTGATGGACACTGGTTATACCCAATCCAGGAAGTTCACTCACTATATAACCCCTCCTCCTTCCAGGAGCACATCAGTTTTTGTAGCAAAGCAATATACTTAAATCCCAAAAAAGAGGTGAGAGACCTCTGTGTCCCATGATGTACTCCAAGAAAAGGATTTTACAGGTGAGCTGTTATAAAAATTATATTTTCTTTATTGTACATCATGGGACACAGAGCCTTAAGTAATTACCTAATGGGATGTCCCATAGCAATGCTACTTGAGGGGAGGGAGACACATCCCGGAGGGTACCCCCAGACTTGAGGACCTATACTGTTGCCTGCAGCACACTGTGCCTGAAGGCGATATCCTCATACCTCCTTACATCCAGGATACATTTTTGTGAATGTATGCACTGAAGACCAAGTTGCGGCCTTACAGATCTGAGCCATGGAGGCCTGATGACGCACTGCCCCAAGAAGCACTAACCTCCCTGGTAGAGTGCGCCTTAAATTGAAAAGGGGGAATCTTACCCCTTAAATCATAAGTTTGAATTATCACTTGCCGAATCCACTTAGCGACGGTGGATTTCGACGCTGCCTGTCCTTTCTTAGGACCCTCTGGCAGAATAAATAAGACATCAGTCTTGCGAATCTGAGCAGTTGCCTTTAAATAGATTTTCACTGCTCTCACCACATCAAGACAATGTAGTGATTTTTCTTCCCTGGAACATGGTTTTGGAAAAAAAACGATGGCAGGACAATATCTTGGTTCAGATGAAAAACTGGAGACCACTTTTGGTAAAAAACCTGGATGACTGCGCAACACCACTCTGTCTTCATGAAAAATCAAATATGGCTCTTTACAAAAAAAGAGCAGCCAATTCCGAAACCCTCCTTGCTGAGGATATAGCAACCAAAAATACCAACTTCCTTGTCAGAAGGACTAATGAAATATGTTGTATTGGTTCAATTGGCTGTTTTTGTAACAGACAAAACTAAATTCTAAAGTCCCAAGGGTTCAAGGAAGGTTTGGTGGGCGGATTAAGCCGCGTTATCCCTTGTATAAAACCCTGGACTAAAAAATGTGTAGCAAGTGGTCTTTGAAATAAGACAGATAAAGCTGAGACTCGGCCTTTAATAGTACTCAAGGCCAATTTCATTTCTACCCCTAATTGTAGAAAGGCAAGAATTCTGCCTATGATAGATCTCCGAGGGTGCCAACCCTTGGATTCACACCAGGAAACATAAGCCTTCCAGACTCTATAATATATAGTTCTGGAAGCTGGCTTCCTTGCATTAATCAGGGTAGAGATAACTGACCCGGAAAGCCCATGTTTCTTCAGAATGTGGGTTTCAATAGCCAAGCCGTTAAATTTAGAGACCGTAAGGAAGGATGGAATATTGGTGCCTGTGAGAACAGATATGGCCATAGTGGGAGGGACCATGGGCCCCCCACTGCCATCTTTACGATTTCTGCATACCATGACCTTCTGGGCCATGCTGGTGCCACCAGAATTACCGGCTTTCTTTCCAGCTTGATCCTGTGCAAAGAAGTCGAGGCAGCAACTGAATAGGGGGGAATGCATAGATCAGTGAGAACTGATCCCATGGGGTCACCAACCCATCCGTCCCGCATGCGAGTGGATCCCTTGTTCTGGCCCCGAAGTTGACTAACTTCATGCTGAACCTGGACGCTAGAAGATCTATGTCCGGAGTCCCCCATCTTTGGCAAACAGCCCGAAATATGTCGGGGTGAAGAGACCATTCCCCTGGGAATAACTGCTGGCGACTGAGGTAATCCGCCTGCCAATTCTCTACTCCCGGAATGAAGACTGCCAATAGGCACGGAACATTCCTTTCTTCCCAAATTAGAATATGGTTCACCTCTCTCTGCACTGAGAGACTTTTGGTGCCCCCTTGCTGATTGGCATTGTCAGATTGAATCATGACAGGACAATCCCATAACCTGAAAGTCCAGGCCTTTAGAGCCAAACGCACTACCTGAATCTCTAGGATATTGATGCGCAAGGTTCTTTCGGTTCTTGACCACTGTCCCTGGACAGTTGTCTTTTCTAGTACTGCTCGCCAGCCTGAAAGGCTGGCATCCGTCGTTACCACTTTCCAAATGACTGGTCTGAAGGATTTTCCCTTCAACAGATTTTGGGTTAGTAACCACCAAGTGAGGCTTTGGGACAGCCGAATTGGCAAGTCTAAAGCTTGAATTGTTTTGTTCCAAGCAGACAGCATACTGTTTTGCAACATTCTTGAATGAAACTGGGCGTAGGGAACTGCTTACGAATAAAGCCACCCTGGTTCCTAGCAATCTCATGCAAAGGCGAATGGAGGGATCGCCTTTTGCCCTAACCATCTGCAGCAGTTCTCTTATGAAGTTGATTTTTGCCTGAGGCAAGAACACCTTTTCCTAGGCTGTGTCAATGATGAGACCCAGGTACTCCAGTCTTTTTTAGCGGCATTAAGGAAGATTTCTCTAGGTTGAGAATCCAACCCAAACTTTCAAGATAATGAGTTGTAGTGCGTACGCTTTGCTCCAAACGAGCCACCGACTGATCTATTAAGTAATAGATCGTCTAGGTGCCCTTAACCTGGCTAGAGGTGGGGCCAGTACTTTTGTGAACACCCAGGGTGCTGTGGCTAGCCCGAAGGGCAGGACTACAAACTGAAAATGCTGCTGTTCTAACTCGAACCGCAAAAACTTTTGGGGAGCAGGAAATATAGGGACATTGATCGATTGATGCCAGAAGTTCTCCTCCTAGAAGGATAGAAACTACTGACCTGATAGTCTCCATGCGAAAGGAGCGGATCTTCAGGAACTGATTTAGATTTTTTAGATCTAGAATGGGTCTGACATCTCCATTTGGTTTTGGTACCATAAAAAGATTTGAATAAAACCCCAGACCTTGCTCTTTTGTGGGGATCTGTACGATCACCCCTTTTCTCTGGATCTTTGGGAACGCTTGACCTCAGGAAGCGAGACGGTGGAAAGTCCAGAAATTCCAGCTTGTACCCCAGCGTTACCGTGGAGATAACCCATCTGTCCTGAATTTCCTCTTTCCAGACTTCTGAAAACTGCAGAAGTCTTCCCCCCACCTTGATGAGGGGGGTTGCCTCTTCATGATGAGGCTTTAGGATTCTGCTTTGCAGGTTTCCGACCCCAGGACTTCTTTTGAGCCTGGGTTTTCCTCTAGAGTCTGACAGTGGAGGCCGTCGCCACTGCCTAGATGCGGAAGCCCCTGTCGCAGGGGAAAGACCTGTTTAAATGAAGGGCGTTTATACTTTCTTTTGACTGGCAAAAGAGTACTTTTCCCACTAGAAATTGTTTGGATATATTTGTCCAAGTCTTCTCCAAATAGTCGCTCCCTATGAAAAGGGAACCCAGTTAGGAGGTTTTTACATGGTGCTTCAGCTGACCAATTTTTAACCACAGGATTGATTCTACGCATATGCACAAGAATAAGCGTAAGGCGGTGAATAGAATCTTTAATGGCATCTATGGCAAAGCATAATGCTTTTGGTAGTTCAGCCAATTCCCGAGCTTGTTGTGCAGGAATCTCTCTAAGGGCCTGTATAAATTGGTCCTTTAGTGATTGACAGACGCCTATTGCAGCAACTACAGGTTGAGTAACGGCACCTGCCAAGGAAAAAGTAGATTTTAACAGGGATTCCAACTTCTTATCCTTAAGCATTTGTGCATTGTCTACAGGACAAGTTAGGCCTTTATTCACACTGGAAATCGCAGCGTCAACTTCTGGTACTTTCCATTTTTTGGAGAATTTCTCTTCCAGGGGATAGAGAATTGAAAATCTCTTAGGAGGGAGAAAATGCTTATCTGGGTGATCCCATTCAGCAAAAATAAGCTGTTCTAGTAATGCATGTGCAGGAAACACATGCAAAGGCTCAGGAGGTTTTAAAGGAACCCAAGGAAGAAACCAAGCTTTCAAGAGACTGCGTTAGGGGCAGCATGAAAGTGGAACGAACCATCTCCGTAAGAGTTTGTATCAGCAATTTCTCAGATTGTAAGGCTGAAAAAGGTTCATCTACCTTTGTTTCCTCCACAGAGGAATCATCTGTTTGTTTTTCCTCCTGATCGACTGAGGGTAACACCTCATCCTGAGCCCACTGTTCCCCTTGCAAAGGTTTTGAAGTGGGGAAGGGGATCTAGCACACTTCCTATCCATTTGAATGGAGGATGCGATTAAAGCCGCTAATCTCCCTTCCAGACCCTGCAGGGAGGAGGAAAGGACATCTTCAGTCATGTATACAGGGGCTGAGATGTGATAAGCAGCTGCAACATCAATTTGTTCCAATGGCTCACCCTGGCTTGCCATAACTGGTAATTCAGGCGAGGATGACAGCGTGGAAATGCGACTCGAAATCCTAACGCCTGGGGGTGAAACCTTTACTTTTTTGGTTTTTGTGGTGTCTTTTTTGGTAGGCATAGTCCTACCAAAAACAGAGGCACTATACAAATTGCACTTAAATCGCTGAATAAAGTCACAACATTTAAAGCCGCTATAAAGTTCAGCCTAGTGCTGGGAAAAAGGTGTCCTTCCTGTATCAGGAATGCTAGTTTGCAAGTCTCACGTGTCCCACAGCTCCTGTGTCCCTGTGTGCAGGCTGCTTGTTTCCACCTCATCAGCCGAGGAGAGACTGTCTCAGCTGTAGTTTTTATCTGTTTTGACTGCCATGCGTCCTCGTGGACGATCACGGCACTGCGCTTAGGCCCCGCCCCCTCCAAGAAAAATTCAGGCTCTTTTTACATTTAAAAAGTGGAGAATTAAGGCATGACAACATTTTTTCCCTAATAGAATACATAGGTGTTTTTAATACCCAAGTTTCTTCCCTTACCTTATCCCCGCCGCAGGATTTGCTGAATTACCAGACAATCCAACCTTCACCCATCACGGCCGGGTCCGTAGATATCGGGGTTCCAACTCCCTTGGACCTGTAAAGCACCCCACCAGGAAAGCTAGGTAATGTAACCAAAGCCCTGGGTTCCTGGGGTCCAGCCCTAAAGAGAGGCGTTACAGAAAAAACCTTGTGCTTCGGATACAAGGCCCCAGGTACCATCCTTTTAGGCCTCAATGGCACCTTGGATGGATCTGGTCTATGGAGGCTATTTAAATCAAGCATGGATCCCTCCTGGAGCTCCTCAGAGCACATCTTTACTCGTGACCAACACCTTAGACACTGGCGAAATAACTGATGTGCTCCTGGAAGGAGGAGGGGTTATATAGGTAGTTAACTTTCTGGATTGGGTATAACCAGTGTGCATTACCTGAAGGTGGCCTATAACCCATTAAGTAATTACCTAAGCCTCTGTTTCCCATGATGTACGATAAAGAAACACAGCTTTCATCAGTGGCTGACTGACCATTCTTAGTATGACTCATAACTGAAGCATAGTAAACTGTTTACAAGATCTTCAGTTTGTAAATGAACAGGAAGTTTCTGCACAGAGTGCAGCCAATACTGCCAAAAAGATAACATTGGGAGAAGCACTATGTTTGTTTCTTTTTTGGCGGTATCAGCTCGTTTATTACAGCGGCTTTCCAAAAATTATCCATGGCTGGAACCCTGCTTATGACATAGTGCTCTCTTTCTCTCTTCTCACTGTTACAGTTTTATATTCATCACTCCATAAATGCAAGCTGATGCATACATGCTGTGAGGTCTGTGGGACTACAGGTTACATCAGCAAGAGATTCTGAAGCTGCTGACCTGTATGAGGCTACTTTCACACTGAGGCGCTCTACAGGCGCTAAAAATAGCGCCTGCAAAGCGCCTCTCCTGTCACCCCAGTGTGAAAGCCTGAGTGCTTTCACAGTGGAGAGGTGCGTTTGCGGGACGTTAAAAAAAGTCCTGCAAGCAGCATCTTTGAGGCGCTTTAGGAGCGGTGTATACATCACTGCTAAAGCACCCCTGCCCATTGAAATCAATGGGCAGCACCGCCGTGGCGCTTGAACTAAAACTAGCAGTGCTTTACTGCCGACGCCCCTGTGCCTCAGTTTGAAAGTGCCCTTAGTATTTGTTTTTACTCTTTCAGTCAACACAAGTTTTCTACATTAGTATTTAAAAATCAAGAGTGTCTATGATACTTTCTCATATACTGTCTGAATGCTCTGTGAATAGAATTCAGATCCCGTCTTACCCGAGAGGTGTTCTTCCCACACTGCCAGCACTTTACCATTGAGATAGGTGGTCCGGGAAAGAAATTAAAATGCATGGCTGCAAAACCTGAGTCAATGCTTTACCACGTTCAGTGAATACAGGAGTGTGTATTGAGCCATTCAGTTTGGTATGCCTTGTCTATTGGTGCATGACGAGAATTAAAAAAAAAAAAAGGGCCAAGCATCCTGTGGTACCATTCTTATCAGTGTGGCTTAAACATAACAAATATCTTTGCTATCAAAGTCAAACTGTGCAACAGCAGCATCAGGGACATTGTGGCAAAGAAAGTATATGAAGATGGAACCAAACTATGAACTACCATCTCTGATTTCAGCTGTATTACCAGCTCTATTACCTTCCAAATTCTACATCCTGGTAATATACCTGTGATGTCACCTATGTTCGTGTGAAGTCTACTCAGAAAGTTAGATAATGTTACAATACCACCTGGTAGTCTCTTCATGTCAATTGATGTGGAGGCTCTTTACTGTAGCATCCCCCACTGTTTGGGGGTGGCCACACTGGAGAGATTTTTGGATAAAAAAGAAATGTCGGCAAAGCCCTTTAACATGTTTATTCTGCAGGTAACCCCACTTTCATGGAAAAAAATAGCACATAAAAAAATAAAGACACAAGTCATATTGTAATTGAATGTATTAAAAATTACCTTTGCTTTTCAATCTGCAGCTCTGTAATTTTCTGTAAAATGCAATGCAATATGGCTACCTGGAGGTGTTCTGTACACAGAATGTGTACAGCACGCCCCCCAGAAACAAAATTTCCTGCTTATGTGATTGGCTCACTGATTTTCCCAGAAGTCTGCACTAAGATACAAGTCAGATTTTCGGCATCCCCTGCAACAAAAATGTCATTTTTTGGTAAGATACTCCCAATAGAAAATAACATCTAAAGGGATGCAGGCCCTGGCATTTTCCTCATTAGAGGCCTGATTCTGGAGCAGCTGGTTGAGAATCATGAAACCACTCCAATTAGACTCACTCAGCCCAGGGCAGAGAGGAACAAACAGTGATTTCTTCAGAATAACAAAAGGTAGGAATTTGCGACAAAGTTTGTTAAAATCCTTGCAATGTACATAGATCATCCATAGAGGAATGTTTTTTTCTCAACAAAAGTGGAGTTGCACTTTAAGACACGTTATTAGCAAGAATGTGTTTGCATGCAATGGATTCCACTACCTCCAGTTGCAGAGGACCTCCAAGATTTAAGGTCCTGAAGAAGCTATTTGATGTGAAACGTGTCAACCTCTTGGGATATGTTTTGCAAAGATACTCGCTATTAGTATATGGCCAATATTGCTTTGAAAAGACTAGCATCCCGCGTTATTTTAAATTGTGATTTTAGTTCAATTATGTAATAAAATTTTTTGCATTTTTTTATATACATGTGTTTGTCCTCTCTTGTATCAGTAAAGTCTGACAAAATGGGTTCTGAGATTGTAATACTAATTGATGTGGTACATTTCTAGTGGCCATTTTAATCAATATGTTCACGTGATTAAGGCCGGCCATACACGTTTCGAATCTTGGCCAGTTCAGCAGGAACCAGCCAAGATTCAAACCGTTAATGGGCAGTCTGAATGTACAAAGTTGATCGAACACTCAACTTGGGTACAACCAGCCTGCAGAATTCTCTCACGATTATTGCTAGTGTCTGCTATAGCTACTAGCAATACTCACTGTCTTCTCCCACCAGCCCCCCCGCCGGGAGTGGACAATTGCTCGGCAGGAGGGATTCCCCTGTCAGCACCATCTGTGTTGGAGGAATCATGCACATTTATTTCCTGCAACCATGGGAAATCTGCACTGTGAATGGCCAGCCTAAGAAGTGGAAGTTACTGACTGAACCAATTCCAAACAATTGTAATCTTTTTTTTTTTTTGCCAGCTGAGTAAGATAGTTTCCCCACTCAAAGCAAACATTTGTTGAATTTTCACTAAAGAGCAACGTGGGAAAATTCTGTCCAGCATCTCCCTCTAGATAACACGAACACCAACAGGCATTATTTATCAAAGTGTCTTATTAGAACTGCCTTTTTAAAATCACAGCAATTAGATTCAAACCTGCAAAAGATAATGACAATTGCAGAATGCAAAATGTAGACATGATTGGTAACTACTATTGGTCAACACTGACAGTTCCAATGAAATGAATGAGGTGCAGCTTGCTATGTCACCAAGCAAGTGTTGAGCTGCGTTTTTTACAAAACAGACTTACCATCTAGCCTGAGCTGTCTATCATCAAATCGAATGTACCGAGTGTCATCTTTGATATAGCTGATGTCAGCGTTGCCTAAATTAGTGAACTGGAATGTAAAAAAACGTTTTTTCTGCCCTGTGAGTGATTGTCCTTTGCAGGTTTCTTCAGTGCACAATCCATTTTCTGAGTCATTATCTCCTCCAACAGAATCTTCTGACTGGCTGTTCTCGTTCTCTGAAGGAAGCTCTTGATCTTGGCTAGACTCATCATCTGGTTCATCGGTTTCCATTTCACCTTAAAAAACAGTTTTGTCACGAATTACATCATGATGATGGCCCCATACATGCATCAGTATACAGAATTAGAAAGATCACTGTGAATCATCGTACATTTTACATTTTAGGACTATCACGAAATTAGGACGTAATAATCATTATGTCAGTGGGTACCAGCTGACTATTCTGGGGCAACAGCTATGGCTTCACTTGGGATTAAGCTGATGCCAGGTGTCTGATGGGTTTTACACCTCCCCTTACATTATACACTTTGGTAATCCACGCGCACATATTTAACATTCCTTCACCAATTCCTGTTTGTGGCAATTTTGGCATTTTTCACACACACTTTAAAATCAGCATTTTTTTGCCTAAAAAATAAAAATATTTTAAACCCCCACACAATCATATATTTTCTGCAGAGACCCTGCAAAGTAACTGGTGGTATTTGCAATTGTTTATGCCAGATAATATTTGTACAACTGTTTATCAAACACATATTTTCAGTAGATAATACAATAAAATGAATTTTAATACCCACAAAACCAATACAATACCTACTTTTTGCAAGATATAAAAGATTGGGTTGCACCAGGTAAATAGATACCAAACGCATCAATCCTTAAAATTGTGTGCGTCCATAAGATGGAGAAAAATTAAGCTACCCAAAATTGTCCATAGGTGATATTTAAAGATAAAGCCTTTTTATAGCTTATCAATTTAGAGTTAACTATGAATGATGCCCCTAGACATTTGTGGCCATACCACAGATGTGTGGCACAACTGCTGTGTACCATGTATAACCTACACGCACATTTACATGTGTGAACATGTTTACATTTTTTAATGAAATTTCTTTTTGATCTTTTAAGGGGTCTAACAAGCTACCAAAGTAAAAGCATGGCCATGTTTCAGGTCCTCTTCATGGAGACAGCAGGGGTCTTTTAATCGTCTAATGTCTCCCCTGCCACAGCAGCTGGGGGATGCCAGCTCTGAACCCAGAAGCAACAAAAGTGACAAAGTGCTTGTCGCATCCTGGTTCATTAGTCACAGAGGAGATTGGAGGATCTAAGTTCCCAGAGGTCCTCCTTTTCTCCACCCTGATCCCATTTGCTGCTGTCCTGGGATCCCAGGGGACTGGTAGAGTCCAAAAACCATAGCAAGTGGCACTTCCAAGAGCTGTAAAAGTGATTTAGTAAATATTGAGATTTACAGGTTAACTATGGTTTAAGCAGGTGTCTCATACCAGTATTTTTATAACATGACTGACATATTTAAAAGAAGAAAAAAAAATCGAATGCAGTGGTCCCCAACCCCTGGACCGGTGCCAGTCTGAGGACTGTTGTCAGCCGGGCGGCAGGTGAGTGAGCCAGCACAACCTGCACTGCCACACACCAACCACTAGAGAGCGCCTCCTCCCCTTCTCCCGATGCCACTACTCCCTTCCCTCTCTGTGGCCACAAAGGAGGAGGAGAAGGGGAGGGAGGAGAGCTGGGAGGAGACAGGATCTTAAAGAGCACATGTGAGACCCAGGCTGCACCCCCAACACCCCAGCCCAACCTTCCCCAAGGTGATAGGCTGCTGCCAAAAACCAATCTGGCATCCTCATGCTCTTGCTCAGAAAAATTTCTGGAACAGCCATGCTGATGAATATGTGGAATAAGTTTGAACTGCTCACTCCCCCCTTGACCCCCTTTTTTGTATCTAGGTGGTCATGGTGCCTTCCCTGCAATAACTGTTACACTCTAGTTGACACTCAAATTGCTGCATGTAATATGTCCTGTCAAACCACTCTGTCCAGCAGACACGCTCTTTGCTCTGATTTCCTGGAAATATCACTCTTGTTGCCTGACTGTTTTGTCTCATCCACAGTGCGAGCTAACAATTATGTCCTAATCAAAATCAAAGTGACCCCCGCCCCCCCCCGATCTGTGGAGGGTCTGTCTTCCGCACGGCCGGGCCCTGGTGCCAGGGAGGTTGGTGACCACTGATCAGAAGTTTTGCAACAGCCTAATAAATAATACACCAAGCACCACTCATGAAACATATATCTTACTTGGGGAACCCTCTTCATGGACTCCATTTGGACCATTTCCATTAACAGTATGTTCTTTATTGCAGTGCAGTGGGGCATCATTTTCTTCACCATCACTGGTGATTTTTACATATCGGCTGCAAAAAAAGAGAGGGGAAAAAAAGAGATTATTTATAAATGAAAATAAAGATATACTGCTTTTTAGCTCATTTAAGACAAGGGTTTTTTTTTTACCTTCTATATCCACTTTCCGACCGCCCCACAGCAAATTTACAGGGTGGCCATGCTGCACAGAATCACGTATACATACGTGATTCTGCACTTCTGGATTTTGAGTAAGAGTGTATGCCACCAGCTGCTCACTCCCGCTGTGATTTTACACAGCGGGTCCCATGGACCAGATTTTCCGCCGACACCTGCTGATTGTTCGGTACACGGACAATCATGTAAACAAGGCAGATTGCTGTTCTGTCAGTACAGAAGGCATGGATCCTGTGTTTCTGTAAAGCAGAAACACCAATCCATGACTTCCCCTAGTAAAAACACCTTCCCCACTACACTAAAACATTAGCTAAGCACACAGTTAATCCTTTGATCACCCCTAATGTTATCCCCTTCCCTGCCATCGTCATTAGTACAATGACAGTATATATTTTTAGCACTGATCACTGTAATAATGTCAATGGTCCCCAAAAAAGTGTCATAAGTGTCAGTTAGGTGTCTGATTTGTCTGCTGCAAATATTGCAGTCCCGCTATAAGTCACTGATCGCCGCCATTACTAGTAAGAAATGTAAAAATATCCCATAGTTTGTAGACGGTTATAACTTTTGCACAAACCAATCAATATACGCTTATTGGGATTTTTTTAACCAAAAATATGTAGAAGAATACATAGTGCCTAAACTGATTTTTGAAAATTTGAAAAATTGAAATTAGATTTTTTACATTTTATTCAATGTGATTTAGAGCGGAAAATAAAAAATACTGTTTTTTGTTTTTATTTTTCAAAATGGTCGGTCGTTCTTCGCTTATAGCGCAAAAAACAAAAAAAAAAAAACGCAGAGGTGATCAAATACCACCAGAAGAAAGCTCTATTTGTGGGAAAAAAGGACATAAATTTTATTTGGGTACAGTCTCGCATGACCGCACAATTTTAAAGTAACACACTGCCATATCGCAAAAAATGTCCTGGTCAGGAAGGAACTAAACCTTCCAAAGGTGAAGTGGATATCTAAGCATTTTGCAGTGTATACAATCAACTGCTACCAGCTTACTAAAGCCCCGTACACACGATCAAAAAATCGTACGGAAAATACCGCTTTAGAAGTGATCGTACAATAATCAGTTCGTTAGTACAGAGCTTTCGAGAGCCGATCATGACAGTCCATCCAATATTATTCTACTGGACATGCATAACTTTTTTTTTCTGTATGATGCCAGATTGTACAATTTTCGCTTTAATCAGTACAGCTATCGTTCGAAAATGCATTACAATACAACACATGACATCACTTCCGAATTTTAATTCTGTTGTATGGGAATTTATGACTTTAGTAAACGAATCAGATTCAATCTGAGATTAGCATGCAAAAAAAAAAAAAAAAAACAGCAAAAAAAAAAAAACAGAAGATCATTCGTCCGATAATGTCATCGTGTGTACAACTGCAATCCAATCAACAGCTAAATACATTGTTAAACTGTTCTAACAGCCAAAAGCTTCCCAATTTTCGGCAGCTATTCGTGTTATACAACCTTTGCTAGACTGAAAAATACTTCCAATTCCTTGTTTAGTATCACGGTTTCCTGGGTCACTTCCTTACTCACTGGACAGAGGTGATGATCCTAATTTATTGCCCATTAAGGTCCTTGGAGATAGAGAGGTTACATAGGAAGCTAAACTGCTTAATTGCAAAGTGTTTGTGTCACATGTCTTGTGACACGTCGAAAATGTTTTGAAATCGTAATTTTGCTGTAATTACAGATCCTTTGTAGAACAGTATGTACTGCATTGATGTTTTATTTTAACAGCCCAATGAATTAACATGAAATACTGTTTTTCTTTGAGAGATTCACCTTTTTCTTTAGTAGCATACTTTTCAATTCCTCCTACAATTTCATTTGGATAAAACCCTAAACATTCTCCTGGTTGTCCTAATTAGAGGGATTCTAGACAGCGAGATTCACATTTTCTGTTTAGCCTTTTTTCCCCAAAGTCAGCATGCACAGTTCACTTTGCAAACCAAATTTATATTTTCAGCCCTTAGTATATATTGGAAAGGCAATATGTGGAAGCATCACAGATTATGTTAAATGCACTCATATTAAAAAATAAAATAAAAAATGGACACATATACTTATTTACAGATTATTTCAACCCATGTACCAGCTATGTATTTATTTCACGTAACTTTACATGCATACTGTAAAAAAATAGAAATATGTTTTTCAGAATTGTGTTTGACAGAATTTCTAGCACATAAGTTACTTCTGCTGTCTGCATATGTGTGCATTCACTGTGAGTTCTTAGAAGTGTTGATATGCCAAAACATTACAAGCACTTGAAGATGACACAGTATGAAAAAGGAGACCCCTTAGTACTGACTCAAGCATAAATCAAAAACCTAAAAAAAAAAAAAAAAATAAATAATAAAAAAAAAAAAATAAACAATTAATGGACAGAGATGCTTGCCAGACCATATCAAACATATATACCAAAAAGGATGGTTGTTCTAAAAATATCCATGAAATAATGCTACATATTGTCAAACTGGTGTTTGCAAATATAGCAAATGCATGTACATTTCATGTATGGTCATTTCCTTTTTGTATGATATATGAAGATATTTCATCTGACTGTACACGGCTCTGTTGCATAGGGGAAGATTTACTAAAGCTGGTACACACAGAATCTGGTGAAGCTGTGCATAGCAACCATTCAGCTAACTGGAGAGATACGTCACCAGCAGCTGTTCTGTTTGGCTGTTGTTAATATCTCTAGGATTGAGGTGATAAAAAAAACAAACAACCCAATTCGATGGCCAGGGCATCAGGTAAAAGCAGCAGCCGTGGTAAAAAGTTAGACAGTAGATCTGAGGTCTTTTACAGGAACTTAAAAGTGGGATTCCAGGCTATTACTAAGCTTAAAACTGTTCCCACACCCTTCTAAATCCTACCCTGTAGAAAGAACATGCTTATATTTACCTATTCTCAGGGCACTCGGTCTGGTCTTATGATCGGCTCCCAGCGGTGGCTTCAGGAGAGAGGGGGGACAGCCGACAATGGAAGGCCCACAGAAAGCCTATGGGTGACATTACAGCCTAGGCATTCTTTCTGTTCTTGGCACTCTCTCCTCTCCCCTGAAGTCAGCCATTGGGAAGATCACATGGCCAGACCATAGCACCCCAAGAATAGGAAAGTATACGCATCTTGCTTCTACAGGGTAGTTCGTATAAGAGTTAGAAGGGCTAAGAGCAGTTTCAAAGTAGAAGCATAGCCAAAGCTGATTTGGCTGTACTTCTCCTATGGGTCACAGGAGTGCAATCCGTTTTGCACTCCTGTGACCCGTTCTCAGCTGAGAGTGGGCTGAAGTCCGCTCTTTGCTGACATCACGGATGTCAGTCTAGGCACCGCGTAATCGCTACAATAAAGTCTGGATCCACCAAATGCCTGGACTGACACGCGGCTAAGCCGCTGAGAGACTGAGCTGGCCGCCCCCACCCACTTCACAGCCCAGCTCTTCAATTAGCGAGGAGGGGGCAGAGCAGAAAGCTGACTGACAGTCTGCAGCTCTCTGCTCACGTAGCTCTGAAAACCGAGCGATCGGCAGTGTCCGATCCCGATCGCTTGGTTCTCAGTGCAGAGGCGGCGGGGGTCGGATGCTGCATCCACTGAAGTATGATTCCGAAAAAAAAAATTAAAAATTTTCTTTACTTCTCTTTTAAGCTTAGTCAGCTCTAGCCTTGAATTCCACTTTAATTATCTTCTTGATCAGCCTAGAATCGTCTAGCAGGGATTCTAAGCTTTAAAGAAGAACTCTGCGCAGCTTTTTTTCCCCATGCAGTGGGCCTATGCCTGCACTGCATGGGTTAACTGCTCTTTTTTTTTTCTAGGAGCGAGGAGAGCGGCGATGTACTTACCTAATGAGCTGATCCTCCGAGAGCAAGACTCATTCCCGCCGCTCCTGGAGGGAGGGGGGGTGCACGATAGCAGTCTTGTACATGGACTGTTCCTAAGGTCATCACGCCCATAGATAACCTCTGGAAGTGAAGATGGCAGGAACAGCCCACGGCTGAACATGGGGCAGTGCTGTTTTCCGGAGGATCAAAGGATAGCTTTTCCTTACGCCCCTGGACAAAACAAGCAATTAACCCAAAAAATTATAAAGATTTTGCCTGGAGCTCTCCTTTAAAAACCCAGTTCTGTTATGTCAGAGCTCTGACTTCAGAGCTTGGAGTCAAAATTCACAGAGCTGTACATTATTCATGAAAATACATACCACATCCTTGCTAAAAGTAGATTATACAGCTTATCTTCAGTAATGTTCCTAGGCACAGTCATAAGAAAGGGCTGACCAAACAACGTAGAACCGTGGTGATGGCTGTAACTGGTATGGCGAAATTTCTCACGTAAATATATAGGAATTATGACTTGTTCTGTATCTTCTGCCCTGTTTATAGAGGTTTCAAATCTAAGAAACAAAATACTGATTAAAATCAAGCATGAACAATAGTGGAATTTAAATTTCTATATCATGTAAAGGCAAATAGGAATATAAATAAATCTACATCAACCATTAGTAAGCTAATATTTTGTTCCATGGAAGAAGCAATGTATTAAGCTAGGATAAGATACCTCTAAGATAATCAGCATTGCTTTCTCTGGCTTCAAGCATTCAAATTTTCTGTTATGTTACAGTCAATCTATGTTTAAAGTAGTATTAAACCCCAAAACAAAAAGTTAGTTTACCATTTAGGCTGTTTGTCCTTTATTTTCACCTGTTGGGGTTATACCAGGAACATGCCTGCAACCTGCAGGCATCATCCCGGTATTATATTTTAGAGCCGACAGTAAAAGCAATCCTAGCAGCTAACTAACCAAACGCTGGACTGGTTTTACAAGCAACGGGAGGGGACAAGCCCCCCCCCCCCCCCGACACCTTCCATGGCTTTACTGGGATATCACGATCGATTAGCCAGTGCTTCTGCCGGCTGATCGTAGAGACCAACAAAGACCGTATCAGCTATGATATACTGTAGTCACCCGGAAGCGATGATGTTGCATCACTTCCAGGTTAACCCCATGTAAACTGCCCATTTTTAAAAATCAAAGGAATCTGATCTCATTCGAACTTAGTATGATCAAATGTTTTTATGGGCAGAGGAGGGATCTGGGGTTATATAGACCCCAGATCTCTCCATAAAGATTACCTTTAAAATGCCTATTGAAGTCACAAAGGATGTTAACATGTAAAAAAAAAAAAAAAAAAAAAAAAATTAAGATGCCCCCGTGTCACCGTGCTTGCGCACAAAGGTGATCGCATGCAAACAACGGTCGTCTCACACATGTGAGGTATCACCACAAATGTCACATCATGGGCAGTGATTCTAGCACCAGACCTCCAGTGTAATCAAAAGCGGTAATCTGTAAAGTTTTTAAAAGCGTTGCCTATAGATAGTAAATTTTACGTAATTTGTCGCCGTTGCACGGGTGTGTGCAATTTTGAAGTATGACACGCTTGGTATTTATTTACTTGGCGTAACATTATCTTTTATATTTTACTAAAAATTGGGTTATGTATTTAGTTCTTTTACATTGGGTCTCAAAAAAGTGCATTTTATCCCCAAAAAACTGCTGCGCAAATACCGTGACATTAAAATGGTAAAACCCACCAATTTATTCTCTAGGACCTCTGCTTTAAAAAAATGACATAATGCATAAGGGGTTCTAGGAAATTTGTAGCAAAAAGTGGAACTTTAGCCAGAAAAAGAAGTCCCGATAGAACACTTCAGGCTGGCCGTTTTTGCAGGTATAACTATGTAAGACATTTTGACGTCACAAGGGCCGGGCTCTCCGGGTGATGTTAAAAGATGGCCACGCCCCATGGCTATATAAGAGATGCCAGACAGCGGGCGAAAACACAACAGAGGAAGACAGCCACAGAAGAGGAGCGGCTTTTTTTTTTTTTTTTATAGCAGGTAACCACCAGTGAGGAAGAAGACGGCAGTGGGAGAAGATAGCACAAGAAGACAGCTCGGGGAGAAGAAGACGGCGGCGGGAGAGACGGCGGTGGGAGAGACAGCAGCGGGAGAAGATGGCGTAGGAGAAGACAGCTCAGAGCTATATTTTTAATAAAGGACTTGTCAAAAACCAGCTCTTGCGCACCCGCATAGATATGAACCTAGACTAATACACTGTCTCGGCCTGCTCTGCACATGCTCAGTTTCTCTCAGAGGGAACACAGATTAGGGAGGGAGAAAAGAACAGCAGGAGAGGTAACAGGACAAACTGATGCCAAAGAGACTCAAAAAATTAAACTTGCAAAAACAAATTAAATTCTATCCTTTCTTCCTCATTGCTGGTCTGTGAACTTCAGGACTGTAAAGCTTATGTCAGCCTTCCTCTATAGCTAAACCAAGACATACAATCAAGGCTGGAATTGTACATATTTTAATTTTAGGAAGTGACATATCCTTTTTGAGACTAAGAGCGGGAGATTTTCCAATAAGGCAGTGGCTGCACTTGGCTTCAACAAAATGGTGGCCTCCAGCAAGAAGAAACAGCAGCAATGCTGGAGACAATTTATAGCACACTAATTTTGGTAGCATACCTATTAATGAGGAGTGTATGTTCTTTTGTTACATTAATTGTCATCACACAGCTATGGGTAAAGTTCCACTTTAACAAGCCAGGCTGTCCAGCAAATGTGGCAGCTGGAGGGTTGATCCAAACCATTTACTACTGACAATGATGCTTACAATGATCATTTTTTTTCATTTATGCAAAAGTTTTATCCCAAATGGAAAAAACTGTTCCTGTAACTGCTTAAAAAGTGTTACCTGGAGTTTGGCTTTAATTTGTTAGTCTGCTGGTGCATTTAAAACCACCCACTGCCTAGATTGACAATGCTGCTGTCCAACAGTGTCTCTTTGTTGCTCAGTGGAGTGGAGACACCCCAACACAGAAAAATTATATATATATATATATATATATATATATATATATATATATATATATATATATATATATATATATATATATATATATATATTGTAACATCGGGGGTTGGTTTAGCTTAAAGGTAGAGCTTACCAGTGAGCCGAGTCCACGCCAGATACGCAGTTTTAAGGGCTTGTCGGCCCACTTTTATTAAAGAAAGAAAATGTCCGATAACAGAAGTGTTGCCCACACAGGGGTTTCAGCTTTCCACAGCAACAATGTAAGTTCAATCAGAAATACCAAGCCACCTGGCTCTCTTTAGCAGCACTGCTGCTCAAACTTATGCTTCAGCCCTCTCGGCTCTATAACAGATTTCCTGTACACCCAGTACCTCAGCACTCTTTTCCAGCTTCCTTTTCCAGCCCATAGGCTTGAACCCTCTGTCTACTCTGACAGACCTGTGCAGACATGCACACTTCTCCCTTGCTTGCCTGGACTCCTCGGGAGGGTGGAGCCCAGAACTATGGTCAGGTGTCTACAAATAGCCCAACACACACCTGACCAGTCAATCTGCTGGTGGATCTCAAAACCTGGAGAAAGCTGCAAAAGCAGTTTTCTCCAGTCCACATTTATGCTCTGAAGCCTTGCCTCAAGCAAATGTGCATACCCTATGTCCACTTTAACCCCATTTTTATAGCGACAGGGACTCTCACTATTACAATATATATATATATATATATATATATATATATATATATATATATATATATATATAAAATTTTCCTGTGTTGGGGTGGGTGGGTCTAAAGGGGTTGGGGGTTAAACTTTACTGTAAATCCATTTAACTTCACTTAGTCTCCATTCACACCATGGCATTAGGATCGCAGCAAATCTGCCCACGTTTCGGAATTCCTGCAAATCGTGTGACGCCCTTGCGATCCCTGTTACTTTTAATGACACCTAAAATCTCGGCGCGATTTTGCCGAGATTGTCACCCAACGAAATGTGGTAACATCATGCAAACAGAATAGCAAGAAGACTGTTGCCCAAAATAGGGTCAAGACCGAGATTTGGGTGTCATTAAAAATAACAGGGACCGCAAGGGCCGATTTGCAGCGATTCTGAATTGCGACTATTGCGTCCGCAAAGCGGAACGCCATAGTTTAAATGGAGCCTTAAGCTGTTTCTAGAAAACAGCATACATACTATAATTACTCAGGAACACTATTGTTACCATTACTTCAAAATAGCCTGGATTTTGAATCATAAACCAAAAAGCTCTTTGTTAAGGGCCTGGTGACAGACACTGACTGAATTAACCACATGCCGACCGGGCCATAGCCGAAAGACGGCTACAGCGCGGTCGGCTTATTCTGGGAGGGCGTCCATGGACGTCCTCCCAGAATCTGGCGCGCACCCGAGAACATCCGCTGATCGCGGCCGTTTACCATGTGATCGCTCCGTCAAATGACAGAGCGATCACATATAAACAAACCGGCGTCATGTCATGACGCCAGTTCCTCTCTTCCCTCTGTGTACCGATCGGTAAATTGTGAGAGGAGAGGGGGAGGGATCGGATGGCAGCAGCGCTGTGGGCTGGATGTGTAGTGCCCACAGCGCTGCTCTGTGACAAATACAGTCACATCCATCCATCCATCCATGCTCAGCCATCCCTCCATACTCTAATACCCTGCAATACTCTGCACTACCCTGCGACAACCTGCAATACCCAGCCATACTCTGAAATACTCGGTGATACCCAGCCATACTCTGCCATACCCAGCAATGCTCGACCATGCTCAGCCATACTCGGCTGTACTCGGCCTCTGTATGTGGCCAGACTGTGCAAGTCTCACACATGTGATATCGCTGTACTCAGGAGGAGTAGGAAAATCTATTTTGATGTGTCATTTTTGGTATGTACATGCTATGTGTTATAAATATTGTATAAATGGACAACTTTGTGTTAAAAAAAAATGCGTTTTAACCACTTCCCGCCCGCCGGCTGTCATATGATGTCCTTGACTTTGTGCGGGGATATCTGAATGATGCCTGCAGCTACAGGCATCATTCAGATATCAGCTTTTTCAGCCAGAGATTCCCTACACCATAAGAATGATCATAGCGGCTGTTCCACTGCTTGATCGTTCTTACAGGAGGCGAGAGGGGACATCCCCCCCCTTCCCGCCGCCCTCTGGTGCTTCTACCGACTCACCGCTAAGATCGAAGCCAGGATCTTTTTTTTTTTTTATTTCAGGCTTCCCAGCCTAGAGGTGAGATGTGGGGTCTTATTGACCCCATATCTCACTGTAAAGGGGACCTGTCATGCCCTATTCCTATTACAAGGGATGTTTACATTCCTTGTAATAGGAATAAAAGTGATCAAAATTTTTTTTTTTGGAAAAAAGTGTCAAACTAAAATAAAGTAAAATGAACAATAAAAAGAAAAAATGTTTTTTTTAAAGCGCCCCTGTCCGTGTGCTCGCATGCAGAAGCGAACGCACACGTAAGTCCCGCCTACATATGAAAACGGTGTTCAAACCACAAATGTGAGGTATCGCTGCGAACGTTAGAGCGAGAGTAATAATTCTGGCCCTAGACCTCCTCTGTAACTCAAAACAAGAAACCAGTAAAAAATGTTAAAGCGTTGCCTATGGGGATTTTTAACTAGTGAAGTTTGGCGCCATTCCACGAGCGTGTGCACTTTTGAAGGGTGACATGTTAGGTATCTATTTACTCAGCGTTATGCAAAAACATTATGCAAAAACATTGGGCTAACTTTACTGTTTTTTTTTATTTAAAAGCACAAAACTACGCAAATACCATGTGAGAGAAAAAGTTGCGAGAACAACCGCCATTGTATTCTCTAGGGTCTTTGCTGAAAAAAACATATATAATGTTTTGGGGTTCCATGTAATTTTCTAGCAAATAAATGATGATTTTTACATGTAGGAGAGAAATGTCAGAATTGGCCTGGGTGCTCCAGAACACCCGAAGGTGCTCCGTGCATGTTGGGCCTCTGTATGTGGCCACGCTGCGTAAAAGTCTCACATGTGGTATCGCCATACTCGGGAGTAATAGCAGAATGTGTTTTGGGGTGTAATTTGTGGTATGCATATGCTGTGTGTGAGAAATAACCTGCTAATATGACAATTTTGTGAAAAAAAAAAAAAGAAAAAAAAAATCTTGATTTTGCAAAGGATTGTGAGAAAAAATGACAACTTCAAAAAACTCACCATGCATCTTTCTAAATACCTTGGAATGTCTTCTTTCCAAAAAGGGGTAATTTGGGGGGTATTTGTACTTTTCTGGCATGTTAGAGTCAGTACTTCAGGTGCGATCAATTTTCAGATATTGGCACCATAGATTTTGGACTCCATAACTTTCACAAAGACCAAATAATATACACCAATTTGTACTTATTTTTACCAAAGATATGTAGCAGTATAAATTTTGGGCAAAATTTACGAAGAAAAATTACTAATTTGCTAAATTTTATAACAGAAACAAAGAAAAATTCATTTTTTTACCGAATTTTCAGTCTTTTTTCTTTAGTAGCGCAAAAATTAAAAAACCCAATGGTGATTAAATACCACCAAAAGAAAGCTCTATTTGTGTGAAAAAAAGGACAAAAATTTCATATGGGTACAGTATTGTATGACTGAGTAATTGTCATTCAAAATGTGAGAGCACCGAAAGCTGAAAATTGGTCTGGTTAGGAAGGGGGTTTAAGTGCCCAGTGGGCAAGTGGTTAAGCAAAACCTGGCAAGACAGAAAAAATACTTTAGTTTTTTTTTGTTATATTACTAATCATAAGGTCACATTAAAAATGTTTTGGTTCTCCCATTCATCTCAATATAGAACTTGTGGTTGAGCTTGAACACTGCAGTATAGTTGCCTGCCGGAAAAATGGAGGAAAATACTGCCAGATGTGGAGGAGGTCCAGGCAGTGGAGAACAGGTCTGCACTGCATCTGAGATCTCTGTGGAGGAGTACTAGATAAGAACCCATACAAGGTTTTCAGTACAAAAGTATACTTTGAAGTGACCACACCAAGTTAAATCAGATTTCCCTGTGCCAGGCTCCAGCAAAAATTTCAATCTCTAAGGTATACGCAGCCCAAGTAAATGTCTCTATGCACAACTCGATAGTTATAAGCAATAGAAAGGATTTAGGCACTGTTTGCAATAACTTCTTGTACTTGATTTATTAAAGGCAAATAGACTGCGCCCTTTGCAAATACAGTTGCGCTCGTTTTCCCCAGAGCTTAGCGAATGTGGTGAAGCTCTGCCAATTTCCATCATCCAATCACGCACAAGCAAAAATGCTTTTTTTAAAAAAACATTTTCCTTACACCCCATTGGGGATTCTCGACATTCATTAAGCTCTGGGGGAAATTAGTACAACTGCCCTTGCAAAGTGCACAGTCAATTAGCCTTTAGTAAATCAACTCCATTGAGTATCTGGCTATGTAGAAGTTCATAGTTCAGTAGTTACCATATAATTAGCAATAAAGAAAAATTCTTGGTTATTCTTGGGAACTCATTGTCTCACCCAAATTTGCCAGCATGTAGAAAAAGTTTTACTGGGGTAGTGCTGATGGTACAATGACTTCACTGGACATGCACAGTATTTAGCATATCGTTCAAGAAGAAGATTGCATTTGTCCTAACACTTAAATGTACTTCGCTATCAGTAAATTTTGTAGCCATACAAACATAAGGCATAAAAGATATACTCGCTCTAGTAGCCTTTTTTTTGTA